>NC_090438.1:553284542-553887124 GCF_031143425.1 Pleurodeles waltl
AGAAATGGCCTAAAATAAATTTGCCCCCCCAACCCCCACCCCCCCCCTCCGGAGCGACCCTTGCCTACGGGGTCGCTCCCCCTGCGTGACATTGGCGCCAAAAAACAAATCCCCGGTGCCTAGTGGTTTCTGCCCCCTTGGGGGGCAGATTGACCTAAAATTGGCCAATCTGCCCCCAGGGGGGCAGAAATGGTCTAAATACAATTTGCCCCCCCAGGGGAGCGACCCTTGCCTGATGGGTCGCTCCCCATCTCTAAAAAAAGAAACAAAAAAAAAAAAAACACAAAAAAAAAATTGCCCTGGCGCCTAGAGTGTTCTGCCCCCCCCCCCCCGGGGGCAGTTCGGCCTAATAATAGGCCGATCTGTCCCCCGGGGGGGCAGAAATGGCCTAAAATAAATTTGCCCCCCCAACCCCTCACCCCCCCCCCCGGGAGCGACCCTTGCCTACGGGGTCGCTCCCCCTGCGTGACATTGGCGCCAAAAAACAAATCCCCGGTGCCTAGTGGTTTCTGCCCCCTTGGGGGCAGATTGACCTAAAATTGGCCAATCTGCCCCCAGGGGGGCAGAAATGGTCTAAATACAATTTGCCCCCCCAGGGGAGCGACCCTTGCCTGATGGGTCGCTCCCCATCTCTAAAAAAAGAAACAACAAAAAAAAAAAACACAAAAAAAAAATTGCCCTGGCGCCTAGAGTGTTCTGCCCCCCCCCCCGGGGGCAGTTCGGCCTAATAATAGGCCGATCTGTCCCCCCGGGGGGGCAGAAATGGCCTAAATAAATTTGCCCCCCCCAACCCCCTCCCCCGGGAGCGACCCTTGCCTACGGGGTCGCTCCCCCTGCGTGACATTGGCGCCAAAAAACAAATCCCCGGTGCCTAGTGGTTTCTGCCCCCTTGGGGGCAGATTGACCTAAAATTGGCCAATCTGCCCCCAGGGGGGCAGAAATGGTCTAAATACAATTTGCCCCCCCAGGGGAGCGACCCTTGCCTGATGGGTCGCTCTCCATCTCTAAAAAAAGAAACAACAAAAAAAAAAAACACAAAAAAAAAATTGCCCTGGCGCCTAGAGTGTTCTGCCCCCCCCCGGGGGCAGTTCGGCCTAATAATAGGCCGATCTGTCCCCCGGGGGGGCAGAAATGGCCTAAAATAAATTTGCCCCCCCCAACCCCCCCCCCCCCGGGAGCGACCCTTGCCTACGGGGTCGCTCCCCCTGCGTGACATTGGCGCCAAAAAACAAATCCCCGGTGCCTAGTGGTTTCTGCCCCCTTGGGGGCAGATTGACCTAAAATTGGCCAATCTGCCCCCAGGGGGGCAGAAATGGTCTAAATACAATTTGCCCCCCCCAGGGGAGCGACCCTTGCCTGATGGGTCGCTCCCCATCTCTAAAAAAAGAAACAACAAAAAAAAAAAAACACAAAAAAAAAATTGCCCTGGCGCCTAGAGTGTTCTGCCCCCCCCCGGGGGCAGTTCGGCCTAATAATAGGCCGATCTGTCCCCCGGGGGGGCAGAAATGGCCTAAAATAAATTTGCCCCCAACCCCCCCCCCCCCGGGAGCGACCCTTGCCTACGGGGTCGCTCCCCCTGCGTGACATTGACGCCAAAAAACAAATCCCCGGTGCCTAGTGGTTTCTGCCCCCTTGGGGGCAGATTGACCTAAAATTGGCCAATCTGCCCCCAGGGGGGCAGAAATGGTCTAAATACAATTTGCCCCCCCAGGGGAGCGACCCTTGCCTGATGGGTCGCTCTCCATCTCTAAAAAAAGAAACAACAAAAAAAAAAAACACAAAAAAAAAATTGCCCTGGCGCCTAGAGTGTTCTGCCCCCCCCCGGGGGCAGTTCGGCCTAATAATAGGCCGATCTGTCCCCCGGGGGGGCAGAAATGGCCTAAAATAAATTTGCCCCCCCCAACCCCCCACCCCCCCCCCCCGGGAGCGACCCTTGCCTACGGGGTCGCTCCCCCTGCGTGACATTGGCGCCAAAAAAACAAATCCCCGGTGCCTAGTGGTTTCTGCCCCCTTGGGGGCAGATTGACCTAAAATTGGCCAATCTGCCCCCAGGGGGGCAGAAATGGTCTAAATACAATTTGCCCCCCCAGGGGAGCGACCCTTGCCTGCTGGGTCGCTCCCCATCTCTAAAAAAAGAAACAACAAAAAAAAAAAACACAAAAAAAAATTGCCCTGGCGCCTAGAGTGTTCTGCCCCCCCCCCCCGGGGGCAGTTCGGCCTAATAATAGGCCGATCTGTCCCCCGGGGGGGGCAGAAATGGCCTAAAATAAATTTGTCCCCCCAACCCCCACCCCCCCCCCGGGAGCGACCCTTGCCTACGGGGTCGCTCCCCCTGCGTGACATTGGCGCCAAAAAACAAATCCCCGGTGCCTAGTGGTTTCTGCCCCCTTGGGGGGCAGATTGACCTAAAATTGGCCAATCTGTCCCCAGGGGGGCAGAAATGGTCTAAATACAATTTGCCCCCCCAGGGGAGCGACCCTTGTCTGATGGGTCGCTCCCCATCTCTAAAAAAAAAAAAAGAACAAAAAAAAAAAACACAAAAAAAAAATTTACCCTGGCGCCTAGAGGTTTCTTCCCCCCCTGGGGGCAGATCGGCCTAATAATAGGCCGATCTGCCCCCAGGGGGGGCAGAAAAGGCCTTCCCAAAAAATTGACCCCCCTGGGAGCGACCCTTCCCAAAGGGGTCGCTTTGATGCGTGACATTTGCGCGCAAAAAAAAACTCCCTGGTGTCTAATGGTTTCTGCCCCCCTTGGGGGCAGATTGGCCTTATCAAAATAGGCCAATCTGCCCCCAAGGGGGGCAGAAATGGCCTAAATATATATTGCCCCGTAGGGGAGCGACCCTTGCCTAAAAAAAAAGAATTCATCACAAAAAAAAAAAAAAAAAAAAATGGTCCCTGGTGCCTAGAGGTTTCTGCCCCCCCTGGGGGCAGATCGGCCTAATAATAGGCCAATCTGCCCCCAGGGTGGGCAGAAAAGGCCTTCCTAAAAAAATGCCCCCCTGGGAGCGACCCTTGCCCAAGGGGTCGCTCCCTTTGGCAATTTCAAGAAGAAAAAAAAAAATCCCTGGTGTCTAGTGGGGTTTCAAAAGCCGGATTGCAAGCAATCCGGCTTTTGAAACCTGTGAGAGACTTCAAAGGGAAGGAAATACATTTCCTTCCCTTTGAAGCCTCTCGGGCCTCCCCCATGGGATTGAAAAAGAAATGCAAAAGCATTTCTTTTTCAATCGCGCTGGAAGCAGAGGGAGACCCTGTGACTAATCAGCGCGCACTCGCGCGCTGACGTCACAGGGGGGGTTGGGGGGGTCGGGGTTGGGAGGGGAAGGGCTTCCCCTTCCATCCCTGACTTGGGGGGGGTGGGGGGGAACCCCACAGAGGGAGCGAGAGCGCTCCCTCTGGGCTCTGTGCACAGGACGTAATGGTTACGTCCTGGGCACAGCAGCACTGTGCCTCAGGACGTAACCATTACGTCCTGGGCACAGAAGGGGTTAAAAATTGTGTGGGAAACAAAAAATTGGTAAAAAGGGGAAAGGAAGCTTTAGTTAGAGCATGCCGGTTACATGTTCAAATTATGTTTTTAAATGAAACTGTACAACAGACAAGCTGTTTAGGCTTAGCAAAAATTAAGGATTTTAACGCAGTTTATCAATGCTACAGAAGATCAGCTCCTTGAATGGGTCCAAAATGGCACTTTTAATGCCTCACTTTCGCGTCCTGGTGGGTGGTTATTGTGACCAATAGATACCAATGGGTGTCATAAACATTTTGCAAACTTCATGGGGGGGGGTTAGAACAAGTAGGCCTGACCCTCGCTATGTGCCATCTGAACATGCAGGTATAGTAACAGACAGTGTAGGTAAACTATGCCAACAATGGTTGAACAGTTCCTCACTAGATGCTGTTAAAGAACGCCTCAGTCTCTTGTATAATAATACTGATTTACAGGATTTCCTGTTAGGCCGCAGGAAACAACATGGAAAGCGCTTCTTATATGCAGTCTATAATGAAATTTGGAAGCTTTCTCAACAAGAAGCTGCTGCCCGATTAAGGCAAATAGATCAGGAAAGTTTACAGAAGGCATTAGCTGTTGTAGATAATGGGATTAATACCCTGCCCGACCAAATATATACCTTAAACAACATTGTTTCTTCTGCAATAGACATAGTACAGAGCGACATGTTCTCCTTACACCATGGACAGAGTCCACTAAGATCCATTTTGCAGTTAGGTTGAACACTACAAAGTACAGAAAGCAGGTCGCGTTCCCTGGCAACATGTTAGCGCGAGGGACATATTTTCTATATTTAATTTAATGCAACAACAAAAACTAATGGCTAAAAAGGAAGCAACTTATGCCATGTTAAATATTGAAAAATTCAAAAAAGTTGCCTTTTACTGTGGCTGAAATACCATCTGTTGAGTGGTTAATACATGGGTTCATCAATCTGCCTATTTCAACACTTCAATTCACATCTTGCTTGAAACACATTCCAGTGGGCAGATATGAGAGGCTAGGAGATAGTTACATATACGAGGTGTGGGAGCTACCCTTCTTGTCTCAGTGGCATGAAAGAGGTCTTTCTTAGCAGTAGTGAATGCAAGTTTTCTGTCAGCCCTTCGATGGTTTGTAAACAACTGTCATTGCACGGGGTGTGCAACGCTTCACAGCGAACTTGGCTTGTTATCTGATGGAAGTCCTAGTCCCCTTGAGCAGACCTGTGTTCCAGATGCTCTTGGATGGCAGCTATGTGCTTCTTAATAGTGAGAACTGTTGTGGGATGCAAGCCGGAATAGTTTATGTTGTTTTGGTCTCCAAAATTGTTACATGCTGCAGGAATGTACTTTTTCCTCCTACATGACAGAGGGAAGTAGCTGAGATTTGGCCCCATATCTCTACTTGAAATGTGAATTTTGACAAGTTGAGCAAGACTTTATTGTTTCAAAAACATGTAGCGCTTACATCTGCACGCACAACCTATGTGCTTCAGGTTGCGAGGTCATCCACAGAGAGACAGTCCCTTTTAAGTACTAACTTTCCGAGACACTTTGGTGAACTTGTGGGATGGATATTTAATGCGTCCAGTACTACTGGAATCGCACATTTCTTTAAGGCTGTAGGTTCTGGTTTTGTTCACGCCTTCTCTTCTATATTCAGCTTAATACCTTCAGCTATCCACTTAATATTTTTGAGTATTTTCGGGGGATTTCTGATAACTTTGGCTTTAATAGGTGGCATCTTGTTGCTGCTACTTTTTCTACGCAATGGCTGTCCCTTTACAACAAGGATGACTGACAGCTCTTCCACCAGTGCAACTGTGTCGTGAATGCATGATGCAGTACTGTGGAGCACCATTCCTGGAGCAATTGGAGTGTGACTGGTCTCTGTCATTCAGAACGGTTCTGCATTGTATGCAGCCCATGTTTCGGTGCCTTTCGAATGTGCACTGAAAGTTTGTCTTTCTACGCAGCTCTTGCTTTCACTGGGCGCTGATCTGTTGATGTTCTCGCTGAGGGCTCATTACCAGACATGCACGTTGAGGGTGCGTTTGCTACAGGAAGCTGTTTATGAGTTGCCCTTTGTGGATCATGCAGCTCTAAACTCACTGTCGGGCACACCACGGAATGCTGCTGCCTTGGCTGGGGCTCATGCTTTGGAACACAAATGCTCCTTGGTTTTCCTTGGTGATGAACTTCCTACTTTACCACCTGCCGTAGAATTCTGGATTCAACTGGCGACTTTAAAAATGACTCTGGCTTTTGAAATTTGGCTTTTCTTGATGCCACAGTTAGCATTTTAAATTGTCCTTTTAATACATGCTCAAGTGTCTTTTAACTTGTCATTACTGACATTCCCATATATATGCTTTAATATGAATTTTAGAAGCTTCTATATATTCAATTAGGCTTTGAACCACCTTTGAAATGGCAAGGGGAGGGCGTTGTGTAGCCATTTTAGCTATAATGGTACACATGTTATTTTAGCAAACTAGACCTGCTGCTGTGCACTTTACCCTAGATATATTTTATTTGGCTTCGTTTTATTATTTAAACATTAGCCATATTTGCGGTCTTGTTTTATTTTTTCTATCTATCTGTTCTTCGCCTAGGTCAACACTGCATTCTTAAAACATTTCTTTCACCTGCGCTTTTCTAAAGACTGCAGTAAAGAAAGTGGTACACTTTGTCTCCAATGTTCACAAAAACATGCACACTCTTACGTGGGGATCCTTTCTTGGAACATCAGCTGTTTTAATATAAAAACACTACTTTGACCCATGTACGTTAGAGGCAGATTCCAGCCAGATGACCACAACTGCATGCTGATTGCTTCGCTACAGTGGCTTATGTAGACTACAGGCCTCTTGCTCAGGTATGAGGGATGATGTCTACCCAAGGGGAACCTGAAGAGTAGAATTAGAACTCAACACGCTGTGCTCTAACACAGCTTAGGTAGGAACTATCCCTAAAAACTTTAGTGACAACATGGTAGCGTTATTCTTGTGTTTTACTCTCCTCTTCACAATTTTAATCTTATTGTGCTTCATCATCTTAGTTATTGCGATGCATGCTTTATTATCGAAGATGCACTTACTTCATTAAAACCTTATTGAACTTTACTCTGCCTCTGTTTGTTCTTGCATACATGAGAATAATGTAACTGAGAGAAACAGCTCAGATCTGAGTGACCACGATTGCCCTGAGGAGTCATGCATGTCATGGGCCCGGTTGCCCCAGTCATCCTTTCTCTTGGGTGGAGATGAGGCACCGCTAGTTAGCCGGAATAAAACCTGGATTAGACCAACAGGTGTCACATGGTATGGGATCAGACTCAGTCCCCCTCAGTACAGGTGATTCTGCCACCTGAATCCAGTAGTCTCAATAAGATAATGAGAACCTATGCGACAGTACGGAGTCTAGATCACTTCATATAATGAAATAGGTGGAGTGAATAATGGGTATTAAACAACCTCTGCATTTCTGAAAAAGGGCACAAGATATGGAGTTTATCAGCAGTGGTTATCTTTACATCTCTGAATTTGTGGGTACCCATGTTAGTGTATGATTTAGAGGTTATTTTTCAAAATGTCTTATACACTGGCTTACATCTGAAAGGCACAAATGCAGCACAATACAATTGATTATAACAATTGTTCTGCTATTATAAGCTCCCAGATTTCTTCCACTAAAAAGAGTACCTCAATTGTGGGGGTAGGCTTGGTTCCTGCAATGGGAAGAGGGCCAAAACATAACATGAATTGATCACATTTTTCCACTGATGACTGACCCTTTTCCCCCATGTGAGTAGCTTTACATTTTGGATCCAAGCTCAGTCCGCACCTTGGGAAACCTAGCAAACCTGTGCAATTTTGAAAACTAGACACCTAGGGATATCTAGGGTGAGGCGACGTGCATGGCTTTAATCAGGTTTTCTTTAATCAGAATCTTTACAAACCTAAAACTTTGACAAAAAAAATTAATTTTGCTCATATCTATGATGGAAAGTTCTGGAATTCTGTGGGAAGCCACATGCTTCAGTTCTCCTAACATTCTCGTAAGTCTCCTGATAAAAATAGTACCTCATTTGCATAGGTAGGCCTAGTGCCCGTAACAGGAAATGGCACAAAATACAACATGGACGACCCTTTTTTCCAGTGTGGGTAGGTGTAGACCTTTTGGACCCTAGCTCAACCGGCACCTAGAGAAAACTAGCAAATGTGTAAATTTTTTAAAACTACACATATAGAGGTATCCAGTGTTGGCTGATGTGCATGAGTCTCATTAGTTTTGTTTTTAACCGGAATCCCCTGCAAACTTTAAACATTTTGCCTTTTCCCGCCATTTTTTTCTGAATTCGTTTTTGTTGGCCTTAGGACTCTGAGCACTGTACCACTGTTGACCAGTGCTAAGGTGTATGTGCTCTCTCCCTAACACATTATTTGAGTGGTATATACCTATTTGCCATATTTAGTTTACCTATAAGTCCTAGTAAAGTGCACTACATGTGCCCAAGGCCTGTAAATTAAATACCAGTTGTGGGCCTGCAGCACTGCTTGTGCCACACACTTAAGTAGCACTTTAAAACATGTCCCAGGCCTGCCACTGCAGCCTGAAGGCAGTGTTATACAGCCATGTTGACTAGGCATTTAAAGCCCCTTGTCAAGCCTTAAAAAAAACCTTTAATTACACGTCACCCCTAAGGAAGGCCCTAGGTAGCTCTTAGGGCAGGATGCTATGTAATTAAAAGGCAGGACTAATACTGTTATGATTTCATGTCCAGGTAGTGAAAAACTCTCAAATAAGTTAAAATCATGTGGTCTTTAATTTTCTGCACACTATGTACATAACTTCAAAATTATGGCTTTCATTATGACATTGGCAGTAAATTCTGAATACCGCCACAGTAACTGCTGCCAACATACCACCCTGGAGGAAAACATCTGTCTGCCAGATAATGACACACACACACAAAATCGACAGAAACAGCCACAACCACAAATCTACCAGACTCACTGAACGCGATAAACTGTTGGAACTAGCACCTATACGGTTATGCCACCAAAACAACGCCCTCCGAATAATGACCCACAAATCACCAAGGCGGACATTTAACAGTGGTAAACCATTGGTGGTGCACACCGCCAAGGCCGGAATGGCCACCCAAATACAAAACAAGACAAGATTGGCCAAAAGAAAAATAAAACTGACACAAATACACACACCCACCAACAGCACTATAAAACAATCCCCACAACACCCACAAACATGAGAAGACAGCTACACCTTGCCACGTCAATCCCAGAGACAATTGCACACATATACCACAACTACTCATGCATCCATCACGCACCGCACACCCCATCACATCGCACATCACCCTCTGCACAACACACACATCACACAACATCCGTGTCCCCACAAAGGCACCCCTGCTTCACTGATGAGGAGTTGCGGGTCATGGTGGAAGAAATTTTCAGGGTAGAGCCACAACTGTTTGGAGCACAGGTACAGCAAATCTCCGTTGCCAGGAAGATGGAGCTATGGAGGAGAATCGTGGACAGGGTGAACACTGTGGGACAACATCCACGTACAAGTGACAACATGCGGAAGAGGTGGAATGACCTATGGGGGAAGGTGCATTCCATTGCAGTAAGGCATCAGCTCGCCATCAGGAGGACTGGCGGTGGACCCCCACCGCCTCTCGCACAGCTGACAGCAGAAATAAGTCTTGCCAATACTGTATCCTGAAGGACTCACTGGAGTAGCCAGAGGACTGGACACTGGTGAGTCACCATTGACAACCTACCACCCCCCCCATACTTGCATGCCATCTCACCCCCTCACGCTAACTCCCTACACCCCACTCCATCCCACACAGTGCACTACCCCAATTACCACACCTAAATGTCAACCCCTGCATGCCATAACCACAGCAACTACACCCCTCCCAGCTCTGCATAAACACACACCACCAATGCATGCACAGCATGGAGAACTACCAATCCCACAATACATCACCATACATTACCAAAGGTGGGAGGAAAACATCAATAACATTAGGAAAGCTAGAAAAGCAGAATATGTCACAGACAAGTACCCTAACACATCACTTAGATCCCCATAGATGACCCAGCCAATGTCAACGGCGAGGAGGTGCCATGGCTACCCAGTCCCCCACCAGAACATGCCCTCACTGATGACGGCAACTCTGGATGTCTCGATCTGGATGAACTCCCCGGCCCATCTGGGACTACAGGTCAGTTGGCTAATGCATCCCACAACCAGTCCACTGCAGGGCTCCCTGACTCAAACACCACAGCAGCCAGCCAACGACCCCAGACCTCTGTCCCCAGGACACGTCAATCAGTAGTGTGCCCACCTGTACAGGGACCTGAGTCCACACCAGACAGGCAAGACAATGAGGGACCGGGTGTCAGTGGGAGTGGGCACACTGTTCAGGGAACACAGGCAAAGGGGGCCAGGGACAGTCGGAGGACAGCTGTGCACCAGGGGAAAGACAGGCCTAAGAAATCAACTTCCCAGGAGGCACTCACCAATGTCCTGGGGTAATTCCAACAATCCCAGAACAGGGTGGGTCAGGTGCTCAACATCATGCAAGAGAGCCAGCGGCTGCAGGAGGAACACCACCACGAGGTCATGCAACAATTGCAGGCCTTGAATACCACCATGGCCTCCATTGCAGGGGTGCATGGTGACATGGCGAACATCATGCAGGAGTACACAACACACCAGCGGGTCCCTACCACTAGCCAGTGTACTGACCAGCCATCCACATCTGCTGCAGCTAATGGACAGGAGGCCATGCCACAGGACTCACATGCCACAAGCACCCCTCCCTCATGCAGAAGGTGAACCACCCCGCAAATGTTCCCTGTAACCCAGACAGACACCAGAGGCTGTTGCCAAGACCAAGACCACCGGCAGGAAATGAGATCTTCCAGAATGCTCCCCTTGTGTTCCACTGTGTCACCTTGTTCACTTTGAACTGCCATTGCTCCTCTTCCCATGGCTCCTTGGACACTGGACCTGTGCTACAGATTGGTCCACAACACTGGAGCTTTTCCAACCATCACCCCACCCTATGGCACTTCAAATTGTATACCTAATTAAAAAAATAAACACCTTTGGACACAACTTGAGTAATAGTGCTTTATCAGAAAGAAATGTACAATGTATTTAAATGTACTGAACTGCATGATCCTGTGCAAATGTTCTGTAATATGTGAATCCAGCCTACATATGTGTCTCAGCAGGCTGTACACAACACAGCATTACACTGTTGTAACCACACCAACATCTGCAATAAGGGAAGTCATAGGTGACAGTCAGTAGGGATGCAAAGGTAGTGACTGGCATTATACTACAGCCACACAGCACATCACTTATGTGGAGAAATGTAAAAATCAACAGGGGAGACTGGAGCTGATACAACTGACTATGATTCCTCCTCCGAGGGAAGCTCCCTGGTGGTGGTGGACCCATCTGGGACCACCCAGCAACTTCATCTTCCACCACCCCCTATACCAGTACCACCCTCCCAGTAGCCTCCCATGAGTTGCCCGTGCCCGCTGACGCAGGAGGGTGGGTGTCTCCTTCACCCAGGCACCTCAGGCCCTGCCAAGGTCAGCCCTGCTGCCCTCAGTGAGGAGGCTACTGACCTCCTGAGATCCATCTCTGTAGGGCAGTCAACCATAGTGAATGCAATCCAGGGTGGCATCCCAGATGCAGCAATAAAATGCCCACCTGGAGGCCATTCACGGTGGCTTGGTGGCCCCACAGAGATTGTTTCAGGATCTTTGCCTCCGCCCTGATGGCAGCCAGTGTCCCTGTTTCTTCAGTCCCCCCTCCAACTACCTCTTCCCAGTCCCTGTCTCCTCTCCCCCAACCCATCCCACGCACACATTCTGACAAGCATGCACCCAAAACAACAGACAGGACTCGCACAGACAAACACAGGAACCACGCTTCAGTCCACAAGCACACACACAGCCAACACACAGATGCACACACAACATCAGCCACTGCCTCCACTGTTTCCCCCTCATCCTCCTTCACAGTCACATCAGCACTCACACCTGCATGCACAGCATCATCAGTCCCAGATCCTTCCACCTGCACAGCCTTGCCCACAGTCACCACTACAGCAGACCCGCAGACATGCACCCCACACACTACATGCACAATCTCCACCATCACCACCTCATGCAGCACACCCACCACACTTACAGACACCACCACAACATCCATCCACAAGTCCTGTTTTTCCTCCCCACCCTGTATGCCCCCCTCCAAAGACACACAAAAACTCCCACTCAGACCCCCAACAGCCATCCACGTCACACATGCACAACGTCCATGCACCTGCACCCAAGTCCAGCACACCTCCTCCTCCAACAACCACTCCCTCTTCCTCCACTCCCATACCTCCTCCCACATTACCCCCCACTGGTCCTAAGAAGCTTTTCTTTTCTAGCCTTGACCTCTTCCCTCCTCCACCCCCGTTCTGCCCATAAGAGAAAAGGCCCAGCCCAGTACCGCCCAGCTCCAAATCAACTTTTGTTCCTCCCCCTAAGTGTACTCCTGCCACTAAGGTGAAGAAGGGTGGCACTCCGGCCTCCGTCCCAAGACAAATCCTCCACCCCCAAGCCAGAAGGGCAAGGACCCACCCCCTCCCAAACCCAAGCCCAAGCCCAAGGACTCCCTGCAAACAAGAAACCCCCCAACCCCAAATGACCTGGTCAGAGCACTGCTCTGCCTCCCGTGGCTCTACCCTGAAAGTAGAGCCCTTTCTCTTGCTCCTCTAAACTTCTGACCCCTGTAAGGAGTTTGAGGCCACCCGCAGGCTTCTGCCTGTGTTTTATCCCTGGTGTCTAGTAGCAGAGCTCTGCTTTCCTATTAGGCTAACTTCTGCCTCTCTCCTCCATTTGCTTTGCTGTGCTCTCTGCTCTGCTTCACTACTGTCCCTTAGTGCTCCTTTTCCTAGTATCTCTCTCACTCTGCTCTCCCTCTCTCTCCCACTTTCACTCTCCCCCTCTCACTCTCGCCCACTGCTGCTGCCCCACCCCTCCTCTCTCCCATGCTGCACCACCCCTTTTTCGGCTCCACTCCCTTTTTCGTGCCATTTTTCGCCTTCCAGCTGTCCTCTGCTCCCCACACCTCCCTAATTAATGGCAGCCACTGCGTGGCTGCACCGCTGGTGCACACCATGGGCAAGACAATCTGCGCCCGTCCGTGGCTTGACCATGCCCAGCACCAGAACCCCAGGCTCCCGTCCCCCCCACCGTCGCCGTGCATGTCTTAACTACGACACCACCACCCTCCGTGCCCTCAACACCGGCCGCTCTGTCGTCTGCCTTCAAGCCTAACCGCAGACCACCCACGGACCCTTCTGCTGGAACTGCACCTTCACCAGCCTCCACCCCAATGACCCACCCACCAAGGCAGGACGCAACCATCTCAGATGTATCCTCCCCAATACCCGCTCCATCCACAAGCACGCAGTAGAGTTATGGAATCTACTTGACTCAGCCTCCCCAGACGTTGCCTTCCTGACTGAGACCTGGATGAACCCCTCATCAGCGCCTGACATCGCCATAGCCATCCCAGACGGCTACAAGATCACCCGCAGTGACCGATAGACAACGAACCAGGAGGAAGCATCGCCATCATCCACAAGAACACCCTCTGGATCACGACCGACACCGAAGATACCCTCAGCACTGCAACACCTGCACTCCCAAATCCACACTAATCCAAACACCACCCTCCGAGGGATCCTCATCTACAGGCCCCCTGGCCCACAACAGCAGCTCAGCGACTCCATTACCAACATCATCAGCACGCACACTCTCGCATCCACTGACTACATACTCCTTCGGGTCTTAAACTTCCACCTCGAGAACACCAATGACAACAACACCGCCACCCTGCTCGACAACCTCTCCAACTTCAGCCTCAAACAGCTTGTCACAACACCAACCCACTCCGCAGGACACACAATCGACCCTGTTTTGTTTGCCAGCAATCATGTCTCTTTCAGCCACACCACCGAACTCCACTGGACAGGCCACCGCTGCATCCACTTCTCCTTCAAGAAACCCACAACACACCACCACCCATAACGGATCCCCCACTACAGTTGAAACAAGGTCACCGAAGACCAAATTATCACGACCCTCTCCCCGAACCCACCTATCGACATCACTCATGCAGCTGCCCACATCTTCAGGCAATGGGTCAACACCTGTGCCAATTCTCTCGCCCCGATCAAGAATCCCTTCAACACATGCACCGAAAGAAAGGCCTTCAAGTTTACCGCCGACCTCCACAAATCTAAGTAAAGCTGGTGAAGACTTGAAAGAAAGAGGCACCAAGATCAGACTCTGGACAACCTCACAGCCTTCAAAAACGTAATCCGCAGACACCACCATCTCATCCGAGCCGCCAAGAGAACCGCCTTTAAAGACCGAATCAACAACACACAGCCACAAGGAGCTCTTCAACGTCGTGAAGGAACTCTCCAACCCCAGCTCCAACGACATCCCACCATCCCAAGACATCTGCGACTCCCTAGCCTCCTACTTCCACCGCAAGATTGCAGACATCCACAACAGCTTCAGCACCCAGACCCCCCCAGCAACCACCAGCACCACAAATTCACCTCCGACCAACCTGCTGCTCTCTTGTACCCCCGTCAACGATAACAACACCTTTGAAATCATGAATACCGTCCAATCCGGCTCTCCATCTGACCCCTGCCCTCACTACATCCAGTTCTGGTTCCATGGCGGCTGCAGACTCCTCTGTGTCCCTGGAGGTGAGTGTCTCCTTTTATATGTTGTGTTTTTGCCAGGTTGTTGGTGGCATTGCTAACACCCCGGAAATCCTGACGGTCTGCCACGTCATAATGTGGTGGGCAGATCCTGGTCTTCTGCCTGCCTGGAGATGGCTACCGCCATGTTCAGTGGTCATACTGCACTAGCGGTTAGGGTGGTACACTGGCTGTGTATGGGAGGGATCACTGCCATGTCATAATTTGGCGGTCATTACCGCCGGCCTGGTGGCAGTACTACCATCATCGCTGGTGTGGCGGTCAGTTGACAGCCAATGTCATATTGACCACCTATGTGTATTGAATTGGGGTAGGAGCCATAGAGGGTATCACTATGTATATTTTCCTCTTGCTCCATTCAGAATATTAAACTGCATTGGCCATGCAGTGAGCAAAATACGATATCCACTGGAGATGAATACGTCCATCAATTTAATTTGCTCATTGAGCATGACTGTTAATTATTTTGATAACCGGGGGTAATGGTGAAAACCCATATGACCACCATGCTGTCAGTCAAGCAAGTCAATGAACACAAGTGGTGATGGCGATGTAATTTGTTTATTTAATGTAACTCAATTTAATTTGTTTAATCTTTGTTCTGTTTAATTCATGCACTTTAATTGGATAGACTCTAAATGATATAATTGTGGCAAGAGCTTCAAAACGAATAAACCTGTAAAGAATGCAACGGATATCAAATTGTCATGGGTAATGTAAGCCTTTTGTTTGTGGTGATTGGTGGATTGTCATGTGGGTGCTATGAAACTGAAGCAAAGATGGCATTGCCTACATATCCACAAGCCGAAACGTGTCATGGAGGAAATCTAATGGTAAAAACATCCAATTGCAGAAGAAGTTGGTTTGAGCCTGATTGTTTGAGGTGTATATGTAGTATCAGACATTGGCAAATATATATATGTGTGTGTGAGAGAACTGGGCTGATTGTAGAGGTCCCCTAACTTTTTGCCCCAATGGTGCCCGGGGCACTGATAACCTGTCCCAGGGCCTGTGTTCTGTGTAAAATGAGTATGCAAATTAGGATAATTTTAATTGGTTATGTCAGCCTACTTCTATGTCCCAAGTATATGGTAGGGCATGTAGGTTTAGAGACCCCAGCATAGGTGGTGCAACCATAGGTGCACTGCTGAGGTGCCCCCTGTCATTCTAAGGGCAGGCCTGCCTTGCTGACTGCTTTTAAACTAAAGTTGTATGCAAATTTGACTTTGGAATTAAAAGTACTTCCAAAGTCCTAAACGACTCTATTTTTACATGTAGGTCACCCCTATGGTGTTCCCTAAGTGCCCTTAGGGCTGGGTGCTATGTAACGATAAGCAGGGACCTTATAAAAAGTATTTTATAAACCCTGGTAAGAACAAATACACAAATTTGTTTTTTACTCACTGTAGCAAATGGGGTTCCATAGGCTAAATTGGGGAGACTTTATTTTAATTCCTAAAAGGAGATAAATATTTCAGGTTTGGTATCAAACTGGTTGTTATAGTAAAACCAACAACTCTCCATGGTTGAATTTAATATAACTAGTTCAGGGAAAGAGTTTTAGAACTCTCCCTGAAAGTTGCAAACTTCAGCTCTGTAGTAACTTTCTCTGATTGGCCAGCCTGACCAGGCTGCCTTTATGAGGTGTGAAGTGGCCTGGGCTGAAGACAAATAATGTGCCTGGGGAGGAGATCTGCCTCAGCAGGTATGGAAAACAGGATGGGGGAGAACAGCCAAACTGAACTTCAAAGGAGAGAAGGACATTTGGCGAAGGCAAGTGAGGGGTGTGTTAAGGATTTTTAACATAAGCACACCAGTGGGTGGACTCAGCCAGACATAACCTCCAAAATTCACTTTCTGCCTTTTTAGATTTTTAAGGAATGTTGCTCCCTGGGATTGATTTTTGCCACACTTACCAGAAAGTAATCATTCAAGAGGAGCAAGCATAAATTTGGCAGAGCTGCACCCCCACCTCAGATCCCTACACGGAACAATGTAAGAAGACTTCCCTGATGGACCCATGACCTCCACCTGGACACTGCATTCTGAAGGACTGCACCAGCTGCACACTTGGGCTTCAGCACAAACTACTTTGCAGGGCTTCAACTCGTTCAAGAAGGGATTCCCTGCTTGCTACAGGTGAAGAATAGCTAACCAGAGTCCCCTCCATCAAATCCTGAAGGAACTGACCAGCTGATCACTGTCCAGTTGTCATTTTGGAGTTTGAGCCAGGTGCATTCTAGGAGTTCTAGCCCTCAAGGAGCAACTCAGAGCTTCTGGAACCTTGGGGTAAGTTGTGGACTCCTAAAGGACATTCAAAGATCTTCGGAAAGCAGTTCCAGAAGTTTGGAGAACTTTTTGTAAAAAGCTTCATAAAGGGACGGAACAGCCGTGGAGAGTCAAGCTGGCTTACCTCAACCGTGCCCTGGCCTGACTTGCAGGTTCGTCCCACTAAAAAGCTCTCGATCCCCAGACTTTCAGGATTTTCCTGGGGGCTCCTGGAAAGGTAATCCGATGACCTCGGATCAAAATTGGATTGTTGTGGAGGGTCAACCTCTGTCGGAAGAAAAAAGCTCAAAAAAGTGACAAATTCCGAACGTTAAAAGTTGACTGGGACTTCCTGCGCAGTGTATCTGAGAAGGGCTCCAAGGACGTCGGATCCAAATTCAACTTCGGCCCAGATCAAGATTTCCGTCCTGAAAAATCATCTAATTCCAAAGGTAGAATTCTCTATCGAGGTCTCCTGCAACAAGTACCCAAAAAGGGCTCCAGGGAGGTTGGATCGAATTAATGACTTCATCCAGCTGAAGAAAATCTTCAAGAAAAAGTCTAAGGGGGTCATTATGACCGTGGCGGGAGGCGATAATGTGGCAGTAGTACCGCCAACAGGCTGGCGGTACTTACCGCCACATTATGTCCGTGGCGGAGCCACAACGGTAATACCGACGATACCGCCAGGCTGCTGCCAGCCTGCAGCCTGGAGGTCCCGGCGGTTGTAATCCCCCAGGGCAGCGATGCAAGCATCGCTGGCCTGGGGATTACGAGTCCCCATCCGCCAGCCAGTCCATGGCGATAAACACCACATTGGGAAGGCTGGTGGTATGGGAGACTCGGGGAGCCCCTAGGGGGCCCCTGCAGTGCCCATGCACTTGGCATGGGCACTGCAGGGGCCCCCATGCACAGCCTCATCGCGCATTCCACTGCCTGAATTACGGGCAGTAGAATGCGCGACAGGTGTCCTGCATCCGACACACCTCAAACAAAACAAGGAAAAATGAAAGCATTTCTCCTCATTGTGCCACTATAACACCACCCCTGGGGTGGCGTTCGATTTTGGCGCTGCCTCAGGTATACGAAAACTCATAAATCTAAGGCAGCGTCAAAATGCAATGGGTGCTACTGTGGCACGCCCACAGCAACACCCATTGCATGCCCCTTCCACGCAAGTGTTGAGTGTGAAGGGGTCGTATTTACAAGGTGGCATTAAGCCACAAAAAGTGGCTTAACACCACCTTGTAAACAGGGCATAGCGCCACCAGAGTGTAATGAAAAGCTTCTATTTGCTAGAAAACATTAATTCTTTAAAAATTCATATCTCTGGTTCCCCACAGCCGATGTAATCATTTTGGTGTCATTTTAAAGATAAAAATATAATCTATTTTTACAAACTGGTGTTATTGGGTGATGTGTTTTACCAATATACTGTTGCGATTTTTAAATGCCTTACACAACTGTCTCCTACGTTAATCCTTATCACTCATTGCCAAGCTACGAAGGGTTGATCTGGGTTTAATTTCCTGAGACCTAACTGGACCTTGTAGAGCTCTTAGCTCTTAGCCTATGGCTAGGTGTAGGAACCTATATATCTATATATGTATATAAAATATATATATATATATATTTTCATATATATATATATATATATATATATATATATACACATACATATTTATATATATGTGTGTGTGTGTATATATACCTATATATATGTGTGTATATACACACACACACACACACACACACACACATATATATATATATACACACACACACACAGATATATATGTGTGTATATATATATATATATATATATATACATATATATATATATATATATATATATACTACCTAGTGGCTCTTGCCATTAGGTAGTTATAGTCAGGACCAAGTTTCTATAGAAAGAGCGTGTTTTGTTTAGCTAATAACTTTGGTGCCACTTGACAATTCTTCCCAATATTTTCCAAGAAAATATGACGCTCACTTCAGCTACTGTCTTGAAAGTTTTGGGGTGATCTGTCCAGTGCCGAGAAAAAGAGGGGGTTTCAAAACACACTTTCCCCACTAATTTTTCCTTAGGGATTTTGAACAGCGATAGCGCCAAAACCACTGGACGAAATTACACCAAATATGGCAGAAAGGTAGCTCTTTGTCCAGAAAGAGTCTGTTCTGTTATTTAGTGTAAATCCATGCAGTAGTTTTTGAGAAATATAACAAAATCCACATTTGTATACATAAGGACATGAAGGCTTCATGAACCCTCCTGATCTTGTGCGGAGATCTGATTGGATGTCAACACTTCCACAAGAAAGTGTTTGTAGCCATTTTGGGTCCCAGAAAAAAAAGGGGCCAGGGTAGGGACACCCTAACATACTTGCTCAGGGAGACCCCCTAAGAGCAAAAAAGCGTTTTTAAATAACATTTAGCTACAGGTTCACAATGGAGTCCTGCACTTGTTTTTAATGAAGCCCCCCGGGTGGGCCAGCTCCTGGAGGCAAGTCAAAAATATGGAAGGGGGTGCAGGTGGTCCTTATACTAGGTTTGCTGAAGCCCCAGGGACCAACACCTCCCCGGAGCTTTACTTTTCATTAATGCAGGGGGCTGCAGCCCCGGGGACTGCCATCGCCCCAGGGCTTTAATCATAATTAAGGGGGGCTGCATGGCTCCCTGCAGCTCCGGGTACCAACACCGTCCGCAGGGCCTTACTTATAATGAATGAGGTGGTCGCAGCACTGGAGACCACCACCTCACTGGGATGTTAATCATAATTAAGGAGGGGCAATACACCCCCCCTCCCACAGCCCTGGGACCAACTACCTCCTCGGGGCTGGTTCATGTTGGAGTTGGGCCATGCAGGCCCCCTCGAGGAGCCAATGATGGCTGTGGGGACAACCACCCCCAAGGGCAGGCTGCTGTTATGTCCCGGGACGCCCAGCCATAAAACAACTGTAAAATAGTTCTCACTTACGGGAAACAGAGGTTTCCTCTGTTTCCCTGCCTGCATGAAGCCAGGGAAACAGAGGAAAAAATTGCTCTCCCAGAGAAGGAGTTGCATCTTTAGCAGCTCCCTCTCTATGACATCATTGCTGGCTCCTGTAGCAACCATGTGGACCCGCAGCCAATTCCCAATGCACATGGCCAAAGGCTGTGCACAGCATGGGGTTGGGAGGTTAGTGGGGATGGCCACACTCTTTTTTGGGGGGGAATGTGTGGTTCATCTGGGTGCCAATCGCATTCCCCAAAAAAATTAGGGGCCTACAGGGGCTCTACCCATGGCTAGAAGGGCTGACCCCCTGACAATTTCATCATATTTTTTGTTCTTTTTTTTGTACTTTTAAATTCCCTGAGGAATTTGATTGCCCCCAGGGGAGAAGACACCTTTTTATTAAAAACAAAGTAAAGCCCCAAGGGTGGCGGCCAGGCGATGCCACAAGGGCTGACCCCCACTGCCATTCCCTGGTGGCCTGCTGGTATTACTGCTCAAGGACATGGGGAAGCATCCTTTAAAAAAAAAAACACTAGACGCAAAAGCAGCTCTTACCTGCTGCTTCTCTCCACTCCGGTGGGGTTTGTGATGTTAGCACGCCTAGTGGTGTGGTGATGTCACAAATGGAGGGGAGATGTGTGGCAGGGGCTGATGTGGTAGTGGTTCTGCGTCCTCCCCACCCTTGTTTTTAAAAAAATTAATCCTCCGGTGCAAGCACTGGAAGATCTTTTTTAGCCCTCTGTCGTGTGAGTCATTGACCAACAAACACAAATAACGGGTTTACGCTGAAAAAAGGGTTGGAGGAGCTGTGAGGAGTGAGGAAATTATTCTTAAGTGGTCTGAGAGTTAACAAATGGACTCATGGAGGCCATAGAAAAAAGAAGAAAGCCAAACAATGTTTTCTGAGGACAATAATAAGGTTATGAGAGCTTAATACGGTTCTGTGATCACTGATTGGCCACAGCTAGGTTCACTAGCTTTTGAGGGCTGACACAGAGTTGAACAGACTCTTCAGGGGCAGTAAGGCTCAGGTCATGGGAAACATTGGAATGTGACAAGTATCAAAACTGAGTTCTTGAGGGCTGGTAGGGCAAGGAGAAGACTGGCAAGGTGCTGGAGGTAAATCTGAATACCAAGATCATCAAAAATGATCATGGGCCAGCCAAGTAGTGATGAGGGCCATCAAAGGATGGTCCAAAAAGATAGTGTAATAGAGCCAGTTGAGGGGCTCAGAAAAGGTGGCACTCTTTGTAATGATAGAGGAGGTGGTCTTCACACTGGTATGGAGGCTTGGTCTGCAGACAAAAAGAAGACATCTGAAGGTTTGAGTGCTAGCTAAAAGGTTGTGCTGACAGAGAGGGCTGGATGAGCACATCTATCAACAGAAGTATAATCGGCATTCACAAAGAGTATGAGATGGGCTCTTAGGAATGAGGGTGACAGAACTGGACTGAGGACTAGCAGAAAGGAATGTAAATCTCTGAATATCAGCAGAAAGATGAAAGGTTTAGTAGAGAGAGCTGTACTGGTCACATGGGCTTTTAGAACAGGCAATGGAATTCTGAGAGCCAGTGACATTGTCTTAGGGACTTTGACACAGGAAAGGGTTTCTAACAGCCGGTGACACTGGCCCAAAGGCTCTCAGAGTCTGTGGTAGTGGTCAAAGAGATGGTGGTGCAATGAGTGTTGATAGTGGGGCTGCTATATACAGAATAGAGAGGTGTTCTTGGCCCTGGAACCACGCTAACTGAGTACCTGCAGAGAGTCCTAGGGCTGTCCGTGGAGACACAGGGGGTCATTCTAACCCTGGCGGTAAAAACCGCCAGGGCGAATGACCGCGGTAGCACCGCCAACAGGCTGGCGGTGAACCGCTGGGCATTCTGACCGCGGCAGTTCAGCCGCGGCCAGAAACAGAAAGTCGGCGGTGTACCGCCGACTTTCCGCTGCACTTGAGAATCATCCATGGCGGCGGAGCGCGCTCCGCCGCCATGGGGATTCTGACATCCCCTACCGCCATCCTGTTCCTGGCGGGTCTCCCGCCAGGAACAGGATGGCGGTAGGGGGTGCCGCGGGGCCCCTGGGGGCCCCTGCATTGCCCATGCCAATGGCATGGCATGGGCACTGCAGGGGCCCCCGTAAGAGGGCCCCAAAAAGAATTTCAGTGTCTGCCTAGCAGACACTGAAATTCGCGACGGGTGCTACTGCACCCGTCGCACTCCAGCAACTCCGCCGGCTCCATTCGGAGCCGGCTTCATCGTTGCTGGGTCTTTCCCGCTGTGCTGGCGGGCGGCCTTTTGGTGGTCGCCCGCCAGCACAGCGGGAAAGCCAGAATGGCCGCCGCGGTCTTGTGACCACGGTGCGGTCATTTGGCGGTAACCGCATGGCGGGCGGCGACCGCCGCCCGCCGCGGTTAGAATCACCGCCACAGTGTCCATAAAATGTTCAGTGGCATAATGGGGCACACCAGGCATGCCCTCCTAACTGATATGCTACTATTGTTTGTGCCCTGGGTTCATCACATGCAGCGGTGGTAACATACTGTATCTGGCTGTGGTTTGTGAATTATTGGTCTTGAACAGATCTTTTTCTCTGAAGAAGAGTGCAGTATACTGGGTGATGTCTACCACTTTTAATATGCATTGTATCCCTAGTATATGTTAGACATTCATGACAGGCTGAGACTTGTGATTGTGATGGTTTTTCATCCTGATATGTTTTTACCAAATCTGAGGAGACACATTGCTATGCAGGTAGCATGTGACTTCCTGAATGTAAAAGGGTTAGTCAGTAGGAGGTACACTCACTCAAGAAACATTTGCCCGGAACACATTAGCCCCTAGCATCTGTTTTCGTTTTGTGGTTCCCGTGCACTGTCTTCCTTATAACCATGACAGCTTTATGCAGGGCCATTGTCGTTAATGTTTGCTACCACAGCTGTTACTTGTTGAAAGCCACACAATTATCCAGAATAAGTTACTGACAATATGTCCAATGATCATTTTACTAGCTACAACCAAAGGGGCTACGGTTTATTTATGTTGTACGAATATTAGGGTGAAAGTGTTCCCAGCTTTCCTAGCCTCATAACCCTCTCAGTGCAACTGCATAACTTTGTACCTGTCAGAGGGACCTAACCTACCCTACTTTATGTAAGCCCTAAGAGCATTATGATCAAGGAATGAAGTGGTCTGCAAAGTAAATGAAAAGCTGCTGTGTGAACATGGTTGGTGTCTGCATGACAAACAGTCTCCCAGAGGTGAGGAAACATTAACTAAACTCTGCACTTCTTGCTAGAGGAGCTATGGGTCTCCCTAGTACTTAGATGCCTGCCTAACTTCTCGGAGAGGAAAAGAGAGCACCTGGCTATACAGGAGGAGCCATTGTCCAGGAGGAAAAGCCCATCATGTTCTTGGCAAGGGAAACCCTGAGAACAAGCTGACTGGCAGAAAGGCTAGGAGTCAAACTGTGTTTTGAAGGCTCCCTCAGTTTCAGAACTGCACCAAAACATTGAAAAAAGAACAACATTGTTTCATTCAACATTCATCCTAGGTGGTAAGAGACTGGTGTGCTACTGCCTGACCCTGGGGTTGTCATGCAAGAGGAAAACTTGTCACCATGTATGCTGAAGTCCTGATTCATCCTGGGAAGCCACAAATACTGAAGACAAACATCTGCTGGTATTTCCCCTGAGGGATGCAACTGTGAAGACCAAGCACCCATCTGCATCCAGCCTGAAAGGCAGCACCCATTGCAGATAAGGTCCCACCTTGTAGGCCTGCTGCAATAAACCCCCATAACAGGCAATAAGCCAAGTGAAATTGCCTCAGTAGTTCTGTATCATTGAAGTTGCTGCCATAGAATCGAGTTCACAGACTGCACCCACAAGAGCCACATCTTCACT
Source organism: Pleurodeles waltl (assembly GCF_031143425.1). NCBI lineage: Eukaryota > Metazoa > Chordata > Amphibia > Caudata > Salamandridae > Pleurodeles > Pleurodeles waltl. Next base: position 553,308,056 of record NC_090438.1, read on the forward strand.
CATACTTTGCCTTTGTGAACTCATAGCGGCACAAACTATTGAACTGATCTACATATTGGCCAATCAATAAATGACTATGCCCATACTACATATGAGGGGCATTAGACATTAGGAGAACTCTTAGAGCTGCAAGAAGGTACCATTGTGGGTGTAGGACTTAACTGACATTTATAGAAAAGATTATAACCTGGTAACTGTACTCATGTATGAGCTGTATAGTGTTTCATTTTGCTGGGAGATTAAAGTACTTTTTTCACTAAGATAAGCAAGAGGTTAGACAATATGTTATTGTGTCTTTTGGTTGACTGTTGAGTTCTGAGCTCTTGTTATTTGAAGGTTTTCTCTCAAAATCAGGACTGATGTGTCATGTCTATCAAATCTGAATAAAGACTAGCATTTAAATATGAATGTTTTATTTAAGCTGAGTATGTCTAATGTGTTTGTGATCACAATATTAATAATTATAACAAAGGATACACATTTTTGAACGTGTTATTTTCTATTTTTAAAGATTATCTCTGTGAGCAAAAGTTTTGATATAACCAGAAATATGAATGCCACATCAACTACTTTGTAATTTCTGAAGTTATCCATCAATATTTCAAGTTGATTGGTGTGCACAAATATGCCAATACGTAGAGAGCAGTCATTATAGTGTCATATTTTTTAGAGAATATTTTCATTGTTTGCTTACCTAATATTAACCACCACAATAAAGGAAACATAACTGGGAAGTGCAGGAGCAACTGAGCCAATCACTGTGAGATAGGCAAGCAATATAATTTGTTTAGGACCAGTCTACTTTGCCACCCACTGCTTTTGTATCACTATATTGTGCCGAGACATGTGGCAATCATTGTTTGTCAGATCGTACGACTTTCTGCTGTTGAAGGCTTTCACTTTTATGACTAGGAATGTGCCAAATGGAGGTCAGGAGGTAGATACATTTTCTGCAACAAACTCTTACCCCTCCAGTTTAACTAATACTCCTTCTGTTACAGACTCTTGGCTTATCTCATAGAATATGGCAGGATTGAGGAATAAAATGTATAGTCCAGATTGGTTAAAGTTTGTGGGCCAACACTCAATTATTTGTTGTTAGGAAACCTGGCTTTTAGACTCTCATTATATTAATGGCTTTACCGCTTATTTTGCTCCGGCTATCAAATCACCCTCGGGAAGGGCCAAGGGAGGTTTGGTTACATTTATATCTGTATCTGTAAAAGAAGAAGTTACACGTGTCATTGAAATAACACCATACTACTTGGTACTCCTCCTTAAACTGTCAGGCCAATGTGAAGTTCTGTTGATTAATTACTATAATAACATCTTTGATTGCTTAGACACAAGTGTGATTGATAGTTTGGAGTTTAAGGTCCATGGTACCCTGAACAGAAGAAAGAAGAAAATTATGATTATCTGGGTCAGTGATTTTACTGTCCATCTATCTGATTCGGAACTACCAGATTGTTGTGGTGTTACAGATGAATATGATTGCCCTATACAGCATTTTAAACATTCTCCTTAAGGGAATGCGCTAAATCGACTGATAGCTGCCCAATTTGCTGATATTTACAACTCCAGAAATTAAGGGTATTCCCACGTTGGGCAATGCTCAATCGATAATTGATTTTATAGTTTACGTTAAAGATCTTACCCCCTTCGTAGGAAAGTTTAGGGTGATTCCAAATTGCATGACTGATCATAATCCCTTAACTTTAGAATTTAGGCTAGGTGGGGATAAGGGTTTTGTTGGTGAGAGACAGCAGCCAGTGCTGAGTTTAAATAGGCACAAAGGCGCGACAAGCAAGTGGGGTAAGGTAGATAAACACAGTTTGACACAGATCTGATGAAGAGCAAGAAGGAGGAGATCATGACTGCTCTAGATGAACATGCCCCTGCACATAATTGTATTGAGGCCTTCTCTGCTGTAATAAGTTATATGGCTAATAAATTATGTCAGTCAAGTACTATTAGGAATAGAAACCCCGTGGTTTAATCATGCATGTACATCTGCCCTCAAAGATCTAAAGAAGATCACTAACCCTGTCCCATGTAACCAATTTGACATTAAAGAGGCAAGAAGGATTTATAAGGCCACTCTTGCTGCTAGGAAGAAAGAAATGAGGGAGCTTGCCTGGGATGAGTTAATTGAGGCTAGTAGTAGTAAAGACACAAAAGCTTTTTGGAAGGTGGTTAATTCCACCTCACTTGCGGAGAAAGATAATACGGTAATAGACACTGTCATCCCCCCGCAAGTTTGGCTGGAGCATTTTTCCAAAATCTTTAAAACAGAAACTAATATCTCCCAGATGGACCTGATTGGGTCTGTAACTGGAGAGAATGCACCCATAACAGCTCCACATAATTTACTGGAAGTATACAAGGTATTTCAGGCTATTCAAAACTGCCCCTCTGATAAAGCTTCTGGCCCAGATAGAATTCCTGCTGATATATATAAAGCTTTGCCTGAATTTTGGGCCCCTCTCCTTACCAATGGTCCAATGGCTGCTATGATGAGCCCCTTGGTAGACACCTGAATTGAGGCGATAATTGTGCCCATTTTCAAGAAGGGGGATGGAGCAGGTCTGCAGTGTTACTACCCAATCTCTCTTTTAGATAGTTCTGTCATGATCTTAGGGCGAGTGCTATTGAGTAAGCTGGAATACTGGGCTAAGGAAACCAACAGCTTAGCGACGGTCCATTTTGAGTTTCGACCGGGGTTGGGTACAATTGAACAGACTCTTAACTTGACTCTGATAGTACAGAAATGTACTAAGGTTTAAAAAGGCTGTCTCCATCTAGCCTTTATGGACTTATCCTGTGCTTTTCACACAGTCAACATACATAAATTGTGGTCTCTCATGTCAGAGATGGGAGTTGATAAAGATCTGATCTCCTTACTTAGTAGACTTCATGCTGCCCGGGTCCGTTTAATCCAGGAGGGTGACCTCACTGAAGAATTCCCCTCTGTGAAGGGGGTTAGACAGGGATGTGTGTTGGCCCCTTTTCTTTTTCTGCTCTATATTAATGGTCTAGAGGACTTTTTATGTAAGATGGGGAAGGACCCTCCTATTAACTCTCAGCCATTATCAGTTTTACTCTACCGGGATGATGCTGTCCTTATTTCAAGCACAGCAAATGGCCTGCAATCTCTATTAGATGCTTTTGATATTTTTATGGAAAATCTTGGCCTTAAAATTAATAGAACAAAATCATTTGTGATGAAGTGTGGTCCAAAGTTATCAAAAAGTTAAAAAAATGTTTTGAAGGGTGCAGAAATACTTAAGGTTCCTAATTTGACTTATTTGGGGTCCCAATTGATGTTGATTTTAACTGGAAAGTTTTAATAAATGTTCACATCTTGCAGTTTCAAAGAGCCATTGACAAAGTTTTTAGGTTTTCAAAAAAACTATCACACAAACCAGTTAAGGAAATGATGACTATTTTTAAAAGCAAATGTCTTTCAAATGCTTCGGTTGGAGCTGGGGTGTTGGGTTACACGGACTGTACAAGTCTACAGGTAGTGGAAAATAAGTTTTTGAGAAGGCTGTTAGCAGTCCCTCAATCCACTCCGGCTGTTTTTTGCCATGATGAAGTGGGGTTGAGGGATATAGCCGACCATATAAGAGTGCAACCTTTACTGCTCTGGCTAAGAGTATGGTTGAATCCTGAAGCTCACCTGTGTAGATCTGTGATCATGGACTGTCTGTCATTGAAGCGTTTTATGGATATTCCTTGGAGTAGATATGTAAATTCTATGTTTTCACGTCTTGGGGTAGAGGAATATTTCCAGGATCTCAATTCCCTATCGGGGGGTTATGCCGAGAAATAAGGAGTTTTTTTGGCATTCTCACCATAAGCCAGATTTAATTGGTAATATTTCTGGGGCTTTGGAGTGCTTGTCTGCAAAGTCAATACTTACTAAGTTATACCTTAGTATGATCATCTATGAGCGGCATAGGTTTCTACTTACCAGATTCCATCTGAAGTCTATCCACTATTTATTGGCATTTCCTTCTGAAGGTGCTTGGTTCAAGAAACTCCCTCCATGTGGTTGTGATGGCAGATCGCGACAAAGCACCTTTCATTTTACCCTTTTCTGTAATTTATACAGAGTTCCTAGGAGAAGGTTTTTACACCCGGCACTTCTCTCCACGGGTATTAGGCATAGTCATCTTGCCTTTTCTTATTTACAGGACCTGGGTAGAGAGGAGACAATAGAGGCGGTGGTAAGTTTCATAATTGCTGCTATCCGAATTTGTAATTGTTATTAATTGTTTAAATCTGTTTTTATATCTGATGTTATTTATTTTTATTTATTCATGTTTTTTCTTGATCATGATGTTTGTAATTGATTGTGTCTTTTATGGCTCTTTTTATCTCAATAATAATAAAGTATTGTGATGATGATGATGAATATATTAAAGGAATATTGAGTATTGCATGCTGAGCTCCAGTAATTATAGGAAGAATTACTCTTGTTGTTCCGGTACAGATAATCATACATAAGTCAGATTTGAGGGTGACATAGCCCCACGTTTGCCATCATAAAGCCTGGATTGAAGTGCAAATGGCCAGTCTCACTGTTTGGGTAGAACTTGGTGTGCTCCAGTCATTTAGAGCACTGCCAAATAGAAAAGTAAAATGTGGCACGCTGAGGAAGGACACACATAATTGTTCAGTTCCCTGGGAGAAAATACAGGAATAGCCAGAATAAATGACAGTGTAGTATTTCAGAGCCTTGCAGAGGACTTTCCTCCCATTTATTTAGTTAACCTTTTCTGAGCTGTGGTGTGCAACAAACTATTCAATTACATAATCACATTCCTTTACTTCCTGAACTTTAACCTCTCATGATGAGTATTCTCAAACCATTTTAAATGTATCTATAATGTCCCCTACTCCATTCTTTGTTCATACAACAATATTGACTACGCCATAGAAAAGATGGAAGAATAATTTCATTGTCAGTCTATAGGACACGGAAATGGCCTATTGGAAGTCTGCATGCATCTTATTTACATGAAGAAAATATAAGGTGTTAAGTCTGAAGCGCAGCCCACTTACATGGCTCTGTTGTTGAGTCTGTAGTCAGAGTACTGTCTGTATGAAATAAGTTTTAGAGTGTTTGTTAAACTACAAGGTATTTAATGGGAGGATAATCAATCCCCGTCAGATTCTAACATCAGCTTTGTCAACAGGTTTATGAAGGGAATGCTCAGATGCTGTCTTTTAAGAATCACATATTTCGAAATCGAATTATAAAGGATATATCCTTGATCCACTATCCATGACAATTCTCCTCGAAGGAATTAGACTCAAATGAAAATGTCATCACCAACCATGCAATAATTTAGTCATATTTAATATTTACTTGCTGAACGTAGCTACACAGACTGACATATGGCTAGGTACATAGGTTCTATTGTTTTACATGTATGTAATATTTATCTCTCCTCTCAAGAGACGGGAGTGAAGTATCTAAGTATACTGTGCTTGTGACTTGTATAAGTGTCCCGGTGCCATTGTTTCTGTTTTGAAAAGATGACACTAAATATCAGATCCCACCATGTCACTGGATACAATGTTTCCAGTTCTGGCCTTTGTTTTTAGAAATCAATGTTTTCTGGTGTTTCAGTCTGATTTGCTTAATTGAATCGAACCAAAATTAATAATTCCAGAATGCACTGATTTGTTGCTTAAAAAGCCAGGACACCAAAAAATGTTTTGATAACACAATTGTTTTTGGTAATCTTATATCTAGCTGAAGAACATTCCCATGACTTTTGGGGCAAGAGCAGTACATGGCTGTAGAAGCGTACACAGCTTCATCTACTCTTGCAAAAAATCTAATTATCTTTATCATTAGCCACCTCCTCAGATAAACCTAAAGAAACAGGAGCATTTGTGGAGTACATGACTGCTCCAAAATGCCCCCCCAAGTACCTATACCTTGGTCCCTGGTCTACCAGAATGGCATTCTGTGCCATCTTTCTAAATTAAATCGGAAAGATTTGAACATTCTCTTTGATGGCTATTAGGACCTTTAGATCTATGGGTCAGTGCTGTCTGTGTTCTAATTGCATTGAAGCAAGTTTTACCATGTACTAGCATAAGGATATGCGTAATGGCTGTCCCTTCACAACAAGGAGGACTGAAAGCGCTTCCACCAGCGCAACTGTGTCGTAAACTCATGATGCAGTATTTTGGAGCACCACTCCTGGAACAACAGGAGTGCTACTGGCCTCTGTCATTCCGACCGGTTTTGGATTGTGTGCTGCCCATATTTCAATGCCTTTGGTGTCTTTTCGAATGTGCAATTTCATTGGATGCTGATCTGTTAATATTCTCGATGAGGGCTCATCACCAGATATGCGCGTTGACGGTGCGTTTGCTATAGGAAGCTGTCAATGGGTTGCCCTTTGTAGATAATGTGACTCTTAACTCAGCATTGGGCACAACATGGAATGCTGCTGCCTCAGGTGGAGCGCAGGCTTTGGAACACAAGTGCTCTGAGGTTTTCCTTGGCAACAATTTGGATGTTTTACCACCTGTCAAAGTGACACATTTTCTGGCTGCAATTGTCCTGGATATAATTGGCGATTTTAAAAATGACACTGATTTTTTAATTTGTTTTTTTTTGGCTGAAGTTCAAATTGTCCTTCTTTTTTCTCCATGCTCAAGTGTCTTTTAACTTGTCATTATTGACATTCATGTTTATATTCTTTTATAAATAGATCTTAGTAGCTTTTATTCATTTTAGGCTTTGAACCGGTAAGGGGAGGGTGTTGTATAGCTATTTTAGACATGTTATTTTAGCAAACTATGTCTGCCGTTGTGCACTTCATCTCAGTTACATTTTATTCAGCATCGCTTTATTTTTCTTAGCGTTAACCACATTTGCGGTGTTGTTTTATTTTCTCTATCTATTTGTTCCTTCGCCTAAGAAAGCATCATGTTCTTAGCATTACACTTTGTGCTTTTCTCAAAGCTGAAGTCAGGTAGGGTTGCCAGCAAAAGTGGTACGCTGTGTCTCCAACATTCACAGAAACATACATTTTTTAACAAATATTTTTATTGGTGTTTTATCAATTGGCAAACAGTAAACAGCTTATCCCACAATACCCTCCCTTTGCCCCCTCCCCATGAGTCTGCTCAATTTCCTGCATTTGATCTTCCCCTCTGCCCATTGTCATTTTTGGTCATTCTTACTCCTTGCATGAAACAATTTGAGACTGTAAAAGTGTCACTGGGACTAGTCCTCTGCTGCATCCAATTCCTCTGAGGATGTGCTTTGTTCCCGGAGCCAGATTGTGGATTTTTCAGGCAATCCAGCAGGTGGTCCCATTGTTAAGCCCCATCCGCATTCCCCACCCCTTTCACCACTTCCTGGTGCAGGACCCTTCAATCTGCTTCAGCCCATTTGATGAGTGTATCCCTCCATCTAGGTGTCTGCGGGCCTCTGGGGTCTTTCCAGTCCATTGTGATCTCCCTCTTCGCGAGTATCAGAGCTAAATCTATATACCTATTTATGACTCTTTTCAGGTGGGGTCTGGAAAATCCCCCCAATAATGCCACTGTCGGGGTAGACAGGAGTTTTCTACCCGTTATCACTTCGATGTTATTGAATATTTCTCCCCAATATGGTGTCACTACTCTGCATTTCCAGGCCATATTTACTAGGTCAGCTGCTTGGTCTACGCACCTAGGGCATGCACTATTTGTAGTGTTGTACATTGATGCTATTTTTGCGGGTCTGAGGTAAGCTCTGTGAAATATTTACAGATTAATCAGCTTGAAGCGGGCATTTCTGGAGATTTTATACACGTGTTGTAATTTGTCCCCATTGTGAGTCAGCTATCTGTTCCCCAGTGTCGGTTTGCCATTGGGTTCTCAATCTGTCTAGGGGGAGTAGTGTATCTTTCTGCAATGCTTTGTATAGTGCTGAAATCATTTTCTTGTCCCCTCCAGTTGTGAAAATGGTATGACATCCAGTGTGTGTGAGAGGTTCCTTAGTGCCCTGTTTCCAGTGTTGTTGAATTAATGCTGTGAGAGCTCTGTGTGTGAGGAACAGCCCCGCCAGGGCTCCACATTGGATCATAAAGTCTCCATATGTCATCAGTCCCCCATCTTTGAAAAGGTCCCCCAACAAAGTGACACCGGATACCCCACGTTTTGTGAGTCCCACGATGTTGCTTCCCCCAGGTAATACGGTCAGGTTGGTCAAAGGGAGGTTCGGTGAGTATGGGAGTGAGGTTTGTGTGTGCTGTAAGCTGTGTTTCCAGCAGTAGTTCAGTACCTGTGTCTCTAATGAGCCTGTCTCACGCCTCCCGCCGGGTGTGAGAAGTATCCCTGCAATGACTGTAGCGGGGAGCTCTCCTGTGTGCCCCTCCAAGTCCTTCAGGGAGGCTGCGTGCCATTCCTTGGTTAGCCACTGAAGTTGCCCCGCGAAGTAGTATAACTCCATATCGGGAGCTGCCAGCACCCCTTCTATTGTGGGTCTCTGGAGTTTGTGTAAAGCTAATCTGTGAAGTCCAGCCCCACAGATAAAGCTAGTAAGAATCGAGTCAATATCTCAGAAGATTGGGCGGGGAATTATTACAGGTATGGTCGAAAAACCGTATAGCAGCCTCGGTAGGGCCACCATCTTCATCAGCACCACCCGGCCAGTCACTGATAGAGGTAATGTCTTCCAGAATTGAGTATCTGTTCTTAACTTCCGAATCGCCTTGTTTATGTTGCCTTCCAACAGGTCCGTCATGTTGTGGTATATATTGATGCCTAAGTAGTGGAACGTGGATGGGTACCAGCCCAGGCCCGTCCCTGAGTGACCTGGGGTGCACCTCATCGTAGAGGGTAAAGGAAGGACTTCTGCCAGTTTATGTGGAGTCCAACATGCCCCCAAAACGCTCCAACAGAGCCATTGCTCCAGGTAACTCTATATTCGGGTCCTGTAGGAATATTAGCATGTCATCCGCATATAGCGCAATTTTGTGTGTCTGCTTTCCAATAGTTAATCCCTCATAGTGCCCTCCAGTTCTGGCCATCTGGGCCAATGGCTCCATAGCAAGGGCAAAGAGCAGGGGTGACAGTGAGCATCCCTGTCGAGTGCCCCTTCCGATTTTATACGATCTCAAAATTGTCCTGCCCGTGCGAACTCGTGCTGTGGGGGTGGAGTATAGTAGTTTTGTCCACCCAAGGTACCCCTGGCCTGGACCCATTTGCCGCATTATTATTTCCAGGTAATCCCATCTGAGACTGTCAAATGCTTTCTCGATATCTACCTCTATTATTGCTGCCGTAGTAAGGTTTGGGGAACCCGATTGCATTATTTTAATTAGTCTCCTGATGTTTGTGGCAGTGCTACAACTAGGGATAAAGCCTGTTTGATCTACGTTAATTAATTGCTCCATATGGGGCAACAGTCTCATAGCGAGGATTCGGCTCAGTATTTTGTAGTCCATGTTGAGCATGGATAGGGGGCGATAGGAACGCACATCTGTTGGCGGGCGGCCCTGCTTCAGCAAAGGGACCCCAATGGCTTCATTCGTGGGTTGGGGGCAGACTTCCGGTTGCAAGCGCCTCTTTATAGAGATCTCTCAATCTCGGTGCCAGGAGATCTACATATAAAATTCTGCCGGTAGGCCATCTGCCCGGGCATCTTCCCCCTGGCCATCACCTCTACCGCTGCCATCACCTCCTGAGGAGTTGTCAATCCCCCCAGTTTTTGTTGGTCCGTCCTGCTCAAGGTGGGAAGCTGGGTATTAGCAAGGCTTCGTAACTGCTCAGGCGCCAGAGGCGTCTCGGGTGGGGCATAAAGAGTTGAGTAGTAGTCGGTAAAGCTAGAATTAATCTTGCCTTGTCCATATAGACTCCTTCCCAATGGGTCCACTATTTAGATCACTAATGATTGCTGTCTTGGCGGGGCCAAGAGCCAATCAAGCAGTGCACCCGTTCTGACTCCTTCTGCGTGTTGTCTAGGTATGTATTTTTTCTAATCAAAACATCAAAGTTTCTCGAGAGCTACTGCTATTTTGTTCTCAGTCTCGGATATATTTGAGGCAAGTTCTGGTTCATCTGGTCTTTTACGTTCCATGGTTCTTAATTCTGTCTCAAGTTTATCAACTTCTCCCTCCAAGGATTTCCTGACCGCTGTTACCCCTGATATGCATCGACCCCTTAACGTCACCTTGAAACTTCCCACTCTTGGGCTCAGGAGGATGCAGAGCCCTGGTTGTGCATAAAGTATTCTTTGATCGTGTCTCTAAGATGTTGTCAGAAAGCACTGTCTTCCAGTGTTTCGGCATTAAGCCTCCAGTCAGGTATCTGGGGGCGTTCTCTTTTCCAGCGTAGTATAAGGAGTAGTGGGTTGTGATCTGAGATGGTACGGCAGAGATATTCTGCGCTACGAACTGTACAGTGCACATCAGGGGATGTTAAAAAGGCGTCCAGACGGACATGCAGGTCATACATGGGCGAATAGAAAGAGTAATCCCTCTCTTGTGGGTGGAGGTGCCTCCAAGAATCTATCAGGCCCCAGTCTCTTTGCCAGTTAGTGAAATCCCTGGCCGTCTTGGTTATAGGTGAGTGCGCTAGGGGTGAGTGGGATCTATCCAGAGCAGTGTCCGCAATAGAGTTGAAGTCGCCTCCCACGATTGTAGCCTGGGTTAGGGGCATAATTGCCCCCCAGAGTGATGTCACGCCCTCCCAAACGGCCTGCCACTAGGACATACCGTCCCTCCTTGTCTATTAGTGTTTCTGTTTTTTGGAATGGGACCCCTGGTCAGATCCATATCAGGACCCCCCACGCATATGCAGAGTAATCTGTGGCATATACTTGCCCTCTCCATCTCTTTGATAGCGCAGTGACTTCCTTCTCTATAAGATGCATCTCTTGTTGGATGGCTATGTGTATTCCACACCTTTTGAGCTGGTTGTATACTTTATACCGCTTATTTATATTATTCAGGACACTAACGTTCCAGGTGAGAAGCTTGTAGTCTAATGTCCTATCCATGATCTATGTGGTTATGTGATGCGCGGGTTCTGACACTTCTAGGTGTCTGTGTCTTGTGTGACAATAGCCAGGGTCAGGCCAGAGGGTCATATAGCTCGGAGCTGGATCACTTAATATAAACGTGTGAACTGCTAACAACACTATTCTTCTTATACCCCAACTCCCTCTCCCCAGGACCGGTTGTATAATGTTCCCCGTCCAAACCTTCCCCAAAGAAGGAAACATTTTGTGTGGGGGCTGAGGTGAGACCCATGCGCTAACCCCATTGGCCCCCCAAACCCAATTCACCCAGTTGCATGGTCCCCCTCCTGGCTCCCTAACGTTACTTGCTGTTATTGAGTAGCGTCCAGATTTCTGGATCGCGCAGCGTGTCAACCAGTTCCGTTGTGCACTGGCTACCCTGGGATCTGGCAAGTTGTGTAGTCTCCTGGTGCACAGAGCTCCCTTGATGTTTCTGCTCCGGGAGCCACCTCCTTGAGTAGTGTTCCTCGGGGCATGTGGCAAAGTCTACTGTTCCTCAGATGATTTCATCAGATGTTCTAGGTGTGATTTTGGGCAGGTTCGTGGTCGAGTCTAGTGATGAGCAGGAGGCACTATGGGACAAAGAGTCCCGGTCTGACCAGATCTCCGATGGGTGTGAGGACGGGGAGCCCTCTTTTCCCAGGGCCGCTACTGCTTTGACCGCTTCTTCCCGTTCTTGCAGTGCCAGGCGACGAGGTGGGGCAGCTCTGGTAAGGCGTCTCCTTTTCTTCCTGTATGATTCCTATTGTGCTTTCGTAGTAATTTCCTGGTTTCCCTCCCCGTTCGGTCCCAGGGAGTCCAGCCATTCTTACGCTTGTTGCGGGGATGTGAAGAAGAGGGTATCATTACTTGTGATTATTTTCAATTTAGCTGGGAACAGCATGGCATATTGTATTTCTCTTTCTCTGAGTCGCCGTTTGATTTCTATAAAGTTGGCTCTCTGGTTTTGGGTATCCCTCGAGAAATCTGTGAAGATCATGATCTTCTGGTCCCCCATCACGATCTCCCCCTTACTTTTTGCTGAGATAATATTAGGTCTCTGTCTTTCAAGTGCAGAAGCTTCGCTATGATTGGGCGCGATCTAGCCCCCGGGGGAGGGGCCCTGGTTGGTACTCTGTGGGCACGTTCTATAGCGAAGTGCTGCAACAGGCCTTCTGGGACTACCTCTTTGCGTATCTATTGATCCAGGTACGTCTCCAAGTCTGGAGCTTCCTGTTCTGCCTTCTCAGGGAGACCAACAGGGCGCAGGTTGTTTCTCCTCGCCCTGTTTTCGGCATCCTCAGCACATGCTTCCAGTGTTTTAATCCGTTGTGTTAGGTCGGTGACTGTTTTGGTAATCTTTAAGTTTTCCAGGGTAAGGCGCACCAGGGATTTTTCATTGGCGATCACTCTGGTCTGTCAGACGCCTGTGGTCATCCCTTAGGAGTGTCAGGTCCACTGAAAGCAAGTCTATTTTAAGTTCAAGTGATTCTCTGGATGCTTGAATTGTCTGCAATAAAGTGTCTATTGTGGTACCTTTGTTGGCTTCACCGGATCCTCCCTCTCTCTGGGAGCCGCTTTCCTCTCCGGTTGGCTCCTTAACGGGCAGAGATACCGTCAGGTGTGTTCTGAAGCTCCATATTGGTGGTAGTACTTTTGGGTGGCCTCCTTTGGGCCAACCTCGCACTCTCGAGTCCGTGCTCCAGGTCTCAGGTGTGCCTCCTAGATATGGGTGTCCGGCAAGGCTCTACCCCTCCGGGTTACTGATCGTTTCTTCCCTGTGTAGCTCTCCCCTCCAAGCGAGAAAAGGGGGAGCACCACCCCTGCTGCCAGCATCCATTGTTGCACACAGTGTTAACCGCAGGTCCTGGGGCCAGTAGGACCCCCTCCTCTGTGCCCCCCCGTGCCCCAGAGGCCAGGGGGGGAGCTCTTCAATTCGCAGAGCTCTGGGCCGGGTCCGGGGCAACACCTCTGGGCCGGCACCTCCTGCCCGCATCGGCGTGTGCTAGCCCCGCTGTTCACTGTGCCCCGTCTGGGCCGGGGCGATACAGCTATATGGTCCAGTCTACTCTCCCCAGAGCAGGGGAGGAAAAAGGGGAGGAAGTGGGGAGTCTCCCCCTCCCCAGGCTCCTCTTCGCCCACCACCCACTTTTAGGCGAGGGCCCAGGGACAGGAGCTCTCATCCGCCTCACTGTTGCGGGTCCCGCAGACTCTTGTAGCGGCCCTCCCCCCACACATCCAGGGCCGGGGGAGGGAAACGCACCTCGTTCCAGATTTCCGGAGAGGGCCTGGGTGGTGCCGCCACGCCAGCACTGGTGCTGGTCACCTGCTTGATGCGCCCATCCGTATTGCCCCTTCCGATTTCCCGTCTGGGTCCCGGACACGCAGAGGTGCGGTCCGGTCAGCTCCCATCAGTCGCCAGCCACGCTTCCTGCGCGGGAGCTGCTTCTCATAACCCGGGCCCGGCCTCATATGCTACGCACTCCCAGAGCCCCCATTTTGTTGGACGGCCCCGTCCGCACTGCTAATACTCTCCAGGCGCCTCGCCACACGACCAGCGGGTGCTCCATGAGTACCCCCACTCACTTCAACATTTCTCAAGTGAGAGCCGGGGGTCAGGAAGCAGGATTATGCATATTGGGTGGAGGCCACCAGGAGCTCCGTTTTACGCGTGCTGCTCCATCAGCCTCAGCCATGCCCCCCCATTCACAGAAACATATATATCCTACATGGGGCCCTTTTCTCAGAATATCAACTGTCTTATTATAAAAACACTACTTTGTCCCATACATGTTTGAGGGAGATTGCAGCCAGATGGCCACAACAGCATGGTGATTGCCTTCACTACAGATGCTTGACTAGACTACTGAATCCCTGGTGTTAGACCTGACAGCCTTAGGGTGGTCATTCCCCAGCATTTTGCCTGCCTGCCTCCCTCCACTTTTTTTGCTAGTTTTAGGACCCTGCGTACTTTACCACTGCTAACCAGTGCTAAAGTACATATGCTCTCTCCCTTAAACATGGTAACATTGGTTCACTCCCAATTGGCCTATTTGATTTACTTGTAAGTCCCTAGTAAAGTGCACTACACGTGTCCAGGGCTTATAATGTGAATGCTACTAGTGGGCCTGCAGCACTGGTTGTGCCACCCACATAAGTGGCCCCTTAATCATGTAGACCTGTCATTGCAAGGCCTGTGCATGCAGTTTCAGCCACTTCAATTTGGCATTTAAAACTACTTGCCAAGCCTTAAACTCCCTTTTTCCAACATATAAGTCACCCCTAAGGTAGGCCCTAGGTAACCCATAGGGCAGGGTGCTATGTGGGTAAAAGGCAGGACATGTACATGTGTGTTTTATGTGTCCTGGTAGTGGAAAACTTCTAAATTAATTTTCGACTACTGAGAGGACTGTTCCTTTGATAGGATAGCATTAGGTCTAACCCTATAAACTGTTTGAGTGATAGATTCTGATCAGACAGGGTAACCATGTCATATTCAGTATGGCCAGAATGGTAATAGGAAATCCTACTTATTGGTGAGGTTGGATTTTATATTACTATTACTACTTTAGAAATGCCACTTTTAGAAAGTGAACATTTTTTCTGCACTTAAAATCCATATGAGCCTTACAGCCTGTCTCCAATCAACGTCTGGGCTGGACTGGTTGACAGCTTCCTTGTGCATTTCACCCGGACAACCTCAAACACAGGAGATTTTTCCTTTTTTTTTTACAGAAACACCAAGGCACACCAAAGTTGTCCATGGTATTGAAAGTATGTGAGATCATCCCAAGAAAGTTCAAAATGCGTTGTTAATTGTGGTTTATTTGTCCCACGTTTTGATGATTCCAATGAAAACAGCCGACATGTGTTTCATCATCAAGTCTTTTTCAATGCTGTGGAAAATTAATATAGATGAAAAACAGTTCACAGTCATTTTTTTGAGACATAACGAGGTTAAAACAGATTTTAAAAATCATTGTATTGGAAAATCAAGTGTTACTTAGGGGAGTTGTGTTGCAACCAGCCATCTGTGGTGAAAGACCCCTGAACCTGCTGTGAAAAGAGTTGAATAACCAGAAAAATTAATATTGATATCATCTTATATCTATGAATCTCAGATACAGAAAAGTGTAAAAAAGAAAGAGATAGGGAGATGGAACACATTTAGCAAAATATGATTGTGATATCTCGACTATTAGTATAAAGAAACCGGTGCCAGTCGGTGAGTAGGCGAAGTGAGAAGAGGATAGTGAACTACAGTGTTCACAGTGAATGTAAGTCCAATCTAATATAGCCAACAAGCGTTAAATTAGAAGAGCCATAAGACGATGTCATACCAAATTCAGTATCGATGTGTCCGTAATTAATGCTGTCTTCTGTGTACAGAGAGAGAGTTTTCACTAGGACCCGATAGAAAAGGCCATGATAAGCCTGGGACACATGGACAAAACGAAAAACTGTTGATTAGAAGAAACTGAAAAGCTCCCATGGGTGTAGACAGTCGGATTAATTCATTAACATGTGCAAAAATGCATATATTGTTTCCATATGCGAATTCCAATCATATAAGTAGAAAAAGCACAAAGGAGAGTAAAAAGGTAATCATAAAGATTATCTTTGAAGATTAAGGGAAAAGAGGTAGCTAGATTAAACTCTTGTGGCACGGAGAACCGTAAAAATGAAGAGCTACAGTATCCACAAAATGGTACCAGGATTTTATGCACAAAAAGCAACAGAGGTAAAGTAATTTAAGTGATATGCTGTACAAGTCACCCCTCCAATTAGAAACATAAGGAAGCCATCCAGTAACTTCTGATCTACCTATGCAGACAATTATGCATGACAAGGTATCAGGACTCAAATAGGCCCTCATTACAACCTTGGTGGTAAATCCTGCTTACCGCCGTGCAGAAGACCGCCAACGTAACGCTGCGGCCGCGGAATTCCGCTACAGGTATTACAACCGACATCTCGGAATCCGCCACAATACGGACACCCACACAATTTCGCCACACCGAAGGTCAGTGATAAACTGCCGATACCAAAACCGACACCGTCATGCCAACAAGAATAAACACACACTATCACGACCCACGAATCAACGCAGCGGTCTTTCAACCGCAGTAAACCATTGGTGGTACACACCGCCGCGCTCAAAATACACACACACTTACAAAACACAACCCCATTGAACAAGTCAAATTACCCATACCTGATGCACATACACACACCAATCCCACATACCTAGTCCAGTATGAAACTCATACCCACATTACCCACAAACCCTTACTACCACAAATTTGAAAGCAGGCCAGAGAGAGACACTACCAAAAACAACAACAGCATCCACAGACACATAACACCATCACTTACACAACATCCACGCACCTCAAACAACACACACCAACACATCCCCTCACACATCGCAACATACACCACCTCACACATCAACCACACCACATCATGGCACCTCAAAGACAACCCAGGTTCTCTGAGGAGGAGCTCAGGGTCATGGTGGAGGAAATCAACCAGGTAGAGCCACAGTTATTCGGATCACAGGTGCAGCAGACATCCATTGCAAGGAAGGTGGAGCTATGGCAAAGAATTGTCGACAGGGTAAACGCAGTGGGACAGCATCCAAGAACACGGGATGACATCAGGAAGAGGTGGAACAACCTACGGGGGAAGGTGCGTTCCGTGGTCTCAAGACACCAGATTGCTGTACAGTGGACTGACGGTGGACCCCCACCTCCTCCCCCACAACTAACAACATGAGAGGAGGGGCTGCTGGGAGGTGGTGCTGGTGGGGTGGGTGGCGCTTGTACCTGTAGATGCAGGGGGCACAGAGGGCCTGCCACCGCAAGGGAGCTCCCATCAGAGGAGGAGTCGGTGTCGCTGGTATCTGCACCAGTCCCCGCCGTGGAGCTTCCCTCACCCTCCGTCCCACTGGTGAATTCTGGCTCCATTGTCTTGCCCTCCAGATCCATGTGGGATGCAGCTCCCTCCTGCTCCGGTGGCACTGCTCCTCCGCCTGATGATGCTAATGCACACACTTACAGGGAGACCACAAAAAGGGTGGGGGAAAGAAAGTAGAAAGACATGTTCAGTGCATGCAACACTGCTACCGTTGGCGGACAGTACAGACCCAGCAGCCCTCTGCACTAAGCCATGCACTTACAGTTCCCTAATTTATCACAGGCACATGGGGTACATGGCCTATGCCCGATTGCTGCACACATGGAAGTCACAGGAGCCTGACTAGGTGTAGATGGCTCTTACTACTGGTGGGGTTGGGGTGCCACTTAGCCTGCCTCACAAAGGGTCCTTGCCTACAAACCTCGCCCTAGCCTAGGGGAACTCACTGCCCACCTCCCCACCCAGACACCTCCAATGCGCGCAGAGTCAGATGGATGTGACGGTACTCACCCCCTTGTGGCTGCTGTGATGCCCTCAAGCGCCCATCCAACTCCGGATACGCCACCGCCAGGATCCGGAACATCAGTGGGGTCATGGTGCGACGGGCACCCCTCCCACATTCGGAGGCCATCCCCAGCTGGGCCTCTGCCGTCTTCTTGCTCCAGAGGGCGAATGTCCTCCCATCTTTTCCGGCAGTGGGTGCTCCGTCTATGGTGGAACCCCAGGGTCCGGACGTCCTTGGCGATGGCACGCCAAATATCCTTCTTCTGGTGGGCGCTGACCTTCAGGGATAGTACAGGGGAAAAGGAAAAACTTTAACTGTCCAGACTGTCACAGTCATTGTCCCACATTACCACCCTTGCCCTGACGCACATACACTCACGGTCACATCATGGACACCTCATCCCCCCCATCTCCCATCCACACCACTCCAAACAGGCATTGCCCATACATCATGCTCACAGTGTACTCACCTGTTTGCCTGGAGGACCGTAGAGTAGCGTGTACTGGGGGAGGACCCCATCCACTAGTTTCTCCAACTCCTCCAATGTGAAGGCAGGGGCCCTTTCCCCAGACACTTGAGCCATTGTCGCTACCAGACTGAGGTCACAGCAGCACTTGCAGTGTAGGTCCTCTCCTGTCGAAGATCAGGTATCATGTGAGTGATCAGAGAGAAAATGGCGGTCACGTCCATGGCGGTGCGTACCGTCACCGCTGGTGTACATCGTCATTGGCTCCTGGAACCCATAGGGTCCAATGTTAACCAATGCAGGATTGCGCCGCAGTCTTCGACCACCTACCGCAACGGTGTACAACGCCAGCGCAGTTACCTCATATCCCCTTGTCCCACCTTACAGGTCAGACGGCCGTCATTTCAGGGGGCCACATGGCATTAATTTTAAATGCATCATACATATCTAGGCCTAGCATACACACTAAGACAGGCACATAGCGGATTGACAATTATGTGCAATAAAGTTGTTTTTTTTATACCTCATTGTTGGCTGACCCTCTGATCGCTGTTCTCATCCATAGAGCACGTCCGCTGGGGCAGGTGAGGAGATGGCGGCATCCTCCGGTGTACAGACCGCTGGTGGACCTGTTGACAATGGAAGAGCGATATGTAATAGTCACCTACAGACTTGATCGTGCCACAATCCAGGAACTGTGTGCCTAGTTGGAGCCAGACCTGATGTCAGCTATCCACCATCCCACAGGAATCCCCCCTCTAGTGCAGGTCCTGTCAGTACTCCATTTCCTGGCAAGTGGGTCTTTTCAATCTACAGTGGCCATAGCATCAGGGATGTCCCAGACTATTTTCTCAAATGTGTTATCCAGAGTGTTGTCTGCCCTTCTGAAACACATGCGCAGCTACATCATTTTCCTCAGGTGGAGGATTTGCCTACTGTCAACATCTGGGCAGTGCGCGCTCTACGGGCAACTAGAATGCAAAAACCTAGCAATTTCAAGCTAACGTAATTTATGCATTGTGCTGGTATGCTGTTGTTGAACCTTTTGCATTGCAGAGTTTAATCCTGAAGACTTATGTTCAGCGTGCATATAAATACTGTTCATATGCAATGTACTGGTGCAGGCTTTCAGACTGTGTCAGGGTGTGGTCCCTTTCCAGGGCCTTCTAGAAGCTTTCCCTGCAGCATACCTGGGTGTGGTTTTTGGGCTGGGCTAAGACTCTATAAAAGGGAGCCCAGTTCCAAGTGCTCACTATTCCGAGGTCCCGCTGCAGAGCAGCAGCAACTTCCTGAGCTCCTGTTCCGGAGGTCTACTTTGATCTTCCAGGCCTTGCCCCTATCACTTTGCCAGTGACTCTAGATCATGGCGGTAAGACGGAGGTCGGGCTGGGCCCCCGATCCCGTTCTCGAAGGCTTTTGAGTCCTTGGGCCTAATTTGCATGATAAAACAATTGGCTCTCGTTGCGTGTGAATGTGCGCTCGAAGTTTGATGGCATTTTAATGCTCACACTTGAATCGACAAGATGCGCGATTCTTTACTCGTGCATAATTTATGCTATTCATTGTGCGCTACCATTTTATGGCATTTACTAGGTAGCTTTCGAATCGGCAAGACGTGCAATTCATTTCCTGTGTTTAATTCATGTTATTCCTTGTACGCTACCATTTCTTGGCATTCATATGGTAGCCTTCGAATCGGCAAGACGCGCGATTCCTAATCTTGTGCTTATTTCATGATATTCAGTGTGCACCACCATTCCTTGGCATTTACATGGTGGCCTTTGAATCGGCAAGACGCGTAATTCATTTCTTGTGTCTAATTCATGATATTCATTGTGTGTTACCATTTGATGGCATTTATGGGCTGACATTCGAATCGGCAGAACTCACAATTAATTTCTTGTGTTGAACCCATGCTACTCATCGTGCGTTACCATATCATGGCATTTACTTGGTGGTACTCGAATCGGCAATACGCGTGATTCATTTCTTGTGTTTAAAATCACGATGTTCATTGTGTGCTACCACTTCATGGCATTTACTTGGTGGTCTTCGAATCGGCAAGACGTACGATTTATTTCTCGAGTCTAACTTATGTTATTCATTGTGCACAATCATTCCATGGCATTTACAACCTTTGTCATAATCTGCAATGTGCGCAATTCATGTTCCTGCAATTTAAGAAAACTAAAGTGCTAGAATTCTAGATGTGATATTGTATGTGCATAATAAGTCTCTCAAGCATGATTCATATGGTGGTATAGAAATCATTCAGATTATTTCCTGATCCTCATGCAAAAGACTTTACTTGAATTTGAAAGTTGTATTTAACCTTTCTTGGTTCCCTCACAGGTATCCAGTCATCTTGAGTTATTTAATTCCATGCTTAAATTGTCCATGTTTTCGGTATGACAATGCTTAGAGTCATAGCCTAGTACTGATTAATATGATATAATCTTCATATTGTGTGTTTTAACCTTTTGCTTCCCACAGGTCTCCTTCCCAGCTGTTCCCTACCTAATCCCCTTTTCCCCACTTGGACTCTCTTAGACTCTGTGACATTCTAATCAGAGTATCAAGCTGTCTTGTGGTAGAAGTGTTGGGAACGTGCACAGACCCCGAGGATCTGGTGACTCTGACACCTACAATGAAAGGTGACTTCTATGCCCTGGGACATATCTCCAACATCATAATTGCCATTGATGGGACACATGTGGCCTTGGTACCCCCCCACAGGAGTGAACAGGTGTACAGAAACCGGAAGAGCTACCATTCTATGAATGTGCAGATGGTGTGTTTGGCTGACCAGTACATCTCCCATGTGAACGCCAAGTTTCCTGGCTCAGTGCATGGCGCTTACATTCTGAGGAATAGCAGCATCCCTTATGTGATGGGTAAACTCAAGAGGCACAGTGGGTGGCTATTAGGTGAGGACAAGGACCCTATACCGTGTGAATAGTTGTCTTGGTCTGGGGTTGTCCCTAAGGGTCAGTGTGTGTCTAACAGTTGTCCCTTGACATTTGCAGGTGACTCTGGCTACCCCAACCAGTCATGGCTACTGACCCCTGTAAGGGAATCCCAGGACAAGGGCAGAGGCACATGGGCGAACTAGGAGGGTTATAGAGAGGACCTTCGGCCTCCTGAAGGCCAGGTTCCGGTGCCTCCATATGACAGGTGGTTCCCTTTACTACTCAACAAAGAAGGTGTGCCAGATCATCGTGGCCTGCTGTATGCTGCACAACTTGGCTTTGCGACGACAGGTGCCTTTTCTGCAGGAGGATGGTCCTGAAGGAGGTGTTGTGGCAGCTGTGGGGCCGGTGGACAGTGAAGAAGAGGAGGCAGAAGAAGAGGACATAGACAACAGAAACACCGTGATCCAACAATACTTCCAGTGAGACACAGGTAAGAAGACATCACTGCCTCGTACATCTGATAAAATTGTTCGACCTCTCATCTGTCTGTCACTTTCACCCAGTGTATGGACCCTAATTTGTCACTTTCCCTTTCGATTTCACAGATGTGGGTCCACTGTGTGACCTCTGCTATGTTACCTCATGGACTAGAGCTGTGTGACATAGGTATGTTGACAATAGAATGGACATTGCTGTTTCCCGCAGTTATTGCAAATACACATTTGTGAAAGCACAGACTGACTCCAGATTGTTTTGCGGTTCAAGGGTTTTTATTTAAGTGTTAAATAGTGGAGGGGGTTGTAAAATGGTCAGGGGTGATGGTGGAGGAATGTCCATGGCAGAGTCCAGTCTATTGGTCTCACAGGTGAATTGTCCAAAGGGGCATAGGAAGTGTAGCTAGGGCAGTGTAAGGATGGACAGGGTGACAAAGTGGGACAGAAGGATGACATTCAGGGTGGTCTCATTTCTTGGTGGGGGTCTTGACATTGTTCTTTGTCTTTGTCCTCCACCTGCAGGGGGTGGGTTGCTGGTGTCGTGGTCCTGTGGCGGTGCCTCCTGTCCACTAGCGCCGGCAGAGGTGGTGGGCAGTTCATCGTCCAGGCTAATGTCAGGGGCCCCTTGTTGTGCCACAGTGTCCCTCCTGGTGTTCACGAGGTCCGTCAGCACCCCTACAGTGGTGCCCAGGGTGGTATTGATAGATTTGAGTTCCTCCCTGAACCGCAAATACTGTTCCTCCTCCAGCCGCTGGTTCTCCTGAAACTTGGCCAGTACCGTTGACATCGTCTCCTGGGAATGATGGTACGCTCCCATAATGTTGGAGAGGGCCTTGTGGAGATTGGGTTCCTTGGGCCTGTCCTCCCCCTGTCGCACAGCAGACCTCCCAGTTCCCCGGTTTTCCTGGGCCTCTGTTCCCTAAACCGTGTGCCCACTGCCACTGCCCACAGGTCCCTGTTGTTCTTGGGGTGGTGGGTTAGCCTAGGTTCCCTGTAGTGGTATACACACTGCTGTTTGACGTGTCCTGGGGACAAAGGTATGGGCCCGCTAGGTGGGTGCTGTGCTGTTGTTTTCTGAGGGGGGAGGCTCCGTGGTGGCCTGTGACTGTGTGAGGGGAACCGACTGTCCCGAGGTTCAAGATGGGCCAGGCTGGTCATCTAGATCCAGTTGGAAAGAGCTGCTGTCATCATTGTGGGCCTCTTCTGTGGGGGAGTGGACATGTCTGGAACCTCCTGTCTGGTGACGTTGCATAGGGGTCCTGCAGGTGTGTAAAGGCATGTTTATTGCATCTGTGTGTGCCATGGTGTGCAATGGGTGGGTGACCCTGTACCCCAGTGCTTACATTCTTGTGTAGGACCTTGTGTGATAATTGTTTAGGGGTCTGTGAGGGTATGTGTAGTGGACATGCATTGGTGATGGGTGTCCATGCTTTGTTCTTGCATGCAGGGCTTGGTGTTGGGATGTGTGGTTTGTTATAGTGGGACATATGTGAGGAGTTGAAGTGATGGGGGTGATGGCGAGGGTGGGGGTATGTGATAGCATGCAGGTAGGGTGGGGGATGAAGTAGTGAAAGATTTGACTTACCAGAGTCCATTCCTCCAGCTACTCCTGCGATGCCCTCAGGATGCAGTATAGCCAAGACCTGCTCCTCCCATGTTGTAAGTTGTGGGGGAGGAGGTGGGGGTCCGCCACCAGTCCTCTGAACCGCAATGTGGTATCTTGAGACCACGGAACGCACCTTCCCCCGTAGGTCGTTCCATGTCTTCCTGATGTCATCCCGTGTTCTTGAGTGCTATCCCACTGCATTGACCCTGTCCACGATTCTGCGCCATAGCTCCATCTTCCTAGCTACGGTGGTGTGCTGCACCTGTGATCCGAATAGCTGTGGCTCTACCTGGATGATTTCCTCCACCATGACCCTGAGCTCCTCCTCAGAAAACCTGGGGTGTCTTTGCGGTGCCATGGGGTGCTGTGGGTGATGTGTGATGTGATGTGTTGTGTGTTGTGATGTGTGGGGTGATGTTTAGGGGTGTGTAGTGTTTTGTGCGTGGATGTTGTGTGAGTGATGGTGTTGTGTGCCTCTGTATGCTGGTGTGGTCTTTGCCTTTCTGTCTCTCTGCTTCTGCCATATTTTTGGTTGTAAGGGATTGTGGGTAATGTGGGTGTGTGTTTTATATTGTATTGGGTGTGTGGGAGTGGTGTGTGTATGTGTATCAGGTGTGTGTATTTGAAATTGTCCAATGTGGTTGTGTTTTGTAAATGTGTGTGTATTTTGAACGCGGCGGTGTGCACAGAAAATTCAGGATCAGAGTACAATCCGCATTAAAGGGATCCGAACCCCATGAAGAACACCAACTACACCATCGTCTCAAAGCGGAGGCATAACGTTTACGTGTGTTGGGGGCCCAGGATTGATTGATGAATTCTTGAGCTTTGTTAGAAAGGCATGGGAGGCTCCAGTTTTGCCTGAAAGAAGCCAAGCTAGAAGAAACAATTGGCCTGACAGGATGAAGGGGTGAGGAGACCCCACCAGATCCAGAAGGAGATTCCAACTCCAGGGTATATGTCTGGGGGGAGCACAGGCTAGCTCTATCAAGATGGAAAACCAAGGCTGGGCTCTCGAATACTGGGCGATCAAGATCATTTCCGCTTCCTGTCTCTGAAGAAAGGCTAGGACCCTGGGAATCATTACAAAAGGAGGGAATGCATAAGAAAGGAACGGAATCCAATCCTGGAGGAGAACATTGGTTGCCCTTGCTCCCGGATCCAGACGCCAACTGAAGTATGTGGGGAGCTGAGAATTCAGACGGGAAGCAAACAGGTTGATTGTGCACGGACCCCACATTATCATGATAGGCCTGAAAACTCACGGGTGTAACCTCCAGTTCCTGGAATCTGTCAAGTGACGGGAATGCCAGTCCGTAATCACATTCCGCTGACCTGAAAGATACTCCGCTGTCACTGAAATGAGATTGAGAAGACAATAATGCCAAAAGTCTTTGGCAATCTCCATCAGTAAAGGAGATCGGGTCCCCCCAGCTTGTTCACGTACCGAACCGCTGACACATTGTCCATCCTGAGAAGAATGCAACATTTTGCTTTGCCCGCGGTGAAGCTGCGAATCGCAAAAGAGACCGCTAAGAGCTCCAGGCAATTAATATGCAGCGATAGTTCTTGCTGGGACCAGCGACCCCCCTTAGAAATGTGGCCTCAATGAGCCCCCAGCCCCAAAGACTGGCATCCGCTTCTATGATCAGGTCCGGGGAGCAGGGAAAAATGATTCTCCCATTCCATACTTCCATGTGAGATAACCACCAACAAATTTCCATCTTCGCCTCGTCTGAGAGGGGAACTGACTGGGAATAAGACAAGCCCTTGTTCAGGTGTCTGACCTTGAGATGCTGAAGGGATCTGTAATGTAGAGCTCCTGAAAATATCGCTTGAATCGAAGAAGCTAGCAACCCCACCAGACGGGCTAGGGACCTCAAGGATATAGTTGTCCTGGACAATGCTAGTTTCAATTCTTTCTTGATATTCCTCGCATTTTTTGGAGTAAGAATCAACCGAGCCGAGGGGGAGACCACCAAGAAACATAGGAACGCTATAGATTGAGAAGGGATTAGAATGAACTTTTGGATGTTGATGACAAAGCCTAGGTCCTGAAGAAGAGAGATCGCCCATTCCATATGAATCATAACCGTTTGGGGAGATTGGGACATAATTATTATGTTGTCTAGATAAATGATGAGGCGAACGCCCCTGGCTCTCGGGCATTCCACCACCAGTTTCATCACCTTTGTGAAGCACCACAGGGCCGATGAAAGGACAAATAGAAGAACCTTGAATTCGTAAAGGAAGCGCCTGAGGGGAGGGAAGATAGAAACGGAAAGATAAGCATCTTCCAGGTCTAGAAGGACCATCCAATCTCCAGCCTGGAGAATGTCCCTTAGTAAATGGATGCCCTCCATTTTGAAAAGGCGATACAGGATCCACTGATTGAATTCTTTTAGATTGAGGACCAACCTTTAGCCCCCACCTTTCTTGTCTACTAGAAAAATGGGACTCACGAACCCTCGGGGGTGTAACACCGATTCCTCTATCACATCCTTGGATAGAAGTGTCAGAATTTCTTTTTGAATGGTGATCTGACCCGAGAGGGAAAAATACAGAGTGTTGGGAAAAGGAAGTTGAAGGGGTGACTGGAGGAATTATATTTTGAATCAATGAATGGATTCTAGCACCCACTGGTCGTTTCAAAATTGTTTTCCAATTGTGAAAGAAACATTGCGTGCGACCTCCTCAAGAAACTTCTTCCCATGGAATAATTCTCACCTGTAGAGGAGGAATCCTGGATGGCTGCGCAGTGCCCCTGAATCTTCCTCTATGGAAGCAGCATCTGAACGAATGTCTTGGAGGGTAGAACGAGGAGGTTTGGTCTTGGTAGCCACCTCTACCTCTTTGACCCTGGAAGCTGTCTCCGGATGGAGTCTGGTAACCTCGGCCAAACGGTCGCCCCCTGAAGTGTCAAGCCCTAGAAGAAAGAGATTGCAGAGCTCTCTTGATAGAGCCTTGAGCCTTGTCTAGGCTAGAGAAGGTTGAGACAAACTTGGAAAGTTCCTTGAGAAAGGGAGCTACAACTAAAAGGCCTTGAGCTGCTGGACCCGCTTCGGAGGAAGCTAGATCAGCCAATTTGGGGTCAAGTTTCATAAGAATAGAACAACGGCGTTCATTAGAAATGACACAGTTAGTATTGCCCAAGAGACAATACTGTCGGGGAGGTCAGGTCTGGGGCATTCAGAACGCAAACGTTCGCAAACCTCCTTATCGAATTCCTGACAAATGTGGATCTTCACGTAATCGGAAAATTCAGGGGGAGGAAGCCAGGCTGTGGATCTGGGGTGTATAATTTCACCCGGTTCAAAAGTTAGCAGTCTAGCCTGCTTAGGATTGGAAGTATGATGGGTTTTTGCTTTACGCTTGCGTGGAATATGTGAATCAGTTTTTGACGATTCCTGAGAAGAGGAGGCATCGGAGCCATCTGACAACTCTTCAGAGCGGGGTGCAGCAGGCATACTGTAGGGGTGTTTGCTAGCCAAAGAAGACACGAGTTTTTGGAAGGCTTCAGAGTGAATGTCTTTAGGTGGCAGTCGTGGACTCAATACTAAGATCTCCAGCTGGAGGAAGCCAGCCTTGCTGCTGAGCAAATCCGTAAAGGTGGTGTTTCAAAGGAGTAATAGCCTTTGCCAAGGCATCATTAACAGTTTGGCGCACGCCTGCGTCCAAAGCTTGCACCAGATCCTTTTCAAAGGAACCTGTGTGAGTTTCTTTAAAATAATAATTTTCATCCCCATCTTGATATTCTTCATACATGCTGGAAAGAGTGGTGAATGCAACTCAAGTTAGAAAATATATCTTTAAATATATATATATATATATATATATATATATATATATTTATATATATATAGGATATATATTTAGAGAGAGAGATATAAAATAATAATCACCATTGTGATCAAGGGGAAAGGATCCAAGGGGGAGCTGTAAGATCTGACCCCAAAATACAGCAAGAAATTGAAATAGGGTGTGGAGGGAACACTCAACAACTCTAGGCAAGCCTCTAGACATTTTACAACCCTGGGAGTAACCAACAACCAACAGGGCGTTCAGGGGGAGCACAGGGGACAAGGCCTGTAATAAACTGAAAGCCCACGGTGTTCAGAGTTCAGAACACACGTGGATAAAGGCGCACTGAAAGCTATTGAGGCGCGCGAGCCGGGAAATCCCTTAAAATGGGGAAGAAACGCGTTGGCCGGCTCGCATGCATCGAGGCAAGCAATTAGAGATAAAAGTAGGACTGCGCAGCCAGGTTGCGCAGTCCAGGCTCCCAGTCAATTATCCCTCCTGTCAGCGTGGGCGGCAAGCCGCTCGGTGAACCAATTTTAAGGAACAACAATGCAGTAATAACTAAGTGCAAAATACAAGTGAAATTCGGCAATGAGAAGTGCGCGAGGGGACCATACAAAGACTAAGCAAAAACCACACAATATATAGAACAATGCTCGTGCTAAGAAAAGAAGTATACACTTAACTGGCTGCGAAGCAGCAAAGAACGAGGAAGTCTTTGTGTCAGGAAGGTTTTATTTGGTTGGACTCTATGTTTGTTATGGTGCTATGGTGCGTTCATGGGATTTGTAGATTTTTGTTAAAGTACTTTCTAATTGGCTGCTGAAGTTTAGTGAAGCATAGAAAGAGAAGCATAATCTGAGCCTCCGGTCCTGACATAGAATCACATGTACATGTAGGAAATGACTGTATTACATTTACAAGGCTCCTTGAATTGCACAGAGCACAAACATCATAGACATATAACAATAATGGTTTAATCCTAAGTGGAAAACATGTAGATCATTCTCCATATTCCCACAAAACATATAATGGTGGATGGAAAATAATGGCACCATCTTGGAAAGAGTAAAACTAAACAGTGCTGTGTTTTGCACAAATATGTCTTTAAGGTAGAGTGCTACATTAATAGTGGGTGAATTATGAACCACCAGTTGATGTTTTACCGGTACATAGCCAATGGATGAAAGCATCAACCTATGGTAATTATTTTCTTCGGAGAATTGTTAAGTGTTGAAAAAGAAACAACAAAATAAACAATGATTTGTGTAACTACACAAAAAGCAATGGAATTGAAGAGCCAAGAAAGTGCCTAATCTACCGTCGGTGTGATCATTCAATGTAGTCACATTTACATCTGAAAATGAGCTGTATTATATTTAAAAAGGCTTATGTGTTTGCACAGAGTATAAAGATCATAATCGTATGTCATTAATGGTTCACTCTCCTAGGAAAACATGTAGATACGTCTCTGTATTGAGACCTTCTTGCACTGCTCTAAGTCTAATAATCCATTTGCTTTCCATATGTCTCAACATCAAAGTTTTATTTCCTCCCGATGGTAAAAAACCTATTGTGTCTCTTCCATAGAAAGAAATGCCTAGGTCTTCTCTTTTGCCATGCACAGTGTTGTAATGTGTTGCAAAGGGATAAACACTGTTATTGTTTCTTGTTTCCCTTATATGTTCTAGGATCCTCTCTTTGAGTGGTCTGATTGTACTACCAATGTAAATACGTCCACACACACATAAAAGACAGTAGACTACATGCCTGGTACTACAATTAATAAACTTTGTGATTCTACGTGAGGCTTTGATGTTGTACTGAAAAGTGATTGTCTTATTCCTGGCATAGCAGCAAATATGACAGAGACCATCACAGGACACTCAGTCACACCTGCACTCATCTGCAGACTGAATGGGCCTTCATGGGCTGGAAGGGTGGAGGGCCTTACACTTACATTTCAAAGGCTAGTGGCCTGCCCTCACACAATGGACTTCCAAACCCCGTACTCGGACTCTGGCAGACAGACCTGTATTGAAAGGGGAACGTGTGCACTTCAAAACCACTCTTTGAAGTCTCCCCCACTTCAAAGGAATTTTTGGGTATATAAACTGGGTCTCTGATCCACCAACTCAGACACTTTTGGACTTGAACCTGCAACCTGTCAAGTGGAACTGCCTGGCTGCCCAAAGGACTCATCTGGACTGCTTTGCTGAGAAGGACTGCTGCCCTGCTGTTGCCCTGCTGCCCTGTTGACCTCTGACTTTGCTGAGAAGTGCTCTCCAAGGGCTTGGATTGAGCTTGCCTCCTTTTATTTTGACGTCTCAGGGCCAAAAAGGCCCTATCTATTAAGGAAACTACTTGTGTGCCAAAAATCGATGCACAGCCTGCCGGAAACAATACAGAGTCTGCCTTGCGACCGAGAAATTGCCGCACAGCTGAACTGGAATGACACAGTCCAACTTCCAGAGTAGAAATTCGATGCAGTGCCTGCCTTGCAATAGAAAATTCGATGCACCGCCCTACCGGATCGATGCACAACCAAACCGGAATGACCCAGCCAATTCCCTGAGTGGAAAATCATTGCAGCGCCTGTCGTACCAAATTTGATGCATCACCCTACCGGATCGATGAAACACCCGTGACTTCTCCCAGCGCATCTAGGATTTCTCTGCATCGTCCCTGGACATCAAAAAGATCCCAGCATCATAGTGAGGAACCATGACTGCACACTGAAAAATGACACAAGCCCATGGCATTGTGGAAAGGAACAATGCATCATCTGTGCTGTGCCTGAAAATCAGACGCACACTATATTTTTCCATGCATCTCCTCCTCTGCGGTTTCATGTGTGTTATTTTTATTCAAAAGAGGTACTTTGTGTAATCAAGAGACAACTGTTGATTTCTAGGATTTAAAAATCTTTTAAACTTGCAAAAGTTATATTTCAATTTGTGCTTATTGAATCTTGACATTATTTTAATCAGCTATTTTTCTAAACCTGTGTGGTGTATTTTCGTGGTGTTTTCACTCTGTTACTGTATGATGTATTGCACAAATACTTTACAACTTGCTTTGTATGTTAAGTCTGACTGCTCAGTACCAAGCTAACAGAGGGTGGGCACAGGATAATTTGGATTGTGTGTGACTTACCCTGATTAGGATTGTAGTTCCTACTTGGACAAGGGTGTATACCTCTGCCAACTAGAGACAACATTTCTAACACTTGGCCTATTTGGGGACGGTGTCTCTCTAGACTACAGGCTTCCTTCCTCATGTTTGAGTGATGATGTCTTCCCAGGGGGGAACTTGAAGGGTGGATTAGGGCTTATCATTCTGTGCTCTAACATATCTTAACTAGGAAAGATATACATCACTCCTAGTGGCAGTATGGTGGGAGTGTTTTTGTGTTTCACACTCCTTGTCACCTTTTTGCTTTTAGTGTGTTTTATCATACTAGTTATTACAATACATGGCATTTTATCTAAGATGCAGTTACTTCAATAAACCTTTATAGAACTATATTCTGCCTCTGTTGTCTTTGCCTGTGTGAGACTAATGTAACTGAGAGAAAGGGACCAGATCTGATTGACCATGATTCCCTGTGGAGTCTTTCTTGCCATGCACCTGGTTGCCACCATCATCCCTGTTCTTCGGCAGAGATAAGGCGCTGCTAGCTAGCTGTAAAACCCGGATTAGTCCGACAGGCATCACATGGTGTGAAATTGTACTTGGTACCCCA
This sequence comes from Pleurodeles waltl, assembly GCF_031143425.1. Taxonomy (NCBI): domain Eukaryota; kingdom Metazoa; phylum Chordata; class Amphibia; order Caudata; family Salamandridae; genus Pleurodeles; species Pleurodeles waltl. Next base: position 553,338,524 of record NC_090438.1, read on the forward strand.
TAATCTATGTGATTCTGCCACCCAAATCCAGTAGCCTCATCAGGATAATGATAACCTATGCAACAGTTCTCTGGCAGCTGTCTATAGGCAAAGAGAAAGCATTGCAACAATTAAGTGATGATAATTGGTACTGCAGGACTGCCAAAGCAGACATACAAAATGTACAGTCAGCTTATTACACCAAGCTCAGTGAATGGCGTGAGTCGGGGTTGTTGAGCCAAGAAGAATATCTGTATTTCAAGGATGACTCCCCTGTTACACCAGTACTTTAACTCATACCTAAGGTGTGGGAAACTGGCACTGTGTTGCAGTACCCCCAACTTTTTGCCTGGATTCTGGATGTAAATTTGACTGGAGTGCACTTGGATCCTGCTAACCAGGTTCCCAGTGCCAGTGTTCTATCCAAAAAACATTGCAAAGGTAATTGGAAACACCTTTAGCTACCACTATAAGTCCCTAGTAAAAGGTACTTAGGCATCCAGGGCCTGGGGTACTAAGGGTAGGCCCCTGAGGATGGCAGCACTGGTTGGGCCACCCACTAGGGTCATGCATTCAGGTGCACCCAGCACTGTCATTGCAGGCTAGGTGTCCTGGTGCAAACCTAAAACACACACTCGACATGGCACACTACCTGTCTGCCCTGTCCACCATGCACTGCATACACTATGGATTAGACACCCCTCTGGCAGGCCTTGCAGCCCTAAGGCAGGGTGCACCATATTACATGCAAAGGCATCCCTGCATTAGCAATATCCCTTGACTGTGTCCTTGCCAAACATGGGACCTAGTGAGTGAACAAAGCAACCATTTTAATATATGTGCCTGACACTGGTCAACACAAGTCTCCCAGCTACATCATGGCTGCTCTGAACCCTGGGTTGTTTGGTATCTAACAACTCAGAATGATAAATCCAAACTGGTACCAGTACTGGATTTATTATAAAATGTACCCAGGGGTCACCATAGAGGTGCCCCCTGCAAAAGCTAACTAGCATGGTTTTTGACTGGTTCTATCCAGCCTGCCATCTCCAGACATTCAATCTACAAATCTTGAGGTAGAGCGCTGTCTCTCTGGTTTGTAAAACAATGCCCTTCCTGGGAAGAGGTGTTAACACCCTCCTCCCCAGAAATGGGCACTGCCCTGCTGGTGTGAGCTTCAAAGGGCTTACAGTCCTTGAAACTCGAGCCCCAGGGCTGCTGCTAGCAGCAGATGCCCCCCCCCCTTGCAAACCCCCACTTTTGGAGGGAGCAAAGGTGGAAAACCACACAAAGGGTAGGAGAAGTGGCCTCACCTGGCATGCACCACCCCTAAAGTGTTGCCTGTGAGGTGGACACTCCATTTCATTTTTCTCTGTCTCGTATGGAAGGAAAATAGTCAATTGGGATTAGGGAAGTGACCCTTCCCACAGGAAGTGGTCACTATAGTGGGTGTAGCAACCCAAAGGTTAGTGTCCCATTGGACACTACAACGTTTCCCCTAAAACGCTCACTAAATTCAGTATTGAGTGGGCATCCCTAGAGACCAATAAACTAGTTTTGAAGGACACACAGAATACCAGCACAAAGAAGATCCAAGGCATGATAACTGTGGATGCGCTGCACCAAGGAAAGGCACCAAACCCTGCCTGCTGCACCCAGGGTACAACAACCACCGCTGCGGAGAAGCTGGACACTGGTGTCCTCAAGAAACCCGGAGGACCTCCAGGCTTCACCAATCACCCAAGAACTCCCTCCAGAGTGGAGTTACCACTCTGCAACAATCCAAGAACCAACAACTCAGTGAGGGTCACTTCACTGACTGGCCAATATCTCCTGAACCGGAAACTGCAGCCAGACCTGACAACACACCAACATCTAGGAGGACAACCCCCACAAATGTGCCAAGTTTGGTGGCACTGCACTCTCCAGTGGCCCAATCGTGCTAATACCCTAAGTTCTGGTCAGCTTACATTGTACACAAGGAAAAGCAGCTTGACCAGAACTGAAAAAGGACCAGGAATAATCCCTAGTTGAGGGACTTCAGGAACACCCTGGACCTCCAACCAGAGTGCCCCGGTTGTCCTGTAAGCAACCTTCAAAAAGACCTACCTCCAGATCCAAAGAGCATCTTTTAGCACAGCCTTTGGCTCACCGATTCGCTCTGCACCCCGCCACCCTGTTCCCTTCAATGAAGAACAACCTGTGCCCCAAGGGTCCCTCACCCCTTGCAACCTTGACACTCCAAGGGGACCCCAAGGAACCACCTTTAACTTGACCTGAGCAGACCTTTTCCAAGTAGTCCCCCTCAGTGGCCCTGCACCAGCTCCAAGAGACTTTCCACTGCTGCTTCTGCTGGAAAAGGAAGCTGCCCAAACTTATCCAGCTGTCAAAGCGTGCCACTGGCGACCTCAACCAACCTGCAAAAGCAGAAGTTGGTACAGCAACTGCGTGATGTTATATGAATTTGTAAAGGTGTCTTCCTATTGAGTCCTATGGTGCAGAAAGACTGTCTTCATTAAAAATCCATATCTTCAAAGGGACTTAACCGATTTTGATAGTCTTGGTCTTAAAATTTATATAATAACCTTAAGTATTTTTATAAAGTGGTCTCCAGTTATTCCTTTGAGTGTCTGATTTGCATGGTTGATACTGTGACTACAACAAATGCTTTGCACTTTTCCAAGATTGGCCTAACTGCTCGGCCATGCTACCTCAAAAATTAGAGCATTAGGTGATCTAGTTGTTACCTATGTAAACCAATGTGTAGTTGTCTGGACCCCCTGCACAGTGTGCCTAGTTTTGCACACTGCATAGAGGGCCAGCCTCCTACACAAGGTACACAAAAACATCAATGTTCCCCCTGGCAGGCTGATAATATCAGCCATAGGAAGTTTGTTTGAAAACACATCCAGATACATTGATTTCTTCCTACAGGAACATGTACAAAACCTACCCTCTTACATTAAGCATATGGGTGACTTTTTCAGATGAATATATGATGTGGCATGGGTGGACAACTTTGTTACAATCACTATGGATGTAATATTACTCTGTGTGAGTATTTCTCAACATTATGGCTTTCCTGCAGTAAAACATTTTATGGGTGTCAGACCAATCACATTGTACAAACACACCCAAATGCTTCTATGATCCATTAGTGTCTGTACAACAACTTCCTCTTATTTGATGGGGTAGTTTACAGACAGGTCAGAGGTACAGCAATGGGCGCCTATTTTGCACCCAGCTATGCAAATTTGCATATGGGCTAGTTGGAGGAGCAAGTGCTCACGTCCACGTTTGCCACTGAATGGTCTGACAGTATGGTTTTTGGGACTCGCTTCATTGATAATCTGTTCACCATTTGGAGGGGAACAGAGGCTTACGTCAGAGCAGTCACTGAAAAACTAAATGACAACAACTTACATTTGCATTTCACTACCACCATTAGCTTCAAAGAGGTCCACTTTTTGGGCTGACAGAACTTGTCAAAGATAACGAGATCCTCACAGAAAGATGTAGAAAGCCAACTGCAGGCAACTCAACACTGCATGCACAAAGTTTCCAAACCACCACACTGAAGTTTAGAATACCCTTTGCAGAAAACCTCAGGAATAAGTGAAATTTCAGTGATGAAAGACAATTGAAGGAGACCCAAGAAGAGTTGAGCCAATGGTTTCTGGATAGAGGGAATAGCCAGGAGATAATCAATACAGCAACACACAAAGCTAGTATGGTGATAAAGGAGGCTCTTCTATTTACTAGAGGAGACAAGCAGAACAACTCTGATCAAGAGCTTAAAACAATTACAAGGTACTGCTGGGAACATCAGAGCATGAGTATACTTGCCTGACATTAGCACCTGTTCAGAAATGATCCCTTCATAGGGCACTCATTACATAACAGACCTTGGATGATATTTCACAGAGTAAGATCCATGTGACAAGATCTGGTAGTGAGTAGTCTTGAACTGTCTGCCACTGGTAGCTGGCAGAGTGGCAATTTGGGTTTCTGAAAATGTCACAAGTACAAAGTATGCTGGTTCAGGGTTAATGCTACGGAAATAACTATGCCCTTTCTAATATCAAATATAAGATCCTGGGTGAATTTCACTGTAAGAGTGATCATGTTGTTTACATTTTGCAATGCACATGTCCCATAATTTATGTGGGGAGCACAATTTTACAGGTACATAAGAGGATCCTCCAACACATCAGGGCTATTATAAATAAAGGCAAGAGTTACTCTGTGGCCTGACACTTTGAGGAGACACACAGAATTAATGAGGCTGTACTCAGCTACTTTATGATTGACTCTATACACTAGAACATTAGGGGTGCCAATAGGGAAAGGCGCATGAGAAGACTTGAGTCCAGATACATCTTAAATCTGAACTGTAATGCCCCTGTTGTTTTAAATGAGGAGGAAAAATTAAATATTCATCTTTAATGCTCCAATTGAAAAAAAGCCCCCTCTGTAATCTGACAAACCAGTCGACAGTCAGCACAATATGCAGCAATATGATTGTGCGGTTTTAAATTAGATGGTTGGGATGATGGGACAATTGATCAGAGAGAAGAGCCATTCATCTATGAATAGAAAAGTAGAAGTTGTTCATGAGTGGTGTGGCCTGGCAGGCAAAGAGATCATACTGAACAGGGCGTCTCAATAAGGGGGGGATGAAGAAATGTGATATGATAACCACTTTGGGAGTGTCATTATCACCACTATATATATATATATATATATATATATATATTAGTCTTTATTATTATTATTATTATGTTTTACTCCCTGCCTGTCCTTCAGAATGTATTGTTAACAGTTAGGATTAATATGCCAATTATGTTTCAGTCTTGATTTCACCGTAATGAATTTTGATTCCGAGCAGGCAGCATGGAAATGCTTTTTGGAATATGACGACCTGATTTTGTTTTTAGGGAGACACTTGTCACGTAATATGTATCATGTCTGAGGATGTTAATGTTTGAAGTCTTAAGTGCTGAGAGCTATAATATTTCTGTTGCATTTTCTTTTCAGGGTACTCCTGATGCTGAAATAATTATGACTTTTATAAGTGAATTTGCAGAAAAATTGTAGTTGTCATAGTGTTTTTGTTACATAACATCAAGGCATCTAGGAGCTATATAATCTTCAAACTGTGCCAAAGATATATCCAAGGCTTTTCCTATGAAGAGTAGGAGCCTGATTACAACCTTTGCGGATAGGATAATCCATCACAAACGTGATGGATATCCTGCCCGCTATTTTACAAGTTCCATAGGATATAATGGAATTTGTAATACGGCGGACTGGATATCCGTCATGTTAGTGCTGGATTATCCCATCCGCCAAGGTCGCAATCAGGGCTTAGGTCCTAACTATAACTACCTACTGGTGACTGGCATATCTATAGCTATATATCTAAAGGTATGTGGCCATGTCTGATCAGGCCAACCCCTATAACCACCCACACCTGCGCCATGCACAGCTGAACAGTCTGTCTCTCTTCATGTCAGAATGGGTGTGAGAGGGTGTCTCTGGGTGTGAGAGTGTCTGAGTGTAAAAGTGTGTATGTGAGGGTCTGAGTGGTTCTGTGAGTGGGTGCATGAGGGTCTGTGTGGTTCTGTGAGTGGGTGCATGAGGGTCTTAGTGGGTCTGTGATTGAGTGCATCAGTGTCCAAGTGGGTCTGTGAGTAGGTGCATGAGAGTCTGAGTGGGTCTGTGAGTGGTGCCTGAGTGTCTGAGTGGGTCTGTGAGTGGGTGCATCAATGTCTGAGTTGGTCTGTGAGTGGGTGCATTGGTGTCTGAGTGGGTCTGAGTAAGTGCATGAGGGTCTGAGTGGGTTTGTGGGTGCATGAGTGTCTGAGTGGGTCTGCGAGTGGGTGTGTGAGTATGACTGTGGCTGGGTGCATGAGGGTCTGAGTGGGTCTGTGAGTGGGTGCGTCAGTGCCTGAGTGGGTCTGTGAGTGAGCATGTCAGTGTCTAAGTGGGTCAGTGAGTAGATGTATTATGGTCTGAGTGGGTTAGTGGGTGGATGGATGAATGTTTGAGTGCATCTGTGAATGGGTCCGTCTGGGTCTGTGAGTGAGTGCATCAGTGTCTGAGTCGGTCTGTGAATGGGTGCATCAGTGTCTGAGTGGGATTAAGAGTGTGTCTAAGAGGGGGTCTGAGTGGGTGCATGAGTGTCTGAGTGGGTGGGTGAGTGGGCGCATGTCTCTGAGTGCATGAATGAGTGAATGAATTAGTGTATGAATGAGTCTTTAATTTAAAAAACATATTTTGATTAATCTTAAGAATTTGCTAATATGGCGTGTGGAGAAGAAAACTCATTTAAAACTCATAATTTATCCCTCAGACATCCCTATATCACACTCATGGGGGCAGGGTAACTCCACTATGAGCCATTGTGTCACTTTTCATTTTGTTTTTCAGCCCAGGGAATGTCTCCTGGGACCTCAAAATGGCGGCCACAACTTTCTGTTGAGGTTGTGGCCATCCAATTACAGCACTTCTAATCATGCACACATTCGTAAAAATTTGCGAATATTAGCAAATTATTTGCAACCTTAGATATACAAATTTGGAATTTCTTCAATTTCTCATAAACTGCTTAAGGGATTTACACCAAATATGAAAAAGAGTAATCTGCATACCAAAACCTACCTTTCTGCCACATTTTGTGTCATTCCATCCAGCGGTTCAGGCTGTAATCATGTCTAAAGGTCCTATGGGAATTAACGGGGAATCAGAACTTTTTTATCACCCCTTTTTCTCAGCCCCCACTTGCCAGATCACCCCAAAACTTCCCAAAAACAATAAGAATCACCTGCACACTAAGGCCTTCATTATGAACATGGCAGTCCAGACTGCCATGCCGGCGGTAGCAGAAATTACCACCACAGGCATGGCAGTCTGGACCGCCATATTATGAACACAGGGGGGACTCCCACAGGCAGCCCTCCACCACCGCTCGGCTACTGCCGCCAGGCAGCCTGACGATGGAGGAGTTCTCTATCCGACAGGGCATTGCTGCAAGCAGCGCTGCCCTCCAGATAAAGAACCCGTGTTCCGCCAGCCATTCCCTGGCGGTTTCACCCGCCAGGGAAGGGCCGGCGGAAGGGGTGCTCCGGGGCCCCCCTGTGCATTGGCGGCTTGGTGGGAAAAGGATCTCCCCAGGGACGCCATCCCCCAGGGCTAAAATATAAATGAATGCAAACACAAGGTTCCCTGCCCATTTCAGTGCAGGCAGGGAACTACTGTGTCCCCAGAGTGGGCTTCCTAGGACACAACAAGTTAGTTGGCCCTGGGGGATGAGGTCCTAAGGGTCATTAAAGGCTCAGGGAGGGGAACTGTGTTCCCCTCTCGTCTTATTTAATACATTGGTCCCCGGAGATCCCCGGGGATAGGGCCCTGGGTCTGAACACAACTTGGGGAGGGGGGCTGAGTGCCCCTCTTCCCTAAATAGATAAATATGGCCCCAGAGGATGACACAGTATCACAAGAATTTTACAGGTAAGATACTATCTGGATGTGATCTGGAAGCCAAGTGAGAGGCACAGGCTTGGGCAGTTTTATAGGGCTGCATCCAAGATATCCACTTCTTCTTCAATATCTCTTAATAGTTCTGTAATTCTATTTGGAACAGAGCCACAAGAGCAAAGACACAAACCCCTAACCAACCCTTATACAGTTCAGGGGTATTTTTAATGCTTGTTTGCCCAGAAATAGTTAAAGTAACATGCTTGGTGTTGAGTGTGAATGAACAAAGGTCTAAGGGGGCGACATTTCAGTACTGAAAGTGGGTACCGCCTGAGATTTTTGTGGGCAAAGAACCATGGGGGTCATTTTTGGTCCAGGAGGCTGTGATTGGGATAAAGGGAACTGCGTCATCACAATGGGGTTATTAAAATCTGCAGGTCTTGAAAGAAAGACTGTTAGTAAGACTTCCGACACCATCTGGCACTTAGATACTGGATTTCAGATGATGAACTGTCTCTGTTTTTGGGACCCAGCAATCAAAGACGAGACATGAATGAATACTGCTAACTGTTATACCAATGACAATTTATTTTTCACTCGAAGAACTTTCCAAATAATACAATAATTATAATTTTTTACATGTTGAAGGGCAACCAGTGTATAGACTAGGTATGATATACTGTGATGTAGTTGATTTTGTAAGTATAAGACTTGTGTATTTTTACTTTTATATGCTGTGATAACAGATGAGACAGTATTGCAAGCAACAACAATCAATCAATCAATCATAATACTTGTAAAGCGCGACTAGCCACCCGCTAGTGTCTCAAGGCACTGGGGTGGCAGTAAGTGAGAGGTTGTCGATGAACGGAGGGTATCAGGTGACAAGCCAAGTTTTTAGGTCCTTCCTGAATTTTGATAGAGTAGGAGATCTTCTAAGGTGGATAGGAAGGGAGATCCAGGTCTTGGCGGCGTGGTGGGAGAAGGATCTTCCTCCGGCTGAGGCCTTCCGGATGCGTGGGTCGGAGGCGAGTGCGATGTCGGTGGAGCAGAGCTGTTTGGTGGGCATGTAGAAGTGGAGTCTTTGGTTGAGATATTCTGGTCTGGTGTTGCGGAGGGCTTTGTAGGCATGAGTGAGAAGCTTGAATGTGATTCTCATGTCTATTGGGAGCCCGTGCAGGTCTCTCAGGAGATCGGAGGTGTGGCTGTGTTTGAGGATGTTCATGATGAGGCAGGCGTCTGTACCTTGGTGTGGTTCCGGCATAGAGTGCATTGCTCTAGTTTAGGTGGCTGCTGACGAGGGCCTGGGTGACTGTTCTTTTGGATTCGGTTGGGATCCATTTGAAGATCTCCCAGAGCACACGCATGGTGTTGAAGCAGGCGGCGGAGAATGCGCTGACCTGACGGTTCATCGAGGGTACTGAGTCCTAGATGAAGCCTAGGTTGCAGGCGTGGTCGGTGGGGGTCGGAGCGCTTCCAAGGGCAGTGGGCCACCAGGAGATGTCCCAGGCTGAGGGGTTGTTGCCAATGACGAAGACTTCAGTTTTTTTGGTATTAGGTTTGAGGCAGCTCTCCTTCATCCAGGCTGCGACTGCCCTCATTCCCTTTTGGAAGCTGGTTTTGGCTGTGTACAGGTCGTTGGTGAGGGAGATGATTAGCTGAGTGTCGTCGGCATATAAGATGATGTTGAGTGCGTGGTGTCTGATGATGGTGGCTGGGAGCACCATGTAGAGGTTGAAGAGAGTGGGGCTCAGAGAGGAGCCTTGCAGTATGCCGCACATGATCTTGGTGGCCTTTGAGTAGAAGGGGGATAGTCAGACTCTTTGGGTCCTGTCAGAGAGGAAGGAAGTGATCCATTCTAGTGCTTTGTCTTGGATGCCAGCGTCGTGGAGACTAGTCTGTGGCGCGAAGTAGGAGATGGTGTAGAAGGCGACAGACAGCTTGAGGAGGATGAGAGGCGTGGTCTCACCCCTGTCTGGGAGGATGCGGATGTTGTCTGTGGCGGTGAGGAGGGGGGTCTCGGTGCTGTGGTTGCTCCAGAAGCCTGACTGTGAGACGTCCAGGATGTTGTTGAGTTTGATATGTCTGGTGAGTTGTCTGTTGACAAAAATGGAGAAAAATGTCCCGAGGACACCTTGGGTACCAGGCATGGAATCCCAAGTGTCCACAAAAGAGAGATCTTAGGATGACACACCAAAAATATAAAAGACATAAAAAAAGTATCAATTAAGTGTACACAATGAAAACTTTATTTCAATATTATAATTATTCATGAGCTATATAACCAGTACCAAAACCATATTTAACACATAAATAGAAATTTGATAAACAACCTCAGAGTGCACCCTGGAACGCTAAAAATGCCTAAAGCACAAAAATCTCAATCATACTCACTTCACTCATAAATATTAAAAAATATATAAGGCCTCAATTGAATGCATAGGGACCAACACAAGTACAGTCAAAAGGGCTACAAAATATAACCATGCCTGACGGGCCACTTGGTCTCTTCAGCAATAACTTAACAAAGTAATCATCGCAAGATAACGTAATCTGACAGTATGGACAAGCCCAGCAGAAGGAGTCCTGAATATCTGTTGTATGTTTCTTATTGATACCACTTTCAAATTCATTAGTCCTTCTTTATTTGTGAAATATGTTCTGTGGTCTATCTTCCTATTTGATGAATGATTAAATTATGTATTCCAAAGAAATGTCCATGTTGGCCACAAACAAGTGTCCTATTCATAAGTAATGGTGCCGACGTACGTTTCGGTGACCAGCGACTGGACGCAGGTCACTCACTTTTCTCAGGGCACAAATCTTTGAAATTTTCACAATAGTTCCAGGGAACAATTTATTACATGCTTGATTCTAGATGTGTATCAAGCAAAACTGATAACGTTGTGGGGAATAGGCTCCACCCGGCCAAATATTTCTTCCTATAAAGCAGGGACTTAATACATAAGGTGTCCACCTTCTACTACTTGCGCAGACCATCCATAAAATCAACCCAACTTCCGTTGTACATCATTGATCTTTTACGGCCGACAGTAGTTTGTAAAAGTACTACTTCCGGGTCGCATAAGTTGTCTGTTGACAGCCTTTTGGATGACCTTAGCTGGGAAGGGGAGCAGAGAGATGGGCCGGAAGTTCTTGAGGTCATCTGCAGTGGGTTTCTTTAGTTAGGGCTTGATTTCGGCATGTTTCCAGATTTCTGGGAAGGTGGTGGTTTCCAAGGAGAGGTCGATGATGTCCCGGAGTTTGGGTGCAATGGTGCTGCTTGCTTTGTTGAGGATGTGGTGAGGGCAGGGATCAGAGGGAAAGCCGGAGTGGATGGAGTTCATGATGTTGAGGGCTTCTTCGTCAGAGATGTTGGCCCAACAAAGTAGGTGGTGGGGGTTTGGCGGAGCTTCGTTGGTGGATATGCCAGTGGTGGGCGTGGGAAGGTCCAGAGTCTGGAAGCTGTTGTAAATGTCTGCTATATTGCAGTGGAAGTAGGTGGAGAGGTTATTGCAGAGTTCTTGAGAGGGAAGGATATCCTTGGAGTTCGCTTTGGGGTTAGTCAGGTCGCTGATGATCTAGTATTACAGAATTGATTTTGAAAAAAGGAAAGGGAGAAGAATTCCTATGTGTAGGAGAAACAATGTAAAGTGCTAAAGAATAAAGGAACAAGTAGCGCCTGAAAAAGCGAGCAATGGAAGGACATAGAAAAGCACCCATGCTTCATGGGAAGGACTAAGATAAGAATAAGAAGGAAAGCCTATGTCAGCTCACAAATTAGACGCAAGCAAAGAGAATTACAATGAGTAAAAAAATAGGTCAAGCAACAAGTATTATTTGCAGTGTGGTAACAAAATGTGTCGCAAGAGACAGTGCATGCACTGGTTGGGGTGAGACCAAAAAAGGGAAGCCGGGCAACAACTATGTAGGACACAGACACACCAGCAGATTGAAAAACAAAGCAATCTTCACCTAAACATCTTTGAAATGTACTGTATGCCATGCAAAACTATTGTGTGGTGCAAAATAAAAAATCCCATGATTGTGACAAAGAATATGGAATGCCACTACCAAAACCAAAATCTATAAATAAATAACTTAGGGACACTTTGTTTCAAGTTTGAAACAGGCCATTTGCCACCACATTTGTTCCATAGTTTATTGAAGACCAAAAACAGATCAGCAAAAGAAGTCAAAACAAAAAAATACAAAATCAGAAAATAGTATAAATGGTTTTCTAGGAACCACACATTTTACTCAGTAAAGACCTTGACTCTACTTACTCCTGGACTCTGTAGGTCCCACTGTGCGTTGATGAAGACTGAACGCAGAGAGGGTTGGACACTGAGTGGCAGATTTAAGCAAAGTAATGCTGCATGCAATGCATCGCACTTTTCTTGCACCCCCTAGCGCCCCCCTAACGCCACCAGGTGCACGCCATAATTAGCATACAGTGTACCATGGTAGTAGTTAGTCTAAAAAAATGTATGCCAGTTTGGCGCTTTGTTCCTCTAGCGTCAAAAATGTTGACGCTTGTGAGCAAAGTGCACGGAGGCCCATTGATTACAATGGGTGAGTCCTTTTAACACCTGCTTTCAGCAGACGTTAAAAATGATGTCAAAAATGGAGCAATTGAATCTTGTAAATTTCATTGCACCATTTTTGCAGGCCTTCTTGAGCCAGAACACCCCCTTTGCATACATTATGCATGATGCAAACATAATGTGGCTCAAAGGGTCACAGAGTGGAACAATGCATGCATTGCACTACTCTGTAAATAAGGCGTGGCTATTTTGCAAGCCCAACTCCACATTAGAGTAAAAAAATGACACTAATGTGGAGCTAGGCTTTCTTAAATTTGGGCCTGAGATGTGCACAGAGCCTGGCTAAACTTCAAGCCTTGTCCACTACACAGGGCCTTTGTCTTTATGGGATGCTTTAGATGCCCTGACTATGAAGGTATGGTGTTGTGCTGCAAAAAAGCAGAAAAGCAGGGTGTTCTCCCACCTCATCTCTGTGGCGTGTGTTCTGTTTTTTTTCATAGGAAATGATTAATGTGCCCGCATCTATTTCCGCCTCCGAGATAATCTGCCATGGATTTCTGGTGTATGCGGGTTCTCCAGGATGGTCAGGGTACCATCTCCACTCCTTTGCCATCTAAAAACCAGCTAGGGAAAGGAGCAATTGGGAACATTAAAACGAACTTTTCACAAATAGAAAAATGCAAGCCAAACCTGTACAATTCAAAATATTGAATAAGAGCATCTTTGGTCTGTTGGAAATCCCCATCTATTTTAAATTCCAATTCAGCTGACACTGCCCCAAGTCTTCCTTTGTGATCTTGTGCATATTTCATTATAGATTGAAAAAGTATTACCTAATTGCAATTTTATTTAGAAACTGATTTTTAATGTCCATGAAATGTGTTCATCTGTTTGACACTTCCTTGCTCAGCTGGGTACAGGATGATCGTTGGTTAATGTGCAACCTGAACCAAACGTCGCGCTTGATTAGTTCACTCAGTGCAATACAACACTTATTCATGAACCCCAAAAAACTATTCCGAAAGACCTAAGAAAAGCATATTAGTTTTATTTCGAAATATGATTCTCTTTGTATTGATGACAATAACTGAAAATGTGCCTTTATTTTCACACATTTTCCACCTTTACCAGTGATTGCATTGTACTCTACTGCACACATATGGAAAAGGAGTGAAACTTTGATCCCTCGTGTAGAAGTCAGTGGAGACAGGAACAATTCTAGTGGACCGAGACACATCAAGTGAAGAGCTTGTAATCAAGATTGAATCCTGTAAAGAGGACAGGGCTGAACCGCAAGCTAAGCAGTGATGTACACATTAGCTTCAGATTGAACATGCTGGTAGCCTCACAAAAGACAATTACGCCAATCAAAATGTAACAAACATAACAAACTGCCACGTTGGCAGGAGGGTGAATTTAATCAGGCACAATCCCTAGGGAAGCTGACCTCTTCCCTAAATCGCTGTGTTTCTTTGCAGTCTTTTGAGCTGGTGCATTTTTGGAAGGCTTCTGATTAGGTGTAATTTACTCAAACCCTCTCGCCTTTTCTTTCCATTCCTAATTGTTGACGTTTTACAACATGCTGCAGCACTAAAGATTTATCTTCACGGACCAGAGGGTGACTAGCGTGTTCATGTAGCAGTAGTCTCACAAACCAGCTGGGAGGATAGTAATAAGATGTGACATTTCCGCAAGTACCACTATGCTGCACTCGGGAGTGCAGGCAATCCCCTCATGGCATATGGCTGGGGATGTTGGGAGCCAGCTGTTACATCGTTATTGTAATAAATCACTTCCACTTTACTCTATCTGTCAGAGAGAGATCAGGGGTTTTTCAAAGGCGTTGATGTTACTGAAATCGAAACGATGCTTCACAGGGAAGTCTATTGATTTGGTAACAAACATCTGTTTACTCCTGATTCTCGTCCATATGTTTTTATGTGCATCTAGTGAGAGGAAAATGCAATTAAAGGCCTTATGGTCATTTTTCGAAAAGTTTCGCACAGTTTTCTTGGTGGATGACTATGCCGAGAAAGACCCTTTTTTGAACATTTACTAACTTTGTATCCATTTATTCTGGTTTCCTTAGACGCACCTGCTGCATCCTATTGCTTAGCTGAACTACATAAAGGGTACGCATGACTGAAAATGTAGCCGATTGTTCTATTGCTAAGACGTTTACATTACTTTTAAGCACCAAGTCCCTGACTCACGTGCAGGAAGGAAGTGTGTTTGATGTGTAATTAAACATGAACACAACGCGCTGTTTTGAATGCATTGTTTTTCAGACACCAAAGGAGCCACGTTTGACATCACACAGACTACCGCCATCGAGTAGTTTCTAACATACCTAGTAAATACAATGTACTCTAACATGAAGCAAGTGAATTCGCCAAGTGGTGCATTTCAGTTGATGCATTAACATTTTCTTCTTAGGGCAAGATGTACTAACATGAGGAATACCGATTTCCTAATTGCAATTCTCTTCGAATTGCGATTTGGAAATCCGTATTCCTAATGTATGAAACTCTTTTGAATTTCCTGAGCATTCCTAGTGGGTTGCAAGGAGACTTACTTCATGCATAATAATGGGGGTAGGTCACAATTTGCGACCCATCAGGAATCGCAGCCATCATAGGAATAGTGGCCTGCTGGGCTTAGAAGACCACAATGCCTGTGATTGCTTTTTTTATAAAGCAATCTTTTTTTTTAATGTAGCCCGTTTCCCTTAAAGGAAAACAAGATGTGTTTAAAAAGAAAAAAATAAACTTTGCAGTCTAATTTTTTAAGAGTAGGCAGTGGTCCGTGGCACCACTGCCTGCTCTTGAAAAATATTGTTATTTACATTCTCAAAGGGACCCCTTCCCCTTTGTGAATGGGTTACTGCAAGTTTCAAACTGATGGTGAAGTATTACTGTTTTACAACCAGCATCCGGTCTCAAAACAGTAATTCATATATCAATTTGTTATTTCGAAGGGACTCCCTAAACACGCCCCTTCCAAACACCGAAAAGCAAAATGAAAATACGCATCACCCCCCACATATTATGGAGATGCGCAATTAGTTGCTCCGTGGGCAGGAGACCCTTCTCATGGAGGGCCGGAGCAGAATGTTGATTCAACAGTGGTGACATCATCAGGAGGTGGGCAGAAGGGTTCAGGGGCCAGTTAAAGAGGGACATAGCTTGGGCAGTATGATTGGGGGTGTTGGCTTCAGATTTCCCCACAATCACACTTGTACATAATGATAAAATACATTATACAATAAGCAGGGCACCTGAGAGGTGCTTAAGGGCCAATAGAAAGGAAAAGGAATGTGTATTGGTAGCTGTACTGAGTGAGAGAAAGCACATTATTTAGTGAAATAACCAACATTTTTTTAAGTCTTTCCAAATAGAGGGAGAGGGTGTGTGTGCGTTTTTGTCTGAGCATGTAAAATGTCCTGGTAAAATCCGATAGACACCTCACCAAACCTGACTGAAAGCACCTGCACTCGACTATTTATCACAAAATACATTTATTAGGGGGTATAACACCCCAAACACCCCCCTGAAGGTATGCCCCTGCATTTAATCTGCAGCTCCCTTGGACCAGACCTCTTAATCACTTCCTTCATGCCCAAGTGAGGTTGGAGGATCATCATCGTCACTTCTCCTCAAGGCGTCTGTAACTGATCAGGTATGTTGCAGGTTTATTGGTGGTTGGGCATCGGGAGGGGGGCCAAAATGCATAGCTCATGTTTGTTTTAGTGCATGGTGTTCCCACGGCCACATGGTGGTGGACATCTCCGAAAGCTCTGAACCTGTAAGCAAACAAAGGTGAGCCTGGAGGTGTTGGTAAGGGTGGTCCTGTGGCCACCTTTGACATAACAAATTCCTGTTGATTCTGACTTTTCTCTGTTGCTTGTTCGCTTAGGAAAGGCTGCGCGAAGGGACTAGCATACACAGAAGAAGACGGGTTACCATTGCCTGTATGTGTACTGTTAGACTTGGCAGACTTGGCGTGGTAACTTTATGCCTCTGTTTCCCAGGTTATTGATTTGTGCTGGATTCTGTTTTTGCTGTTTTTGTTACTCAGGGCACTTTACCACTGCTTTCCAGTGCTAAATTACAAGTGCTCCTATGTAAAATATATGTGTAATTGGATTTCCATGTTTGGCAAATTTGATTTACTAGCAAACCACTAGAGGTGCTCAAGGCCTGTAAATCAAGTGCTACTAGTGGGCCTGCAGCACTGGCTGTGCCACCCACATGAGTGGCCCTGCAAACATGGCTCAGACCTGCCACTGCAGTGTCTGTGTGTGCAGTTTTAAACTGCCAATTCGACTTGGCAAGTGTACCCTCTTGCATGCCCTCACACAATGCAGTCTCCAACCCCCTAGTGTTTGCCTGGGGCCTGGCCTGGGCAAAGCAGGATCTTACAAACAAGAGAGACTTTCCTTTGAAGTGTGCCTACTTAAAAGGCAGAAAGGAGTATAAGTAGTTGACTCAAACCCCCTGAAAATTAGATCACTTCTAGAATCAAGAGGAACCTCTGCAAAGAGAAGAGCAGAGGAGAAGTGCTGCCCCTGCCTGTGACTGTGCTTTGCTGGGCTATCCTGCAGTTGCTGCTTCTGCCTGTGAAAGGGGACAAAGACAGGACTTTGTTGTGCATTCCTGCTTGAGAAGAATCTCCAAGGGCTTGAGCTGAGCTTGCCTTCTGTTGCTGAAGTTTATGTGCCATCAAAGACTTCCCATGCTAGCACCTGGACTCTCTGCTGAGACTCCTGCCCTGCGAAGTGGTGCCCTATCCCGTTCCTGGGCCCTTGAAGGGTGAAGTTGGCAGACAAGAACTGAAAACCCACGCACAGACCGTCATAAGGAGAAATGTTTGACGCCCCTTCTGTGACGTGGCTGGTGAATGATGCAGCACCGGCTTCGCGGCTGGAATCAACGCTCCACCTGCATCGCGGCTGGACGATTGATGCAACGCAGCTGGAGAAACAAAGTGCAACACCCACTAACAGAGGCTGATAACAAAGCCAACCCCACGCAGTGCAGTTTTCTGATACCGTGCGATCGGATTTTCCACGCTTCGTCCCTGGGTGTCCAAGTCAACCCGACTCTGCACGGATCGAGGTGCCGTGTCCGGAAACTGACACATCGCTCTCATGTGAAGGAGAAAAACTAAGCATCACCGACTCGACCAGTGACAGAAACGACACACAGCCTCACTTGCGAGTAAGGAATTGACGCATCCCTGATTTTTTCGATGCATGCTCACCAATGCTGCTTTATTTTTTATGCTAACTGGTACTTTGAGTAACAACAACATTCTCACTGCTTTCTAAGGATTAAGACTTAGGCCCTCATTATGACATTGGCAGTAAATTCCGCTTGCCACCACGCTGACTGCCGCCAACCTACCGCCACCGCAGCTGACATCCGCTCACCATAACATGACACACACACACCAGTCCGTCACTATTCAGCCACATACAGAATTCGCCACACCAAAGATCAGTGATAAACTGGTGGTATGAAAACCCACACCGTTACGCCAATAGAACTACACCCACCATATTATGACCCACGAATCACCACGGCGGACATTCAATGGCAGTAGACCATTGGCGTTACACACTTCTGTGCTCAGAATACACACACAGACACATACAAAACAACACCACATAAGACCATTCAAACTGCACACACCTGACACGCATACACACACCACTCTCACACACACACCACTATAAAACACACACCCACACTACCCACAACCCCTTATAAATACAAACTATTGGCACGAGACAGACATCACAACCAAAGACAAAACCAGAGCCACACATCACCAACACCTATATACCACCCAGACACCTTACATCACAAACCCCAACACATCACCCTACACACCCTCACCCACACTACTCACATAACACCCATGGCACAACAAAGACACCTCAGAGGAGGAGCTAAGGGTCATGGTGGAGGAAATCATCCAGGTAGAGCCACAGCTATTTGAAGTACAGGTGCAGCAGATATCCATTGCCAGGAAGATGGAGCTATGACGGAGGATCGTGGACAGGGTCAACATCATGGGACAGCACCCAAGAACCAGGGATGACATCAGGAAGAGGTGGAACGACCTACGGGTGAAGGTACATTCCATTGCAGCAAGACACCAACTCACTTACAGAGGACTGGTGGTTGACCCCCACCTCCTCCCCCACAACTAGCAACATGGGAGGAGCAAGTCTTGGCAATCATGAATCCTGAGGGCCTGGCAGGAGTAGCAGGAGGACTGGACTCTGGTTAGTCAACGCTCTACTACTATCACCCCCTACATGCATGCCCCCACCTTCACTCCCATCACTCCACCTCCTCCCACACACTCCACCATCACATCACACTCATCCCAGTGCCAAGCCCTGCATGCGCCACCAATGCATGGACACCACTCACGGCCCAGCATGGACACCTTTCACTAAAACATGCACACTAGAGAGAATCAGCTAGCCCATCACATACCAACTCACTCAAGTGAAAGCTGCCAGGGCAAATACAATCAAATACAATCAAAGAGGGCAACCCACTGATGCACAATATGTCACACACAGAAACAATAATACTGCATTTACATCCCTACAGTTACCCCAGCCAATGTCAGAGGAGAAGAGGTGCCAGCAATATCCAGCCCCCCCCCACATAAGAGGCCCACAGTGATGACAGCAACTCTGGTCGCCTCGATCTGGATGACCAACCTGGTCCATCAGGGACCTCTGGACAGTCGGTAATGCAGCCACAGTCACACACCACCACAGAGCCTCCCCCTCTCAGGAAACACCACCATAGCACCCACCCAACATACCCATACCTCTGTCCCAGGAGTACGTCAATCAGCAGTGTGTCCACCACTACAGGGACCCCAGGGCACACCTCATACCCAAGAAAATCAGGGTCCAGGGGTAGGGGCAGTGGGCACATAGTTCGGGGACAGAGGCACAGGACAACAGGGAAACTGGGAGGAGTGCTGTGCACCAGTGGGAGGACAGGACCAGGGAACCGACTCTCCAGGAGGCACTCATCGAGATTCTGGGAGCAGACCAACATTCCCAAGATATGCTGGGCCAGATCCTGGCCAAAGTGCAGGAGAACAGGCGGCTGCAGCAGGGACAATACGAGGGGATCAGGGAAGACTTGCAGGCCATTAACAACACCCTGGTCTCCATTACAGGGGTGCTGGCAGACATGGCCAAAATTATGAGGGAGGCAGGCTCACAACAGCGGGCCCCTGCCACTAGCCAGACATATGAACTGCCTTCCACCTCTGCTGCCGCTAGTGGGCAGGAGGCCCCACCACAGGACCAACAAGCCACCTGCAGAAGGTGAACCACTCCACAAACATTCCCTGCAATCCAGGCAGAAGCCAGAGACTATTGCCAAAACTCCGCCAGGAAATGAGACTCTCCTGATTGTGACCCTTTTGTCCCACCCTGTCCACCTTGAACTGCCATTGCTCCCCTTCCTGTGGCCTCTTGGACAATGCACCTGTGCTACCAACAGACTGGAACTCTACCCTGGACTTTCATCCATCATCACCCCAGCCCAATGCACTTGTCCCTCTATGTCTTAGCACTTAAATAAACACTCTTTGAAAAAATACAAGTATGGAGTATGTCAAATGATTTAAGTATGTATTTGTTTTACCAGGTTCAAACATTGCAATTCAACTGTACAGTAATGTTCACATTGGAAAGACCTCTAGCTGGCTGCAGTGATCACACCAGGAGTGATAGTGGGGCACCAGCATCTGCAAAATGAGTTACCAAAGGGTACAATGAGAGGGCATAGAAGTGGGAAATAACAGCATGCCAGTGACAAAGATAAACAAGAAAATGTCAATGAAAGATGAAGTAACACTGTCCTACCTGTGTGTCATTGGAAGTTTTGTTGAATCACTGCAGTTTTGTTCCCCTCATCCTCATCCTCTGCCTCCTCATCCTCACTGTTCACAGGGTCCACTGCTGCCACATGGCCATCTCCAACCTCCTCCTCCTGCAGAAAAGGCACATGGCGTCTCAAGGCAAGGTTGTGCAACAAACAGCATGCCACGATTATCTGGAAGACCTTCTTGGGTGAGTAGAACAGGGATCCTCCTGTTAGATTGAGGTACTGAAACCTGGCCTTCAGGAGGCCAATGGTACGTTCTATTATCCTTCTTGTTCGCAAATGTGCCTCATCGTAACGTTCTTCTGCCCATGTCCTGGGATTCCTAACGGGGGTCAGTAGCCATGATAGGTTGGGATAACCTGAGTCACCTGCGAATATGGAGGGAAAAGATTTAGCCACACACTCTCCCATATGGCCTACACCATACCCATACACCAACATCCACTGGGTGGTAACCAGGGCTCACCTATTAGCCACAACCTGTGCCTCTGTAGTTAGGCCATTACATTTGAAATGCTGCTATTCTTCAGGATAAAGGCATCATGCACAGACCCAGATTGACGGAGGAGATGTACTGGTCTGCCAGGCACACCATCTGGACATTCATGGAATGAAAACTCTTTCGATTTCTGAATACCTGTTCATTTTGCCAGGGGGGGACAAATGCAATATGTGTTCCTTCAACTGCACCAATTATGTTGGCGATATGTCCCATTGCATAAAAGCCAGCTTTCACTGTGGCCAAATCCTCCACCTGGGGGAAAACAATGTAGCTACACATGTGTTTAATCAGGGCAGACAACACTCTGGTAAGCACTATTGAAAACAGTGGCTGTGACATTCCTGCTGCCAAGCCCACTGTCATTTGGAAAGAACCAGTTGCCAGGAAACGGAGCACTGATGGACCTTGCACAAGACGGGGATCCCAGTGGGGTGACGGATAGCAGATATCAGGCCAGGCTCCAGTTGGGCACACAGCTCTGTGATTGTGGCACTGTCAAGTCTGTAGGTGAGGATAATATGCCTGTCCTCCATTGTTGCCAAGTCCACCAGGGGTCTGTACACGGGGGTATGTCTCCACCTCCTTTTCATCCATAGCGGTAGCAATATATGGGGCACAAGAGTGAGGAGCTGATCACAAACTGAACATTGTAGCCACAACAGTACAATGCATGATGTTAATTTGAAATGTATAAGTGGCATTTGTCCTGTATGTCCAACTGTGAACTGTGACGCAGTTATAATCCAGGGTCTGCCCACCACCCCTGAAATGGCAGCTGTTTGTCCTGTGTGGAGGGACAGGTAGAAGTGAGGTAATTCCGCTGACGTTGTGCGCCGTTGCGGGAGGCGGTCGGGAACCGCAGTGCAACGCCTCATTGGATAATATTGGCCCCCATGGGGTACAGTGGCCAATGGTGATGTACGCCGGTGGTGGCGGTATGCACCGCTGTGGATGTCACTGCCATTTTCTATCTGTTCAGTCACATGCTACCTGACCTTCAACAGGAGAGGACCTACACTGCATGTGCTGCTGTGACCTGTATCTGGAACCTACCATGGCATGTGTGACTGGGAAAAGGGCCCTTCTGCGGAGTTGGAGAGACTGGTGGATGTGGTCCTACCCCAGTACGGACTGCTGTATGGGCCTCCAGACCAACAGGTGAGTACACTGTGAGCATGATGCATGGGGCAGGAATACATGGAGTTGTGTGCGTGAAGGCCTCATGTAGGGGAGGTTGGTGGATGTCCCATGGGCGGCATGCAGCTTGTGTGCTGGGCCAGTGTGTGTGCAAATGGCAATGTGAAGGGTTATGGTGGGCCATAAGTGTAACAGGCAGGACGGTCTGACTAATACCTTTCCCTGTGTGCATTTCTCTGCAGGTAAGTGCCCATCAAAAGAAGGGTATATGGCTTGCCATCGCCAAGGACGTGCGGACCCTGTGGGTCTAGGGCAGGCAGAGCACCCACTGTCGGAAACGGTGGGAGGACCTAAGATGCTGGGCACGGAAGACGGCTGAGGCCCAGCTGGGGATGGCCTTCCAACAAGAAAGGGGTGCCCATGGAACCATGATCCCCCTGATGGCCCGCATACTGGCGGTGGCCTATCCGGAGCTGGATGGGCTCTTGAGGGCATCAAAGCAGCCACGAGGGGGTGAGTACAGTGCCCATCATTACAATTTACGCCTGGTGGGGTGATATCCGGGTGGTGGATGTGTGTCTGTGGGTGCCCCTAGGCCAGGCCTGACATTGCAGAGTAGGTCCCATGTTGGGCAGGGATCTAATGTGATATTCCTTCTACATAGCTTGTAGGCTTCCACTACTGGGCAGGGCTCTGTGGATCCCAGGTATGCTGTAGTTGGCGGTATGTGTCCCTCCCCATGCCCTGGTAGCTAGCATTGTGACTGGTACTGCCATGCATAGTGCGTAGGCCTGTTCCCTGTTTGTCAGGGTGGTATGTACGCCAATGGTGGTGTTGGTGCAGCCATTGACCCAGTGTATCCTTTGTCTCTCCCCACTTTTCCTTTTGTCATCCTGTCCTGATGTGCATTAGCATCATCTGGCAGAGGAGCAGAGGCACCGGCGACGGGGGGAGCTGCATCCCACAGGACCCAGGAGGCAGAGTCCACCGACGGTGAGGGTACCAGTGGGACGGAGGGCGAGCGGAGCACAATGGAGGAGACTCGAGGAGACAGTTCAGACACAGATACCTCCTCCGATGGAAGCTCCCTGGTGGTGGCGGACACTTATGTGGCCACCCCAGCTACAGGTTCAGCCGCCACACCAGCACTGCCCTCCCAGCGGCCCCTCATCGAGTTCCCTGTGCCCGCTCACCCAGGCAGGTGGGCATCTCCTTCACCCCACGCACTGCAGGCCCCGTCCCAGTTAGCCGTGCTGCCCTAAGTGAGGAGGCTATTGACCTCCTGCGATCCATCCCTGTTGGGCAGTCAACCACTGTCAATTCCATCCAGGGGCTGGCAGCCCAAATGCAACAGACAAATGCATTTCTGAAGGGCATTCTCACTGGTTTGGCAGCCCAGCAGAGATCAATCCAGACTCTGGCCTCCTCTCTGATAGTAGTCATTGTCCCTGTTTCCACCCTTACCCCTCCAACTTCCTTTACCCAATCCCATTCCCCACAACCCCAACTATCCCAAGCTCAAAGGCAGACAATCATGCACACAGGACAACACACAAGAGTGGCACAGGCAAACATAAGCACCACACATCATCCCACAGGCACTCACACAAACGCCATTCATACCAACATCCACTCCCTCAACTGTGGCCCCCTCCTCCTCCTGCTCCCCCTCCTTTACCTCACTCCCAGTTGCATCTACACTCACACCTGCATTCACTACATCCTCATTCACTACCACCATCACCAGCACACCTATCAGAAGACACACCTCACTGGCACACACCACTACAACAGCCATATACACGTCCCCTGTGTCCTCTACTGCTGTGTCTGCCCCCCCTTCCAAGGTACACAAACGCAAGCACTCAGACACCCAACAGCCATACACTTCACAACAGCATCCAGTCCATGCACCTGCACCCAAACACAGCAGACAGATACCTCCCACAACCACTCCCTCTTCTTTCACTCCCAAACCTTCTCCGTCTTCCTGCCCCAATGTCCCTAAGCAGCTTTTCCTCTCCACCACTGACCTCTTCCCTACCCCTCGTCCTTCACATTTGGCCAGGGTGGCTAAAACCCAGGCAAGCACCTCAACCACCCAGTCCACGGGCCCAGTAGTGTCCACACACGCTCGTGGTGGTAAAGGTTCCAGGGCACCAGGCAGCCCTATGGAAAGAGTGCCTGCCCCAAGTGCTGCCCGGAAGGGCAAGGAGCCCTCCCCAGCTGCTGCCCTGAAGGACAAGGTGCCATCCCCAGCTGCTGCCAGGAAGGGCAAGGAGCCTGTCCCAAGTGCTGCCACGAAGAGCAAGGCGCCATCTCCAAGCAGTCAATAAGGGTGAGTAGGATTCCTCAAAAAAATTTATTAGGAATATTTCTGATGATAATAGAGGATCATACTAGAACTTTACAAATGGCAATATTAAATGAAACACATTTTGTGAATTTTTAACGATGTGAAGAGAGTAATAGTATATAAAACTTTGCAAGGTTGCGATAACCTTCCATCCAATATGGCCGCCACTATAATGTGAATTGGGGAACTTGCCTTTGAAATTAGTCTCTTGTCTATGTCTACACATTGGTGTATTTAAATGTTTAGTATGGTTTGGGATGGTATTGTGAACAAGGCTACGGCCGAAATGCATCAATTAAATAAGATTGGATTGCCACGGTGTCCGGATTCTCTTTTCTTCCTTTGGGAAATTGGCGTTTTTTGTGATATTTGGGTTTCCGGGACCTGTACCGGACCGTTCAAGAATACGCCTTGGGATTTTTCCGGAACGGTGTTTGTGGACTTGTATATATATATATATATATATATACTTTTTTAATCATTATTTTTAATTTTCTTTAATTTATTTGTTCATTATTATTATATTTTATACTTAATTTCATTTATTTATAAGTTGAATTTTATTTAAAGATTTTATTTTATTTATTTTTATTTAATTTTTCTCTAGTACAGTAGTACTAGAGTAATAAATAAATAGATATGTAAATACATAGTAAGGGAATATATGTTCAAGGAATATAATAATGGGTTTAATATTATGAGAAGAAAAGTATTATTGTATAAACACAGACTTTCAAGATTTGTAATATTTGAAATTAAATAATAAGTGTACTTTTCAAACATTTATTTCTTACCCCAAATTTTGAATAGTGAAATGCTGATGATAATAAAACTTTTGATCAGTGTGATATAAGAACAAGAGCAGGATTCATGAGTATCTAATGTGACAACTTATGTGGGAGCTATGCAATGACCTGTGAACATGTTAAGCATAGAATAACATACACATATATATGTATACACACCCATACATAAACACATGCATACATATATATATGTTACTGTGATCAAGACCAGTAGGTCGAAACGCGTCAGTGGTGAAGGATGGTGATTTAATCCTGACTGCTATAAAAATAAATAATTTCCTCCTGGAGTGCAGTGGTGAAGTTGCTTGCAACTGTTTGTTTTTGGATTCATGAGAGGAAATGGTCCATTCCTCACACCTGCACCAACATGAAAGAGCGCGCCAGAAGGTAGGACCAGTTTGTTTTCTCATATATATATATATACATATATATATACATATATATATATACACACACACACACACACACACATATTCATATACATATCTAATCATGAGTCGATATACATTTGTTAAACAGGTTTAAAGAGTATATATGTAATTTATTGTTATGACATAGTAACAATACATATTTCCTAAAGAACTATACATATCTAGAATATACACATAATCATATTAAAAATATTTATCAACACAGGCATATGCAGTCCATTGCTGTTTGAATATGGTGGTTATGAAGGAAAGAGACAACTCTTAAATAGTCTTCTGAAGGAAAGATATTTATCTGTTGATCTTGTATTTGGGAGTAGTGAATTACGTAGTTTGGCAGCTTGAATTGCAAAGGATCTACCACCCATAGTCTTTTTCTTGCATGGGGTGCCAATCTTGAGCGGAGGATTCTTTGTTGAATGTATTTGGTTATTTTCTTTCTGATAAAAAGCTATCCTGTTCCATGGAAAGCTTTGTGGGTGATATAAAGCAGCTTGAAGGAGGATCTTCTGGCAACAGGTAACCAGTGTAGTGCTCTCAAGGCAGGGGAGATGTGGGCTTCTGGCTTTACCTGTAATAGTAGAATGGCAGCAGAGTTCTGAATATGATGTAATTTTCTCATAATAGATAGAGATGATCCATGGTAGAGGCAATTGCCATAATCCAGTTTGGACAGTACAAGAGAGATAGTAGCCTGCACCTTGTGTAGAAATCCTGGGCGGGGGAAGATGCGTTGCAAAGTCTTCAAGGTGATGAACTTGTTCATGCTAATTTGTCCACTTGGGCATTCATTGCTAACTTGGAGTGTATAGTAATTCAAAGGTTTTTAACTTCCTCGGATAATTGAGGAGGTGGTCCGAAATTGTCAGGCCAGGCGCACAGTGAGTCATAATTTTTTCAGTCACTACATTTGAGTATTTCCGTTTTGGAGGCATTTAGTTTGAGATGGCTCTAAGTCATCCACTGATCAACGGCTCTCAGGCAACTGAAGATTTGTGAGTTTTTATTGTCTTTGGGGCATTCCAATTTAAATAGTATTTGTGTGTCATCTGCATTGTTGTAGCATGTGAGTTGAAAATCATTGATCGGTTCTGGTAATGGTATCATGTAGATGTTGAAAAGCAAAGGTGAGATGATTGACCCTTGGGGGACCCCTGCTTTTGTGAGGTATGGTTTGGATGAGAAGGGGGGAGAATAGATAATATTAGTTCTGTTTTGAAGGTAGGATGTAATCCAGTCGAGAGCAGTCCCTTCTATGCCAGCTTCGTGGAGTCTTTGAATTAGGGTGTCATGGTCAACCATATCAAAGGCAGCCGAGAGGTCCAAGAGAAGTAGTGCAGAAACTCCATTGTGGTCGACTGTGTTTTTAAGATCATCCCAGATTGCTATGACTGCCGATTCAGTGCCTCTTCCTGAGTGGAATCCAGTTTTTATACTCTAAAAGTATGGAATTGTCTTCAAAGAATTGTCACCTTTCTATCAGTTTGCCCAGGAAAGGTCCATTTGTGATTGGTCTGTAGTTGTTGGGGTCCTGCAGGTCTAGGTTTGTTTTCTTTAATAACGGACGTATATATGCCTTTTTCAGGTCTTCAGGAAAAGTTCCTGCAGTTAAAGAGTTGATGATTCTTCTTACACATGTGGCAGCAGAAGTAGATAAAATAATGTTTTTGAAGATGTGTGGTGGACAAGGGTCAGAAGGGCAACCGCAAGGCCTGCTTGCTTCGACCCAGTCCATAAATTCACCTTGTGATATTTGTTTGAAGGACTGTAGAGGCTGGGTTGGTTTATTCTTAGAGGGGGTTTTAGGAAAGGGGTTGGTGCTGATGGTTTTCTTCTGTTTTAAATGGGAGTCCAAAGTGTCTGCCTTGGTTATGTAATGAGTTGCAATCTTCTGATTTGTTGCTTTATCTTTTTAAGTTCTGTGTTGTTCCAAGTTGTTGGTCTTCTTTTGTCCTGTTTAGTTTTTCTGAGTGGTATTAGAATTTGAAAAGCTTCCTGTAGCCACTAATAAAACTTTGGAACAGAATTAATTGTATCTAGATCTGTGTTGACTGTTAGTTTTGTTTCTAAGTCATCAAAATTGAGTTTGCTCCATGGTCGATAGGTGCAAGTATGTAAGTAGTAGTGGGGTGTGGATTTGTGGTGTTTTATGTCGGAAAGGTATCAAGTGGTGGTCTGACCATACGATTGGTGTGATGCTATGAATGGTAACTAGTTCATGCTTAGCAAAAATGACATGTAGGATGTGTCCAGAGATGTGGATGGGATTGTGTACAATCTGATGTAGGTTCAATGTGTCTGGGCCAGTGGTGATAGTTTTTGGATGGGGCATATTGGGTTTGTCAAACCAAATATTTAGGTCCCCAAGACTGCATAGGTTTGAGTATAATGTGATGAGGTTTGAGACTGTATCTAGAAAAGTGTCTGGGAATGTTGAGTTGTTAGGTGGAGGTCTGTAAAGGAGGACAAAGTTACAGGAAGAAGTTGGAGTTTGGTGGCATCTGATGAGGAGGGCTTCACAACCTTGCATGGAAATGTTGTCTGTTTTACTGAGATTTATTGCTTGTTTCACTATAATAGCTAGTCCACCTCCTCTCTTGCCTATACGGTTTTGTGTGATGGTTTTATAGTCCGGAGAAACGGCTTCATGCAACACTGGGGCCATGTCATCTTCCAACCATGATTCTGTTATGAATAGTAAGTCAGGTTGTGTGTCTGTGAGCAGGTCATAGATGTAGTGCTTGTTTTTTTGGAGTGATTGAGCATTTATGAGTTGGCAGTTTAGAAAAAGTGTATTAGTGGTGGTGTTGTTTTGTTTTGGAGAAGTATATTTTGAGCTTGTAGCAGGTGTGTTGTTAGTTGTGATAACTGTGTGAGGGCCACAATAGTCTTAGATTTTCAATATAGTGTTCCTCTTCCAGCTGGCTTAGGATGCATTTTGTTGGGTCTGTGTGTGTTAGTGGTGGACTTGGATGAGAGATACACGAAGAGTGTATTTTTTATAGGGTAGCCTTACCGTGTAATAGACAAGGGGATGCAAAGTTTTTAAGAGTGGCCTATTGTTTATTTTGTTTGTGTCTGTTTAGTGTGGAAGGAGTATGGGTTAGGGGTGGTGGACGAGCATGTGGATCATAATGTAAGGCTCTAAATTGTGCAAGGGATGAGAGGTGGGTGAATGAATCTTGCTGTTTTGGGGTGCTTCTCGAAGATCTTTGTGAAGAGTGAGAATATAGGGGTAAACATTGGTCAGGATTTGTAATCTTTGTGTAGTCATGAGCTAGGTATTGGGTGTGACGGAAAGTATAATGAAAGTATGTGTTATTTTGATGTGCTGATATTTGTGGTCTGTATTGTTTTTGTGGAATAGTGAGAAGGGATATTGATGTAGTGGTTTTCTGTGAAGTACTTGTATGTGAGTTAGTGCTGGTGAGTGATGTTAGAGTATTACAGGGGGGTTGGTGTGTTTTGGAGATGAGCGTATCATGTGTGTAAGACGGTATGGATGTGTGTCAGGGGAGTTTGTGTTAGTTATGATGACTGAGAAAGGTAATATGTGTGGTGGAGTGGAGTCTGAGGATTGTATGGTTATGTGTAATTAGTGAAGAGGGGAGAAAGGTGATGGTGTATTGGAAGGCTGGGTTTAGGTATTGCCATGATAAAAGGGGGTCTGAGTGGAGAAAATCGAGGATAGTGCTGTTGGTTTGTATGAACAGTGAGTGTGTATCTGGATGGCTGAAAGTAATGTATAATGTGGTTTTCTTTTGTGTGGGCAATGGCAGGTTGTGTTAGCGGGAATGGACAGAGTTGTGTTTGCAGTGAGAATGAAGGTGTTTTACTGTTGTAGTTGTGGTGGATATGTGTATAGGTGTGGTAAATGGGGTTTTGTGTTGGTTGATGAGACATTGCAATCTTTATGAGGTCATTTTGTGATGCAGGAGTTGGATGTCTTTGCAGGTAATGTGTTTGCATGTTGATGGGTGTGTAGAGAGTAAGTTCCTTTCTAATAAATGGAAAATTGGGCAGCATTTCTGGCCCTAGGTCCGACCACTCCCGAACAGGCCTAAAAGGGCATCTGCCCTTGTCGTCTCCACCCTTAGCCTCGACACTCGGGCTGAGACACCCTGATCCCTAGGCTGAAATAGCCCTCCTGGCCAATAGAAACCTAGTCCTAACCCTAACCAATCACATTTTTTAACCGTAAATCACACAACGAATGGGAGACCCAACCCTATTCACTATTCATACCCCTAATCTTGACAACCAATCACAACCCCAACCCTAAAAACCAGGGGCCAATAGGAATGTCAACCCTAGTACCAATCACTACCCCAACTCTTAAAACCAGGAGCCAATATGAGTCTCAATCCTAGTACCAATCACAACCCCAACCCTAAAAACCAGGAGCCAATAGGAGTCTCAACCCTAGTACCAATCACAACCCCAACCCTAATCCGTAAGCCAATAGAAAGACCAACCCCAACAACCTATCACAACACCATATGCAACAACCAATAGAAACATATGTAAGGGCCAAGTTAACTGAAGCCCCAGCCCCTGTGGGAAGGGAGGAGGGAGCTGCTACTCTATTCAGAATCTCCTTGGATACAGACAGGCTGAATCCACACTTCCAAGCTAGCAGAGTCTACTTTCCAGTTAAGGGAGAGATTGTAAAAACACTGAAATACTGCTTGCCGCGCACTCAGAAATCTGGCTTTTTCAAGGCAAAACAGGTGATGGAGACAGTTTCTAAACACAATTTAAATCACAGAAACAGATTTAGCGGTCTCCCAAACACACTCTGGTCAGCCACTATGGTGTTTGTAGCCTTTTTTATTTTAAAAAGAAGGGGGAGAGCATTATGCAGTCTTTTGCCACAAACAAGGAGGGAAATTTCAAACAGTCATTGTTAAAAAACAGCACTTTAAAAGGCTAAGCTGCCTGAAACACAGAGAGTCTACTGTAAACAGGCATGGGTAGCAGTAGAAAACACTTTTAAACAAATAATAAGATTTCACAGAAAAGTCTGGGGCTCCTTACCTAGGTCTCTTAGGAATCCTTGATCACTGGGCTGTATTAGGGAGCACGAAAAAAGCTGGGCTCACAAAATGAAGGTGGCTGACTGGGGGTTCCCTCCACAAACTTAAGGGGCCAGGCAGGTGTGAGAGGAGGGCTCAGGTTGCCTGGGACTCTGAGGGCCAATGGGCAAAGCCCAGCCCCTGTAGGAAGGGAGTTCCATAAAACATTGCAGAGTTTAACAAGCTGCTGTGAAAAAACATATTCACAAACACATATGCAAACAGGTTCCTTGAACTACTCTTTATCTAAGTAATATCTGCACAGTACAATGAAGTAGCAGAAACAGCATGTGCGTGTAGTAACTCCCTTTCCTATCCCCACGGACCATGGGTATGCAAACAGGACAATAAGTGAACTTGCACAGCTTAGCACCTGTGTTTCACGTCCCACACATGCATTAAACTCCATTTGGCTTCAAAAAATGGATGGAAGGCAAGATCTAACTGTATGACAATAGTCCTGGAGTGGGATTTTCTCTACACTTCAATCCCCTATTTTAACCATTAATCAAACCCCATTTACAAGTTGTATGGATCTTTGAGGTCGATAGATAGAGAGATAAAGAGTTGTGGCCAACATAGGAGCATTATCAAGTTTTAAACCTTTACTTCAGTCATGAAAAAGAATTAGTGTGAGTTAAGGGGTTTTATTTTCAAATCTTTTAGTTATTCATATTTTTTTAAAGTATTACACTCCAATCCCCATCATTGAAAGGTAATGTAATCAACCAATAGATATTTGATAATAAAGTAAATCAATATTTTAGTCAATAATGCAGTTAATATAATGAATGCAACAAGCGTGTTCCGTAAAGAAACTCCCTACTCTAAATTTGATCAAAATTAAATGCAAGAAGGAAACGGTGTCAGTTCAGATACTATTGAAGAGTTCTTCTGAGATAAATCAATGCACAAGTGTTCGACCTGGCATACTTGGCATGGTTTCCCCTGTCCTTTTTGCCTCTGCTCCCTGTGTTTTGACTGTGCGCTGGGCTTTGTTTTTACTGGTTTGGGCACTGTGGGCACTTTAACCCTGCTGACCAGTACTAAAGTGCAAGTGTTCTCTGTGTAAACTGTATATGTAATTGGCTTTTTCATGTTTGGCATATTTGATTTACCAGTAAGTTCCTAGTAAAATGCACTAGAGATGCGCAGGACCTGTAAATCAAACGCTTCTAGTGGGCCTACAGCACTGGTTGTTCTACCCATATAAGTAGCCCTGAAGACATGGCTCAGACCTGCCACTGCAGTGTCTCTGTGTTCAGTTTGAAATTTCCAATTCAACCAGGAAAGTGTACCTACTTGCCGGGCCCAAACATTCCCTTTTTGTACATGTTAGGCACCCCTAAGGTAGGCCCTAGGTAGCCCCATGGGCACGGTGCAATGTACGTTAAAGGTAGGACATGCACTGATGTGTTTTACATGTCCTGACAGTGAAATACTGCCAAATTTGGTTTTAACTGTTGCAAGGCTGATCTGTCTCATAGTTTAACGTGGGGGCTGCCTTTAAATAACTTTTAAGTGTAATTTCCCTTTGGGAGCAGATAGAGATATGGAATTTGGTGTGTCTGAACATTTTAAAAATACATCTTTTGGTAAAGTTGGTTTTTAGATTGTCAGTTTGAAAATGCTACTTTTAGAAAGTGGGCGTTTTCTTGCTTAAACCATTCTGTGCCTCTGTGTGCTTGTGTATTCTATGTCTGGGTCAGATTGACAGTTGGGCTGTTTGTGAATCTCCACTAGACAGTGACACACAGTAGCTGGGGTGTATTCTGCATATCCTGATGAGTGTCCTAAGCTAGAATGTGGATGGAGGAGCTGATAAACCTGAAAGGGATGTGACTGCCCTCACACAATACAGTCTCCAACCCCCTATTGTGTATCTGGGGCCAAGCCTGGACAAGGCAGGATCTTGTCAACAACACTATCCTTTGAAGTTTACCTACTTCAAAGGCAGAAAGGGGTATAAGTAGTGGACCCAAAACCTCAGAATTTTAGATTACTTCTGAACTTAAGAGGAACCTCCACTAAGGAGAAAAGCTGAAGAGCTGGAGGAGGAGCACTGGCACTGTGCCTGTGCTTTGCTGGGTTGGCCTGCAGATGCTCCTTCTGCCTTAAAGAGGACAAAGACTGGACTTTGTGGTACATTCCTACTTGAGAAGTGTCTCCAAAGGCTTGGACTGAGCTTGCCTCCTGTTTTGAAGTCTCAGGGCCATTAAAGACTTCCTCTGCCAGCACACGGACTCTCTTGTTGAGACTCCTACCCTGCCAAGTGGTGCCCCGTCCTGTCCCTGTGCCCTTGAAAGGTGAAGCTGGTGCAACCAAGACTGAAATCCATGCACAGGAGCCATGCAGGGAAAACGTTGACACACCACCTGCAACACAGCGGTAAAAATGGCTGGGAAATCGACACATCACCTGCATCGTGGCAGGAAAAATCGACACAGCACCTGCTCACGGCTGCTAAAATCGATGCAACTCCCAGACAGCGCAGTTCCTCATCACCTTGCGGCTGGATTTCATATGCATCATCACTGGGCTTCAAAATAAACGTGAACATGTATGGACCCGAGGTTGCCCATCCGAAATTCAACGAATCGCTCTCTTGCAGGAGAGAAAAATGATGCATAGCCTACCTGACCAGGGAAGAAATGACGCACGGCCTCACCTGCGAGTAAGGAATCAACACAATGCTGACTTTTCTAATGCACGCTCAATGGTGCATCTTTATTTTTTAAGCAAACAGGTACTTTGTGTGACATCAATGCATCCATTGTTTTCTATGGAGTAAGACTCTTTTCAATTTAAAAATGCATAACTTGTGTATGTTGGATGTTTGTCGTTTTGGTCTTGTTTGATTTAGATAAATACTGGATATTTTTCTAAACTTGGTGTTGTGTCCATTTTGTAGTGTTTTCACTGTATTCCTGTGTGTATTGGTACAAACACTTTACACATTGCCTTTGAGATAAGCCTGACTGCTTGTGCCAAGCTACCACAAAGGAGAACAGGGGTTATCTTAAGTGTGTATCTCTATTGCCCTGTCTAGAGTGAGGGTCCCTGCTTGGACAGAGTGCAAACTGACTGTCAACTAGAGACCCAATCTCTAACAATGAACATTAAATTTTAGCATTATAAGCTGGAAAGTATTATCAGCTCAAAGCCAGGAGACAAAAGAAATAGGCTAAAACCTCTCATGCAGAAAGTGTAACAAACGCAGACTAGAGCCTCTTGTCAGAGTGTGCGGACAGGACTCAGAAGAATCTGAGATCTGTCTCTCAGTTTATGAGAGAGGAAATGTCCAGCCTACTCTAGGAACACGCACTAATATAAACACAACAATTCTGTGGTGCAGCAATACTTCATTTCTTCTTCATGATGACCAATAGGATTTCAGTACACTCCTCAGATCAAGTTTATGCCCCATCTTCTCACCAGAATACAACCGTCTTTGAGACATGAGTTCTTGAATGTTTCAACACGTCTCTCTTGTGATCAAATATTTCCTCCCATGAATCATTCTTCCTGTCATCTCTATCTCCTTTGGGAGGGGGCCTTACTATCAGTCATCTAATAAAAAAGAAGTGTGTGCCCACTAGCTAACAATAAGTTGTGAAATGCCAACATCTGCACAAAGTAAAGAAAAACAGCTTGTACAACAACTGTTCAATGCGAAAAATGGGCTTTTTGAATAATAATGTATTTTCTCATTTAGTATGGCATATTTAGTATGATCTGCCACACTCTTGGACGTTTGAGCAGGAAGGGCCAGTTACACATTTAGGCAGACGGTGTTGCTCGCCTCCTGCACCACAATGTGTGAGGTTAGCCCTATAGCACCCCCTGCATTCAACCCTACATAAAGTCCATGACACACGGACGTACAGAGGACATGAACAGCAGGCATGCTGCAAGCGTGCCAAAGGAAACCCATTTGCCACATGAATAGTGCTGGGGGCCAGGACTCTTGGTGGTTTTGGGCTTGCCCCTTTGCCATACTACAAATTAGAGCCTCTGAACCTTGCTACATGCCTGCCTAACACCTGTTATCATGCACTAGAACTTGTAAATATTGAGACCTTCTGCAACAAATGCAGCTTGTAACTTTCAGTTTCTCTGGTCGCAGATGCAGAGGTAAATGCAACTTATCTGCCTCAGTCTTCTGCCAAGATTTTCTCCCTTTATTACAGGTTGCTAGTTAAATATAAGCATTAGGTTTATGACTTTGGCGAAGAGCATTTGCAAATGCATTCTTTCTGACTGAGATCTGGCTCATGTGGTATGCATCTCTTGACCTAATACATGCCATCTCCCAAGGTTTTGCTATTGTGAGAATTGACAGGCAAACCCAGAGAGTAGGAGGGATTGCCATCATTTTCAAGCACACATTACAATGCGCCTACTCTGAGCTTTCCATGGAGAGGTGCAAAGGAGCTCTTTTTTCTCTAACACTCACTAGCAATTTTACAGTTTCAGGGACTTTGATCTATTGGCCCGTGGTCCCATCTATAATTTTGTTACCTCTGTAGCTAACAATCTGTCTCCACTAGTACTTCGCTAATCTAACTTCATAGTAGTAGGGGATATTAACTTGCACTTTGACAACATCAATTGCTCAGCAGCTTCTGATTTGGCAGCAGACTTGGAGGGTTAATAGCTCTTTCAGTACATTTTCACCCCCATAATTAGACTTGGGCACACCCTTGATTTTTTTTTTTCAAATACTGCCATTTTAAAGACTGCTCCTCACCTTCCTCTTACTTGTTCTGATCATTTTGCCATCCTTTTTTCTGGTCTCTATAATAAGTAGCTGTTGGACCTGGCCCTTTTTACAGGGCCATCCCCAAACATTTTGCCTTCCTTCTCCTATTTTTTATGACCATTTTTATTGACGTTAGGACTCTGAACACTTTACCACTGCTGATCAGGGCTAAAGTTCATGTGATCTTGCTTCTAAAATTGATATGATTGGCTTACATCTGATTAGCACATTTAATTTACCTGTAAGTCCCTTGTACAGTGGTATCCCTATACCCAGGGCCTGTAAATTAAATGCTACTAGTGGGCCTGTGGAGCAGCTTGTGCCATCCACAGAAGTAGCCTTTCAAACCTGTCTCGAGCCTGCTACCTCAGGGCCTGCATGCATAGTTTACTGCCACAAGGACCTGGAATCTAAATTTACATGTCAGGCCTAGAACTCCCCTTTAACTACATGTAGGTCACCCCTAATGTAGGCCCTAGCTGTCCCTATGGGCAGGGTGCTATGTATGTAAAATGTAGAACATGTGTCTTTATGTACTACATGTCCTGCTATTGACAAACAGCCTATCTAGTTTCTCACTACTGTGAGTGCTTCCTCTCTCATAGGATTGCATTGGAAATGTCCTAACATATGTCTAAGTGGTATTGTCTAATCTATGAGGGGCAGCATAGGCATTTTTGGTATGGTTAAAATGGTAGTTAGAAATGCTGCTTACTGGTGTAGGTGTATTTTTTATTAATATTATAGAAATTATAATTTTTCATTTCTTTGTGCTTATGACTCTGGTCTTTTGCAGCTTGACTCCAATCCATGCTTGGGGCAAAGTGACCGCTCGGCTTTGTGCATACCCTCAGACAGCCTGTACACAGGGAGGGTGGAGGTGTCAGAAGAGTGCATCTGCATATTGAATGGTCTTCCTGGGCTGGGAGAGGGAGAGATGGGGGACATCTGCATTTGTTAAGGCTGTGCCCTGGCCTCCCACAAAGGGCTTGTTTACCCCCCGTGATGTCTGTAGCCAGTGCTGGAGGAGAAAGGAGACACTCCTGGAACCAGTTAGCAATGGTTGGAACCCCTTCTCCCTCTTTTGTGGAGGTTGTGGAAAATTAGTTAAAATGCAGGGAGCTGTCCCCCTACAATTTTTTGGCACTTTTGGAACAACTGGGACCAAAATTCTGCCAGAGGGGCTACTGGACTTCCCAAGGACGCCACATCTGGATTGCCCTCCTGTTTCTTGCCCTGCTCCCTGGTGTCTACTGGTTGGCACAAAAGACTCATCAAGATTGCTGTTCTGCTTGTTGCCCTGCTGCCAGCTGCTCTCTGGCGCTGGTTTGCTAGAGAGCTGCTGCCATGAGGAACCACCATTACTGCTACCTGCTGAGCTGTGTTGGCCTTCTGCCTGCCCGCTATAGGGCTGCAGGATGAACTACCACTTTTGCACTGGCATTACTGAGCTAGTCTGCCTACCTACTAGCGTCCTCTTGTGCCCCCGAAGTGTTCTTCGAGGAGTCCAGCGTTGCTAGAATTCCTGTTCACTGTTCCCTGTTTCTCCAATACCGGTGCATGGTGAGTGCCTTATTTTGTTGGTCAGTGTGTGCTAAAGCACTATATTCTTGTGGCCTCTCAGTGTAAGTTGAGCCCTTCATGCCCTGTGTACAGCATGTGTGAAGCGCACCTGCCGCTGCCCTCAGCACTGCTCTTGCTGGGGCGGGAGAAGTGGCAACTCCTCAGAGGAAGTCCTGGCCCCTTTAGGCAGGTTTTCCAGTAACACAGGAGAGCCGTGTTCGGTGGTGTGGACCGGCACCTGGACGAAATGGCCTTGCTAAGCAGAAGAGGTTGCAGCTGGGGGCTGGCCTCAGAAACTCTCCGGAGCAACAGCAAAAGGTGCTTTACCCGATCTAAGGGACTGGCTCATTGCAGTTTGTGCTCAGAAGGGTTGCATCCCACCCAAACTAAACCACCGTGTCCCTACCGCTGCACTGTGCGAACGTGGGCAGCTCAGTTTTGGGTGTTAGCTGCAAGGGTTCCTGATCCTACTGCATACTGGTGCCTCCGCCCCGGAGGATCCACCTCCAGGAGTGAGCACTGTCCGGTTCCTCCACTAGCAGGGGAAGATCTTGGATGAGGACCCTGGGAGCAGTGCGGAGCCGCTTGTATTTCTTTTTTTGGTTTGCTTCTTTTGGAGTGTCCTGCTGTTTGAAGCCACACTACCTCATTCCCAGTAGCAGCAGCACCAGAGCTCCCTCACCCGACGTGTGGGGCCTCTGATTATTGCCTATCCTGTAAAGAAGGGACAGATGCTCTGGGGCTTTCAGGTAAAAGGTGTTCCTGGGGTCATTTCTGTGTTTATCACAGTTCCCCAGTGCATTCGTGTCCCTCATTACTTATACTACACCTCCCTGGCCTACGGTGGTACCACTTGTTGTGTTCACACAGGATCCGCACTACCTGCATAAAGAGCATAGGGCCAAATGTAGGAACCGGTTTGCATGTCGCAAACTGCGAAAAACGCAGTTTGCGACATGCAAAACGGCCATCGCGATGCTGATTCACATTTTGCGAGTCGGTACCGACTCGCAAAATGTGACTCCGACTCGCAAATAGGAAGGGGTGTTCCCTTCCTATTTGCGACTCGCACCGAGTTGTAGAATTGCTTTGTGACTGCGAAAGCGGTCGCAAAGCAATTCTCAGTTAACACCCACTTGAAGTGGGTGGTAACTCATTCGCAAATGGGAAGGGGTCCCCATGGGACCCCTTCCCCTTTGTGAATGTCACTGAAAATATTTTTTCAGAGCAGGCAGTGGTCCAATGGACCACTGCCTACTCTGAAAAAATGAAACCAAATGGTTTCATTATTTTTTTGAATTGCAACTGGTTTTCCTTTAAGGAAAACGGGCTGCAATTAAAAAAAAAAAACTGCTTTATTAAAAAAGCAGTCACAGACATGGAGGTCTGCTGACTACAGCAGGCCACCATCCCTGTGAGTGCAGGCACTCGCTTTGGGGTCGCAAATTGCGACCCACCTCATAAATATTCATGAGGTGGGTCTTTGCAACCCCATAGCCAGTCGCAGAAGGTGTCTGAGACACCTTTCTGCATACAATTTTGCGAGTTGTAAATTGCGAGTCGGTATGACTCGCAATTTGCAACTCGCTAAATTTTCTGTTGCTACATCTGGCCCATAGTGTGTTCTATGACTTAAACCATTTGGGGAACGCATTACTTTATCTGCATTCATGATGATGTCTTGACCTTCATGACAGCATGTTTATTGTGACATGTGCCTTAGGGGAATGTTTCACTTTATGTACATTCATGCTGATATCTTGGCATCTCTGACATTATGCATATTCTGACAAGTGCCTTTTTGGTGATGATGACAACCTGACTACGGCTTGTGTTTCAGGGTATTACTAGTAACCTATGTGTCTACCTGACTACTGCTTATTTTTTCAGAGTACAAGTAACCTGTGTAATGTTCTGACAACTGCGTGTGTACTAGGGTATTACAGACACATGGTGTGTTTGGTCTAATGATGTTTGATGCAATGCAGTTTATTTTTATATAACTTGTTGATGTGCTTCCTTTGTTGTGTATTTATTCTGTCATGTGTGCTGTGTGTGTTGTGCAACCTCTTTACACATTGCCTCTGGAATACGCCTGACTGCTTGTGCCAAGACACTAAAGGGGAGAGCAGGGGTTATCTTGGGTGTGTAATTCCCTCACTCTGACTAGAGTGGGAGGGTTCTGTCTGGCTTAGGTGCATACCCTAGCCAACAAGAAACACCATTTCTAAATGTAGCCCATCGATCATGGTCCGGTTCATTTTGTACGGGCAAGTCAGTGTGCCAACGTTACCACCTCTAAATTCAGCTTTGTGCTTGTCACCAGCTGACCCACTTTGGATAGTTGTGTCAATATGGCCAATTCACAAGTAGACAACTGGGTCAGCAGAGCATTGGATCGAATAGAACCTTTAGTTATTTAGTCTTTTTGCAACAAAAAAAAAACACCAGCTGGCTGGTTTAACAATTAATTTCTAGTGTTATAAAAGAAGTATAAGCACCTTGAGCACCATTAGCACAGAGTCTATGATCCAGCTTGTAAAACTGGCTATAAGGCAGCTCTTAAATTTTACCAATGGTTGTATCAAGCAAGTTTGTTATGACTTTTATACTAATAAAATTTGCAGAACTCTATGTGTGACATTTTCTCAATTGTCAGGTCACTCTTCTACTGTGCCATCAGAGGGAGGCTGAGGCTGCAATGCCTTAGCTAATTTTTATTAAAAGGTGGCAAATATTTATGCCTCCTTTACTGAGAAGGCCAGAGACGCTCCTAGGTTAAGTACCTGGTTTGATCCTTCTGATGATAGCTATAGGCTGCTTTGATTAAGTCTGTAACTCAACTTGACCCACCATCCCTCACCATTTAGGAGTGGGGCATGAAGGTTGTCCATCCTGACATATGTGAGCTGCTTAACAGCTTATTAGATCTGTCAGAGCTTGGCTTTTTCCCCCAATTTTTTGGCTTCTGACCTCCTGTTTTGATACTGTGCTGAACTTCATTTTTGCTGGCTTTTGAACCTTGGGCACTTTACTACTACTGACCAGTGTTAAAGTGCAAGTACTTTCTGTCTAAATGATATTTATGAGTGGTTTACAAATGATTGGTATATTTGTTTTGCTAGTAAGTCCTTAGTAACGTGCACTATGTGTGTCCAGGGCCTGTAAATCAAATGCTACCAGCGGGCCTGCAACACTGATTGTCCCATCCACGTGAGTAGCGCTGTAAATTTGTCACAGACATGCTGCTGCAGTGTCTGTGTGGGCAGTTGACTGGAACACCATCTGGACATTCATGGAATGAAAACTCTTTTGATTTCTGAATACCTGTTCATTTTGCCAGGGGGGGACAAATGCAATATGTGTTCCATCAACTGCACCAATTATGTTGGCGATATGTCCCATTGCATAGAAGCCAGCTTTCACTGTGGCCAAATCCTCCACATGGGGGAAAACAATGTGGCTACACATGTGTTTAATCAGGGCAGACAACACTCTGGTAAGCGCTATTGAAAACAGTGGCTGTGACATTCCTGCTGCCAAGCCCACTGTCATTTGGAAAGAACCAGTTGCCAGGAAACGGAGCACTGATGGACCTTGCACAAGACGGGGATCCCAGTGGGGTGACGGATAGCAGATATCAGGCCAGGCTCCAGTTGGGCACACAGCTCTGTGATTGTGGCACTGTCAAGTCTGTAGGTGAGGATAATATGCCTGTCCTCCATTGTTGCCAAGTCCACCAGGGGTCTGTACATGGGGGTATGTCTCCACCTCCTTTTCATCCATAGCGGTAGCAATATATGGGCACAAGAGTGAGGAGCTGATCACAAACTGAACATTGTAGCCACAACAGTACAATGCATGATGTTAATTTGAAATGTATAAGTGGCATTTGTCTTGTATGTCCAACTGTGAACTGTGACGCAGTTATAATCCAGGGTCTGCCCACCACCCCTGAAATGGCAGCTGTTTGTCCTGTGTGGAGGGACAGGTAGAAGTGAGGTAATTCCGCTGACGTTGTGCGCGTTGCGGGAGGCGGTCGGGAACCGCAGTGCAACGCCTCATTGGATAATATTGGCCCCCATGGGGTACAGTGGCCAATGGTGATGTACGCCGGTGGTGGCGGTATGCACCGCTGTGGACGTCACTGCCATTTTCTATCTGTTCAGTCACATGCTACCTGACCTTCAACAGGAGAGGACCTACACTGCATGTGCTGCTGTGACCTGTATCTGGACCCTACCATGGCATGTGTGACTGGGAAAAGGGCCCTTCTGCGGAGTTGGAGAGACTGGTGGATGTGGTCCTACCCCAGTACGGACTGCTGTATGGGCCTCCAGACCAACAGGTGAGTACACTGTGAGCATGATGCATGGGGCAGGAATACATGGAGTTGTGTGCGTGAAGGCCTCATGTAGGGGAGATTGGTGGATGTCCCATGGGTGGCATGCAGCTTGTGTGCTGGGCCAGTGTGTGTGCAAATGGCAATGTGAAGGGTTATGGTGGGCCATAAGTGTAACAGGCAGGACGGTCTGACTAATACCTTTCCCTGTGTGCATTTCTCTGCAGGTCAGTGCCCATCAAAAGAAGGGTATATGGCTTGCCATCGCCAAGGACGTGCGGACCCTGTGGGTCTAGGGCAGGCAGAGCACCCACTGTCGGAAACGGTGGGAGGACCTAAGATGCTGGGCACGGAAGACGGCTGAGGCCCAGCTGGGGATGGCCTTCCAACAAGAAAGGGGTGCCCATGGAACCATAATCCCCCTGATGGCCCGCATACTGGCGGTGGCCTATCCGGAGCTGGATGGGCTCTTGAGGGCATCAAAGCAGCCACGAGGGGGAGAGTACAGTGCCCATCATTACAATTTACGCCTGGTGGGGTGGTATCCGGGTGGTGGATGTGTGTCTGTGGGTGCCCCTAGGCCAGGCCTGACATTGCAGAGTAGGTCCCATGTTGGGCAGGGATCTAATGTGATATTCCTTCTACATAGCTTGTAGGCTTCCACTACTGGGCAGGGCTCTGTGGATCCCAGGTATGCTGTAGTTGGCGGTATGTGTCCCTCCCCATGCCCTGGTAGCTAGCATTGTGACTGGTACTGCCATGCATAGTGCGTAGGCCTGTTCCCTGTTTGTCAGGGTGGTATGTACGCCAATGGTGGTGTTGGTGCAGCCATTGACCCAGTGTATCCTTTGTCTCTCCCCACTTTTCCTTTTGTCATCCTGTCCTGATGTGCATTAGCATCATCTGGCAGAGGAGCAGAGGCACCGGCGACGGGGGGAGCTGCATCCCACAGGACCCAGGAGGCAGAGTCCACCGACGGTGAGGGTACCAGTGGGACGGAGGGCGAGCGGAGCACCATGGAGGAGACTCGAGGAGACAGTTCGGACACAGATACCTCCTCCGATGGAAGCTCCCTGGTGGTGGCGGACACTTATGTGGCCACCCCAGCTACAGGTTCAGCCGCCACACCAGCACTGCCCTCCCAGCGGCCCCTCATCGAGTTCCCCGTGCCCGCTCACCCAGGCAGGTGGGCATCTCCTTCACCCCACGCACTGCAGGCCCCGTCCCAGTTAGCCGTGCTGCCCTGAGTGAGGAGGCTATTGACCTCCTGCGATCCATCCCTGTTGGGCAGTCAACCACTGTCAATGCCATCCAGGGGCTGGCAGCCCAAATGCAACAGACAAATGCATTTCTGAAGGGCATTCTCACTGGTTTGGCAGCCCAGCAGAGATCAATCCAGGCTCTGGCCTCCTCTCTGATAGTAGTCATTGTCCCTGTTTCCACCCTTACCCCTCCAATTTCCTTTACCCAATCCCATTCCCCACAACCCCAACTATCCCAAGCTCAAAGGCAGACAATCATGCACACAGGACAACACACAAGAGTGGCACAGGCAAACATAAGCACCACACATCAT
Source organism: Pleurodeles waltl (assembly GCF_031143425.1). NCBI lineage: Eukaryota > Metazoa > Chordata > Amphibia > Caudata > Salamandridae > Pleurodeles > Pleurodeles waltl. The sequence continues at coordinate 553,381,007 of NC_090438.1, forward strand.
CCCACAGGCACTCACACAAACGCCATTCATACCAACATCCACTCCCTCAACTGTGGCCCCCTCCTCCTCCTGCTCCCCCTCCTTTACCTCACTCCCAGTTGCATCTACACTCACACCTGCATTCACTACATCCTCATTCACTACCACCATCACCAGCACACCTATCAGAACACACACTTCACTGGCACACACCACTACAACAGCCATATACACGTCCCCTGTGTCCTCTACTGCTGTGTCTGCCCCCCCCTTCCAAGGTACACAAACGCAAGCACTCAGACACCCAACAGCCATACACTTCGCAACAGCATCCAGTCCATGAACCTGCACCCAAACACAGCAGACAGATACCTCCCACAACCACTCCCTCTTCCTTCACTCCCAAACCTTCTCCGTCTTCCTGCCCCAATGTCCCTAAGCAGCTTTTCCTCTCCACCACTGACCTCTTCCCTACCCCTCGTCCTTCACATTTGGCCAGGGTGGCTAAAACCCAGGCAAGCATCTCAACCACCCAGTCCACGGGCCCAGTAGTGTCCACACACGCTCGTGGTGGTAAAGGTTCCAGGGCACCAGGCAGCCCTATGGAAAGAGTGCCTGCCCCAAGTGCTGCCCGGAAGGGCAAGGAGCCCTCCCCAGCTGCTGCCCTGAAGGACAAGGTGCCATCCCCAGCTGCTGCCAGGAAGGGCAAGGAGCCTGTCCCAAGTGCTGCCACGAAGAGCAAGGCGCCATCTCCAAGCAGTCAATAAGGGTGAGTAGGATTCCTAAAAATTTTTTATAAGGAATATTTCTGATGATAATAGAGGATCATACTAGAACTTTACAAATGGCAATATTAAATGAAACACATTTTGTGAATTTTTAACGATGTGAAGAGAGTAATAGTATATAAAACTTTGCAAGGTTGCGATAACCTTCCATCCAATATGGCCGCCACTATAATGTGAATTGGGGAACTTGCCTTTGAAATTAGTCTCTTGTCTATGTCTACACATTGGTGTATTTAAATGTTTAGTATGGTTTGGGATGGTATTGTGAACAAGGCTACGGCCGAAATGCATCAATTAAATAAGATTGGATTGCCACGGTGTCCGGATTCTCTTTTCTTCCTTTGGGAAATTGGCATTTTTTGTGATATTTGGGTACCGGACCGTTCAAGAATCCGCCTTGGGATTTTTCCGGAACGGTGTTTGTGGACTTGTATATATATATATATATATATATACAAAAAACAAAGGCGAACTCAGGGAAGTTCCCAATTTTAGGTAGAGAGCTGCTCTAGTAAGGAGCACCCTGCAACACCAGCGACACTATAGATTTGCTCACCTCAAATGTCTGCTTATCTAGCAAAGTCTTTAAGCATAGGATTAGCACAGTGCTATCCTCGCCGAGCTAGATAGTGACAAAGTCTTTTGCCATTCGTACAGCAAAATCTTTAAGCATAGGATTGACATAGTGTCATCCTTGCCGAGCTGTAAAACGACAAAAGCCATTTACCACTCCAGGCACAGTATTACAGCTTTGGACTGGTGAAATACCGTCAAGCCAACCTAGAATGAGTAAAGCAACCCCTGACACGTGTTTCGCTCTCATTAGAGCTCTTCAGAGGGGTACAGCTTTGTCCAGACACAAGGGAGCACCCACTATAAGTCAAACCAAGGCCCTTTCAGGGATAGAGTGACGCATAAATTATGCAAAAAACAAAGGCGAACTCAGGGAAGTTCCCAATTTTAGGTGGAGAGCTGCTCTAGTAAGGAGCACCCTGCAACACCAGCGACACTATAGATTTGCTCACCTCAAATGTCTGCTTATCTAGCAAAGTCTTTAAGCATAGGATTAGCACAGTGCTATCCTCGCCGAGCTAGATAGTGACAAAGTCTTTTGCCATTCGTACAGCAAAATCTTTAAGCATAGGATTGACATAGTGTCATCCTTGCCGAGCTGTAAAACGACAAAAGCCATTTACCACTCCAGGCACAGTATTACAGCTTTGGACTGGTGAAATACCGTCAAGCCAACCTAGAATGAGTAAAGCAACCCCTGACACGTGTTTCGCTCTCATTAGAGCTCTTCAGAGGGGTACAGCTTTGTCCAGACACAAGGGAGCACCCACTATAAGTCAAACCAAGGCCCTTTCAGTCTATCCCTGAAAGGGCCTTGGTTTGACTTATAGTGGGTGTCGCTGGTGAATATATAGTGTCGCTGGTGTTGCAGGGTGCTCCTTACTAGAGCAGCTCTCCACCTAAAATTGGGAACTTCCCTGAGTTCGCCTTTGTTTTTTGCATAATTTATGCGTCACTCTATCCCTGAAAGGGCCTTGGTTTGACTTATAGTGGGTGCTCCCTTGTGTCTGGACAAAGCTGTACCCCTCTGAAGAGCTCTAATGAGAACGAAACACGTGTCAGGGGTTGCTTTACTCATTCTAGGTTGGCTTGACGGTATTTCACCAGTCCAAAGCTGTAATACTGTGCCTGGAGTGGTAAATGGCTTTTGTCGTTTTACAGCTCGGCAAGGATGACACTATGTCAATCCTATGCTTAAAGATTTTGCTGTACGAATGACAAAAGACTTTGTCACTATCTAGCTCGGCGAGGATAGCACTGTGCTAATCCTATGCTTAAAGACTTTGCTAGATAAGCAGACATTTGAGGTGAGCAAATCTATAGTGTCGCTGGTGTTGCAGGGTGCTCCTTACTAGAGCAGCTCTCCACCTAAAATTGGGAACTTCCCTGAGTTCGCCTTAGTTTTTTGCATAATTTATGCGTCACTCTATCCCTGAAAGGGCCTTGGTTTGACTTATAGTGGGTGCTCCCTTGTGTCTGGACAAAGCTGTACCCCTCTGAAGAGCTCTAATGAGAGCGAAACACGTGTCAGGGGTTGCTTTACTCATTCTAGGTTGGCTTGACGGTATTTCACCAGTCCAAAGCTGTAATACTGTGCCTGGAGTGGTAAATGGCTTTTGTCGTTTTACAGCTCGGCAAGGATGACACTATGTCAATCCTATGCTTAAAGATTTTGCTGTACGAATGGCAAAAGACTTAGTCACTATATAGCTCGGCAAGGATAGCACTGTGCTAATCCTATGCTTAAAGACTTTGCTAGATAAGCAGACATTTGAGGTGAGCAAATCTATAGTGTCGCTGGTGTTGCAGGGTGCTCCTTACTAGAGCAGCTCTCCACCTAAAATTGGGAACTTCCCTGAGTTCGCCTTTGTTTTTTGCATAATTTATGCGTCACTCTATCCCTGAAAGGGCCTTGGTTTGACTTATAGTGGGTGCTCCCTTGTGTCTGGACAAAGCTGTACCCCTCTGAAGAGCTCTAATGAGAGCGAAACACGTGTCAGGGGTTGCTTTACTCATTCTAGGTTGGCTTGACGGTATTTCACCAGTCCAAAGCTGTAATACTGTGCCTGGAGTGGTAAATGGCTTTTGTCGTTTTACAGCTAGGCAAGGATGACACTATGTCAATCCTATGCTTAAAGATTTTGCTGAACGAATGGCAAAAGACTTTGTCACTATCTAGCTCGGCGAGGATAGCACTGTGCTAATCCTATGCTTAAAGACTTTGCTAGATAAGCAGACATTTGAGGTGAGCAAATCTATAGTGTCGCTGGTGTTGCAGGGTGCTCCTTACTAGAGCAGCTCTCCACCTAAAATTGGGAACTTCCCTGAGTTCGCCTTTGTTTTTTGCATATATATATATATATATATATATGTATATATATATATATATATACTTTTTTAATCATTATTTTTAATTTTCTTTAATTTATTTGTTCATTATTATTATATTTTATACTTAATTTCATTTATTTATAAGTTGAATTTTATTTAAAGATCTTATTTTATTTATTTTTATTTAATTTTTCTCTAGTACAGTAGTACTAGAGTAATAAATAAATAGATATGTAAATACATAGTAAGGGAATATATGTTCAAGGAATCTAATAATGGGTTTAATACTATGAGAAGAAAAGTAGTATTGTATAAACACAGACTTTCAAGATTTGTAATATTTGAAATTAAATAATAAGTGTACTTTTCAAACATTTATTTCTTTCCCCAAATTTTGAATAGTGAAATGCTGATGATAATAAAACTTTTGATCAGTGTGATATAAAAACAAGAGCAGGATTCATGAGTATCTAATGTTACAAATTATGTGGGAGCTATGCAATGACCTGTGAACATGTTAAGCATAGAATAACATACACATATATATGTATACACACCCATACATAAACACATGTATACATATATATATGTTACTGTGATCAAGACCAGTAGGTCGAAACGCGTCAGTGGTGAAGGATGGTGATTTAATCCTGACTGCAATAAAAAGAAATAATTTCCTCCTGGAGTGCAGTGGTGAAGTTGCTTGCAACTGTTTGTTTTTGGATTCATGAGAGGAAATGGTCCATTCCTCACACCTGCACCAACATGAAAGAGCGCGCCAGAAGGTAGGACCAGTTTGTTTTCTCATATATATATATATATATAGATATATATATATATACACACACACACACACACACACACACACATATTCATATACATATCTAATCATGAGTAGATATACATTTGTTAAACAGGTTTAAAGAGTATGTATGTAATTTATTATTATGACATAGTAACAATACATATTTCCTAAAGAACTATACATATCTAGAATATACACATAATCATATTAAAAATATTTATCAACACAGGCATATGCAGTCCATTGCTGTTTGAATATGGTGGTTATGAAGGAAAGAGACAACTCTTAAATAGTCTTCTGAAGAAAAGATATTTATCTGTTGATCTTGTATTTGGGAGTAGTGAATTCCGTAGTTTGGCTGCTTGAATTGCAAAGGATCTACCACCCATATTCTTTTTCTTGCATGGGGTGCCAATCTTGAGCGGAGGATTCTTTGTTGAATGTATTTGGTTATTTTCTTTCTGATAAAAAGCTATCCTGTTCCATGGAAAGCTTTGTGGGTGATACAAAGCAGCTTGAAGGAGGATCTTCTGGCAACAGGTAACCAGTGTAGTGCTCTCAAGGCAGGGGAGATGTGGGCTTCTGGCTTTACCTGTAATAGTAGAATGGCAGCAGAGTTCTGAATATGATGAAATTTTCTCATAATAGATAGAGAGGATCCATGGTAGAGGCCATTGCCATAATCCAGTTTGGACAGTACAAGAGAGATAGTAGCCTGCACCTTGTGTAGAAATCCTGGGCGGGGGAAGATGCGTTGCAAAGTCTTCAAGGTGATGAACTTGTTCATGCTAATTTGTCCACTTGGGCATTCATTGCTAACTTGGAGTGTATAGTAATTCCAAGGTTTTTAACTTCCTCGGATAATTGAGGAGGTGGTCCGAAATTGTCAGGCCAGGTGCACAGTGAGTCATAATTTTTTCAGTCACTACATTTGAGTATTTCCGTTTTGGAGGCATTTAGTTTGAGATGGCTCCAAGTCATCCACTGATCAACGGCTCTCAGGCAACTGAAGATTTGTGAGTTTTTATTGTCTTTGGGGCATTCCAATTTAAGTAGTATTTGTGTGTAATCTGCATTGTTGTAGCATGTGAGTTGAAAATCATTGATCGGTTCTGGTAATGGTATCATGTAGATGTTGAAAAGCAAAGGTGAGATGATTGACCCTTGGGGGACCCCTGCTTTTGTGAGGTATGGTTTGGATGAGAAGGGGGGAGAATAGATAATATTAGTTCTGTTTTGAAGGTAGGATGTAATCCAGTCGAGAGCAGTCCCTTCTATGCCAGCTTCGTGGAGTCTTTGAATTAGGGTGTCATGGTCAACCATATCAAAGGCAGCCGAGAGGTCCAAGAGAAGTAGTGCAGAAACTCCATTGTGGTCGACTGTGTTTTTAAGATCATCCCAGATTGCTATGACTGCCGATTCAGTGCCTCTTCCTGAGTGGAATCCAGTTTTTATGCTCTAAAAGTATGGAATTGTCTTCAAAGAATTGTCACCTTTCTATCAGTTTGCCCAGGAAAGGTCCATTTGTGATTGGTCTGTAGTTGTTGGGGTCCTGCAGGTCTAGGTTTGTTTTCTTTAATAACGGACGTATATATGCCTTTTTCAGGTCTTCAGGAAAAGTTCCTGCAGTTAAAGAGTTGATGATTCTTCTTACACATGTGGCAGCAGAAGTAGATAAAATAATGTTTTTGAAGATGTGTGGTGGACAAGGGTCAGAAGGGCAACCGCAAGGCCTGCTTGCTTCGACCCAGTCCATAAATTCACCTTGTGATATTTGTTTGAAGGACTGTAGAGGCTGGGTTGGTTTATTCTTAGAGGGGGTTTTAGGAAAGGGGTTGGTGCTGATGGTTTTCTTCTGTTTTAAATAGGAGTCCAAAGTGTCTGCCTTGGTTATGTAATGAGTTGCAATCTTCTGATTTGTTGCTTTATCTTTTTAAGTTCTGTGTTGTTCCAAGTTGTTTGTCTTCTTTTGTCCTGTTTAGTTTTTCTGAGTGGTATTAGGATTTGAAAAGCTTCCTGTAGCCACTAATAAAACTTTGGAACAGAATTAATTGTATCTAGATCTGTGTTGACTGTTAGTTTTGTTTCTAAGTCATCAAAATTGAGTTTGCTCCATGGTCGATAGGTGCAAGTATGTAAGTAGTAGTGGGGTGTGGATTTGTGGTGTTTTATGTCGGAAAGGTATCAAGTGGTGGTCTGACCATACGATTGGTGTGATGCTATGAATGGTAACTAGTTCATGCTTAGCAAAAATGACATGTAGGATATGTCCAGAGATGTGGATGGGATTGTGTACAATCTGATGTAGGATCAATGTGTCTGGGCCAGTGGTGATAGTTTTTGGATGGGGCATATTGGGTTTGTCAAACCAAATATTTAGGTCCTCAAGACTGCATAGGTTTGAGTATAATGTGATGAGGTTTGAGACTGTATCTAGAAAAGTGTCTGGGAATGTTGAGTTGTTAGGTGGAGGTCTGTAAAGGAGGACAAAGTTACAGGAAGAAGTTGGAGTTTGGTGGCATCTGGTGAGGAGGGCTTCACAACCTTGCATGGAAATGTTGTCTGTTTTACTGAGATGTATTGCTTGTTTCACTATAATAGCTAGTCCACCTCCTCTCTTGCCTATACGGTTTTGTGTGATGGTTTTATAGTCCGGAGAAACGGCTTCATGCAACACTGGGGCCATGTCATCTTCCAACCATGATTCTGTTATGAATAGTAAGTCAGGTTGTGTGTCTGTGAGCAGGTCATAGATGTAGTGCTTGTTTTTTTGGAGTGATTGAGCATTTATGAGTTGGCAGTTTAGAAAAAGTGTATTAGTGGTGGTGTTGTTTTGTTTTGGAGAAGTATATTTTGAGCTTGTAGCAGGTGTGTTGTTAGTTGTGATAACTGTGTGAGGGCCACAATAGTCTTAGATTTTCAATATAGTGTTCCTCTTCCAGCTGGCTTAGGATGCATTTTGTTGGGTCTGTGTGTGTTAGTGGTGGACTTGGATGAGAGATACACGAAGAGTGTATTTTTTATAGGGTATCCTTACGGTGTAATAGACAAGGGGATGCAAAGTTTTTAAGAGTGGCCTATTGTTTATTTTGTTTGTGTCTGTTTAGTGTGGAAGGAGTATGGGTTAGGGGTGGTGGACGAGCATGTGGATCATAATGTAAGGCTCTAAATTGTGCAAGGGATGAGAGGTGGGTGAATGAATCTTGCTGTTTTGGGGTGCTTCTCGAAGATCTTTGTGAAGAGTGAGAATATAAGGGTAAACATTGGTCAGGATTTGTATTCTTTGTGTAGTCATGAGCTAGGTATTGGGTGTGACGGAAAGTATAATGAAAGTATGTGTTATTTTGATGTGCTGATATTTGTGGTCTGTATTGTTTTTGTGGAATAGTGAGAAGGGATATTGATGTAGTGGTTTTCTGTGAAGTACTTGTATGTGAGTTAGTGCTGGTGAGTGATGTTAGAGTATTACAGAGGGGTTGGTGTGTTTTGGAGATGAGCGTATCATGTGTGTAAAACGGTATGGATGTGTGTCAGGGGAGTTTGTGTTAGTTATGATGACTGAGAAAGGTAATATGTGTGGTGGAGTGGAGTCTCAGGATTGTATGGTTATGTGTAATTAGTGAAGAGGGGAGAAAGGTGATTGTAGATGGTGTATTGGAAGGCTGGGTTTAGGTATTGCCATGATAAAATGGGGTCTGAGTGGAGAAAATCGAGGATAGTGCTGTTGGTTTGTATGAACAGTGAGTGTGTATCTGGATGGCTGAAAGTAATGTATAATGTGGTTTTCTTTTGTGTGGGCAATGGCAGGTTGTGTTAGCGGGAATGGACAGAGTTGTGTTTGCAGTGAGAATGAAGGTGTTTTACTGTAGTAGTTGTGGTGGATATGTGTATAGGTGTGATAAATGGGGTTTTGTGTTGGTTGATGAGACATTGCAATCTTTATGAGGTCATTTTGTGATGCAGGAGTTGGATGTCTTTGCAGGTAATGTGTTTGCATGTTGATGGGTATGTAGAGAGTAAGTTCCTTTCTAATAAATGGAAAATTGGGCAGCATTTCTGGCCCTAGGTCCGACCACTCCCGAACAGGCCTAAAAGGGCATCTGCCCTTGTCGTCTCCACCCTTAGCCTCGACACTCGGGCTGAGACACCCTGATCCCTAGGCTGAAATAGCCCTCCTGGCCAATAGAAACCTAGTCCTAACCCTAACCAATCACATTTTTTAACCGTAAATCACACAACGAATGGGAGACCCAACCCTATTCACTATTCATACCCCTAATCTTGACAACCAATCACAACCCCAACCCTCAAAACCAGGGGCCAATAGGAATGTCAACCCTAGTACCAATCACTACCCCACCTCTTAAAACCAGGAGCCAATATGAGTCTCATTCCTAGTACCAATCACAACCCCAACCCTAAAAACCAGGAGCCAATAGGAGTCTCAACCCTAGTACCAATCACAACCCCAACCCTAATCCGTAAGCCAATAGAAAGACCAACCCCAACAACCTATCACAACACCATATGCAACAACCAATAGAAACATATGTAAGGGCCAAGTTAACTGAAGCCCCAGCCCCTGTGGGAAGGGAGGAGGGAGCTGCTACTCTATTCAGAATCTCCTTGGATACAGACAGGCTAAATCCACACTTCCAAGCTAGCAGAGTCTACTTTCCAGTTAAGGGACAGATTGTAAAAACACTGAAATACTGCTTGCCGCGCACTCAGAAATCTGGCTTTTTCAAGGCAAAACAGGTGATGGAGACAGTTTCTAAACACAATTTAAATCACAGAAACAGATTTAGCGGTCTCCCAAACACACTCTGGTCAGCCACTATGGTGTTTGTATCCTTTTTTATTTTAAAAAGAAGGGGGAGAGCATTATGCAGTCTTTTGCCACAAACAAGGAGGGAAATTTCAAACAGTCACTGTTAAAAAACAGCACTTTAAAAGGCTAAGCTGCCTGAAACACAGAGAGTCTACTCTAAACAGGCATGGGTAGCAGTAGAAAACACTTTTAAACAAATAATAAGATTTCACAGAAAAGTCTGGGGCTCCTTACCTAGGTCTCTTAGGAATCCTTGATCACTGGGCTGTATTAGGGAGCACGAAAAAAGCTGGGCTCACAAAATGAAGGTGGCTGACTGGGGGTTCCCTCCACAAACTTAAGGGGCCAGGCAGGTGTGAGAGGAGGGCTCAGGTTGCCTGGGACTCTGAGGGCCAATCGGCAAAGCCCAGCCCCTGTAGGAAGGGAGTTCCATAAAACATTGCAGAGTTTAACAAGCTACTGTGAAAAAACATATTCACAAACACATATGCAAACAGGTTCCTTGAACTACTCTTTATCTAAGTAATATCTGCACAGTACAATGAAGTAGCAGAAACAGCATGTGGGTGTAGTAACTCCCTTTCCTATCCCCACGGACCATGGGTATGCAAACAGGACAATAAGTGAACTTGCACAGCTTAGCACCTGTGTTTCACGTCCCACACATGCATTAAACTCCATTTGGCTTCAAAAAATGGATGGAAGGCAAGATCTAACTGTATGACAATAGTCCTGGAGTGGGATTTTCTCTACACTTCAATCCCCTATTTTAACCATTAATCAAACCCCATTTACAAGTTGTATGGATCTTTGAGGTCGATAGATAGAGAGATAAAGAGTTGTGGCCAACATAGGAGCATTATCAAGTTTAAACCTTTACTTCAGTCATGAAAGAGAATTAGTGTGAGTTAAGGGGTTTTATTTTCAAATCTTTTAGTTATTCATATTTTTTAAAGTATTACACTCCAATCCCCATCATTGAAAGGTAATGTAATCAACCAATAGATATTTGATAATAAAGTAAATCAATATTTTAGTCAATAATGCAGTTAATATAATGAATGCAACAAGCGTGTTCCGTAAAGAAACTCCCTACTCTAAATTTGATCAAAATTAAATGCAAGAAGGAAACGGTGTCAGTTCAGATACTATTGAAGAGTTCTTCTGAGATAAATCAATGCACAAGTGTTCGACCTGGCATACTTGGCATAGTTTCCCCTGTCCTTTTTGCCTCTGCTCACTGTGTTTTGACTGTGCGCTGGGCTTTGTTTTTACTGGTTTGGGCACTGTGGGCACTTTAACCCTGCTGGCCAGTACTAAAGTGCAAGTGTTCTCTGTGTAAACTGTATATGTAATTGGCTTTTCCATGTTTGGCATATTTGATTTACCAGTAAGTTCCTAGTAAAATGCACTAGAGATGCGCAGGACCTGTAAATCAAACGCTTCTAGTGGGCCTACAGCACTGGTTGTTCTACCCATATAAGTAGCCCTGAAGACATGGCTCAGACCTGCCACTGCAGTGTCTCTGTGTTCAGTTTGAAATTTCCAATTCAATCAGGAAACTGTACCTACTTGCCGGGCCCAAACATTCCCTTTTTGTACATGTTAGGCACCCCTAAGGTAGGCCCTAGGTAGCCCCATGGGCACGGTGCAATGTACGTTAAATGTAGGACATGCACTGATGTGTTTTACATGTCCTGACAGTGAAATACTGCCAAATTTGGTTTTAACTGTTGCAAGGCTGATCTGTCTCATAGTTTAACGTGGGGGCTGCCTTTAAATAACTTTTAAGTGTAATTTCCCTTTGGGAGCAGATAGAGATGTGGAATTTGGTGTGCCTGAACTCACATTTTAAAAATACATCTTTTGGTAAAGTTGTTTTTTAGATTGTCAGTTTGAAAATGCTACTTTTAGAAAGTGGGTGTTTTCTTGCTTAAACCATTCTGTGCCTCTGTGTGCTTGTGTATTCCATGTCTGGGTCAGATTGACAGTTGGGCTGTTTGTGAATCTCCACTAGACAGTGACACACAGTAGCTGGGGTGTATTCTGCATATCCTGACGAGTGTCCTAAGCTAGAATGTGGATGGAGGAGCTGATAAACCTGAAAGGGATGTGACTGCCCTCACACAATACAGTCTCCAACCCCCTATTGTGTATCTGGGGCCAAGCCTGGACAAGGCAGGATCTTGTCAACAACACTATCCTTTGAAGTTTATCTACTTCAAAGGCAGAAAGGGGTATAAGTAGTGGACCCAAAACCTTAGAATTTTAGATTACTTCTGAACTTAAGAGGAACCTCCACTAAGGAGAAAAGCTGAAGAGCTGGAGGAGGAGCACTGGCACTGTGCCTGTGCTTTGCTGGGTTGGCCTGCAGATGCTCCTTCTGCCTTAAAGAGGACAAAGACTGGACTTTGTGGTACATTCCTACTTGAGAAGTGTCTCCAAAGGCTTGGACTGAGCTTGCCTCCTGTTTTGAAGTCTCAGGGCCATTAAAGACTTCCTCTGCCAGCACACGGACTCTCTTGTTGAGACTCCTACCCTGCCAAGTGGTGCCCCGTCCTGTCCCTGTGCCCTTGAAAGGTGAAGCTGGTGCAACCAAGACTGAAATCCATGCACAGGAGCCATGCAGGGAAAACGTTGACACACCACCTGCAACAAAGCGGTAAAAATGGCTGGGAAATCGACACATCACCTGCATCGTGGCAGGAAAAATCGACACAACACCTGCTCGCGGCTGCTAAAATCGATGCAACTCCCAGACAGCGCAGTTCCTCATCACCTTGCGGCTGGATTTCATATGCATCATCACTGGGCTTCAAAATAAACGTGAACATGTATGGACCCGAGGTTGCCCATCCGAAATTCAACGAATCGCTCTCTTGCAGGAGAGAAAAATGACGCATAGCCTACCTGACCAGGGAAGAAATGACGCACGGCCTCACCTGCGAGTAAGGAATCAACACAATGCTGACTTTTCTAATGCACGCTCAATGGTACATCTTTATTTTTTAAGCAAACAGGTACTTTGTGTGACATCAATGCATCCATTGTTTTCTATGGAGTAAGACTCTTTTCAATTTAAAAATTCATAACTTGTGTATGTTGGGTGTTTGTCGTTTTGGTCTTGTTTGATTTAGATAAATACTGGATATTTTTCTAAACTTGGTGTTGTGTCCATTTTGTAGTGTTTTCACTTTATTCCTGTGTGTATTGGTACAAACACTTTACACATTGCCTTTGAGATAAGCCTGACTGCTTGTGCCAAGCTACCACAAGGGAGAACAGGGGTTATCTTAAGTGTGTATCTCTATTGCCCTGTCTAGAGTGAGGGTCCCTGCTTGGACAGAGTGCAAACTGACTGTCAACTAGAGACCCAATCTCTAACAATGAACATTAAATTTTAGCATTATAAGCTGGAAAGTATTATCAGCTCAAAGCCAGGAGACAACAGAAATAGGCTAAAACCTCTCATCCAGAAAGTGTAACAAACGCAGACTAGAGCCTCTTGTCAGAGTGTGCGGACAGGACTCAGAAGAATCTGAGATCTGTCTCTCAGTTTATGAGAAGGGAAATGTCCAGCCTACTCTAGGAACACGCACTAATATAAACACAAAAATTCTGTGGTGCAGCAATACTTCATTTCTTCTTCATGATGACCAATAGGATTTCAGTACACTCCTCAGAACAAGTTTATGCCCCATCTTCTCACCAGAATACAACCGTCTTTGAGACATGAGTTCTTGAATGTTTCAACACGTCTCTCTTGTGATCAAATATTTCCTCCCATGAATCATTCTTCCTGTCATCTCTATCTCCTTTGGGAGGGGGCCTTACTATCAGTCATCTAATAAAAAAGAAGTGTGTGCCCACTAGCTAACAATAAGTTGTGAAATGCCAACATCTGCACAAAGTAAAGAAAAACAGCTTGTACAACAACTGTTCAATGCGAAAAATGGGCTTTTTGAATAATAATGTATTTTCTCATTTAGTATGGCATATTTAGTATGATCTGCCACACTCTTGGACGTTTGAGCAGGAAGGGCCAGTTACACATTTAGGCAGACGGTGTTGCTCGCCTCCTGCGCCATAATGTGTGAGGTTAGCCCTATAGCACCCCCTGCATTCAACCCTACATAAAGTCCATGACACACGGACGTACAGAGGACATGAACAGCAGGCATGCTGCAAGCGTGCCAAAGGAAACCCATTTGCCACATGAATAGTGCTGGGGGCCAGGACCCTTGGTGGTTTTGGGCTTGCCCCTTTGCCATACTACAAATTAGAGCCTCTGAACCTTGCTACATGCCTGCCTAACACCTGTTATCATGCACTAGACCTTGTTAATATTGAGACCTTCTGCAACAAATGCAGCTTGTAACTTTCAGTTTCTCTGGTTGCAGATGCAGAGGTAAATGCAACTTATCTGCCTCAGTCTTCTGCCAAGATTTTCTCCCTTTATTACAGGTTGCTAGTTAAATATAAGCATTAGGTTTATGACTTTGGCGAAGAGCATTTGCCAAATGCATTCTTTCTGACTGAGATCTGGCTCATGGGCTATGCATCTCTTGACCTAATACATGCCATCTCCCAAGGTTTTGCTATTGTGAGAATTGACAGGCAAACCCAGAGAGTAGGAGGGATTGCCATCATTTTCAAGCACACATTACAATGCGCCTACTCTGAGCTTTCCATGGAGAGGTGCAAAGGAGCTCTTTTTTCTCTAACACTCACTAGCAATTTTACAGTTTCAGGGACTTTGATCTATTGGCCCCTGGTCCCATCTATAATTTTGTTACCTCTGTAGCTAACAATCTGTCTCCACTAGTACTTCGCTAATCTAACTTCATAGTAGTAGGGGATATTAACTTGCACTTTGACAACATCAATTGCTCAGCAGCTTCTGATTTGGCAGCAGACTTGGAGGGTTAAGAACTCTTTCAGTACATTTTCACCCCCATAATTAGACTTGGGCACACCCTTGATCCTTTTTTTTCAAATACTGCCATTTTAAAGACTGCTCCTCACCTTCCTCTTACTTGGTCTGATCATTTTGCCATCCTTTTTTCTGGTCTCTATAATAAGTAGCTGTTGGACTTGGCCCTTTTTACAGGGCCATCCCCAAACATTTTGCCTTCCTTCTCCTATTTTTTATGACCATTTTTATTGACGTTAGGACTCTGAACACTTTACCACTGCTGATCAGGGCTAAAGTTCATGTGATCTTGCTTCTAAAATTGATATGATTGGCTTACATCTTATTAGCACATTTAATTTACCTGTAAGTCCCTTGTACAGTGGTATCCCTATACCCAGGGCCTGTAAATTAAATGCTACTAGTGGGCCTGTGGAGCAGCTTGTGCCATCCACAGAAGTAGCCTTTCAAACCTGTCTCGAGCCTGCTACCTCAGGGCCTGCATGCATAGTTTACTGCCACAAGGACCTGGAATCTAAATTTACATGTCAGGCCTAGAACTCCCCTTTAACTACATGTAGGTCACCCCTAATGTAGGCCCTAGCTGTCCCTATGGGCAGGGTGCTATGTATGTAAAATGTAGAACATGTGTCTTTATGTACTACATGTCCTGCTATTGACAAACAGCCTATCTAGTTTCTCACTACTGTGAGTGCTTCCTCTCTCATAGGATTGCATTGGAAATGTCCTAACATATGTCTAAGTGGTATTGTCTAATCTATGAGGGGCAGCATAGGCATTTTTGGTATGGTTGAAATGGTAGTGAGAAATGCTGCTTACTGGTGTAGGTGTATTTTTTATTAATATTATAGAAATTATAATTTTTCATTTCTTTGTGCTTGTGACTCTGGTCTTTTGCAGCTTGACTCCAATCCATGCTTGGGGCAAAGTGACCGCTCGGCTTTGTGCATACCCTCAGACAGCCTGTACACAGGGAGGGTGGAGGTGTCAGAAGAGTGCATCTGCATATTGAATGGTCTTCCTGGGCTGGGAGAGGGAGAGATGGGGCACATCTGCATTTGTTAAGGCTGTACCCTGGCCTCACACAAAGGGCTTGTTTACCCCCGTGATGTCTGTAGCCAGTGCTGGAGGAGAAAGGAGACACTCCTGGAACCAGTTAGCAATGGTTGGAACCCCTTCTCCCTCTTTTGTGGAGGTTGTGGAAAATTTGTTAAAATGCAGGGAGCTGTCCCCCTACAATTTTTTGGCACTTTTGGAACAACTGGGACCAAAATTCTGCCAGAGGGGCTACTGGACTTCCCAAGGACGCCGCATCTGGATTGCCCTCCTGTTTCTTGCCCTGCTCCCTGGTGTCTACTGGTTGGCACAAAAGACTCATCAAGATTGCTGTTCTGCTTGTTGCCCTGCTGCCAGCTGCTCCCTGGCGCTGGTTTGCTAGAGAGTTGCTGCCATGAGGAACCACCATTACTGCTACCTGCTGAGCTGGGTTGGCCTTCTGCCTGCCCACTATAGGGCTGCAGGATGAACTACCACTTTTGCACTGGCATTACTGAGCTAGTCTGCCTACCTACTAGCGTCCTCTTGTGCCCCCGAAGTGTTCTTCGAGGAGTCCAGCGTTGCTAGAATTCCTGTTCACTGTTCCCTGTTTCTCCAATACCGGTGCATGGTGAGTGCCTTATTTTGTTGGTCAGTGTGTGCTGAAGCACTATATTCTTGTGGCCGCTCAGTGTAAGTTGAGCCCTTCTTGCCCTGTGTACAGCATGTGTGAAGCGCACCTGCCGCTGCCCTCAGCACTGCTCTTGCTGGGGCGGGAGAAGTGGCAACTCCTCAGAGGAAGTCCTGGCCCCTTTAGGCAGGTTTTCCAGTAACACAGGAGAGCCGTGTTCGGTGGTGTGGACCGGCACCTGGACGAAATGGCCTTGCTAAGCAGAAGAGGTTGCAGCTGGGGGCTGGCCTCAGAAACTCTCCGGAGCAACAGCAAAAAGGTGCTTTACCCTAAGGGACTGGCTCATTGCAGTTTGTGCTCAGAAGGGGTGCATCCCACCCAAACTAAGCCACCGTGTCCCTACCGCTGCACTGTGCGAATGTGGGCAGCTCAGTTTTGTGTGTTAGCTGCAAGGGTTCCTGATCCTACTGCATATTGGTGCCTCCTCCCCGGAGGATCCACCTCCAGGAGTGAGCACTGTCCGGTTCCTCCACTAGCAGGGTAAGATCTTGGATGAGGACCCTGGGAGCAGTGCGGAGCCGCTTGTATTTCTTTTTTTGGTTTGCTTCTTTTAGAGTGTCCTGCTGTTTGAAGCCACACTACCTCATTCCCAGTAGCAGCAGCACCAGAGCTCCCTCACCCGACATGTGGGGCCTCTGATTATTGCCTATCCTGTAAAGAAGGGACAGATGCTCTGGGGCTTTCAGGTAAAAGGTGTTCCTGGGGTCATTTCTGTGCCTATCACAGTTCCCCAGTGCATTCTTGTCCCTCATTACTTATACTACACCTCCCTGGCCTACGGTGGTACCACTTGTTGTGTTCACACAGGATCCGCACTACCTGCATAAAGAGCATAGGGCCAGATGTAGGAACCGGTTTGCATGTCGCAAACTGCGAAAAACGCAGTTTGCGACATGCAAAACGGCCATCGCGATGCTGATTCACATTTTGCGAGTCGGTACCGACTCGCAAAATGTGACTCCGACTCGCAAATAGGAAGGGGTGTTCCCTTCCTATTTGCGACTCGCACCGAGTTGTAGAATTGCTTTGTGACTGCGAAAGCGGTCGCAAAGCAATTTGCAGTTAACA
Source organism: Pleurodeles waltl (assembly GCF_031143425.1). Lineage (NCBI taxonomy): Eukaryota > Metazoa > Chordata > Amphibia > Caudata > Salamandridae > Pleurodeles > Pleurodeles waltl. The sequence goes on from NC_090438.1 coordinate 553,398,041, forward strand.
CCCACTTGAAGTGGGTGGTAACTCATTCGCAAAAATATTTTTTCAGAGCAGGCAGTGGTCCAATGGACCACTGCCTACTCTGAAAAAATGAAACCAAATGGTTTCATTTTTTTTTTGAATTGCAACTGGTTTTCCTTTAAGGAAAACGGGCTGCAATAAAAAAAAAAAACTGCTTTATTAAAAAAGCAGTCACAGACATGGAGGTCTGCTGACTACAGCAGGCCACCATCCCTGTGAGTGCAGGCACTCGCTATGGGGTCGCAAATTGCGACCCACCTCATAAATATTCATGAGGTGTGTCTTTGCAACCCCATAGCGAGTCGCAGAAGGTGTCTGAGACACCTTTCTGCATACAATTTTGCGAGTTGTAAATTGCGAGTCGGTATGACTCGCAATTTGCAACTCGCAAAATTTTCTGTTGCTACATCTGGCCCATAGTGTGTTCTATGACTTAAACCATTTGGGGAACGGATCACTTTATCTGCATTCATGATGATGTCTTGACCTTCATGACAGCATGTTTATTGTGACATGTGCCTTAGGGGAATGTTTCACTTTATGTACATTCATGCTGATATCTTGGCATCTCTGACATTATGCATATTCTGACAAGTGCCTTTTTGGTGATGATGACAACCTGACTACGGCTTGTGTTTCAGGGTATTACTAGTAACCTATGTGTCTACCTGACTACTGCTTATTTTTGCAGAGTACAAGTAACCTGTGTAATGTTCTGACAACTGCGTGTGTACTAGGGTATTACAGACACATGGTGTGTTTGGTCTAATGATGTTTGATGCAATGCAGTTTATTTTTATATAACTTGTTGTTGTGCTTCCTTTGTTGTGTATTTATTCTGTCATGTGTGCTGTGTGTGTTCTGCAACCTCTTTACACATTGCCTCTGGAATACGCCTGACTGCTTGTGCCAAGATACTAAAGGGGCAAGCAGGGGTTATCTTGGGTGTGTAATTCCCTCACTCTGACTAGAGTGGGAGGGTTCTGTCTGGCTTAGGTACATACCCTAGCCAACAAGAAACACCATTTCTAAATGTAGCCCATCGATCATGGTCCGGTTCATTTTGTACGGGCAAGTCAGTGTGCCAACGTTACCACCTCTAAATTCAGCTTTGTGCTTGTCACCAGCTGACCCACGTTGGATAGTTGTGTCAATATGGCCAATTCACAAGTAGACAACTGGGTCAGCAGAGCATTGGATCGAATAGAACCTTTAGTTATTTAGCCTTTTTGCAACAAAAAAAAAACACCAGCTGGCTGGTTTAACAATTAATTTCTAGTGTTATAAAAGAAGTATAAGCACCTTGAGCACCATTAGCACAGAGTCTATGATCCAGCTTGTAAAACTGGCTATAAGGCAGCTCTTAAATTTTACCAATGGTTGTATCAAGCAAGTTTGTTATGACTTTTATACTAATAAAATTCGCAGAACTCTATGTGTGACATTTTCTCAATTGTCAGGTCACTCTTCTACTGTGCCATCAGAGGGAGGCTGCAATGCCTTAGCTAATTTTTATTAAAAGGTGGCAAATATTTATGCCTCCTTTACTGAGAAGGCCAGAGATGCTCTTAGTTTAAGTACCTAGTTTGATCCTTCTGATGATAGCTATAGGCTGCTTTGATTAAGTCTGTAACTCAACTTGACCCACCATCCCTCACCATTTAGGAGTGGGGCATGAAGGTTGTCCATCCTGACATATGTGAGCTGCTTAACAGCTTGTTAGATCTGTCAGAGCTTGGCTTTTTCCCCCAATTTTTTGGCTTCTGACCTCCTGTTTTGATACTGTGCTGAACTTCATTTTTGCTGGCTTTTGAACCTTGGGCACTTTACTACTACTGACCAGTGCTAAAGTGCAAGTACTTTCTGTCTAAATGATATTTATGAGTGGTTTACAAATGATTGGTATATTTGTTTTGCTAGTAAGTCCTTAGTAACGTGCACTATGTGTGTCCAGGGCATGTAAATCAAATGCTACCAGCGGGCCTGCAACACTGATTGTGCCATCCACGTGAGTAGCGCTGTAAATTTGTCGCAGACATGCTGCTGCAGTGTCTGTGTGGGCAGTTGACTGGAACTGCCAGTTTGACCTGGCAAATGCCCCCACTTGCCAGGCCCAAACCTTCCCTTTTTCTACATGTATGCCACCCCTAAGGTAGGCCCAAGGCAGCCCCAAGGGTAGGGTGCAGTGTATTTAAAAGATACAACATGTACTTGTGTGTTTTACAAGTCCTGATAGTGAAATACTGCTAAAGTTGTTTTTCACTATTGTGAGGCCTACCTCTCTCGTAGGTTAACATGGAGATCGCCTTGAAATATCGTTCAAGTGTAATTTCCCATGAGGAGCAGACAGATATTTGGTGTTTGGGGTCTCCAAACTCACAGTTTAAAAAGACATCTTTTGGTGAAGTTGATTTTTAAATTGTAAGTTTGAAAATGCCACTATTAGAAAGTGGCCATTTTCTTACTTAACCATTCTGTACCCTTGCTTGGCTGTGGAATACACGTCTGGGTCAGGATGGCAGTTGGGCTGGTTGTGAATTCGCTCTAGACAGTCACGCAAAAGGAGCTGAAGTGTGCCTACACTTCCTGATGGGTCTTCCTGGGCTAGAGTGGTGGGAGGAGCTGACACTTGCACCTGATTAGGACCGTGCCTGTCCTTACACAAAGCAGTATCCAATCCCCTGGAGTGTGTCTTCGGCTAGGGCAGGAAAGGCAGGGTCTTGTGCACTAAAAATACTCTCCTTTGAAGTTTGCCTACTTCAAAACCAGAAATGAGTATAATTATTGGGCCTCTGAGACCACAACTTTAGGACACTTCTGGACTGAGGACACTCTGCCAGGAGGAAGAGCTAGATGCTGTAGGAGTGACTGCCATTCTGCCTGTTGCGTTGCTGTGTGGGTCTGCTGCTGGCTGCTTCTGTCCTGTGAGTGAAAGGACAGGACTTAACTTTCCATATCCTGCTTTCTAAGGTTCTCCAAGGGCTTGAACAGAGCTTGTCTCCTATTAGAAGTCTCAGGAAGATCAAAGTCTTCATTTGTCAGCACTTGGCTCTCTTGCTGAGAGTCCTGTCTCGCCACGTGGTGCCAAATCCAGATCCAGGGGTCTTGGGAGTGAGCTCTGGTGCTACCAAGAAGAAACCAAGTGCATTGACTCCAGAGCGAATTTGAGACTGCTGTCCAACTCCGTGCCGCCGCCTGCACCAGAGCCATGGTCCCCGCTGAGTACAACAACTGCGACCAATGCCACAGTCCCAACACCGCACCAGCACCGTCGACGCCTCACGTCTTCACCTGCTGAATTCACTGACCCTGCCAGATCATAAGGAACAACGCCTCACCACTGACACTGCATCATCTACCCTGCACCTGTAAGGAACCCACGCCTTACCTCCCCTGCCTCACAATAAGGGACCGATGCCTCACCTCTCCGGTAGCAGTAAGGAACCAATCCCGCACCAGCTTCAGCAACGCCTCACCTCCTCAACTTTGTGCAACGTCTTTGTTTCATTGTTTTCCAAAGTACTGTGCCTGGGGTCTGTACGACTCTGTGCCGGACCCGCACTACCTTGCGTATGTCCTGGGACTGTTGGGAATGATTCCGTCAATGACACTGTGATAGACCCAGTTGGGTCTATTGTGTTTCTAAACACTTCAGTGAGAGTTACCCTTTAAAAATGTGTAGCTTTGCTTGTGTATGTTGGATTTTTGTCAATTTGGTCTTGTTTTTCTCAGATAATTATTGGTGTTTCTTTCTAAACGGGTGTAGAGTACTTTTGTGGTGTTTTCACTGTGCTACTGTGTGTGAACAAATACTTTACACATTGCCTCTGAGATTATTCTGATTGCTTGTGCCAAGCTGCCAAGAGGGTGAGCAGGGGTTATCTTAGCTATGTGGTTCCTTTACCCTGACTAGAGTGAGAGTCCCTACTTGGAGAGTTTGCAAATCACTGCCAACTAGAGTTCCCATTTCTTACACAGCTCCTCAGCCTTGGGCCAGGTTCCTGGCAGTGAAAGCATGACACTCCTTAAAAAGCCTCTGATGGACCCCACCAAGCCCAAGAACGATTGGCCTATCTCACTACTTCCACTTTAACCTAAGATCTCTGAGAAATATGTAAATAAGCATCTTTCTAGCTTCATTGAGGCCCATGATCTTCTTCATAGGTCTCAGGCCTGTTTAGAGTTTGGCGGATGGGTTACTCTTTTACAAATGTGACGTATATGCAGTCTGTCGTATTATGATCTGCATAGGCCATAACGGGATTGTAATACGACAGACGTGATATCTGTCACATTTGTAATGGAGTAACCCCTGGTGCCATACTCTAAATCAGGTTTTCAGTCGGGGTACCGCCCCTCCTATACAGTAGTATTGAGTGAACCTTTTTGCTCGCTACAGAATCAAACTGTCAAATTTTGGGTACTGACGATTTTGCAGCATTATTATTGCTATATCTGTGTGCCCCTTTCAACACTGTGCCCCAAAACATCCTGATTGAAAGAATTTGGAACTGCGGGCCAGCCATAACATCCTGGGTGAGTCAATTTTTTCCTGCAGGAGTGCACCTTTCAGGTGTCTCAAAAACCTTTTCAGTCAAAAGTGCTTCCTTTGCAGCAAGGAGTACTGCTGTTTTTAACAGTAACGTACACCTCTTAGCTGAGGTCATCGAACACTATTGGTTTACTATCATCTTATATGACAATGACACTCAGCTCATTATTACTCTTTCACAGAACTCCTCACATATGGACTCTTCTCTATGCCTTTGCCTGGCAGGGGTTACCAAGTAGATAGACTTAAACTGTCTCAAGCTAAATTCTGTGAAGATTGAGGTATTAGCCTTAGAAAATCAACCTGACATCCGCTCCACTACTTGGAGGCTGAACAATTTGGGCCCATTACCACCATTACCCACCTCCCTCCCTCCCCCACCTCTTCTCCATCTCCTTTCCTGCCGCTGAACCCTGCAGCCCCACCCCTCCAGCCTTCCCATTCACCCAGCCCTCCCTCCTCCCAGCTGCCACTCCCTCCCACCTCCACTCTTATGGCAGCTGCGGTGCGGACGCGTGCAGCGGGTACACCAAAGGCAAGCCCGTCCATGCTTGGACCGCGCCCAGCGCCACTCGCCCGGCCCGCAAGGACCCCACACCTCCCCACACCACTATACTGCCAGTGATCTCCATGCCCTCAATCCAGGATGCCCCTCCACCTGCTCCCTGTCGTCCCCAAAGAACACCAAGGGACCTTTCTCCCGCCAAGCCTGCCGCTTCACCTGTACCCTAAAGCACCACGACAGACCTGCTGACAACCACCTCAGCTGCATCCTATTCAATACCCGCTCCATCCACAAACAAGCAATTGAACTCTGGGACCTACTGACCTCAACCTCACCAGACATTGCCTTCCTAACCGAAACCTGGACACACTCGGCCTCAGAACCCGACATAGCCATAGCCATCCCTAAAGGCTACAAAATCACCAGAAGAGACCGCACCAACAAATCAGGAGGAGGAATCGCCATAGTCCACAAAAGCACCATCAAAGTCTCAAGCAGCACCATTGATACCCTCAACCTCGCCGAGCACCTCCACTTCAGAATCCACATCAACGCCAACACCACCCTCAAAGGAACTCTGTTCTTTAGACCCCCAGGCCCCCGCTCTCAATTCTGCGAAGCCATTGCCGACATCGTCAGTACCAACGCCCTCGACTCCACAGAGTACAACCTCCTCGGCGATCTGAACTTTCTCCTAGAAAACAACAACGTTGCCAACACCACCAACCTGCTAGACAACCTCACCAACCTCAGCCTCAACAACTCGTAAGCTCACCCACCCACTCCGCAGGCCACACACTCGATCCCGTATTCTCAGCCAGCAACCACGTCTACATCAGCCACACCACTGAACTCAGCTGGACACACCACCGCTGCAACCACTTCTCCTACCAAAAACCAGTCACCCACCGCACACAACCCCCCCGACGCAACTGGAGCAAAATATCAACTGATCAACTGATTTCCACACTCGCCCAGGACCCACCCCCCAAGACCACGGACCCCAACACAGCCACCACCAACCTGAATCCCTGGATAGAGGACTGCGCCAACATCCTCGCACTGCTAAAAAAAAAAAAAAACACCCTCCACAGAGTCAAGTCCAGCTGGTTAACCCCAGACCTACAGGAATCCAAACGGCTATGCCGCAGAATGGAAAAAAACAGGCACCGTGAACCCACCAACACCAACCACATCGCGTTCAAGGATGCCACACGCAAACATCACCAACATCACCAACTGATCCGCACCACCAAAAGGAATCACTTCAAAAACCTCATTGACACCAAGACTCACAACAGTAAAGAGCTCTTTGGCATAATCAAAAAACTCTCCACTCCCAAGACCTGCTCCAACGAACCCCCGCCATCACAGGAGTTCTGCAACTTACTCGCAACCCACTTCTGTTGAAAGATAGAAGAAATCCACAACATCTTCAACCCCCAGACCCACCAGCTGACTACAAACACCCACAAACCCAACACCCCAAGCAACACCCACCTCCTCCACACCTGGACCCCCGTCAACAAAGAAGACACCGCCAACAGCATGGCTTCCATCCACTCCAGTCACCATCGGACCCCTGCCCACATCATATCTTCAATAAAGCAAATATCATCATCGCTCCCCACCTCTGCAACACCATCAACAGTTCCTTCAAGTCAGCCACCTTCCCAGAAAGCTGGAAGCACGCAGAAGTCAACGCTCTGCTGAAAAAACCCAAGGCAGACCCAGACTCCCCTAAGAACTACTGACCAATCTCCCTCCTCCCATTCCCAGCCAAAGTCATCGAAAAAATTGTGAACTGCCAATTATCCCAATTCCTGGAAGACAGCAAGGCACTCAACACCTCCCAATACGGATTCCTCAAACACCACAGCACCGAGACCACACTCATTGCTGCCACAGACAACATCAGGACCATGCTCGACGAAGGAGAAACAGCAGCACTCATCCTCCTGGACCTCTCCACAGCCTTCGACACGGTATGTCATCACACTCTCCGCACACGGCTCCATAACACCAGAATCCATGATAAAGCACTTGACTGGATCTCATCATTTCTTTCAGGCAGAACCCAGAGAGTCCGCCTTCCACTGTTCCTATCAGAAACCTCCAGAATCATCTGTGGCGTCCCCCAAAGCTCGTCACTCAGCCCCACTCTCTTCAACATGTACATGGCCCAACTCGCCACAACACATCAACATAATTTCCTAAGCAGACGACACTCAGCTAATCCTCTCCCTAACGAAAGACCCTACAGCTGCAAAAAACAACCTCCACAATGGACTTCAAGCCATCGCCAGCTGGATGGAATCAAGCCGCCTCAAATTAAACACAGACAAGACAGAGATCCTCATCTTTGGAGCCAAGCCCTCAGCATGGAACGACTCCTGGTGGCCTACCTCCCTAGGATCCACACCATCTCCCACCGCCCACGCACGTAACCTGGGATTCATCTTGGATTCCACACTCAGCATGACTCAGAAGGTCAACGCCATCTCCTCTTCTTGCTACAACACCCTCTGCATGCTCCGCAAAATCTTCAAGTGGATTCCTGTTGAAACCAGGAACACTGTCACCCATGCCCTGGTCAGCAGCCGACTGGACTACGGAAACACCCTATATGCAGGAAAAACAACCAAACTCCAAACAAAGCTGCAAAGAATCCAGCACTCATCCGCCCGACTCATTCTTGACGTCCCACACCGCAACCAAATAACCCCCCACTTCAGAGACTTACACTGGCTACCAATACCAAAGAGGATCACCTTCAAACTCCTTATCCATGCACACAAGGCTCTGCACAACACAGGCCCAGCCAACCTCAACAACAGACTCACCTTCCACACCCCCACCCGCAACCTCCGCTCTGCCAGCCTCGCCCTCGCCTCCGTTCCCCGCATCTGCCGCACCACCGCCGGAGGAAGATCGTTCTCCCAGCTGCCCACCAAGACCTGGAACTCCCTACCACTCCACCTTCGCCAGACCCAAGACCTCTTAACTTTCAGGAAACACCTAAAGACATGGCTTTATGACCAGTAGCTCCCCCCCCAGCGCCTTGAGACCCTAACGGATGATTAGTGCGCTTTATAAATCCTGTGATTGAATGATTGATTGATTGATTGATTCCTAAGCTTAATATCAAGATTATGGGCATTTGGTGTTATGAAAAGCTTTCTTTTGACAACCAAAACACGTCACTTGCAGAAAAATGGGAAGAAAATATTATGCTTCTTCCTACAGTCCGCAGAAAAAGCAGTAGTTCAAGCTATTATTATGCCCAGGCTTTACTAGTGTAATGTTCTGTACCTTGGGTATCACATTTTTGTGTAAATAGACACCAATTAGTGTAGAATGCTGTGGCACACATTCTGCTGAATCTTCCAAAGCATGCCTCTATCGGGTCCATGCTCAATAAGCTGCGTTGGCCCCCACTGAAGCAGAGATCCTTTTTTGTAACCGTATGTTACTGCTATAAAGCATTTCCCAGCAAATCCCTTATCAAACCCTACATACTATCAAGGAACGTAAGATCCACATGTGCCATGCTTGCTAGTATTTCCAAAGTGAAGAGAGCTTGCATTGGTGGCACCTCCTTCATCTACTTAGCACCCAAACTGCGGAACTCTCTTCCTCTTTTAGTATATCAGGCCCTGTTGGAATCTCTCTTTTGGAAAAAAACGTAAAACTTGGCTATTTAGACCCAGCTGACCTTGAGATAACTGCTGTGTTCTTGGCTTGGAAACATCTGAACCCTAGCGCTGGGGCACTTCATTTGAAGCAGCTATACACTTTATAAAATCCATTATTATTGATTATGCCAAGTTTAAGACACAATGGCTCTCATTACAACCCTGGCGGTAAATCCTGCTCACCGCCGTGCAGATGGCCGCCAACATACTGTGACTGCAATGGTAATCCGCCACAGGTTATATGACCCACACAGAGAACACTGCCACAATACAGACACCCACACAAGTCCACCACATCAAAGGTCAGTGTTAAACTGGCGGTACCAAAACCCACACCGTTATGCTGACAGGAATACGCCCACAGTATCACGTTCCACGAATCAACGTGGTGGTCTTTCAATCACGGTAAGCCATTGGCAGTACACACCGCCGCGCTCACAATACACACACACTTACAAAACCACACCACATTGGACAATTCAAAATACAGACACCTGACACATACACACACCACACCCTCACACTCATCCCACTATAAAACACACACCAACATTACCCACAACCCCTTATTATGAAAAAAAGAGAGCAAGCTCAGAGAGACAAGCAAAGAGAACACACTCAAACAGAGGCACAGAACACCATCACACATACACCATCCACGCACATCACAATATACACCCCAACACATCACCCCACACATCACCTCACACATATCACTCGCAGCACATCCATGTCACCTCAAAGACACCCCAGGTTTTATGAGGAGGAGCTAAGGGTCATGGTGGAGGAAATCATCCTGGTAGAGCCACAGCTATTCGGATCACAGGTGCAGCAGACGTCCATTGCAAGGAAGATGGAGTTATGGCAGAGAATCGTCAACAGGGTCAACGCCGTGGGACAGCATCCAAGAACCATGGATGACATCAGGAAGAGGTGGAATGACCTATGGGGGAAGGTGCATTCCATGGTATCAAGACACCAGATAGCAGTACAGAGGACTGGCGGTTGACCCCCCTCCTCCCTCACAACTAACAACATGGGAGGTGCAAGTCTTTGCGATCATGCATCCTGAGGGTCTCGCAGGAGTAGCAGGAGGACTGGATTCTGGTAAGTCAAGGCTTAACTACTTCATCCCCCCACCTGCATGCCATCACATATCCCCACCCTCACTCTCACTCCCATTACTCAATCACCTCACATCTACCCTACCATCACAACCCACACATCCCAATACCAAGCCCTGCATGCAACACCAATGCGTGGACACCCATCACCCCAGCATGCCCAGTAGAGAGACTCACCCAGCCCACACAATCAGCAATCACATAAGGCCAATGAGACAGGGACACCACTATTAGATGAGAGAAACACATCCATCACAAAAGATAGCACACACAGGTACAAAACAATGCATTTGCATCCCAACAGGACCCATACCCAACGTCACTGGAGAGGAGGTACCAGCTACATCCAGTCCCCCCACAGAAGTTCTTACAGTGATGACAGCAGCTCTGCACGCCTGGATCACCATGACCAACCTTGCTCATCAGGGATCTCTGGACAGTCGGTTTCCCTTCCATAGTCCCATACCACCACAGAGCCTCCCCCCTCAGGAAACACCAGCACAGCACCCACCCACCGGGCCTATGCCACTGTCCCCAGGACACTTCAATCAGCAGTGTGTCAACAACTACAGGGACCCCAGGTAACCCTACAAACCCAGGATGATCCGGGACCTGGGGTCAGTGGCAATGGGCACACGGTTCAGGGGACAGAGGCATAGGACAACAGGGAAGCTGGGATGACGGCTGTGCGACAGGGGAGGACAGGCCAAGGTAACCAACCCTCCATGAGGCACTCTCAAACATCATGGGAGCATACCACCACTCCCTGGAGACCATGGGCAGGGTACTGGCCAAGTTGCAGGAGACCCAGCGGCTGCAGGAGGGACAGTACCTCAGGCTCAGGATTACCTAAAAAACATCTCCACAATCCTGGTCACCATAGTAGGGGTGCTGGCTGACATGGGCAAGACCATGAGGGAGGTAGTGGCACAACAAAGGGTCCCTGACACTAGCCAAACCGAGGATCAGCCTTCCACCTCCGTCGGTGCAAGTGGACAGGAGGCCCTGCCACAGGACCAACCGGACACCAGCCCCTCACCCCCTGCAGAAGAACCACACCGCAAGCAGTCCCTGCGATCCAGGCAGAAGACAGAGAACATTGCCAAGACCCCCGCCAGGAAATAGGACTCTCCTGATTGTCACCCTTCTGTCCCACTATGTTCCCCTGTCCACCTTGAACTGCCATTACTCCCCTTCCTATGCCCCATTGGACAATGCACCTGTGATACCAAAAGACTGGACTTTACCATGGACCTTCATCCACCATTACCCCAGCCCCTTGCCCGTACCCCCATACTATTTAGCCCAAAAAATAAACACCACTGAAATATAAACCATACTGGAGTCAGTGTAATGATTGGAAAGATGTATTCTTACAACATTCTCAAAGCATTGAAACATCCATGTGCATTGAATCATAGCAATGTATGAAAGTTGGTGGGCAGCAGCGAACATAGCAGAAGCCAGATTGTGGTACACAGATCTGAAAAAAGGAAACCCGAAGGTTACAGTCAGTAGCCATACACAGAGAGTAAGAGCATGCCATTTACAATGTCCTAAAGTATACTGAAATGTGAAGAGGAGTTACAGTCTCTTACTTGTGTGTCACTGGAAGTACTGCTGGATAATATTTGTTCTGTTGTCCACATCTTCTTCATCTGCCTTCTCTTACTCACTGTCCACAGGCTCCACCGCTGCCACAAGACCATCACCAGGCTCATCCTCCAGCAGGAAAGGCACCTGGCGTCTCAATGCCAGGTTGTGCAGCATGCCACCATTATCTGGCACAACTTCTTGGGTGAGTAGTACAGGGATCCACCTGTTAGATGGAGGCACCGGAACCTGGCCTTCAGGAGGCCGAATGTCCGCTCAATTATCCTCCTTGTTTGCCCATGTTCCTCATTGTAACGTTCCTCTGCCCGTGTCCTGGGATTCCTCATTGGGGTAAGTAGCCATGACAGGATGGGATAACCAGAGTCACCTCTAAATATTGAGGGACAATTGTGAGACACACACTAACCCTCAGGGACAACCACATTCCCAGACACCAACATACACTGTGTGGGGACCTTGGCCTCACCTATTAGTCACACCTGGTGTCTCTGGAGTTGTGCCATCACATAAGGGATGCTGCTATTTCTCAAGATATAGGCGTCATGCACAGAGCCAGGATATTTGGCATTCACATGGGAGATGTACTGGTCCGCCAAACACACCATTTGCACATTCATCGAATGATAGCTTTTTCTATTCCTGTAGACTTGTTCATTTTTGCGGGGGGGAATGCCACATTTCACTGTGGCCAAATCCTCCACAGCAGGGCTTACAACACTCTGGTCAACACGTTAGAGAACATTGGCTGAGACATTCCTGATGCAATGGCCACTGTAGTCTGAAAGGAGCCACTTACCAGGAAATGGAGGACTGACAGGACCTGCACCAGAGGGGGTATTCCAGTGGGGTGGCGGATAGCTGACAACAGGTCTGGCTCCAATGGAGCACACAGTTCTTGGATTGTGGCACAATCAAGTATGTATGTGATTATAATGTGTCTGTCCTCCATTGTCGACAAGCCCACAAGGGGTCTGTATACCGGAGGATGCCGCCATCTCATCATCTGCCTCAGCGGTTGTAGCCTATGGAAGAAAACAGTGAGCAGAAGTTAATTTCCCACAGAGACAGCACAACTGTGTATGCATTAATGTCACAGCAGCAGTGTGTGTGAACTAGAGTCAGTATATGTGCCAATATGTGCTGTGACACAGTTAGGTGCCATGCCATGTGCCCCCATGAAATGGCGTCTACCTGACCTGTGAGGAGGGACAAGGGGAAATGAGGTAACTGCGCTGGCATTGTGCAGCGTCGCAGTAGGCGGTCGAAGACCGCCGCACAACTCCGCATTGGGCCCTATGGGTTCCAGGAGCCAATGGTGATGGACGCCCGCGGTGACGGTACTCACCGCCGCGGACGTCACCGCCATTTTCTAGCTATTCACTCACTTGCTACCTGACCATCAACAGGAGACGACCTACACTGCAAGTGCTACTGAGACCTGAGTCTGGAAACGACAATAGCTAGAGTGTCTGGGGAAAGGGCCCTCTGCCTTCACTGCAGAGGAGTTGGAGAAACTGGTGGATGGGGTCCTTCCCCAGTACACGTTACTCTACGGTCCTCCAGACAAACAGGCGAGTACACTGTGAGCATGATGCGTGGGCCATGAATGTAGGGAGTGTTGTGTATGTAAGCCACCTGTAGGTGGCGGCTGAGGCGTCCTGGCCTGAATGTTGCATGAGAGCTGGTCAGTGTATGTGCATCAGGGAATGGTGGTCATTCTAACCCTGGCGGTAAAAACCGCCAGGGCGAATGACCACGGGAGCACCGCCAACAGCCTGGCGGTGCCCCTTAGGGCATTCTGACCGCGGCGCTTTGGCCGCGGTCAGTGCAGGAAAACTGGCGGTCTCCCTCCGGTTTTCCACTGCCCGTCAGAATCCTCCAAGGCGGCGCAGCATGCTGCGCCGCCTTGGGGATTCTGACACCCCCTACCGCCATCCTGTTCCTGGCGGTTCGCCCGCCAGGAACAGGATGGCGGTAGGGGGTGTCGCGGGGCCCCTGGGGGCCCCTGCAGTGCCCATGCCAATGGCATGGGCACTGCAGGGGCCCCCGTAAGAGGGCCCCCACTTGTATTTCACTGTCTGCATAGCAGACAGTGAAATACGCGACGGGTGCAGTAGCACCCGTCGCACCTTCCCACTCCGCCGGCTCGATTACGAGCCGGCTTCATGGTGGGAAGGTCGTTTTCCCCTGGGCTGGCGGGCGGCCTTTCGGCGGCCGCCCGCCAGCCCAGGGGAAAACTCAAAATACCCGCCGCGGTCTTCCGACCGCGGTACGGTATTTTGGCGGCTCCCGCCGGGCAGGCGGTGACCGCGTCCGGCGGGAGTCAGAATGACCCCCAATGGGTGGAAATTGGTGGGCAATGAGTATGACGGTTCGGACGGGTGAGTAAAAACTTTTTCCGCTGTCTTTTCCCTCTAGGTCAGCGCCCACCAGAAGAAGGGTATTTGGCATGCTATCGCCAAGGAGGTGCGGACCCTGGGGTCCATGACAGGCGGAGCACCCATTGCCACAATAGATGGGAGGACCTGCACCGCTGGACCAAGAAGACGGCGGAGGCCCAGCTGAGGCTGGCCTCCTGATGTGGAAGGCGTGCCCATCACACCATGAACCCCCTGATGTTCCGCATCCTGGTGGTGGTATATCCGGAGTCGGATGGGCGCCTGAGGGCATGACAGCAGCCACAATGGGGTGAGTACCGTTTCAGAAAGCTGATTTTGCGCACTTTAGTAACTAGCTCGGTGGGGTGTGTGGGCTGTGGGTGCCCCTAGGGCAGGGAGACCATGCCAGGGTGGGTCACTTGTCTGCAGGCTCTGAAGCACCCCTACCCCAATGGTACAAGTGGCCAACTACTACTGGGCAGGATCCAGTGGGAGTCAGGTGTGCAGGTGCTGGCATTAGGCATGGTACCCTACGGGTTGGTGACTACTTTAGTGAGTGGATGGGCATGGCCTAGTGCATAGGGCAACTCAGTGTGTGTTGTGTACGCCAACGGTAGTGATGTTGCTGGCATTGACCATATGTATCGTCTGTCTCTCCCCCCTTCTTGTTTTGTCACCCTGTCCCGGTGTGCATTAGCATCATCTGGCAGAGGAGCAGAGGCACCAGCGATGGAGGGAGCTGCATCCCACATGGCCCATGAGGATTAATCCACTGACCGTGAAAGCACCAGTGGACGGAGGGCGAGGGGAGCTCCACGATGGGGACAGGAGGGGATACCAGTGACAGTGACTCCTCCTCTAATGGAAGCTCCCTGGCGGAGGCAGACAGCTCGGTGGCCACCCCAACAACAGGTACAGCCGACACCCCCGCTAGCAGCACAGCCCTCCCAGCAGCCCCTCAGCGTGTTTCCTGTGCCCGCTCACCCAAGAAGGGTGGGCATCTCCTTCGTCCCAGGCACCTCAGTGAGGAGGCTATTGACCTCATGAGATCCCTCACTGTTGGGCAGTCAACCATACTAAATGCCATCCAGGGTGTCAAGAGGCATTTGCAACAAACAAATGCATACCTGGAGGGCATTCATTCTGGCATGGCGGCCCAACAGAGAGCATTTCAGGCTCTGGCCTCAGCACTGATGGCAGCCATTGTCCCTGTGTCCAGCCTCCCCCCTCCAACTTCCACTACCCAGACCCAATCCCCTCTACCTCAGCCTCTCCCAAGCACACCTTCAGACCAGCATGCACACACATCAACGCACAAAAGTGGCTAAGGAAAACATAAGCACCACACATCTTCACACAGGCACTCACAAAAGCACCATACCCATGCACACATACCAACATCCACTTCCTCCAATGTGTCCCCCTCCTCCTCTTCATCCACCTCCCTCCAAGTAGCGTCTCCACTCATACCTGCATGCACTACATCATCAGTCACTGCCTCCATCACCAGCACGCCCATCACCAGCAATCACCACCCCCACAACCATGCACACGTCCCCTGTGTCCTCTCTAAGTGTGTCTGTGAGCCCTCCTCCCAAAGTACACCAAAGCAGGCACACACCCACCCAACAGCCATCCACCTCACAACAGCCTCCAGCCCATGCACCATCACCCAAACTCAGCAGACGTACACCTCCTACAACCACAACCTCTTCCTCCACACTCACACCCCCTCCATATGCCCGTCCCAGTGTGTCAAAAAAACATTTCCTGGCTAGCATTGACGGCTTCCCTACACCTCCCCCATCCTTCCCCTAGGGCCAAGATGTCTAGATCCCAGGCCAGCACCTCAGCCCCCAAATTGGCATCCCTGTAGTCCCTGCAGGTCCCGGAGGATCGAAGGGGGCACCCGTCAGGGCTGCCAGTGTGCCACCTACCGAAGCTAAGGACTACCCGGTTCCGCCACCTGCCAAGGTAAAGAAGGGGCCGACATGCAGAAGGGAAAAGACAAACCACCCACCCAGCAAGGCCTCATCCAGAACCAAAAAGGATAGTGCCAAGGTCCCAGCAGCGACTACCAAGGTGGGGAAGGGACACAAAAGCAATGGAAAGTCACCTCAGGGCACGGAGCTGTCTGGTGACCCCCATTTCTCATGACAGGCTAGCTACCTGTACCCCAGTGAGCACCGCTGCAATGACTGCCACCTGCACAGCCACCTGCACCGCCACCTGCACTGCCACCTGCCCTGCCATCTGCACCGCCCCCTGCACTGCAGCTGCCACAACTACAGTCACCAGCATCCTCCCCAGTGGGCAGCCATCCAAGGCTGCTGGAGACGTCCTGGTGTCTCCCTCCACTACAGTACTACAGACACCTGCACCAGGGGCAGCACCGCCAGCATCTCCGCAGCAGACAGCGCCGCAGACACCGCCACCTGCACCGACATTTGCACCACCACGTGCTCAGCCAGTGCCACTACAGCAGACATCAGCAGCATCCCCAGTGGGCAGCTGTCCGAAGCTGGAGGAGACATCCTGGACCCTGCACACACTACGTGAGGCACCACCACCAGCACTGGCACTACCAGCAGTTTGCAGCCTAAGTCACCGCAGGGTGGCACTGCTTTCATGGAGTATCATGCTACCTGTTCCCTGAAAATCTCATGCCTCAGACACCAAGGTGAGGGAATGGGAACTGCCACTCCCCAGGTGCAGCATCACTAGCCACAAAGCCCCCTCCAGAACCACTGTAGAACTGCAACCACTCACCCAGTCCTTGGCTGGATGAAGCACACTGGGCACAAAGCCCCCTCCAGAACCAGTGGAGAATTGCATCCGCTCAACCAATCCTTGGCAGGATGAAGCACACTGGGCACCAAACTCCCTCCAGAAACAGTGGAGAAAGGCATCCAATCACCCAATCCTTGACAGGATGAAGCACACTGGGCACAAAGCCCCCTCCAGAACCAGTGGAGATAGGCATCCACTCACCTAATCCTTGGCAGGATGAAGCACACTGGGCACAAAGCCCCCTCCAGAACCAGTGGAGAACTGCATCCACTCACCCAATCCTTGGCAGGATGAAGCACACTGGGCACCATGCCCCCTCCAGAACCAGTGGAGAAAGGCATCCACTCACCCAATCCTTGGCAGGATGAAGCACACTGGGCACCAGGCCCCCTCCAGAACCAGTGGAGAAAGGCAACCACTCACCCAATCCTTGGCAGGATGAAGTATACTGGGCACAAAGCCCCCTCCAGAACCATTGGAGAAAGGCATGGACTGGAGAGACTGTGGCTTTGCACTCCCAGGAGCAAGCAGAGGGCAAACCACCCACTTGAGAGACTTGAGAGACTATGGCTTTGCACTCCCCAGGACCAAGCAGTGGGCAAACCACCCACTTGAGAGACTTGAGAGACTGTGGCTTTGCACTCCCCAGGACCAAGCAGTGGGCAACCTACCCACTTGAGAGACTGTGGCTTTGCACTCCCCAGGACCAAGCAGTGGGCAAACCACCCACTTCAGAGACTTGAGAGACTGTGGCTTTCACTCCCCAGGACCAAGCAGTGGGCAGACCACCCACTTGAGAGACTGTGGCTTTGCACTCCCCAGGACATCGATGTGGGCATGTTGCCCCCTCGAGGAGCAGTGGCGTAGTACCATCTTCCGGCTGAGGTGCCCCCACCCTTCCCCCTGAGGTGCCTGTGTGTTTTCGACCTGATGCCCCTGCAGTGTTCTCTCCGTTTTGAGGCAGGAGTCAAGTGTGGGCTTCGCCCATGGTTTTTGGGCCCACTGGTCCACGGACATTTACAAGGGACAGTGTACGGCGTTCTGTACATAACGTAAATACTATTATTTTGATACTCGTTTGCTATATCTGCATATTCCAAAATATCACTGATTGAACTCAATTCCTTTTGTCCTTGCATTCTTCCAGGGGGTTATGGAGTGTATCTGTAATGTTGATGCATTTGTTTGTGTGTATGGTGTTATGGGTGAGGGTGGCGTGTGAGGGTGTTGTGTGTCGCATGTGTGTGTCACTCTCTTTTACCCCCCCCTCCCCTGTGTACTAGGTGCAGTACTCACCATCATCGTTGCCGCCTTCTTTGGTGTTCCTGGTAGATGAGGAGGTAGACCAGCATGGGCAGGACCTGCAGCTCGGGTTCCCTGGCGTCCTGGTTCTTCGTTGAGTGTCGAAAGGTGAGTGGTTCCCCTTCAGTGTACTGTTTCCGCCGTGCTTTTGATGTTGTTAGTACCGCCCCGGAAAAGCTGGCGGATTGGCCTGTCATAATACTGTGGGCGGTACATTGTCTTCTGCCTGTCTGTTGGCGGTGACCGCCGCGGGGTTTGTTGCTACCGCCCTGGCGGTCGGAGTGCTAAAGTGGCTGTCCATGTTGGCGGCTTCCGCCGTGGATGTGATCCCATTTTTTTTACCGCGGCCTGTTGGCAGTGTTACCACTGCTTTAACACCGACCGCCAGGGTTGTAATGAGGATCAATTTCATTTCCATTTTACAGACCTAGAACGTTTAGGTATGGTTACCTATAACACATTTTATTTCATTTTATTTTGTTTTGTTTTTTAACATAAACTTTGCACATCAGTTTAATAAAGCATTTTTGTCAGCAAATAATTTTGTTGCATCAAAAGCCTTCTTTTGTCATCAAACTACAAACAAGTGCTTAGCAAGATGTTAAAGGGATAGTAAAATAAAAGGGCTGTGGAGTAACTGACAAAGGGCCTCATAACGAATTTGGCAGTTGGACCATCATACTGCCATGGTGGCAGTTTTTCGAACGTCCCCAAGCCGACGGTCCCGTGGCTGCTGGATCACGAGTTCCCCACATGGCTGCGGTAACTGGTGGAGGGATAAGGGGGTAGTATAAAGGAGCTACTGCCAGCCATGCATCACCACCTGTCAGCACAAGGGGTGGACTGTGCCCATGCACCATGTTGGGCATAGGACACAGTGCGTCCCTGAACCCCAAATTGTTTGGGGGGCCCATATGGGCCACTGCCTTACCTCTGTGGGACCGTACCTCCTTGGGCCCCTCGTTTTCGGCCCTTTACCTGACTGACCGCCAAGCTTTCCATGGTGATGGGATCGCCATGGAAAGGTTGGCACCCTGCAGGTCGTAATGACCATTGCGCTTCCAATGCTGGGATCTCCAACACTGGCCACCATGGTCATAACTGCCGCACTGCCTGCTGCACTAACTATGGTGGTGCCAGCAGTCCACTGGCGGTCTTCTAGTGGTTCAACCGCAAAACTTGTAATCCGGAGGCCCGACCACCAAAGTTGCAGCGGTTGGACAGTCACCACTGCCACGGCGGTCCATGGACTGCCAAACTCGTAATGAGGCCCTAAATTTGAACACTTTTAATAACACTGACTGCACTGGTGTGTACTTGCCCAACAGCAAATGGAGTGAATGATGAAATCCAAATGACAGATTAGAAAATGTAATTTCTGTTTTAATTTCTGACACCATTGTCTCCTTCAAAGTGAGGCATGAGTAAAGGTATGTTTATATTTTTGAGCTGTAGGTCTTGAAAATGTTTGCTCATGCTGAAGTGGCTAAGTAAGCAATACACCAAGGGCACATCATAATAGGCTTATTATATGTGTCTTCCATACAAGACCTCTATCATGAACAACCAGATCAAAATCTGTTTATTCACTGCAGTTTTCGTAACCCACTGTTGTGATGTCACAAAGGGAATGCTTGCTTCACCTGTGGTTTTCTGCTTCACAGAGTGGAGTCCTGAGTGCAGCTGTGGAATGGCAGTTGATGGCCCCACTGACATTCCCCTGGGGAGTCCACAGAACTGAGAGAGGTGGGAGAACACTGGTGACACTATGCCTGTTCCAAATTCTTTGACTCTTGCAATCACGGGTCTCTGTAGACCTACTCTGACAGGACGAAACAACCTGTGCTGACAAGCATTTCTCACATAGCCATTGTTAGTGCACTGATGGCTCTCAGAGCTCAGTGTGAGAGCAGAAAGCATGGCTTTAGCTGCAGAGGATGGTGAATGGAGCAGAGAGTGGTGGGGTCGTTAGCAGGAGGGAACATAAATAGATATAGTCGCACACCATGTATTTCCTTTGAAGGTTGTGCCTACTGTGTTTAAGACTTGGACATAGTTTATCTAAAAAATATCACTACAACAAACGTGAAAGTTCAGGTGATTTTATTGTACCATTGGAAAAAAACCTCCAAAACTCAACACTTAGGCCCATATTTATACTTAATGTGCACCATATTTGTGTCTTTTTTTGATGCAAAAGTGGTGCAAATGTACAAATTTTAATTGTGGTTTGTATGTCTGTGCCTCTTTTGCCACAAAAAATGATGAAAATGCAGCACAAAAAATGTATAATTATGAACCTTACTTTGGTCCAGAAATACTTTTAATAGGGAACCTCCTCAGAGCAATATGCAATCAACAACAAACAGATGCCCTCAACACAACTTCGGCGGTCTTTTCCAAAGACTACTGAAGCTGCCGGCGCCGAAATACCGCCAGTGCTGGTGATCTTAAGACCGCCCTAATACGACTGATCTGTGACTTCTACCCAAAATCGGGTAGAATTCTGAGACCAGTCGTGCAGAGGTGGTACCACCATGCCAAAAAGAGACTGCACAATCCATAATATGGTGTTGCGGTGTCCAGATGGCTAGGCGCTGCCGGCAGTGGAAGTGTTAAGACCTGTCCCCTCCTGGACGACCTCCTCGACGGATGAGGTACGTGGATCGTCTGACAGGGGAGGACGTGGGTGTGCATGTGAATTTAAGTGGACGGGGAGGGGTTGAGTGTTTGTGTAAGTGGAGGGGTGAGTGAGTGTTTGTGGATGGGGAGTGAGTGTTTTGTGGATGGGGAGGGGGTGAGTGCATGAGTGGGTGTGTGTGGGTGTGAGCCCTGCAATTGAGCAGATGGAAGGGGTGAGTTTGTGTATGCATATGCATGTGTATGTAAGTGGACGGGGAGGGGGATGAGTGTTTGTGGACGTGGACAGGGGGGTGAGTGAGTGTTTGTGGATGAGGAGTGAGTGCTTGTGGATGGGGAGGGGGTGAGTGCATGTATGCATGTGCATGTGTATGTAAGTGGACAGAGAGGGAGGTGAGTGTTTGTGTAAGTGGACCGGGAAGGGGTGAGTGTTTGTGTAAGTGAATCGGGAGGGGTGCGTGTTTGTGTGAGTGGATGGGGAGGGTGATACATGTTTGTGTGAGTGAACGAAGAGAGCGGGTGAGTGCGTGTATGCGGTACTGGGGGAAGGGGTGTGAATGTATGTATGCGCTGAGAAGAGGGGAAGTGAACGTGTACATGAGTGCAGTGTTTGTGTATGTATGTTGGTGTGAATGGGGGTGTAAAACACGAGTGCATGGGTGAGGGTGTGTGTGTTTGTGTGTGGGTATGGGGACTTGTGTATGAGTGTATCCTGGAGACAGGAATGCTTATTCCTGTTGCAAGGGTGTATGACCACCAGCTTTTTCTGGCAGTGTGACTGGCAGAAAAATGCTGGCAGTCTCCCGCCTCGTGATACCATTAGCAGTATCACGCCATCCGCCACACTGGAGGTGCTCACCTCCAGCCCGTCGCTTGGTGATGTAGCAGGACAGGTGGAGGCTTGGCGGAAGCCAAACCACCAAACTCCTAATTTGGCAGTATTCACCGCCAGCCAGTCGCCGGTGACACAGCAACAGCGACCATGGCAGTCTTCGGACCACCAGTGTCGTAATGAGGGCCATAGACTTAGTTAAGCTCCTTGGAAGCAGAAATGGAAGTTACAGGTTAAAATAAATAATAAATACCTACAATATTGCCATTGCCATCCACCCTCTGTGTTTAACACAAGGTGCCATCGTAATTCAAAACTATAATTTGTTCAAAAGTGAATCTACTCCCTATAAGTGACATTGTAACATTCATGAAACACTCAGATCACTTCCATATGGTCCATGCTGTGATCTATCCAAAAGGCACGGGCCTGATTTAGATCCTGGGGGCTGGATTACTCCGTCACAAATATGACAGATGCCCCGTCCGCTGTATTATGATCTCCATAGCATAATATGGGATGTTAACAGGGTGGACGGAATATCCGTCACGTTTGTGGCAGAGTATTCCTCGTCGCCAAGATCTAAATCAGACCCATATTACCTTGTTGTTTCCTGCCATTTTGCACAGTATTTTCTGCCAATTAAAAGTGCGTAATATGCTGTTTACGTGCAGATTGAAGGGTAGAAGTGACATCTTAAGATCTTAAGAAAGGAACAGACTTTATGATTTAGTAATGTAAACTGATCTGACCATCCACTCTTATGATGCACTTTCATACCTTTAAAGACTGCGACATCCATGTTTTTCTGTACTACTCACTATTTTCTCGGAAACCTCTAAGAAGTGTTTCTAAAAAGCATACTCATGTCCATGACACACAGTTTGCTCTACTTCATTTTTAACTCTCAAACAAAGAATACCAATCTTTCTGAACTCAAACTTTATTCCAAATCCAATAATTTCCACTGCTTGTTTCACAACCAAAACTTCAATACAGCTGTCACCAAACAAGAAATCACCATCAGTAATGTATTCTCCCCATCAACCTCTATATTAAGCCCCTTATTTTTCCACACTTCACTTCATTTTTCAGTTCCAATCATTATATAAACAAGTCCTTCTTTGACCAAACCTAAATGCTCAATTTCCAGACCCAGCATATCAAGATATAATTTTTCAAAGTTCTATTGTAAGCACATGAGTTCTCAAATTAACTCATTGATCATCTCACACAAATTAGCCTGTTCACCGTGATTTAAAACATCACATAAATTATGCTAACTGCATTTAAATTGATCTCCTTACTGTCTCATTTACTGTAAGATCTAAAATCAGATTATCAAAGACCAGCAAGACAAAATCAATTAAAAACGGTAATATCCCATCTTATAATTGAAATAATGTTTTACCGCACATAGTACACTGGCAAGCATTTGTGTGTGTCATGGAGTTCAACATCCGTGCCATATTTCCTTGCTCTTAAATATCCTATCAAGTGGCTGTGCCATGTGTAACACATCTGTAGAAAATTTGATAATTCGTTGTGCAGGATGTGAGACCTGTGCAAATATTAGGTCCACAATTTCCTCTTAATGGGAACCAAGCACCTCATTGTAGTGCCTAACTCAGGGTAGTGAAGCAGTATTTGGACACCGCTTACAAGAAAACCATAGGCTGCATCTGAACTTGGAGATGTTCTAAAGACAACCTTAAATTAAACCAACATTATTGACTTGATGGCTTTTTACCTTGTGTTTACATTTTTAATTCTTTATTGTTGTTACAGTGTTCCATAAACAAAGCAAAAGTTTATATTTACAGCAAAAAAAAAGTGGATGACCTCTCACAAAATAAGGGAATGGATGAAAGAAATTTTCAGACAAAATCTAAAAGATTTTACAAAAAAATCTGTAAAAAATTCAGTTAATGCATCTATGGAAACCATTTTGCAGGGAATTGAAAGGAATGTCAAAGAAATACTTTTTGGCCCAATTTGTAATTACTAGTGGAAGCAGACCTAAACATAATACCTCAGCCAAAAGTCTTGATTCATATGTGATCCAATTTCCTTGTAAGCCCAACAGAAGAGCAGTTCTGATAGAGTCAGTAACTTAATTGAGGTGAACAACTCCTCAGAAGACTGTTGAGGTCTGCCACCAAAATCCCCCTCTAAATAAGAGTAAGAAACACATTCTAGCAAATAGCACTTAGATGTCTAATCTGACAGCAATTTGGATGCTTTGCATCTAACCCAGGATTCAAATTTCTACTGTCACAGTGACGTGGACGTAAAATACTGCTGTATTACGAGTCATGCCTATGGAGCAAAGACTGCAGCGGTTCTGCCCGCACCGCCAAGCAGCACAGACCGCCACGGTCACGAGGCACCACAAACAGGCCAGCAAAGCCTGTGTTTTTGCTGGACACATTACAAGGTTGCACACCACCAATCTTATGGTCCAACCACCACGTCTCAGAAGGCAGAAACAGACAGTATAAAGGGAGACACTCACCTGGAGGCTGCCTCACACGTCCAGTACCATGAAGGAACCCATCATGCACATCCTGATGCTGATGATGATTATCGAGAGAGCACAAAATCAATACGCCCGTGGGCACAACCAACCATAAGTACACACACCTACTTGTATCATAAACCTGAACAGCAGTCTGTAGCATTGTCGTCCACATCATTTGGGGGTTGCGCTACAGGCATCGAGTACACATCTCACCGTGTACACAGCCCAAATCATACATGAAGACGGACACATTCCCAGTCACAATATGACCCCTTTGAACTGACAACTCGCTGCTCAGCAACAATACACAAAAACACACGTCCACACATCTCAGGCACAGGTATAGTGAAGGCTACACAACATTGTCTCACACATAACCAACAACACACGAATAGCACATCTACTAATACAACTCCCTGACTCACATACCACACAGGCCAGGGACTGTCGTCACATACAACACACATATGAATCGATGTGAAGTGGAATACAAACAACATTGCCAGTAAACATCCCTGCAATGGACACACATCACACACATCGCAGCACAATGAAAAGACAATGGCATACACAATAGACAGAGAGACAAATATATAAAGAACACCATGTCTACAATACCTGAACAATAGGGGTGGGGGCATCAGGAGCATTCATGGAAGGAGGCTTCTCTGGGACACATATCAGTTTGCACAGACCCCTAAAACATTTTCACAGGCGATGGCCCTACATGTGTCTCATGGAAAAACAGTACTAGACCCAAATGTCAGGCACAGATGCACAATGTGAAAGTGCAAGTCAACAAAGCACACACAACTACAACTGCATGGGACATACCTCTACAGGAACCAGCTGCAAGGAACACACAGGTAAATGGACACATGCACACTCAAATGATTACAAAGCTAGCACAACTGAACACACCCCATGTCTGCAAAAGCAAAGTCCAAGTGGATACACATCAGATGAATGCATAAGTCATATCACGGAACATGTCACACACCATACATGCCCACATTGGACAACACAAGGTGAAATACTTACCATTAGAAACAGTGCACATTGCCATGACACGACCACTGCATTTACACCCACCTACCCATACACCCAACATATACCCTTCCCTTGGGGGACACCAGCACTGCCCACAAAGGCAGGCAGTGCAAACTACAGCACATGGATCAGCAAGCAAGCTCAAAACACACTACTGTAGCCACACAACAGAAGTCACTCAGGAACAACAGTAAGGTAGAAAATGAACTGCAGGACAAATGTATACCCAACAAAACAACTGCTTGGGTTTATTTTGAACAAAACTTGTGAAGTCCAAGGCCATTGGCCTATCCCATTAGGTGCTGCACAGGCACATCACTGTGCAGTAACTTGACTCCCAACTGTCAGGTAACCTCCACAGTAAAGGGCATCAATAGGGCAGGCAGGCATCTCAGGTGTTATCCAGGTGTCTGGGGGGGTTGGATTTGGGAGAGAGGTGTTTGTGCTTGGGAGGGGTGATCTTCTTCTTGGGGGGGAGAGGTATGGTTGCTTTCAGGGGGCAGGGGAGACCTTGGAGGTAGAAAGGAGGGACTGGGAGAGGGGTGGGTGTCTTCTGGGTGTGGGACGGGGTAGAGGGAACGAGGGAAACATTAAGGCCAAACAAAAAAACGTTTTTAGGGACAATGGGATGTCAGCTGAAGGGGTGGGGATTTGGAGGTTGAAGGAGTGGTTGTCTGCTGTGATGGTGTGGATGTCATGGGTGCGTACTTCTCTGAAGTAGTCTTGTGTGTGGTGGGTGTCAGTTGGGTGGGTGCCTGAGTGTGTTTGTTTGTCTTGGGGGACTGGGAGTGGAGCGGTGGATGTATGTGGGGCTGTTGGGGTGGCGACTGGGGGTTGGCTGGATATAGTGGATGTATGTGTGTCTGTTGTAGTGGTATCTGTGGGTGTGGTGCCTGTGGTGGATGTTTGGGGGTCTTCTGGGGTGGTATCTATAGGTATGAAGGGTGTTGTGGGTGAGTCGGTGATTGTTGGTGTTGTGCCTGTGGGTGTGCCTGATGTGTGTGATGTTGGGGGTGGTAGACGCATCTGGGGAGTTGCGACCATTGTGTCTGTGGGTGGGTGATTTTTGCTTGCATGTTGGTGTGTTTTGTGGTGCTTGTGTTTGTGTGTGCTCCTCTTGTGCACTGATGTGGATGTGTGCGGATCTGTCTGAGTGTGTTGGGTAGGTAGGGGATTTAGATTGGCAAGAGGGAATTGGAGTGGGACGGAAGGTGAGGGGTGACTGGCTATCATAAGAGTGGAGGCCAGAGCCTGAAAATATCTCTTTAGACCAGACATTGCACCATGAATGCCTTCCAGGAATGCATTTGTCTGTTGTAGCTGACTTCTCAATCCCTGGATGGCATTTACAATGGCTGTCTGACCTGCAGAGATACTACTTAGGAGGTCAATAGCCTCCTCACTGAGGGCAGCGGGGCTAACAAGGGCTGGGGTGGAGGTGCCTGCGGCGAAGGAGACGCCCACACTCTTGGGCGAGCGGGCATGACCAACTGGGTGGGGAGCAAAGGGAAGGTGGTGATAGAATGGGGGTGGAGGACAAGTATGTAACTGGGTGATGCCCAATGGGCCCACCACCACTGGGGAATGTCCATTGAGGAATTTGATGATGATGAGGATGATGTTGCAGTCTCCACTGTGGCACTCCCTTTGCACTCTGGAACACTGGGTCCCTCTGTGCCAGTGGTGTCTTGACCCAAAGTCTCATGGCCAGATGATTCCCCACTCAGCTCGGCCCCATTTCCTTTGCTTGTTGGTGTTGATGCTGCAAATAAAAAGAGAAATAGGGTCATAACATGTCCATGATCACACTTGAACCACAGCTCTGCTTTGCAAACAGTACCATCAGGTCAAGTTGGCCCCAGCAACAACTTCCACCTAAACGGCCCATACCTGTGACAAACCGCATGCAGGCATGCCATCTGAACTAGCAACAGTTGCCCACAGGAAGATCAGGATGTCACACAACTACAGCTACATGGCTGAAGTTGTGCAATCACAATGACCATTCAACCATCTGGAAGACACCATCACCCTCAAAGCTTTGCTCTATGGAGAAGACCACAGTGACCTGTTGGCATGCGATGGTAGGTCAATTCAAAATGCATTTCACAGATCCCACACAAGGTCATGCACAAATCTCTTTGTCACATACATGATGACCCAACAATTAGGACTGATGTTACAAAATCATGCCATGTTGATGACAACAGCACAATATCCTGGAGAAGATGACATGGAAATACCCATGTCACACTGGAAACATATCAACAATGTATACTTCACCAAGAGATATTTGTCCCAATAGAGTCAAGGAGGTAGTATTACTGTTGCTCAGGCCACATATGTGTCAGGGAAATTAACACTGTAGACATCATGGGCAAGATGTCAGGGAGAGATGTCTCCAAAATACACATCACAATGAATAAGAAAGCCCCAAGGTCATAACCACTAATGTCTGGCACCCCTTACAATGACTTACTCCAAGTGCTTCCGTAGAAACCATTAGCCCATTTCATGTTGGAGAGAGACAGACATTTGCAATGACTTCTAGAAGGCCCTCAACATGTTGCCCAATGGGAAGCTACATCACTTTCCTCATTTTTCTCATGCACACCCAGATGTCTGTCTGTGGATGAATGGGTGTACCCAAACACATGTGATTACGACATAATTGCAAGTCACTCCATGATGCATACCAACAGTCAGGTTACAAACCGTAACCATTATAAATGTGCAGTACACTTTGCTACGTGATGCCACATCAAGGGTATAGACATTCACATTGTGGCTTTAAATACTAAGGCCCATATTTATACTTTTTGACGCTAAACTGCGCTAACGCAGTTTAGCGTCAAAAAATTTAGCGCCGTCTAACGCCATTCTGAAGCGCCATGCGGGCGCCGTATTTATGGAATGGCGTTAGCCGGCGCTAGCAGACCGGCGCTGCCTGGTGTGCGTGGAAAAAAACCACGTGGACCAGGCAGCGCCGGCGTAGGGGGAAAATGGCGTTAGGGCGTCTTAAAATGGGGCAAGTCAGGTTGAGGCAAAAAAATCGCCTCAACCCGATTTGCGCCATTTTTTTCGACGCCCAGACGCCATTTAAATGACTCCTGTCTTAATAAAGACAGGAGTCATGCCCCCTTGCCCAATGGCCATGCCCAGGGGACTTATGTCCCCTGGGCATGGTCATTGGGCATAGTGGCATGTAGGGGGGCACAAATAAGGCCCCATTATGCCACCAAAAAAAAATTAAAATATAAAAAATTATACTTACCTGAACTTACCTGAATGTCCCTGGGGTGGGTCCCTCCATCCTTGGGTGTCCTCCTGGGGTGGGCAGGGGTGGCAGGGGGGGGTCCCTGGGGGCAGGGGAGGGCACCTGTGGGCTCATTTTGAGCCCACAGGCCCCTTAACGCCTACCCTGACCCAGGCGTTAAATAGTGGTGCAAATGCGGGGTTTTTTGACCCGCCAACTCCCGGGCATGATTTTTGCCCGGGAGTATGATTACGACGCATTTGCGTCGCCGTCATATTTTTAGATGGGAACGCCTTCCTTGCATCTCATTAACGCAAGGAAGGCGTTCACGCAAAAAAATGACGCTATTTGCCCATACTTTGGCGCTAGACGTGTCTAACGCCAAAGTATAAATATGGCTTTAGTTTTGCGCCGAATTTGCGTCGAAAAAAACGACGCTAATTCGGCGCAAACGGAGTATAAATACGGGCCTAAGCTTCTCAGCCATGTCCCTCATTGCTACTGCAGTTGTACATGCCAAATGACATGCTATGATGGGTGAGGGTATGTGTCAGCCAATAAACAATGTTGATACACTCCTGTCTGTGGTACAACAAGAAATTTAGCCCCATTGTAAATGTACTTTCCCACAAACAGTTTGCCATGCACATATATGTGAGGGAATACAGACACTATCCCATCAACTCAGGTAGACCATGCCTGAAAATGCAGCTTACAAATGTTTTCTAAAGAGAAAGTGGCACATGCTGACATGTAGGCAGAGGGAAAGTTAGCAACTGTGATGGCACATAAATCATGCCAATGGATATTTCCCACTTAGCAAGGTAAGGCAGTGGCCTATAATTGCATCCAAAGAACAATGTAAGCCCTGTCACATGTATATTGGACACCTTTACATTGCAGACTGCTGTGAGGCACCAGCACCCATAATATGCTGAAGAAAACTAGCTTCTGGGTAGCAGATGCCAACATACACAGTTACCCAGACACATGGCAGAGGTCAGTGATCCATCACCTACTTATCTTAGGCCTGGGACACTGAGGAGTAGTAGTCTGTTGCATAGTAATTACACCCACTACAACAACACTACAACAAACAGTATATGATCGATCAATGTACACAACCATATGTAGTCCCTGCAGAGCAAGTGGTTTGTAGATACCAGCCAGTTGTGTCCTAGGTCCCCGGTCCAATAGGCAACGAACATAAGTGCAACACATGACATGTCAACACAGACAATCTCTTATCTACTTTGTGATACATGGCTCATCTCAAATAGTCAGGGGGAGTTATCAAAACCTAACTCAATCACATGGCAATGGGACAGGCAGGAATGTGTCCTGTACTCATCCCCTTGTGGCAGCTGTGCTGCCCTCAAACGCCCATGAAGGTCTGGATTGGCCACCGCCCATTGGGCTATGATTCCACTAATGGCGTGCATCCTGCCCATTTTGGGAGGTCAGCCCCAGCTGGGCCTCCATGATCTTCTGGGCCATGTGTCTCAGGTCTTCCAACCTTTTTCTGCAGTGGGCGCTCCGATGGCAGTGGATCCCTAGAGTCCACAACTTCTTGGTTATGGCTCGCAATATCCCCTCCTTTGATGGGCGTTAACCTGCATGGATTCAAAGACAAATCAAGGGATTATGATCACAAGTTTCATCACAAATGGTTGAGTCACATACATGTCAGAAACAGCAAGCTAGAACCTTCCTATATGTCAATACTTTCCAAGTGTGATACATACAAGCCACGAAGTACAGGGCCATGACTACAGACATACATTTCCCAATCTGCAGACCAACCCACCTCCCTGCTCAGGCCCTACAATGAATAAGCAAGCTCCCTGACATCATCTAGCCCATGCCCTAGCAACCTGCAAGAGTACATACTGAATCAACATACATGGGTAATAATGAGGAGACTAGAATGGTGGGTGCAGAATGTGTCATTTCTGTCCATGTGTGGACACGTGGAATAACAAATGCATACTCATGCCACTTCAGGGGGTGGGGTTCTGTAGTATGTAGCTGAACCACAGAAAACTCCTTTGGACATATGTGTTTATCCTGCAGAGGTGACATTCAATAAACAAAGGCAAGCATTGTCCGGTTTCTGCCATTTGATCAGACCACTGTATCACATATCATGACCTCCCAGGAATCAACACATTGTCTGCACAGTGGGACTGGCATTCATGCAATAACCCAGTACAGGACAAATATGACCTTGGGAAGGTGACAACAGAGCTGAGGGAGTAAGGGACCTGTCATGAGTCAAAGACACAAATTGACAATGAGATAAAGTGCACATATAGACTAGCCTAATGACTTACCTCTGTACCCATTCCTAATCTGATGATAGGAATGAGGCATTCTGGCCACAGTTTTACACCAGAGTCTCATATTTCCCACATGACAGAATCTGCTGGGGACCAGTGAGTGGGCACAGTGCCACAGTTGCATAGCCACAGTGACTCCACCCCTGCCTTGACTAGGAACCATACTGGAAGATACATTTGTCAGGCCCTGGTCTCTGCAGGCTGAGCAGACAGCATCTACATGCAACTCATTCCCATTACTTCCATGACTGAAAGTACATCATATAGCCAACAGCAATTTGGCATTTGGTGTGCGTGGCAACCTGAAGGGCAGAGTGAGTCCTGATATGCCTCCCAGACAACTGTTTAGTTAGGGCAGGTGTGTAAAGAAATCTCTTTGGCACCATACACATTGCTCACATTACTCATAACGGAATCACACAACATGCATACTCAGCTCATGCTGTCATGCACATACATGTTGACTCACATATAAAAAGTTCATGAAGAAATAGAAGTCAGTGGACAGCTGTAATATCACCTCAGCTAGTTATGTGCATCCAACACAAGGTGGATTTAGGAACACAAAAAACACAAACACCACAATGTGGATGAACATATGGCACTGGCCAGCAACAATACTTACACATTGCCATCCCATGGATACCACCCAGACTGCACCTTCAGGCACATAAGTAGTAAATCTGGCACACATGGGCACCATCTAGCCTGTGAGGAGGGAGAGGATTATGAAGTACAGGTAAAAATGTGCACATGAGGCACTTACCTGCCCCTCTGGTGTACCATAGAGCTGACAATGCAGGAGTAGGACATCAGTGACCAGCCTTTCTAGCTCCTCTGGAGAGAAGGCAGGGTCCCTATCACCTGCTGGACATGACATGATTGCTCCCAGAGGCAGCACACAGCAGCTCAGTTAGTGGAGGAAATCAACAGAACATGGCAGTCACGTCCACCACATACACGGTCATCACCACCGGCGGACACAGCCATTGGCCCGTGACAATCACTGGCAACAATGTTAGACTTGAACTGTGTCCACTGCAGTTGCAACTGCCTACCACCATGACAACTTCCACCGGTGGTTGCAGGCGGTTCCTAATGTCCAGTTGAGAAGGTCAGGCATCTGCCATTTTAGAGGCCTGAAATGCGGTATTGGGCTTCAAAGACTGCGTCACACCTTCAAAACTGTTGTTTTGACCTCTCAAACATGCTAAACCTGTCTTGTAATGTAGGTTCTACTACTCGAATACCATTGTAGAATGTTGCAGGACATAGATGGCATTTTACAGTGGGGCACATTCCACCCCTGTCAAAGGCTGTTTTTGCAGTCGGGATACCCAGTTACAATTTGAGGGGCATTGGTGATGCACATCTTTGAGTTAGGTTCAGATACATGATGTGCATACATGTGTGTAAAACCATGGGGGTCACATGTGACCCATGTGTCATTAGCAGTTGTGATGTGTACTGGCAACCATGTATATCTCTTCCAAAATGTCTTGTTTCATGTTATCATTTACATGCATCATGTAAGTAGCTGAGGAAACAATGACTAATGTCAAAACTCATTTCTTGTCATATGTAGGTACCCAGGGAGAATGAGGATGCGTCAACCACCAGTCTACTGTCCATGGCCAGACCTACAGAGCATGAAAGAGCGCCACATCATACTACTGGATCGTCTGAATTGGCAAACAATAGCGGACTTATGTCATCAGTTTCAGCCAGATCTGAGGCCAGCTATAAGTCATCTAACCAGCATACCACCCATTGTACAAGTCATGTCAGTATTGCACTTCCTAGCCAAAGGATCCTTCCAACATACAGTGAACCTAGCTGTTGGCATGTCCCAACCTATGTTCAATCTGGTCTTGAAGGATGTCTTCTCAGCATTGATGAAACACATTGACAGATACATCCATTTTCCCTGATGTTAGGATTTGGCCCATGTGAAGGCTGACTTTTATGGTTTTGTACACACCCCACATGTGGTGAGGGCTATTGATGGCACACATGTTGGCTTGGTCCTGCTGCATGCCAACAAACAAGTGTACTGCAAACAAAATACATTATTTTCCATCAACATCCAAGTTGTATGTCTGGCGGACCTATACATTTCACAGGTCTGTGCCCAGTACCCCAGTTCAGTCCATGATTCCTTCATTATGTGGAACAACATGATCCCTGATGTCACAACTGTACTGAGCGAGGGCCTGGCTAGTTGGTAAGTCGCATCTGTCCTGCTTTTGTGTGTGCAATATCTGGTGGCACAATTCCAATAAGAGAGACTAATTGTTGCACATGTGCCCCAGGAGACTTTGCATATCCAAACCATCCATGGTTGTTGATGCCAGTGAGGAATCCAACTACGCCAGGGGAAGTCCACTTCAATGTAAGAGCAAGGCGGGTAGTAGAGCGGGCTTTTGGTGTCCTGAGTGCCAGATTTTGCTGTCTGGACTAGACTGGTGGAGCCCTACTCACCCAAAAAAGTCTGCAAGATCACTGTGGCATGCTGCATGCTTCACAACCTCGTCCTGAGGAGGAATATCCCATACATCCCGGAGGAGGGGCAACCTGCAGTGCCACCAGGTGAGACTCATGAGATGCTGTGTGAGGATGACAATGGTGAAGAGGATTGAGTTGACCTGCGGAAAGATCTCATCAACAGCTACTTTTCTTGAGTGTAAGTATGTGACATAATGACTGTGACTGTACGAAGACATGTAGTTGTTAGAATGTGTGTCATAGAGTGTTTTTGCAAGAACTGGGGAGCTATTACTCTGTAATGTTCAGCCAAGGGTTCAGGAAGGGTTAGTTTATGACATATCCTCACCTTGACGTAGCTACATCATTTGTGTCATTCTGATTGCAATGTAAATTCCTTTCCAAATGCTTGTCAAATGAATTGGGTAATAGGATTTTTTTAAACGCATACTCCTTGTTTAGTCTTTGTCCAGATACCTTCATCATGACATCATCATGTGGACATTTCAGAGTTCTGACATTGTCCGGTTTTTGATGCTTTTCAGACACTGGAAATAGACATAGATTCTTCCAGGTAATGTAGGTCACAGATTTGGGCCGTATGAGGCCTGTGCCAGGCAGCATGGCAAGTGTTTGTTGGAAGGTCTGAAGGGCAGATTGTGCTTGTTTAGTGTGCTCTGGTGGGGTGATTGCATCATGTGTATGATCATGTGGCCATGAAATCTTTTGTCATCATGTGCAAGCAAGGTGTTCACCCTGCACACATGCTAATCACTCTTCATGTATGACTTGTATGTAGGTGTAGATGTGTTTCATCATTGCAGGCCACAGTTCTTGTGCCAGAACACTGAAATATATTTGTCTCATACCAACAGATGCATAGTTGTTTGATCATGATGTGCCTGTGATCAGGGACTGTTGTACTGCTCTCTGTCTGTACCTTGGGGGTACGTGATGATGTTTTGCTTTGGTGTGGTATGTGTTAAGACTCAAGTTGATATTGTCTTCCACTTTTCGGTTTGCCAATTCTACAGGACAATGTCTGCCAAAGGCTCTTCCTTCCGTGGCCTGTGGGGCTGTACCTTGGGCTGTGTACCTTGACACAATATGAGTCACCCATTTGTGGCTATGACAGTCCAGACATTGTAACAGCCTATGTGCTGTACAGTGGAATAAAATGTAT
The DNA here is from genome assembly GCF_031143425.1 of Pleurodeles waltl. Classification (NCBI taxonomy): domain Eukaryota; kingdom Metazoa; phylum Chordata; class Amphibia; order Caudata; family Salamandridae; genus Pleurodeles; species Pleurodeles waltl. The sequence continues at coordinate 553,432,324 of NC_090438.1, forward strand.
GGCGTGACTAGACAATTGTACCAATGTGTTTGTGTTGGTTGTAATACTTAGCAGGAAACTGTACCTGTAACACATCCCTCCTTTCACTAGTATCTTGTGTATTCATCATTTGCTTCACATGGTCTTACTTCTCAACATAACAAAATTAGGAACAGAAGCAAGCAGACCCAAACTTTGTGATTGGTGGTATTTATTTTACATTTGTGAACAGAACAAAAAAAGGTATATGACGGAACAGAATAGTGAAGTTTTCAGTCATGGTCAATGAAATCATTATAGTAGATTCCACAGCATTGTAAGTCCAAAGGCCAGTGTACTCCAGCCATTGGAAGTAGAAGGTGGTTGAAGAACAGTCAACAGACTGAACATGTGGCACACAAAGATCATCTGGAAAGAGGTCAATGGACAGCGTTAGATGTCTTGCCATCCACACCCCCCATACACTTCGCTGGATGTCCCCGCTTCTGTGGGGGTAATCTGCTGCTACAGAGTCAGGGGTGTCTGAGGTGGGTCCATCCGCTGGCAGGGCCTACCTTCCAGTGACTGCCACTGATGTTGAGGTGCCAGGTATAGATATGCCAAGGACAGGGGTGGAGTGTTGCTAATGATCCCTGCTCAGGGTGGTGTTGATGTCCCTCAGCACCCCTGTTAGGGAAGCCATGTTGGTTTTGTGGGCCTCCCACTGTGCATGCACTTCCTGTAAAAATTCCTTCTGCAGCTGCTTCATTTCACAGAGTTCAGTTAGTACCTGGCCCATCAGTCCTGATAGACCCCCAAGATGTGGCTGATGTTGTCCTGGCCAGGAACATCCCCAGTGGCCTCAACCTGCTGACCCGCAGCATCCCTCCAAAGCACTCTACTCTCACGGGCCTGTGAAGTTGCCACAGTGTGCCCTCTCCCACTGGTTCCTGGACCATCATTGTCAGAGATGTTGTGCTGTGACTCAAAATCATGGACTGTGAGGCACAAGATGGTTGTCAGTATTCTTGGGGGACAGATTTGGGGGTGCATGGTTGCCCATGATGTTGAGGCAACTGGGCTGGAATGTGTAGATGTGGCCACAGTGAGACTCAATGGTGGTCATGTGACCCGGTTGCCGAGGTGGGTCAGAACCATCCTCCACGTAAAGATGTCCAGGAGTGTTGTTATCACTGTGGACTTTATCCTGGGGGTTGTTGCACTCTCTTCACTGGCCTCTGTATGGCCAGTGGCAACACGACCTGTTGATGTCAAAGATACCATGTTACTGGTTGTATTGTGACATTTACCTCCAATCACTTACAGTGAAATTTCACATAGACTTTGTACATAGTTGTCTAGCCTGTAAACATATATTGACAGATACACATGGTGATGGTCGTTTTGACACAACATTTCTCCTTGACTGTCACAGCTGTTGAAACGTGCAATACAATGTCCTTTGGGGGAGGCCTAGGCGTGTCAACTTGCCACCAGTGCAGGTCATACAGTTGCTAGGCAAGTTAGGGTTTGGGGCATTTTGAGGCCTAGTTGAATGTGATACAGGCAGACGAGGAGTTTATAGTATATGTGACAGGATTCATCATGTTGTTAGTGCAGTGTTAATGTGTATTCTGTCAACATCAATCTGGTTATGCCTCTTGCAGCCTTCGGAATCATTGTTTAGCACACTGGATACGCTGTCCTGCCTGCCGTCAATGGTTTTATCTTGGATTAGTAGGTCAGGATGGAGCTAGGTAGCCAGACACATCTCAGAGGTGAGCATGATCTGTATGCTGCTCACTCCCAGTGGAGTGAATCTCAAATGTGACTCATCAGACTAGGGTATTTGATCAAGTGACCACAGGAGTATTTTTTAGATATTTGGAGAAACAGTACTTCCTGGGAGTCAGGGTCATGTCACTGTCTCCACTACACACACTTGACAATTTACACAATCTAAGGTGTGCATTGTTCATTTGGGTCTTCGCTACTATATTCGTTTGGGCAAGTGAACACTGATTTTGGTTTTAGAATATATGTGACAGGGTCTTTTGGGTTTAGCTTTCCGGTCAGTCCCACTACTTCCTAGCATTTCACAAATTGTATCCACCCAGGTGTGTACACATGAATTGGGATTTCACAAACATGTCTATTTATGCATATTGACCCTGAGCTTGTGTCTGGAATACAAGCTACATAGGCTCCTGGCCTTAGCAGTCCTGTCACTCCCTTTACTACACACACTATACAAACTGTATCCACACATCTGAGTAACTTGATACTGCATGTTGGGAAACTGTGCTCTTTGATCATGTAAAAACTGTTCTGTTGTTTGTAGTCAGAGTAATAGTGCCTCCTGTGTTTTGCAGTCAGGGAAGTCTGGGCACTTGTCACCTTACCAATGTAATCCCCAAAGTGAGTAGACTTCATTTGAGACTTACCAGAAACGGGTTTCTGTAGCAGTGTACATTGTTCTGGTGTTTAGAGTTACAGAAATAGTGCCTGCTGGGAGTTGCAGTCCTGTCAGTCCCTGTTGTTTCTTCTCCGGTCTAGTAGGAGATGCGTAGTTTTTCTTTCCGGCAGGAGTGTGATGCGTCAATTTCCAGACATGCAACCTTGGGTCCCTGCAGGTTCACAATGATTTTGACACCCAGCAACAATGCGTGCACAATTCTGGTGCACAGTGGTGGAGAGCTGCACTGCATAGGTGGAACGTCGATTTTGGCAGCCACACAGGAGTGTTGCTTCGATTTTACAGCCGTGATGGAGGTGGTGTGTTAATTTTTCAGCTGTGAAGCAGGCGCTGCAGTGACTTTTCTCCTGCACCGCTCCTGTGCATGAATTTCAGTCTTGGTTCCACCAGCTGCTCTTTTTCCTGGGCACATGGACTGAATTAGGCACCACTTGGCAGGGTATGATTTCAGCTCTTGTTCTGCCAACTTCACCTCTCAAGAGCCCAGGGATGGGATAGGGCACCACTTGGCAGGGCAGGAGTCTCCGCAGAGAGTCCAGGTGCTAGCAGAGGAAGTCTTTGATGGCTCTGAGACTTCAGAACAGGGGACAAGCTAAGTCCAAGCCTTTGGAGACACTTCAACTTCAAAGGAAATTCTCTGTTGTTGACAAGTTCCTGCCTTGCTGAGGCCTGGTCCCAGACATACACCAGGGGGTTGGGGACTGCATAGAGTGAGGACAGGCACAGCCCTTTCAGGTGTAAGTGTTAGCTCCTCCCTCCTCACTCTAGCCCAGGAAACTCATCAGGATATGCAGTTTACAACCCAGCTCCCTTTGTGTCACTGTCTAGAGTGAATTCACAAACAGCCCAACTGTCAGTCTGATCCAGACGTGGATTCCATTGGCAGGCAGAGGCACAGAATGATTAAGCAAGAAAATACCCACTTTCCAAAAGTGGCATTTTCAAACTGACAATCTAAAAAACAACTTTACCAAAAGATACAGGGGCATATTTATACTCTGTTTGCGCCGAATGTGCGTCAAAAATTTTGACGCACAATCGGCGCAAACCCTGCCCAATATTTATACTTTGACGTCCGACCCCGCGGGTGTCAAAATTCCACCCTGTGCGTCATTTTTTGGAAGGGGGAACCAGCCTCGCGTTAATTTTATGCAAGGTAGGCGTTCCCTTCCAAAAAATGACTTTAAGGCCTGTGTCCCATATTTATACTCTGACGTCATTTTGACGCACAAGAGGGGGTGGGCCTTAAAAAACGACGCACAGCCTGATGGGCGCCGTTTTTTAACGCCTGGGTCAGGGCAGGCGTTAAGGGACCTGTGGGCTCCCCTTCCCCCAGGGTCACCCCCTGCCACCCTTGCCCACCCCAGGAGGACACCCAAGGATGGAGGGACCCATCCCAGGGAAGTAAAGGTAAGTTCGGGTAAGTATTTTTTTCAGATTTTTTCTGTGGCATAGGGGGGCCTGATTTGGGCCCCCCTACATGCCACTATGCCCAATGACCATGCCCAGAGGACATAAGTCCCCTGGGCATGGCCATTGGGCAAGGGGGCATGACTCCTGTCTTTGCTAAGACAGGAGTCATGTCAATGGAGGTTGGGCGTCAAAAAGAATGGCGCAAATCGGGTTTGAGGCCTGAATTTTGCCTCAGACCTGACCTGCCCCATTTTTTGACGCACAACCCCCATTTTCCCATACGCCGGCGCTGCCTGGTGTGAGTCATTTTTTTTTACGCACACCATTCCGCAGCGCCGGCTAACGTCATTCCATAAATAAGGCGCCCGCATGGCGCGTTGGAATGGCATTAGCCGGCAGTAAAATTTGTGACGCACAACTGCGTTGGCGGAGTTGTGCATCAAAAAGTATAAATATGGGCCATATTTTCAAATTTTTAGTTCAGAGACACCAAACTCTAGGTCTCCACCTGCTCCCAATGGAAAACTGCACTTAAAAGATATGTCATGGCAGCCCCCCTATTAAACTATGAGAGGGATAGGCCTTGCAATAGTGTAAAACTAATTTGGCAGTGTTTCACTATCAGTACATGTAAAACAAATCAGTACATGTCCTACCTTTAATGTACACTGCACCCTGCCCACCCCTTAGGGACTATCTTAGGGATGACTTACATGTACAAAAAAGGGAAGGTTTGGGATGGGCACGTGGGTACCCTTGCTAGGTCGAATTGGCAGTTTAAAACTGCACACACAGACACTGCAGTTGCAGGTCTGAGCCATGGTTACAGGGCTACTCATGTGGCTGGCACAATCAGTTCTGCAGGCACACTAGTAGCATTTGATTTACAGGCCTTTGGCACCTCTAGTGCACTTTACAAGGGACTTATTAGTTATTCAAATATGCTAATCATGGAAAAACCAATACAATCTACACAGAGCATATGCACCTCAGCACTGATTAGCATTGCTAAAGTGCCAAAAATCCTAAAGCCAACAAAAACTGGTCAGAAAAAATAGGAGGAAGGTGGCAAAAAGCTTGGGGATGACCATGCAAAAAGTACCATATCCAACAGAGCACAAGTACAAAAAACACAAGTATATCTCAGGAAAGGAAAATGTAGACCAGAATAGTGAACTGCAAGGGATAGTGCTTTCCTTGGCCTCCAAGCGTCACCTGGAGACCCAGAGGACTGACGGTGGTTCTCCCAGCCCCCCATTACAACTCTTTTCCTGGGAAAAGAAGGTCTTGCAGATTTTACATCCTGAAGGCTTGACAGAAGTCTATGGGAGAGTGGAGACTGGTAAGTTGGATTTAGCAATGTCTCACTAATCATAATTGGAGTTCTTGCCCTTGGATTAGCTGTCAAGAATATTTCAAGAGCCTTATCAAAAGATATATATCTAAACATCGTGTTTTAACCAAATTACTAGCATCTTGGTTGTATCTCTGTTTTTAACAATGATCAATATGTTTTGTCAGATTGTGTGGTTTTCTCCATGGATCATCCGTTGCATTTGCCTGGTCCCTTGCTTTATCTCAATGTAGGTTGTTGTACTCCACAAAACAGGTTAAAAACTCCAATTATTTACACATGAAGGTATAGTCAGTCAATCAATCAATCAGTCCATTTGGAGAGCACAAGTTGTCACCCGTAAGCGTCTCTAGGTGCTTAGGTGCCTTGTCTCCATCAAAGAGCCAGATCTTGAGTTTTTTTCAGAACTCTGTCAAGGACGGTGCAGCTTGGAGGTGTATCAGTAGGATGTTCCAGGTCTTGACAGCAGTGTAGGAGAATGAGCAGCCTCTTGTCCCGCGACTCATGATAGAGTAGGAGCAGCGTTCGAACATCGTCCGATCACAAAGGATCCGCTAACTTGTGCTGACTGGCATTAGAGAGGAAAACCTGACGCAAGTATCAGACAGATGCCGGTATTTGAAACGAGTGCCGTTAGCAAATAGCAGCACTCGGGAACTGAGTAATCAAGTGCGGATTCTTACTTTACAGATGCAAAGTGTTGCCAGCATCCTCCGACAGTCCTGATGAGGCCTTGAGTTGTTAGGCCGAAATGCGTCGACATATTGTTTGGGTCCAAGGAGTCTAGGCAAATAATGAATTGATCCCCAATATATTTGTTCATAGCACTACCTACTACCTTCTATAAAAAATTCAAGGCAGTATACAGCTGGGTGCAAGACCCTTGGTCACCATATGTTTATTGATCACTATGTTTATTGTTTTGTTGTGACTTTCTTATAAAATGTTGGAGTAGGGCACATGTTTTTAGACATTGTACGTATTGTCCGTCCCACATGTCTGTTATTAATGTAAATGTGTATATATAATTGTATATAGGTTCACCTGAGTGTCATTAGTTTATATACAGGCAGTTTGCCTTTGACTCTGTTGCTGTTGCGTATTATTAAATGAAATAAATAAGGGAAATAGTCTTACCCTTTTGAACCAAGAGTTATTATTGGTTCTGTGTAATAACTATTGAATTTGTCCCATTCCTGCTGATAATTTTTTGTGAGTCTGGTGTGGCTGCAGCAGATGCGGGGGCTGTTTGTGAGGGTGGGTGAGGTGGGGTTGTATGTTGGAAAAAAGTAGGCATTTACCACGCCTGCCTTGACAGCAACATTACAATGACTTGCCTTGGGGAGTTTGCTGGACTTTGGAACAGTATAATTTACTATTCCAACTCCAGTCTGCACCAGAGTAGGGAAAGTGATGGACTTAAAGTCCAACATCAGTCCAACAACGCTTTCCATATGGCAAGTCGATGTAATGACTTGTGTGGTTAAGAAATGCATAGTGGTTCTGGCTGCATTGTAAATGCACAGCGTGGTTCAACCCACATTGTTGAGGCTGTTTCCCTTGAGATGGAGCTCAGGTATCTTCCACACTAATGGAAGTTCAGATGGTGGTTGATGTAAGATGATCCCTGATTGTGTAGTGTTTTGTAGGTTTGCGTGAGAATCTTGAACTGACATCTCTTCTGGATGGGGAGCCAGTGGAGGTGTCTGAGGTGGGAGGTGATGTGAGTCCATTTGGGTAGGTCCAAGATGAGTCTGACTATATCATTCTATATAGTGTGGAGTCTTCCAAGGAATTGGAAAGGGAGTCCAGAATAGAGAGTATTGCAGTAGTCAAAGCGGCTGGAGATGAGGGCCTGTGTGACAGTTTTTCTGGTGTCATAGGGGATCCATCTCAAGATTTTGCAGAGCATACGGAGGGTATAGAAGGATGAGGAGGTGACTGTGTTGGTTTGTTGTTTCATTGTCAGTTTGCTGTCAAGGATGATGCTGAGATTGTGCGGCTGGGGTGTTGGAGTGGGAGTGGGTCCAACTTCTGCTGGCCACCAGCTGTGGTTCCAAAGGGAAGAGTTCCTAACGAAGATCACTACTTCCGTCTTGTTGGAGTTAATCTTGAGGCAGCTGCCTCTCATCCATTTGGCTATCTGTCATGTCCCTACGGATGTTGGCTTTGACATTCGTTGAGTCTTCAGTGAGGGTGAGGATAAGTTGGGTGCCGTCGGCCTAAGAGATTATTTTGAGGCTGTGGGCTCTGATGATGTTTGCAAGGGGGGTCATGTAGATGTTGGGGTGCGTCACAGGTGACATCTTTGGGTGCGGAGGAGAAGGGAGGTGTTGGATGCTCTGTGTTCATCCTGATGGAAACAAGTTGATCCACTTGAGGGTGTTTTGCTGTATGGCGATGGTGTAGAGTCTGTCGATGAGGGTGTGGTGGGAGACTGTGTCAAATACTGCAGAGAGGTCAAGGGGGTTAAAGGCTGTGGATTCTTGGCAGTTGAGGAGAGCTCTGATGTCATCTGTGGCAGCGATAAGTGCGGTCTCCGTGCTGTGGTTAGTCAAGAATCTGGATTGTGATGAATCGAGGAGCAGGATGGGTTCCAGGTATTTGGTGAGTTGTCTGTTAATGACCTTCTCAAGTACTTTGATGTGGAAAGTGAAAAGGAATATCGGTCTGTAGTTTTTGAGGTTGCTGGGGTCGGCTGAGGCTTTTTCAGGAGGGGTTATACCTCAGTGTGTTTCCATTTGTCTGGGAAAACTGCTTTGGAGATGGAGGTACTGAGGATATTGGTGAGTTCTGATCTGATAGGGTTGGCACCAAGGTTGAATAGATGGTGGGGGCAGGGGTGGGTGGGAGCCCTGGAGTGGATGGACGACATAATGGTCAGGGTGGTCTGCGCAGTGAGTGGAAACCAGGTGTTGAACGCTCAGCCACTCTTTCCTGGTTGCTTGTTGCTGTCAGGAATGGGGATGGAGGGCTGGGGGTTGAAATTTTTGTAGATTGTGGTTATCTTGTTGTAGAAGTAGTTAGAGAGGGAGTGACAGAGTCCCTGGGAGGGGTGGGTGGAGTTCTCTGTGGCGGGAGGGCTGGCGAACTCTTTGACAATCTTGAAAAGTTCCTTCATGTGGTTGATTGCCAACTTTTCCATGCCAAACTGACCAGTTTTGTGCAAAGTGGGTAGCTGTTGTTTTTAGGCCCTATCTCAGCTGGCACCTAGGGAATCCTAGTAAACCTGTACACTAGACACCCAGGGGAATCCAAGATGGGGTGACTTGTGTGGCTCTTGCTATGTTGTTTTACCCAGAATCCCTCGCAAACCTCAATGGTTGACTAAAAAACACATTCTCCTCACATTTCTGTGATGGAAAGTTCTGGAATCTGCGCAGAGCCACAAAAATCCTCCCACCCAGCATTCTTCTAAGTCTTCTGATGAAAATGGTACCTCACTTGTGTGGGTAGGCCTAGTGCCTGCGACAGGAAATGGCACAAAATGTAACATGGATATATCAACATTTTCCACACAAAAATGTCCCACGTGCTGCAAAGTGGGTAGCTGTGGTTTTTGGGCTCTACCTCACCTGGAACCTAGGGAAACATAGCAAACCTGAACATTTGTGAAAACTAGACATCGACGATGGGGTGAGTTGTGTGGGTCTTACCAGATCCTGTTATCCCAAATCCCTTGCAAACCTCAAAATGTGTCTTAAAAAACACATTTTCGTCACATTTCTGTGATGGAAAGTTGTGGAATCTGAAGGGAACCAAAAATTTCCTACCACTCAGCATTCTCTTTGGTCTCCCAATAAAAATGATACCTCACTTGTCCAGGTGGGCCAAGTGCCTGTGACAGGGAAAGGACAAAACAGTGTAGAAAACAAAGCAGGTCCAAAAGGGCAGTTTTCTTTCATACATTTTGAGGCTGACTCTCAATCAATCAATCAAACATTTATGGAGTGTGACAAATCACCCGTGAGGGTCTTGAGGTTTTGGACATGTATGCTGCTGCATGAGGAAATAAATGATCATTTGAATACCCAGGTTTTTAGTTCTCTTCTGAATCGCCTGAATGGTAGTGAGGTCGTGAGGTACAGGGGAAGGTTGTTCCAGGCCTTGGCTGCCAGGTGCAAGGAGTGTCTGCTTTTGGCTCAACAGGTCCTTGGAGTGTCACCGATGGAGAGGGAAGTTGATCGTAAGTGTGTGGTTGGTTAGTGGAAGGTCAGGCCTTTGTCATGTATGCTGGTCCTTCCTTGTGTAGGGCCGTGTGGGCATGGCTCAGTATCTTGAACTGACATCTCTTCTGAATCAGAAGACATTGTAGTTTTTGGAGATGGTGTGTGATGTGGCTTCTTCTGGGGATGTCGAGTGCGAGTCTTGCCACTGATTTCTGTATTGTCTGGAGTCTCTTCAGGAGGTGTGCTGTGATTCCTACGTAAAGCGTGTTTCTGTAGTGCAGTCTGCTGGTGATGAGGGCCTGCATTACAGTCATTCTGGTGCCTGCTGGAAGCTAACTGAAGATCATATGGAGCACGGGAAGGGTGTGGAAGCAGGCAAATGAGACTGCATTGACTTGTTTCTTCATGGACAGCTTGCTATCCAGGATAATGCTGAAATTGTAGGTGTGGTCTGTTGGGGCAGGGGTGTGCCAAGCTCTGCGGGCCACCATATGTCAGTCCATGGTGAGGTGTTGTTCCCAAAGATGGGGACTTCCATTCTTTTGGTGTTGAGTTTGAGACAGTTGTCCTTCATCCACTCCATTATGTTCATCATACATTTATGTAAGTTAGAGTTTGGTATGGAGGTATCTTTGGACAGTGAGAGGATAAGCTGTGTGAACGGTTGGAGATGGATCCTTTGGGTTCTGACAGTGAAGTGCAAGGTGATCCATTTGAGGGTGTTTCTCTGAACCCTAATGTGGTGTAGTTGGTTGATCAGGTTGTGGTGTGGGGCGGTGTCAAACACGGTGGACAGGTCCAAGAGAATGAGGTTGCTGTTTCCCCATGGTCCAGGATGGCTCTGATGTCATCTGTGCCTACAATCAGGACTGTCTCTGTGCTGAGGTTAGCTCAAAATCTACATTGGGATAGGTCTAAGAGGTTGTTGTCTTCTATGTGTTGGGTGAGTTGCTCTAGGTGCTGGGTGAGCTCTAGGTACTGGGTAAGTTGATCTAGGTGTTGGGTGAGTTGGATGAGGTGACTCTTTTTTGGGAATCCACACAACTGGGGCAGAGTTTTTATCACTACAGTTGGTACAATGCTGGGTGGTAGGACTCTTGTGGATTCCTGCATATTACGGAAGTTTCCATCACAGAAATGCAGGGAAAATGCGTGATTTCAGGCAAAGCTAGAGGTTTGCAGGGCATTGTGGGTAAGACAATTGTGTGGGGTGCATGTAAAGCACTCCTCCTTAGACTCCCCAAGATGTTTAGTTTTCAGAAGTGTCTGCGCCTGAAAGGTTTTTCCAGGTGGCAGCCTACCCAATTCCAAAAGGTGGACTCACTCACCATTGCAAGTAGGATGATATTGGGAGTTAGCTAAGCTCTCTTGGCCCATATGTAAAATCAAAACCCCAAAAAGTCCAATATCCTCTTTCCTGCCATTGGGATGAGATGCTTTAGTCTATGGGGGAGGGCAGAAATACTGTTGGCCCCTTCATTTGGGGTGGGTGGCATAACGATGCCCATGATGATGGCCAGTCCCCACTTTTCTCTTTTAAAAAAATGCTTCCCTGGTATCTAGTGTTCTGCCTGCCCTGTGGGGCAGATTGAAGTAAATAATCTCTAGCTAGCCCCAGGGGGCCAGAAAGACTGTGCCCATTTATTTTGGGGGTGGGGCATTGCCAAGCCCAATCTGGGCGGCCCCTACCCCTATACTAGCTAAATAAAAATCCCTGGTTCCTAGTGGTCTTTCTGCCCCCGATGGGGAGAGAAATTGTGCAGATTTTTTTTTTGTTTTTTGAGGGCGGGTGGTGGTTTCACATAGCCCATTCTGGGAAGCCTCTTTCCCTAGATACATTTTTTTAAAAACTCACTGGTGCCTAGTGGGCTGTATGCCTGCCCAGAGGGCAGAAAGACTGTGCAGATTTTTTTTTTTTTTGGGGGGGTGCATTGCAATGCCCATTTTCAGCAGCCTCCACCCTTAGATTAATGAAAATAAATCCTTGGTGCCTAGTGGGTTTTCTGCCCCCTGTGGGTCAGAAATATTGTGTTGCTTTTTGTGAGGGATGGGGGCATTACAATGCCCATTTAGGGCAGCACCCACCCCTCGATGTATATAAAAAATAAATCCCTGGTTTCCAGTGGGCTTTCTGCTCCCGGGGGAGTGATCATATGCTACTGCCCCATCTGCCCCTTGGGGGGCAGAAAGACTGAATATGCCTAAAAACAAAAAGGGCTGCAAAAGCCCTTGCCCAAGGGGCCTCTCCTCCTCCCTGGTGCCTAGTGGATAGATCCCTGCTTGGGGATCACCCTTCTGAGGTGGGAAGGGATACCATTGGAATGGGGAGATTCTCCCTTTTCTAATGATATCTCTCCCATATGACTCAGTGCTCAAGGGGCTAAGATACCCCTCTAAGCACTGAGGTAGTGAAACTGAAATGAGTGCGATCAGCTCAATTCACTTTTGGTTTCAGTGAAATCATGTCAGCGCGCCACATGCACTGATAGTCATTTCTCTGAAACAAAAGAAAGAACTTTGGGAGATGGGGAAGCACTCCCCCATCTCCGAGGCTGTTTCTTTCTAAAAGAAATCCCTCTGGTGCCCGTACCAGATGGATTTCCAGTGCTAGGTGTGCAGATGGCTGGGAGCTGTCTGACATTAGCTCTGTAGCTTCGGATTGCTCCTGGCGGTCCGACGCACCCAAGTGGTTAAACCTGTCTACAAATAGGATTCAAAAACAAATAAGTGATAACAACTTTGTTATGTGTTTCCTATATTTCTTTAAGCTAGAAAATAAAAACCTTAAATCTCAATGTATTGGTGTGATACAGATGTAGGTAACAAAAGTTTGAACAAATTATAGATGATTTTCACATACCGTGCATAACCCAAACAGTCTGTTCTATTTAGATGTTGACACTCCACGACCTTAATACCATGGAAGAAAGGGAACATTTCATAAAACATAATATATAAATAGGCAAACTAATATTGGTTCCTGACCTCAGCTGGAACCAGACATCCTGCACCACAAGAGACATCCTACATCAATAACACCAGTAGCCTACATCATGGCATTAACACAATTTGAGGCCACACCTTTAAGTGGTGTGCTACAAAACGTTCTTCCAACTATGATGAGACACATCAACAGCTTCATACACTGAACACAAATTGAAGATTTTGCCAATGTGAAAGAAGATCTGTATGCTATGGCTTGACATATCCATGTGGTTAGAGCAAGTTAAGAAACACATATTACCTTGGTGGCAACATCCAACAGAAAACAGGCCTCATACAATATCAAGAACTTCAATTCAATCACTATGCAAGTTATATCTGTACAAGATCTGTACATCCAAAATGTGTGTCTGGCCCAGTATCAACCCATGTTCACTTTGTACCTTCCAACATATCACTTCAAATGGCACACTTTTAAATGTCCAAATGGAGATGACATGGTGAAGGATTGAAAACAAAATAACAAGTGAAAATGAGTGGTTTCCCATAGGAAATTTGACTCAAATGATAAGTAAGGAGGAAACATATCCTTAACATCTTTAGTGGGCATTTCAATATCCTCACACAGTGACTCTTTATGATTTCCATCCTCTGGGATGATTGGGCTGTTCCATCTCAGAGAGATGTTGAGCAACATGCAGCAGACAACCGTGATTTTGCACACCTTATCGCATGAGTAGAGGAGGGCTCCATCAGTATAGTCCAGCCACTAACATCTGGCCTTCATGTGCCCAAAAGCCCACTTCACTGGCCTCTGTGTTCTTCCAGTGGCCTCAATGAAGCAGATTTCCCCTGGTATTGTTGGATTCCTCAGCAGTGTTGATAACCAATGTCAGTTAAGATATGAAGAGTCTCCTATATGAAAGTAAAAAATATATTGAGCAAAAATATCTCATCCCATTGTACCTTCCTAAACTGTACATGAAGAAAATGATTCTCATGTCATATTGTACTTACCAAGAAGCCAGGCCCTCTCAGGTCCAAGCTATGACATTTGCAGGGGTATGGTGCTGTTCCATGGTACAACGGAATAATTTGTTGATCCTGGGAAACAGGCACACACTTGAGATATACAAATCAGGTAAGCAGACAACTTGCACATTGATTAAATGTAAGTTCTTCCGATTGCGGTAGATCTATTACCTGGTGTATGGAGGTCCTATCCCTGTACAGCCAGATGTATGGGAATGCAGAGGAACAGATACATGGTTGAGTGGGAAATCTTTTACTAAGTAACTTTTTCCTTCTTTACACAAAGGCTAACTTGTCCCTTTTTGCTCATGAGTGAAGTGTTGTGATAGGAGTATAGTGAACTGAACAGTTTAGCTCAGGACAGAATGGCGTTTGACACCGTTTGAAATGTCTGTACATTGAAATGAAAAGTCATGTTTAAGAATAGGAAAAAGTTTCAGTTCATGTTATTTCTAATTCCAGTTTTCATTTGACAAGCTGCAGCCCCCTTGTAGGAAGCTTGCTCTTTAAATGGCATAACAAAATGAAGTATACTATGCCCAGGGTCCAGGGGTTCCCTTACTAGTGGACAGGGACTTGGTCTAGCAATCACAAGGTGCACCTTTAGAGGGTAGTGTGGTTGAGAAGCCTTAGGCGTACTAGAGAGGAGTGTTAGACAATTACCATGGGCAAACAGTCAATAAAAGAGAACATGCCTCAAGAAGGAGATCCACAGCAATTTACAAAAATACCAAGTATCTTTATATATGTTTAGGTACCAGAATTAATACAATCTGGTAATTATGTTTTGTAATAGAAATTGTTACAGTTTTAAAAAGTCGATACAGTACAATTTTCTGAAGCTGCAATGTTATCCTAAGGAAGAAAAACAAATACGGCAAGCAGGTACTCAGCAGTGACTTACAGGGCCAATCTTACAGACTTAAGGTAAGTATGGTGCAGGGTCGTGGGCCACACTAACGGGTCACCTCAGGTGGCAGTGGGATGGCCGGCTGCTGAGGTGTACCCGTGGAAGTCAATGGGGATTGGTCCGGTCAGAAAGATGTTGCAGGCGAGAACTGGGGAACCAGTCAGTATGGACCACCAAGTCGGCTCAATTCTTGCGATGCTCAGGGCTGTAGGGATACCAGTGATCCTCTTCTCCTCTGTCTGGTGCATCTGGGTGCAGAGGGCTCTTGGACAGTTAGGTTTCTCTTACAGGTGGTCATGGTGAAGGGAGACCCACAGAAACAGGCTGCAGGTATGGGTGTGAAGTTTGCAGTGGAGAAACCCATGATGGACTTTGTCTCTGGAGAAACTGGTGAGCACGCTGGCACCATTGGCCCACTTCAACTCGGGCAAAGGGGTACAACTGCAGTGGTGCTGTCTGGCTTCTGGTTTTGGCGGTCTGGAGTCCTTATCAGGGTTTATTGGATGCCTGCAGGGATGCAGGGAAAGAGTTCTGCCACTCCTTGGGAGTTCCTTGTGCTGGGGTGATGGCTGGCAGTCTTCCCGTGCTCTTGGAAGTTTTAGCAGCTTGCGGATGAAGCATCTTTCTCGCAATTGTCGACATCAGCAGGCAGGCTCGCAGTGTTGGCACTGACTCAATGCAGTCATTGAACTGGTCTTCAGTTCTTGCCTTTTGCGTCTCTGGCGATACCTTCTTCTTAAGGTCAGCAGAGATGTGATTATCTGGGCCAGGGACTTACCTAAGTACTAAATTTAAGGGCATTGAGGGGAGTGTAGGGTAGTAGCCAATGGGCTACTTACACCTAGTGTCACTATGCCCCTATATGATCACTTCCTGTGGGAAGTGGGCATAACCCTGTCCTAGAGATCCTATTTCTGCCATCACCAAGATGGCAGACTTTAAAAAGTTGAGTCCACTTCAGGCAGCTCATCTTAGGGGTGGGACTGACCTGAGAGGTTGGCACGCCTCTCTGACTATTAATTTTCCTGCCTGTCCAGGTGCCAAATGGGTCCTAGGGCAGGGGGTCAACACCCTCTCCTTTGAGGGATGCCAGATCCTCATACCAAGGGCGTGGAGGTTCTTAGAAGCCCTCTCCTTTGGAATGCAGATTTGCAGGTCATCCTATTAGAAGAGGTGTGCTAACATCCCTGCCAGAGTAGGCTTTGTTCCCATCCCCCAGAGAACAAAGCCTCATACCTTTGGAGGTCAGCAACCTGTCTGGTGGTGGCAGGCTAGTCATAACTAGTTAGACAGCACACAGGTAAATGGTAGGTTTTTGAAGGGGCACATCTATGGTGCCCTCTGGGTGCATGTATTAATAAATCCATCACTGGCATCTGGGAGGGTTTATTATTACGAGATGTTTGATACCAAACATACCTATTTTCAGTGAAGCCATCATGTAGCAGGGGAACTTATATTGACCAGTGTCCATCACGTATACTTAAAATGACTTACCTGTTCACTCACTATGTCTAAGAATCAGCAAAGATATAGCAGGGGCATATCTGTTTGTGCAGATATGTCCTCACATGTACTATAACGCACCCGGTTTTAGAGCCGTAAGGTCTGCTGTAGAAGGTGACCTACATATATCAAATACAGTGTTAGGGGGCATGTTACACAGGCTGTGTGCATGTTGTGTTTTCACTTTTAGCTGCACCAAGACATGCAGCCTGCAATGGCAGTCTGCCCGTGTGAGTTGAAAAGTCCCTGAAGGTGACAAAATACATGGTTCAGCCCTTGAGGACCCTTTTGGTACCCACGCCATAGGTACCATTTACTAGGGACTTACAGGGGTACCAAAACTATTGACAGTTGGGGAACAATAGCAAAGTCTTAGGGAAAGAGATCTGACACTGGGGATCTGGAAACCAGGAACCCAATGGACTTTCAGTCAAAATTGCATCAGTTACCAGGCAAAAGTGGGGATGACCATGTCAAAAAGGGGATTTTCCTACACAACCCTCCCAAATGAAACAGAATGAGACTAACCTTTCACAAAAGAGTCTTCATTGTCTAGTTAGAAGTACCTGGAAAGTCCATTTGTATTGACATGGTCAGTCCTAGGCCTGTGTTCCACTGTAAAGTCTATTCCCTGTTCAGAGATGGACCACCTCAATAGTTTTGGGTTTTTACCTTTAATTTGCATCAGCCATCTGAGGGGCCTGTGGTCAGTTTGAACAAGCAAGTAAGAACTGAACAGGTATGGCCTCAACTTCTTCAGGGAACAGACCACAGTAAAGTCTTCCCTTCCAATGGCACCCCAACGCTGTTCTTTGGGAAGTAACCTCCTGCTAATAAAAGCAACAGTTTGGTGATAGCCATCATCATTGGTTTGGGATAGAACTGCTCCTATCCCATGAGAGGCATCTGTCTGCAATATGAACTGCTTAGAGTAATCTGGAGCTTTTCGAATGGGTTCTGAGCACATTGGTTCCTCCAGAGGGTCAAATGCCCTTTGACTGCTAACTGTCCAGTTTACTTTCTTTGGCATTTTCTTAGAGGTCATTTTTGGGATGGGTACCAAAATGGTACCATATCCCTTTACAGACCTCCTGTTGTATGCAGTCAAGCCAAGGAAAGCCCTGATTTGGGTCTGGGTGGTTCGAGCTACCCAGACCAGAATTGTCTGGATCTTGGGTTGTAGTGGTTAAACTTATAAGTATACAGCCTTGCCCTGCTCTATCTGGCACTTGCTTGCCTTGATAGTGAGGCCTGCACTTCACAGAGCTTCAAGGGCCTTGCCAAGGAGGATCAGGTGATCCTGCCAGGTGGGGTTAAAGAAAGCAATATTTCCTAGATAAGCTGCACTAAAGGCTTCAACCCTAGCAAGGACTTTATTTGCCAATCTTTGGAAGGTGGCAGGGGAATCCTTTAGAGCTAATGTGGATGAGAATTCTGATCTTTCTTTTGCTCCAGGGGTCAGAGCAATCTGCGAGTACCCGGATGTCAAATCAAAAGTACTAAGGAACTTTGCGGCCCCAACCTGTCAATAAGTTAATCTGCTCTTAGAATGGGGTGTACATCTTTATTAGTGACAGCACTGAGACCCCTATATCCCAAACACAACCTCAGCTCTAGTTCACCTCCCTTGGAATGAGGTTTGGGGACTAAGACCACTGGGCTGGCCCAGGGACTGTTAGAAGGATCAATTACCCCTAACTCCAGCATCTTGCTTACTTCAGCTCTGATGCTATCCTTCACTTGGTCAGACTGTCTGCATAGCTTGCTTTTGACGCCTTCTTCAACGCCTAGAAATAATCACTGGAAAGGCAGAGGAAAAACAGGAGCAAAAACTGGAATCCAAGAGAAGACCAGCTGGAGCATAACGACCACAGGAGAAGTGTTGCAACGCAAAAAGAAGAAGAATCTAACCCCTTATATACCCCTTAGCAGGAAGTGACATGCAGGAATAAGTAGGAATGCCATCTTGTATTGGGAAAGGGGCTATAGAACAAGATAGGAAAGACACCATTTTGGTAAGGAGAACAGATGCATGTAGGGAAGGGGAAGAAGAATGGTATGCTGGGAAAGGAAAATCATGGCTACCCCAGGAAGTAGAAAGAAGAGGAGAAAGCCCTAGATCTGGGCACCAGGTAAGTGGAAGGGCCACGGGGTGCGGGCACTCCACGACACAATCCGCCCTATGCATTGTACACGGCGAGACCTGACGCCCAACCCTGGGCCTCCGGCCTCGCCACGGCCTGAAAAAAGAGGCGCGTCTGGCCCCGCGACCCGGAGAACGGATCGTGGCCCCGACCGTGGGATGCTGCGGGAGCCCGCGGCATGCCAAAAGCAGACAAGGTATCAGGATATCGTATCTCCTAATTCGTTTTTCAGGGAGACCTCCAATCATGCCCTTCATGGTTTTGTTTAATTTCTAAACAAAACCATTTGCTTGTGGGTGATATGGGGTAGTGAGCGTATAAGTAACTCCACATTCGTTCCACATTGCTTTGAGGTACAGAGACATGAAGTTACTACCTCTGTATGATACCACCTCCTGAGGGAAGCCTACTCTAGAAAAGATACTGAGTAGGGCCCTAGCAACTGCAGGAGCAGTGGTAGTCCTAAGGGGTATAGCTTCAGGGTACCTGGTGGCATGATCCACTGCCACCAGTATGAATCTGTTTGTTGATACGGTTGGAGGGGCTAGGGGGCCAATAACGTCCATGCCTATCCTTTTAGAGGGAATCCCAACCACTGGGAGTAGAATTAAGGGGGGCTTGAGTGGCCACCTCTCTTGCCACTGACTTGGAAAGTGGCACAAGAATTACACATTTTCTTCATCTTCTGGGACATGCCTGGCCAGTAGAAGAGAGGGTCTAACCTAGTCCAAATGTTAGTCTGGCCAAGATTCCCATCTAGGGGAATGTCATGTGCTAACGCGAGGAGACACTCTCCATTTTTCGTAGGCACTACAACTCTCCCAGTCGCACCAGGTTTGGGGTTACTGGCCTCAGTATGCAAGAGCCTTTCCTCTTAATATATTCCGTGGGAGCCTCTGACATCTCCCTTTTCCTAGGCAGAAATCTGCTGTCTCAGGCTTTCAAGAATGGGAAAGGTCCCCTGTTCCTGGCACAGTTCTTCTCTAGTGGGGTTTCCCAGGCCCAGGAGCTCAGTCATGTAAGGCCCAAGTTCCTGGGGCTCAGTTCCCTCGAGGGCTGACAGGTCTTCTCTTGGAGGAGAGAGTATTTGAGCTTGGGGCTGTTTAGAGTCTGGCTTACAAGACTTCCTCACTTTTGTCTTGGAAGGCTGAGCCATTATTCCAGACTCCAGCACATCTCTTTCACCCTGGCTTTGCACTGTGCTCTGGTCTTCACACATACCCAGGTATACCCAGCAAAGCTACATGTGTTTTTTTTTCAACCTCTGTGCATGCTGAGGACTTCAGATCATTTCCTAGTAGACAGGCAACATGAATTACAGCGGATACCACCACCTTCTCTGGGCAGTAACCCCTCCCCACTCTAAGGACACCATTGTCATAGGATGGACCTTAGCTTGGTTATCAGCATTAATGACTGTGAAGATTTCAATGGTCAGATACTGTTCGGGGGATATCAGTTTTTCCGTCACCATGGTGACACTTGCACCTGTATCCATCAGTGTTTCAACTCTGTCTGTATTACTTCAGGTTACTGGGTCGGACAGCCAGGGCAGCTCCACGCACCTCACCCTCAGAGAATAAAGTTGCTTCTGTGAGCTCTCTGACAGGGTCCGGGTCAATATTGAGACTTACCACTGCTACGGGAGCTGCAGGATTAGTAAGGGGATTCTTTTTGGGATAAACAGGGTCTCAGGTTCCATGTCCATTGGCTTTGCAATTAAAGCACCAAGACTTCTTGGGATCCTAGTTCTAACCCTGATACCTACATTTGGTCTGTGTTTTATCTCAGGGCCCGCTCCCCTGAATAGGCTTTTGGGGGCCTTGAGAGGACTCTGTGGGGCATTTTTATAAGCCCCTAGCGCCACCTTACACCACATTTGCAGCATTTATTTCCTTGCAGCATTTTTTCTGGCACTTTTAACGCCTGCTCAGAGTAGGCATTAAAGTGGGGCATTCCATTATTTAGAATGGGCCCTTATGTATTCTGCAGGAGTAACACCAACATTTTGGTGCTACTCCTGCAGAGTACATCAATAGCGTCACATAAAATTACGCTATTGCCCCCTACTCTCGGTCATGGTGCACTGTATTTTAAATCCAGCACGCTTATGGTGGTGATAGGGGGGTGCTAAGGGGTGCAAGGAAAGGGACACTGTACTGGGGGCAGCACCGCTTTCTTTAACTCTGCCCCTTTTATTTTACTTTTAGACTGGTCACCATCTTTCCCATAGAGGGACGTTTAGCAACCACCTTCTTTGGTGACCACCACCATGAGTTGTCTTGGATACCTTAGTCTTGATCCAGTGGTCTGCCTTCTTTCCAAATTCTTCTGGACAAATGGGACATAGTTCTACCAGGTACTGATGCAATTTTTCAGAAACACTGTTACTTAACAGATGCTTTTTCATAATAGGATTCTAAAACCCATCATAGTGTTGCACCTGGTTCCCTTTTAACCAGACACCCAGGGATTTGACTGAGAAATCAACAAAATCTACCCAGGAGTTACTAGAGGTTTTCCTAGTCTCCCTGAACCAGATCCTGTACTCCTCAGTTGTGAGTCCAAATCCCTCAATCAGAGTATCATTCATTCAGTCATAATACATATGCATCATTCAGTGTCAGGAGTCTATCCCTACACTTTGCTGAAAACTGCTCCCAGAGTAAAGAGCCCCAATATTTGTGGCTGAGATTTCTCATTTTACAAGCCCTTTCAAAGGCTGTAAACCATTTGGTAATATCATCTCCTTCTACATATTTGGGGACAATACCTTTGGGGATTATTGGGTCAAAAGCTTCTTCTTTCTCCCTATTTAAAATTTTGCATCCACCAGCGATGGGTCCTAGGCCCATCTCATCGTTTCCTTTTCTATAGCTAAATGTTTAGCTTCCAATTTCATCCTCCTAGCTGGCTAGACAAGCATTTTCACTGTCTCCATCTCTGGTGTACTATCAGGTGTGCTCACAGTGGTGTTACTATCAGCGAAGTTGTCAAGGGATTCATCATGCTCTTCTTCATCCTTCTCATCCTCATCCTAATGAGTGGTTCCTTTACTTGCCATGGCTTTATAATTTTCTGAAAGAAGTTGCTACAGATCGGCTTTTGTGGGTTTAGACCCCGTGGCAAATTTTCTATGCTTGGCAGAGGAACTTAAGTTTGTCCAGGTTGAGCTCCTGGGATGCACCTGCTCCCTGTGCCATTGTTTTAAAGTATCTTGGACCTTTTGGGAAACTTAAAAAAAATATAAGTACACTTCTAAAATTCCTAACTAACTAAAATTCTAAAAAGTTTGGACTAGGGAACTTAACACAAGGCCCTAACAGTAAATATGAAACAATTTAGAAAAAATCAAAAATTGGAAACATGTTTCCTAACAAATGGCAATTTTGGATTCCTTAGTGGTATCACTCATTAACAAAGTGGCACAGCAAATGTAAAGTTTTATATCCCACTGCTGCTGGCAAAGTAGTAAGATAGCTCTTTATATGGTATACCCGAATCAGACATACCATGCAAATGGTCCAGTGTTTCCCTTACTAGTGAACAAGTGCTTGCTCTAGCAATCCCAGAATGCTCTTTTAGGGAGCAGTGTGGTGGAATAGCCTTAGGCCTATCAGAGAGGAGTGTTAGAAATGTACTATAGGCACACAGTAAATAAATGAGTCACATGGCTCATGAAGGAGATTCACACCAATTTACAAAAATAACAAGTATCTTTATATATGTTTAGGAACCAGAATCAATACTATCAGGTAGGTATGTTTTGTAATAGAAATTATTGCAGTTTTGAATAGTCGACACTACAATTTTTTTGAAGCTGCAATGTTATCCTATGGAGGGAAAACAAATACGGCAAACAAGTACTCAGCAGTGACTTGCAGGGCTAATCTTCCAGACTTAGGGTGAGTATGGGGCAGGAGCCTGGGCCACATCAACACATCACCTTGGGCGGCACTCTGGCAGCTGTGTTCAGAGGTGTAGTCCAGCATTGGGTGCCCCATGAGGTCAATGGGGATCGGTTCAGTCAGAAAGATGCTGCAGGTGAGAACTAGGGAACCAGTCATGTGGATCCACCAAGTGGGCTCAGTTCTTGTGATGCTCGGGGAGATAGGGACACCAGTGGTCCTCTTCTCCTCTGTCTGGGGCACCTGGGTGCAGAGGGTTCTTGGACCATCAGGTTTCCATCACCTGTAGCAGTCGTAGTGGAGGGGGTTTTGCAGAAACAGGATGCATGCATGGGTGTAAAGGTCTCAGTGGGGATACCTATGATGGACTTTGTCTCTGGAGAGGCTGGGGACCATGTTGTCACTGTTGGCACACTTCAACTTGGGCGAGGGGGCACGGCTGCACTGGTGCTGTCTAGCATTGGGTTTTGGTGATCTAAAGCATTTTTAGCATTTTTTTGGAGCCTGCAAGGATGCAGGGAAGCAGCTCCGCTACTGCACAGGAGTTCCTTTGTGCTGGCATGAATGCTGGCAGTCTTCCCGGGATTTTGAAAGTTTCTTGAGCAGCTTGAGGACAAGGTGTCTTTCTCACAATTGTTGAAGCCAGCAGGCAGGCTGGCAGGATTTGCACTGAGTCAGTCACTGATCTTCACTTCTTGCCTTTTGCATCTCTGGAGTGTCCTTCTTTTTCAGTTCAGCAGGATTCTGATTTTCTGGTGCCAGGGGCTCCTCTAAATACTGAACATAGGGGTGTTTAGAGGAATATAGGGTAGAAGTGAATGGGCTACTTCCCCCCCAGGTCAACTACACCCCCTATATGACCACTTCCTGTGGGAAGTGGGCATAACCCTGTCCCAGAGCAAATGTACTTAAAATGGCTTCCCTGCTCACTCACTGCATCTAAGAAAGACATAGCATCAAGAAAGGCATAGCAGAGGCATATCTGCTCTTGCAGATATGTCCTCACATGTAATATAACACACCCTGCCTTAGAGGTACAAGGCCTGTTGTAGAGTGACTTACATATATCACATGCAGTGTTAGGGGTCATGGCATACAGGCTGTGTGCCATGTCATATTTTCACTTTTAGCTTCATCAAGACATGTGGCCTGCAATGGCAGTCTGCATGTGCGAGGTGAGGGATCCCCAAGGGTGGCATAATACATGCTGCAGCCTTTGGGGATCCTCTTTGGTACCCATGCCCTAGGTACCAGGGGTACCACTTACTAGGGACTTACAGGGGTGTCAAAAGTATTGACAACTAGGGAATAATTGCACAGTTTTTAGGAAAAGAGACTGGGCTCTGAGGACCTGGACAGCAAGAACCCAGTGCACTTTTAATCAAAAGTGCATCAGTTACCAAGCAAAAACTGGGGATGATCATGTCAAAAAGGGGCACTTTCCTACACCCCTTACTTCCAGTTGCCAGGAGATACTGTACCACTAGTGTAAGTGTAAACATAGAGCCTATGTGTAAATGAGAAACTGTAAAGTGCCAGCAAGTGTTAGGAATGGGGTCTCTGGTTGGCAGTCAGTTTGCACTTTGTCCAAGCAGGGACCTCCACTCTAGTCAGGGCAATGGAGAAACACACTTAGATAACCCCTGCTTACACCCTTAGTAGCTTGGCACCAGCAAGCAGGCTTAACTCAGAAGCAGTGTGTAAAGTATTTGTACCAACAGACACAGTAATACAGTGAAAACACTACAAAATGGACACCATACCAGTTTAGAAAAATAAGTAGTAGTTATCTAAATCCAACAAGACCAAAATGACAAAAATCCCATATACACAAGTCAAGGTGTGAATTTTCAAAAGAATAAGGGGGTCATTCTGACCCCCACAGGCGGCGGTAGCCGCCGGCCTGGCTGGGACCGCCAGAAGACCGTCCAGCGGTCAGAAGACCGCAGCGGTCATTCTGGGTTTCCCACTGGGCTGGCGGGCGACCGCCAAAAGGCCGCCCGCCAGCCCAGTGGGAAACACCCTTCCACGAGGAAGCCGGCTCCGAATGGAGCCGGCGGAGTGGAAGGTGTGCGACGGGTGCAGTGGCACCCGTCGCGAATTTCAGTGTCTGCAAAGCAGACACTGAAATTCAAAGTGGGGCCCTCTTACGGGGGCCCCTGCAGTGCCCATGCCATTGGCATGGGCACTGCAGGGGCCCCCAGGGGCCCCACGACACCCCTCACCGCCATCCTGTTCCTGGCGGTCGGAACCGCCAGGAACAGGATGGCGGTGAGGGGGTCGGAATCCCCCATGGCGGCGCAGCAAGCTGCGCCGCCATGGGGGATTCCCAGGGCAGCGGAAAACCGGCGGGACACCGCCGGTTTTCCTGTTCTGACCGCGGCCAAACCGCCGCAGTCAGAATGCCCTGCGTGGCACCGCCAGCCTGTTGGCGGTGCTCCCGCAGACCCCGGCCCGGGCGGTCGGAATGACCCCCTAAGAGTCTTACTCCATAGAAAACAATGGACATGTTGAGTTAACACAAAGTACCTGGTTTGCATAAAAAAATAAAGCCGCAAAGGGCGAGTGTATGTTGGAAAAGCCAGCAATGCGTAGATTCCTTATTCACAAGTGAGGCCGTGCATCATTTCTTCTCCGGTTGGTTAGGCAATGTGTTGTTTTTCTCCCTCGCAAGAGAGCGATGTGTCGTGTTCCAGACGGAACACATCAGATCCACGCAGGTTCACGATGACTTTGACGCCCAGGGACGTTGCGTGAGAAATCCAGTTGCACGTGTTAGAAAAGCGCACTGCATGGGTTTTGTGTCGTTATCAGATGCCACAAGTGGGTGTTGTGTCGTTTCTCCAGCTGCAATGCATCGATCTCCCAGCCACAATGCAGGTAGAGCATCGAAAATTTCCCGGCATGGAGTTCTGTGCATGGATTTTAGCTCTTGTTCTGCCAACTTCACCTCTCAAGGGTCCAGGGACAGGATAGGGCACCACTTGGCAGGGAAAGAGTCTCAGCAGAGAGTCCTGGTGCTGACAGAGGAAATCTTTGATGGCCCTGAGACTTCAAAACAGGAGGCAAGCTCAATTCAAGCCCTTGGAAATTCTTCTCAAATAGGAATGTACAACAAAGTCCAGTCTTTGTCCCTTTTCACAGGCAGAAGCAATAACTGCAGGATAGCCCAACATAGGATAGGCAGGAGCAGCACTTCTCCTCAACTCTTCTCCGTGGCGGAGGTTCCTGTTGGGTCCAGACGTGATCTTGAAGAAATCTAAAGTCTGGGTTTTTGGGTCCATTACTTATACCCCTTTCTGCCTTTGAAGTGGGCAAACTTCAAAGGAAAGTCTTTGTTGTTCACACGATCTTGCCTTGCCCAGGCCTGGCCCTACACAACACCAAGGGGTTGGAGACTGCATTGTGTAAGGACAGACACAGCCCATTCAGGTGTTAGTGACCATTCCTCCCTTCACTGTAGCCCAGATGGCTTACCAGGATATGCAGGCTACACCCTAGCTCTCTTTGTGTCACTGTCTATAGGAAATTCACAACAGCCCAACTGTCAGTCTGACCCAGACATGGAATACACAAGCAGGCAGAGTCACAGAATAGTTTAAGCACGAAAATGCCTACTTTCTAAAAGTGGCATTTTTAAATTAACAATCTAAAAAACACTTTCACTAAAAGATGTATTTTTAAATTGTGAGTTCAGTGACATCAAACTCCTTATTTCTATCTGCTATCAAGGGGAAACTACACTGTAAGACTATTTAAAGGCAGCCCCCATGTTAACCTATGAGAGAGATAGGCCTTGCAACAGTGACAAATGACTTTGTAAGTATTTCACTGTTCGGACATGCACAACACATCAGTACATTTCCCACCCTTAACATACACTGCACCCTGCCCATAGGGCTACTTAGGGCCTACTTTAGGGGTGCCTTACATGTGTAAAAAGGGATGGGTTGGGTTTGGCAAGTGGGTTTACTTGCCAAGTCGAATTAACAGTGCAAGACTGCACATACAAACACTGCAATGGCAGGTCTGAGACATGTATACAGGGCTCCTCATGTGGGTGGCACAATCAGTGCTGCAGACACACTAATAGCATTTGATTTACATGTCCTGGGCACCTCTAGTGCACTTTACTAGGGACTTACTAGTAAATCAAATATGCCAATCATGGATAAACCAATCACCAATGCAATTTACACAGAGAGAATATGCACTTTAGCACTGGTTAGCAGTGGTAAAGTGCCCAGAGCCCTGAAGCCATCAAAAACTGGTCACAAAAAGTAGGAGGTAAGATGCAAAAGGTTTGAGGATGACCCTGCAAAAAGGGCTTGCTCCAACAGCACAAAACATTTAAGTTATAGAGTTGACTGATGTTTCCTTTAAAGTTAAACTACAGCCCATATTTTGAAAGAGGCAAGAGCATGAACTGCACCTGCACCCCTCATCCTTGCAGTGGTCTACTTGGAGTTTGATGGAAAGTGGAGCAGCATCAAGTGGGCAAGTTTTTGTTTGTAACTATTCTTGTTAGTTAACCTTTTTTTATGTATGCCAATGTTTAATGACATCAACATGAAGGTTGACACACATTCAACAATATCTGGAGGTGTCGGATGATGTGTTTGGTGTATTGATTTGTATTAAAGTTTGCCACTAGATTGCTTTTTACAAGCCAAGTGCTGTTTTGAGCAAACACATGGCTGCATAATTAAAAAGAGGTGCATGCATTTTTTCCATGCTATGAGTGACAGTCGTACCAAACATGCCCCATTTGAGGACTGGGTCAGGTGTGATGCTCCATCACAAATGTGACTAGGTAATGTAGGCCCTATTACTGGTGAAATGGCATACTAATCACCTATGATACCGGTAATGTTTTAAATTTTACAACTGTAAGTTGGTACAATGACCAAATATTAATGAGCATCTGGTCCAACAGGATTGGAAACATAAGTACACTGGCATTATTTCTCATTAAAACATGTTAAAAATATGTTGCCACAGCAAGATTAAAGCCTTACTCCTTCACAATTGTGCCTGTAAGCTGGTCTGTTTCAATCAACATGAATTCAACAGGCAAACTGTATTGATTGAAACAGACAGGAATGTGTCCACATTGGTGAGAGTTATACGGATCCCAAAGAACAGTTTAGTGTCCTCAGTCATGTTCAGATGAGAAATCATGTGATGGTGAGAAATGTGATACTTAAAGGGACATTTGCAGATGGAAGGTTATATCACATATATGTTGTGGTATCTAATCTTGAAAAGTCCGTTCAGGCTCAAAATACAACTTATTTTGGAAATTGCTAAATGCTTTTTGCTTTGTGCTGAAGTGGATTATAAACGTTGGAAGGCCTATGTATTTATTCATGCTCTTGGGGCCATTTGCCAATCTACCACAAAAATATTTTTCTAAATATCTTCAACTGCATAGGTATGTACATAATGCATGATACTTTGCTAAGCTACTTCACTTCAGTACAGACTCCATATAACATGTTTTACATTTTAAATATACTTTAGTTACTTGGCGTGAGTGTCACTATTGTGAAATGATAAAAGGATACAAGCTTTCAGTTTATATACATATTGGTACAAAATTGCAGTATCTTTGGACACACATTAATTCATATTTTACTATTTGTGAATGTAAATGATGCAGATTATTTGACCCTGTAAATACACTGTACACTAAATATTGATGCTATTATGTTATTTTTGAGGAGATATTTTCACTATTCTGAAAAACAAAACCAGAGGTTTAAAACAGTTCCTACAGAGAAATTGCTATTGATGAGTGACACAGTCACATATGTTAAAGGAGCTATCATGGGTAATTACAAAGCTTTGACTAAATAGTTTCTGAAATGTTCCCTACATGGATAAGATACCGATGATAAAGAAGCCAAGATTGAGAGCCTTGAAGCTGGGGAAATATGTAGACTTGGCAAATAGTTTGTGCTCAAAGTTCAAGTTCAATTCTATTTACACAGATACACTCAAACGTTTGTATCTGTCATTTCAGCATCATCAGGGACAACTGGAAGAGACATTGGCCATGTCGGTGGGAATGCAGCTGGCCACTGTGGTTTGGGTGCTGAGAATACTGACAATGAGCGACCGCGTGGCATGGAGGGTGAGGGGTCTGGCACGGAGGCCATGAGTTCATCAACATTATCTTCAGAGGCCTCCACAGAAGACCAGTCACTAGTGGTGGCAGACCCTACTGCACTTTTAAGATCTGCATCCTTGTCTGCCACCCACATCCCCATCTCTACCCTCCCTCTTGCTCCCCCATTTGGCCAAACCCGCCCCCCCCCCAAAAGGGGTAGTGTCTCCTTTGCTGCAGACACCTCCCCGTTTCCCCAAACAGGTTGTGGTGAGCGTGGAGGCTATATAGGCCAGAGACTGCACTCCTGAAAGCCATCCACGGGTTTAGTTTGCAGAAGCAACAAATATTGGCATGCATAGTGCAACATCTGGCCTACAGAGGTCATTCCAAGGTCTGGTCTCCTCACTCACTGAGGTCTTCGAGCCTTCTCACCCTCATGCCCCAACTTCCATCCCTTCCCCATCCCAATTTCCTATTCCCAGTCCTGTCCAAAGCATACCCCCTCCAACACACACAAGCCACACATCCAGTCATAAACACAGACTAAGCAAAAAACACAAGCACACACACAAACATAGAGATACCACACCCACCACCACAACCAGATTGTTCTGTGCATGCCACTCACCTGAATTCCAGTTGTTCTGAGGGGGTGATGACAATTTCCCAAACCTGGTGAGGACTAACATGACTGATGAAGAGTACATTGCCCTCTTGAAAGTCCTAAAGGGGATGGGGTTGGGGGAACAGAAAAAGAGAATATCTCAGCTTCTGCTTCGTAGACTGCAGAATCAGACGGGTGGAGCCTGGACTGTGTGTCGTGTTGGGCATCAGGACATCTGGTTTCCCAAAATACTTGGTTCCTGGTTTTTAGTATTCTGGGCTGCAATACATTGAACTTGCATAAAGTATTGTACAGTGCATAATGTCAGTTCTTGTTTACACGTTGTGCATACATTTCTATGAGGTTGAACAAATCTCTTCCTATTTTTACAATATTTTGAGTCTCTGATGCAAATTCAAAACTGAAAAAAAAATCAACTTGACTAAAGGGCTTCTTTGTGTTCTGGCACAATATCTTCACAATAATAGTTTTGATAAACTTCCTCTATTTCTAATCACCTAGTTCTCAGGGGAGCGCTAGTTACGGGGGATACGTCTTTTCTTAATATATGTTTAGTGGTATCTTGGATTCCCGCTGAAATTATAAATCATGCTAGTATTGTCATAAATTATTAAAAAGACAGCTCTTTTTATTTCATTTAAGCGGATATTTACCTTGAAATGAAGTTACTTTCTTGAAAATTTCAAGAGAACCCAAACTGTTTTTTCACCTTTCTTATTTTCTCTCTTTAACAGGAAATATGGGATCGTCGGCAGAAGACGGAAGAGGAGAGCTGGGATTCTACAGGAAGCCGACCAGAGGGAGAGGATTGCCAGGACTTGACTGGAGACTGTCTGGAGGACCAGAAATGCTGGAACTCGACTGGAAGCTGGTCGGAGGAGGAGGAACATTGGAAATCAACTGGTGGCAAGCTGGAGAACAAGGAACTCAACTGGAAGCAAGCTGGAGGACTAGGAATTTGACTTGACGTTGAGTAGAGCAAAAGGTACAAAGCCAAGCAAGGCCTCAGACTCACAAGCATCCTTAAATAATCAAATGTGCACCTGTGTCTTTCGGCAGTTGATTGCTTGCTAAGGAAATGAGCAATTAGCCTCCTGATTTTGGAACACGTTCAATGCAGATCACATTGTGAAGAGCACATGCTTTGGCAGTTACAGTTGGAGCAGGTGGAAAGGTAGTTGGTTGCTTGTTCAGGAAATGAGCAATTATCCTCCTGATTGTGGCACAAGTTCAATACAGATCACATTGTTAAGAGCACATATTTTAGCAGTTACAGTTGGAGCAGGTGGAATACAATGTGCATGATCAACAAGCGTTGGCTGTAATAAATGAGACATTTAACAAGCATTGATTATTGCAAACTTGATATTCAAGGTTGTAATGAATATACCCAAATACGTCTGAATGTTGCAGGAAACAGAACCTTACTGCAGTCGAGCTCTTGGATGTGCTAGTGTACCCACAACACACATGCACATCCACCCCCAGCACCTACAACACACATGCACCACCACCCCAGCACGCCTGCAGACACCATACCCAAATGCACCACTGGCACTCCTGCAGACACCACACACACCACCACAAACATATGCACCAGCACACCTACAGTCATCACACCCACCATCACACTACCATGCATCACTACCGCCAGCACACCTGCAGAGACCACACCCAAATGCACCACCACTACCAGCAAACACACAGACACCACACCTACCACCACACCCACATGCACCACCAGTACACTTGCAGACACAACAACCACTACTACGCCTAAATGCACCACCATATCTGCAAGCAACACAATCAATTTCACATCCACAAGAGACAAATGCCCACAGTCACTTGAGCAACAGACACCCGGCAAAAGCACACTCTCAAACACACCATATACACTAGAACAACTGGCAACTGCACCCTCAACAATATATACACACACAACACCCACTTCCACTTCCTCTACTTCCCAAATCCAACTCTTTGTCAACAATCCTCCCATTTTCCTAAAGAATACCTTTTATTTGCCCTGACCCTGAACCCCTTCCATATCCCAAACCACGCCTCCCACACCCAAAACCCACCCCTTCCAGCCCTACATCCACACCTCCAGAACCCCAATCCACCCCTTCAAAAACCAAGTCCACACCTCCCCAACCCAACCCTTACGTCCCAAATAAGAACATTGAGGTGCCTTCTCTGTGCCCAATAGATGTCCCTTCCTGAGGAGGTTGTACTTGCAGTGCAATTAGGAGGCAAGTTCAGGGCCTGAAGCCCACTTTTCCAGCTATGGACTAGTTGGACATTGTTTGTTGTTTAATAAAATTTACACTGATAAAAGTATTTCTATATCATATTAATATTTATTTATTTTTAATTACCTCTGTCCTGTTACTATTTTTATACCATTAATAATTGTTTGCTGATAATGTTATGTATGCTAATGTATGTGACATGCACTCATTCTCATTTTTGACAGTGACATGCACGGGTATTATTTTTGACATAGTTATATAGTGTATACATTAGTGTTGCACATTAGTGATCATCATGTTCATTTTGGTGCAAACATTCATCATGTTACCGGACGGTTACACAAACATTATAAATGTTTCTATTTTTGTGACTTGAGTATGCATGTGTGTTCATTTTAATAAGATGTGTTGGTGGTAGAAACATTGGCATTACACATGAAATATGACACTTTGGAGTTAAATGACCTTGGGCCAGGGTTGCGATAGTCAGTATTTGCGACACCCAAATTGTGATTTTTAACTAATTGCAATTTGTGAGTTGCTAAATCTGATGCACAACAGTATCTCAGACACTGTTTGCAATTCACAAATGGGCCGCAAGGGACCTACCTCATTAATATTTATGAGGCAGGTCACAAATAGCGACCAATTTGGGAATGGGTGCACTCATAGGGATTGTGACCTGCTGGGGTCAGCAGACCACCATGTCTGTGACTGATTTTGAAAAGCAGTCTATTCGCCTTAAAGGAAAACAGGATGAATTACAAAAAATGTAAAAGTTTCATTTTCATTTTTTCAGAGCAGGCAGTGATCCATGGGACCACACCCTGCTCTGAAAAAATGTTGCCTCCCCCATTCACAAAGAAGAAAGGATCCCTTGGGGACCCCTTCCTGTTTGCAAATGGGTTACCACTAATTTGAAATGGGTGGCAACTGCTATTGTTTTGTGACTGTTTCCTGGTTGCAAAACAATCATACATTCACCTGCAAATCACTATGAAGAAGGGACACCCTTGGCATACCCCCTTACCAAATCGCAAATAGGGTTTTGTGCTTAAGAATATGGTTTTTTTTTGTCACAAATGGCCTGATTCGGTGAATTGAGCTGTTTGCAACCAAAAAAGAGCTATATACATATGGGGCCATATTTATACTTTTTGATGCCAAACTGCGCTAACGCAGTTTTGCGTCAAAAAAATTAGAGCCGGCTAACGCCATTCTGAAGCGCCATGCGGGCGCCGCATTTAATCAATGACGTTAGCCGGCGTTAGCCGCCGGCGCTGCCTGGTGTGCGTGGAAAAAAACGACGTACACCAGGCAGCGCCGGCGTAGGGGGATATGGAGCTTGGGCGCCAAAAAATGGGGCAAGTCAGGCTGAGGCAAATTTTTCGCCTCAACCCGATTTGCGCCATTTTTTCCGACTCCCAAACCCCATAGAAATGACTCCTGTCTTAGCAAAGACAGGAGTCATGCCCCCTTGCCCAATGGCCATGCCCAGGGGACTTATGTCCCCTGGGCATGGTCATTGGGCATAGTGGCATGTAGGGGGGCACAAATCAGGCCCCCCTATGCCACAAAAAAATAAAAATAAAAATACCTACCTGAACTTACCTTAATGTCCCTGGGATGGGTCCCTCCAGCCTTGGGTGTCCTCCTGGGGTGGGCAAGGGTGACAGGGGGTGTCCCTGGGGGCATGGGAGGGCACCTCTGGGCTCCTTCAGAGCCCACAGGTCCCTTAACGCCTGCCTTTTCCAGGCGCTAAAAAACGGCGCAAAAGCGGCCGTATGTCATTTTTTTTGACCCGCCCACTCCCGGGCGTGAATTTTGCCCGGGAGTGTAAATACGGCGCACATGCCTCAGAGTCCGTTTTTTAGACGGGAACGCCTACCTTGCATATCATTAACGCAAAGTAGGTGTCCACGCTAAAAAATGACGCAAACTCCATGGACTTTGGCGCTAGACGCGTCTAACGCCAAAGTATAAATATGGAGTTAGTTTTGCGTCGGAATTGCGTCAAAAAAAACGACGCAATTCCGGCGCAAACAAAGTATAAATATGCCCCATGGTCTCAAATATGTAACAGAAAATGCACAAAGCAAGGGCACATATGACCTTAATATATCTCTTACATGTTTGAAGTTTAGAGGTTACATTGGTTGTACAATCTGTATAAATCCACTTGTTTCATCATGTAGTGCAAATACTATATCGGCTTTGCATAGTTATAATGATGTGTACTCTTTATGTATATATGGCAGTTTGTATTAAATGATTACACACACTTGTATGGACACAGTCCCATTTAGGGATTGTTGTCACTTTTTGTGTAGGTGCCTATTTGGCATGCAGGAATTTAGTACCAGATTAGCGCATATTAATGATATGTTGAGGTGTTTTATTTTAAGTTTTTGTAACTACCACATTAGACACATAGACAATGTACTTTTGCTTGCAAGTCTTTTTTAAACATGCACAAGTCCAGTGCTAATATAAATGGATCATTCCGAGGATGACAGGTTAAAAAGTGACTTACCTTCAGCTCCTGCTATGACGGGGTTGATTTACATCTTGGTCCAGTAGCAGCGCAAAGGTAGGACTTGTACGATCAGATTCCTGGCAGCAGGAAATGGGAAAAGTATATAAAAAGGTAATTTTCAAACTTATATCCATTGCAATCTGTTGTCTACAGGACCGCTAACATGTAAGTAGAGCGGGCGGACTACCCCTAGGAACAGGAAATCCAACAGTAAATCAACCGATTCCACCAAGATCTAAATCTGGCCGTTAGTCTACATATATGATCAGTGATTGCTGGTTTGTTTCATCTAGTTCACAATACCACATTCAAACCCCTAAACTGACCAGGGTAATAGATGTTATTGGCAACCTTAAACATGGAATTCTAATTCCCAAGGAATCAGTGGAAACAGATTTACTCTTTAATTTTGTCACATTGCATGTTCAAAGTAAACACAAGAAAGATACAAAAATACATTTCCAAAACATTTATTGAAATGATTGTATTCTTACACAGAAAGCATGAGCTGTGATTATTAGAAAAATGAGACATTACTTTAATCAGTTTTGTTAGAATGGTAATCAATATAAACAATTCAACAATGTTCATTGTTACTAATATTGGCTTACTCTAATCTGTATCTAGTACTATACTGAAGAGAGCATAGTGTGAGTCCCCTTCTGCCTGATCAGTTGGGATAGTCTAGCCCCCATATCTTGATCTTAGGTGTCCTGAAGCTGGTTTAAGTGCATGGGTTATCTTCCTTAACTGGATGTAGGTCAGAGTCAACAGGGCTGCATCTCAGTCACAGTTCAAAGAGAGTAAAACTCTCTCCTTATCGCACTGTGAAAGAGGTGCGCAACAGCCACTTTGGTTTTTCTTGCAAAAATGGGTTGTCTCCTAATGAGCACAAAAAAGGGAAATAAAGGCATCACTTTTTGATTCTATATCCCTGGACTGAATGTGCAGACTGCGGGGCAATATTACCTACCAGGAATAAATGTATAAGTACCACGTTCCCGTGTTAGTAGGAAACAATGTGAAGAGCCACCAGTAGAAAAAGAAGTCAAGTTAAAACATGAATCTAAAATGGAGACCAAATGTGGGCCATGCAACAAAAGACATGGTACAATCTTCCCTTCAAAAAGGTTTTAGACAGTGTGTTTGTGCATGGACCGACAGAAAGTGGATTGTTCTGCCAGTTTTGGATAATTCAACACAAGGGGCCAATTTTTCTCATAACAGAGAACAATCCTGGTACCAGTGTGGAAGATCAACCTTCCATCTTCAATGGAGGAGGGGCTTCAGATACAACTCCAGAGGTCAAACTAGAGCTAACATTGCAAAGGGTAAGTATAAAGCTTTCTCCAATTACTTTGTGAGTTCCAATATGACAAGTTGATCAAGCATGGCTGTAGTTATCAACAGATATGTTGGTTCTTCAAACTGTAGTACATTATCAAATAATAGTTTACAAAGAACTATTAGAGGTTTTCTTATCACACACAATTAATTTTTCCCACACAGAAAACACTCTTATTTATGAGGAAATCAACTAATTACTACTCAGAGCCTCCATCGAAAAAACAATCATTGATTCTTCAAGATTATTAACCAATCTTTATCTGCTGAAAATGAAAAACAACCATTTTGTTTTATGTATCGACATTTCAAAATAGAGAAAATCTTTCATTAAAGAGTCTCAGGGCCAGATTTAGAGTTTGGCAGATGGGGTTAGTTCATCACAATTGTGACAGATATCCCATCTGTCATATTATGATTCTATTATATTGCATAGACATTGTAACATGGCAGATAGGATAGCCGCTGAGTTTGTGATGAAGTAACCCATCCGTCCTTAGTCTCGGAGGCTGTATCCAACCTGCAAATTGGATGGTGTGTCTAGATCTGGATGATGATAATTTCCCAGTAACTCTACATAACAAATTCTTTCAGTTCCAATAGGAATACAATTTTCTATCAGTTTACAGTTTTTCATATGGTCTTTCTTTAGCCCATGGTATTACACCAAGCTTTTAAAACTGTCCATAACTGACTTACATGCTCAGGATTTTCATTTACTTATATTTCTAGACAACATTCTTATTCTGTCTCAGTGTCAGAACCCACTTACCTGAAGTTCTGATATAGATTCTGCAGGAGAGAGGCTGATCCACCAAATCCCCAGCAGACTGTACTCCATGTATAAGCAAACATTTCCAGTTTAATGGCTTGCGGGTAGATGGATGTTGCGATGAAAGAGAAGGTGAGAGTACACAGGTACTTTGTCTGCTTCTACCTCCACATTAGTGTTGTTTTTTTAAGGTTCCCTGTACTATTCTTTAATCTAGTTTACCTTCACTGATCATCTACCAGGATTTCTAGTGCCTTCTAAAACAAATACATTGCACAATTACTCCACTTCTCAACATTATGTGCATACCAATAGAATTACACTCTTTGTTACACTTACCCTTTACATAATTGGTAACTTTCCTTTCGGAGTCCCCTTTGCACATGGATTCAAAGTAAATACTCTCTCACAAATTGGGGCTATTCCTGGCTACAAAGTCCTCTTTTGTTTCTAGAAAATGTAGTCCTCACAATGCACTGGAACGATACCTGGAGCTTTCTCCCAAAAATCATAAGATGTCTCTCTAAAGATTATCCAAAGTCTAACATAACCACATGGTTATTTGGAAGAAATGTATCTGTCCTCATTAAGGATAAGGTTCACAATGGCATGACTCTAATGACACTAGACACTAAAACAAGGTTACCAATCAGAACTAAGCTTTTGTCTTTGCCTATCACATGCATTTTACCTTGATTTGCATCGTAAAGGTGTCTTCTCTGAATAAAAATGAGATGAGGTTACAGCCATCAAGACTGCATGAGCATTACTGAACGTGAGGTGGTGCAGGATTTTCTCTTTCAAAATAGGGTGAGTATATGCAGGCCTGTTACTGGGCTCTTCTAGAGCATTAAGCCAAGGTATGGGCACTGTAGTTCTAACATCGCAGCCCAAGATGGCCGTCAAGATTTTGGGCTCCAAAATCTTGTGAAAACATTCATGGGCTTCTCTTTATGTAGTTTCATGGGAACTTGTTTTCATGAGAACTTGTATCTATAAAGGCATGTTACAACAAAAAACTGATACATGCAGAGATCAACAATGATGTGTTGTTTACTATTCATGGAGAGCCACCATGGGAGGTTTTAGGGACAACTAGTGTGTTTTGGCAGAAAAGTTCTTAGCATGGTGATAGACATGTACAACTGCCCTGCTACAGCTACAGTGATATCTTAACCTTTGTAAAGATGTTGATCTTGAGCGAACACAGAGGATACATGAGTACTATGACTTAGGCATGCCTTACAGACTGTTGTCTTCTTAGACTGGGAGGGGCACCCAACACACCACTCTCAAGTTGGGAAAGGCTACTGCCTTTACTGGGAGGTATATAGCATCAGCACAGTGGTGGCAGCATACTGTGTTTTTCATTTTTAGTACTCAGCAAAGTGAACAGTACTTTTTACCTGTGCAACAGGAGTGGCACCATCTAGTTCACTCTGGTAAAGTTCCATTGCTGTGTGCTTACCTCATCTTTGACCTGCATTGGTTTGTATGCAGCGCTGAGTTACTGAGTGTGTATGTGGGAATGTACAGTGCATCAGAAAATAACAACTGATGTGCGTGGGCCAATGGGGATTGGTATCTATGGAAATAGGCTATAGGCTCTGACTAGAAAGCCAGGCAGGGAAAACCAACAGGTCTGTAACAAACGTGGGGTGCTCGGGGATGTAGGTGCACCTATGGTCCTCTTCTCTAAGGCCCAGGGGCGACGGATGCAGGGGTGTCCTTTGGTGTTGGGTTTGTGTGTCCGGGAGCTCCCGCAGTTGAGTGGTTCCTATGGCCTGATGCTGCTGGTGTCATTGGGGTGTCTGTGAGCTGGGAGGCATGTGGGAGTTAACATGCTGTGTTGCCTCAGCATGCTGCAATGTATGTATGCCCACATGCCCATTAGAGGTTACAGTACATTGAAGGCTGTGCACATATGTATGTGTGTGGGCAGCGGTGTGTGTGTGCTTGCTATGGATCTAACCCAAGGAAGAGACAGAGTTCCATTTTGGGAGGACTGGGGCTTGCAGGAGGAGAAGGGAGAGCTAGACGATTCCTGAGAGCCGGGTGGGACACACGTTGGAAGATAGAAAAGTAAGACTCTGTTGTGTACATCAATCAGGGTTCTTCGATTATGAATGAAGGTCAGTGGTCTAAGAGGCCTGGACACATCTAAAAAAGGAGATAGGGCTGATAAGACAATCATAAAGAATAGACCTTTTGATTAACATTTCACAGAGGCTGACATTCAGGTACTAACCCCTAGTCTCTTGCAAGGCCTGTGTTTTGGGCTATCAAGACTGTAGACTATCCTGCTGTGATAGCCAGTTGCTGGAAGATTAACACAACCAAGGAGTGGGCACTTGTAGGAAGCTGGCTCTTTACATGGTGCACTAAAAAGAAGTACACCGTGCAGAGAGTCCAGTGGACCCCCAATTGGTTAGCAGAGGCAAAAGTAGATAGTACTAATGCTCTATTTTGTGGTAGTGTGGGCAAGCAGCTAGGCTTATCAGAGCGTAGTGCTAAGCATTTGTAGTAGTCACAGAGGCAATACATGAGACACAGACTCAAAAAATAAATACAAGACCAATGTAGAAAAATAACACTTCTTTGTATACATATTTTGAACCCAAAAACTTTGTTACAAGGTAAGTATGTTTTTAAGCATAAAATACTTTTCACTTGCAAAAGTGGACACAGCACAATTTTTGAGTTCTTTAATAGTAACCTATGGGAGGAAAACAAATTCAGCAAGCATGTACTTTACAAGGACTTAAAATACCAATTTCTGAGACTGCAGGTAAGTGTTGGGTAAGGGCCAGAAGCATACCAACAGGTCACTCTGGGCAGTACTGGCGCAGCTGAGTGCAGCTGTGTAGTACGGTGTTGGCTGCCCGATGTATTTCAATGGGGATTGGTCTCTGTGGAAATAGGCTGAAGGCTCTGGCTAGGAAGTCAGGCAGGGAAAACCACAGATAGGCAACAAATGTGGGGTGCTCAGCGTTGTATGTGCACCTTTGGTCCTCTTCTGTAAGGCTGAGGTACGACGGATGCCGGGGTGTCCTTTGGTGTTGGGCTTCTGTATCTGGGAGCACTCGCGGTTGAGTGGTCCTGTGGGCTGAGGCTTCAGGCATCATTGTGGAGTCCAGGAGGGGTGAATCCACAGTAGTCTTGAGCGCAGGAGAGCTAGGAGACATTGTTGAAACCATGAACCCACTTCAGATCCGGCCATAGGTGGCAGGTGCAGTGGCTGCTATAGGTGTCATGTTTCTCCCACTACAGATGCTGTGGGAGAGGACCTCTGCGTGTAGAAGCTGCAGGAAACTTCGGGGAGTCCAGTAGGAGTTAAAACAATGATGGACTCAGACCCTGGGGAGCTGAGAACCTTGTTGACAACAGAGCCTCACTCCCACTCAGGTCAATGGGGAGCAGATCTGCTGGTCAAGGGAGTCTTGAGTCTTTTTCGAAGGCAGGCAGTCCTCCTGGGTTTCTGGAAGCTCAGATGAAGGACAAGCAGTCTCTTGATATTAGGTCAGCTGCTTCTCTTCTCCTCTTCTGCGGATGCAACTCTTTAGTGTCCTTGGGCTTCTTAGGTCAGAGGATCTGAGATCTTGGGTAGGTGGCAGAAAATGGGTTGCTCACCTTTAATGTGACTGCATATTATTTATGACCACTTCAGGTGGCAAATGAGTATAACCCTGACCCTAGAGGTCTAATTCCAGCCAAAACAAGATGGAGGAATTTAAAAAGTGGTGTCCACTGCAGCTCATCCACCTTAGGGGTGTGACTGGCATGATGAGGACATGCCTCCTAATCTAACAAATTTTCCCACCTTGCTTGCTGATAAGAAGTGGGGTCAGGGTAGGGAGGTCAGTCATGTGCGCCATTTGAAGAGACCATGGTTGCATTACAAAGTCTGCTAGTCCTTTAAAGCTTCCCACTCTGGAATGTCCTTCCTCCCTGGAGGAGGTGTCAACATCCCCATCCATTGCAGGGTTTTGTCTCTGGCCTTCAAGAGTGCTGGCTCTCACCTTAGGGGGTCAGAAACATGGCTAAGATGGCTGAACTGGTCAGGACCAGTCAGTCAACACACTAGTAGCTAGTATGTTTTCGGAGGGTACCTCTAAGTTGCCCTCTGTGTCTATGTATTGGCAAATCCAACACTGGCATCCATGTGAGTTCACCAAAACGAGAGGTTTGATACCAAACATCCCTATCTTCAGTGAAGCAATCATGTAATTGGGGAGCTCACAGAGCCAGTGTCTAGCAAATGTATTTAAAATGGCTTTCCCAATCACTTGCTATATCTGAGAATTGACAAAAACATAGCAGGGGCTTATCTGCTTGATATGTCCTCACATGTACTATAATGCACCCTGCCTTAGGGCTGTAAGGCCTGCTAAAGGGGTGACTTACATATATTACATTCAACGTTAGAGGACATGACACACAGGCTGTGTGCCATGTCATGTATCGTCTGCATCAAGACATGCAGCCTGCAATGGCAGCCTGTCATGTACTTGGTGAGGGATCCCTTAGGTAGCACAATTTGTACTACAGCCCTTAGGGACTGTCATTAGTACCCCAGGCCCTAGGTGCTAGGGGTACCAGTTACTAGGGACTTATAGGGGGTGCTAAAGGTTTTGCCCATTCGGGGAAACAACTGTACAGTTTTGGGAAAGAGATCTTGTACTGAGAGCCTGGTTAGCAGGAACACAGTGCACTTTCAATCGAAATTTCATCAGATACCAGACAAAAAGTGGAGGCTAACCAGACCAAAAAGGGTGCTTTCCTATGACATTTCAAAGTGGGCAATGCTCATAACACAAATATCAAAGACAGAGATACTAAATCACAAGGAAATTGATTATACAGCAGGGATCTTAAG
Organism: Pleurodeles waltl; assembly: GCF_031143425.1. Taxonomy (NCBI): domain Eukaryota; kingdom Metazoa; phylum Chordata; class Amphibia; order Caudata; family Salamandridae; genus Pleurodeles; species Pleurodeles waltl. The sequence continues at coordinate 553,472,657 of NC_090438.1, forward strand.
ACTCCCTAATTATCAATCTAAAGCTGTGTATCTGCATGAGGAATCTCAGCATGAGCTCTGCCCTTTGTAACCAGGATTAGAGTCCAAGAGTCTGCCAGTCTCCCATGGTGGATGAGGGTCCATAATCCAGGAAATTCAAGAACACTCACCTGGAGCACAAGCTTCCTCCTGACCTATAACCTGTGGGCCCTGTGAGGAGAAGGTGATTGCCAGGAGTAAGTGACATCCAGTGGGGGTCCTACAGAGAAGATCCTGGGAGCGGATTGTGAGATTCTTGTCCATTGAGAAGTGCATGCTGATTGGGTCATTCGCTTGTATGTACTGTGTGACCTCTATAGAACAGGTGGAGGCTGCAGGGAGGACTGAACTGTAGCATCAACTGGGGCTCTAGCCTGTGCCCCTGATGCCAATGTGTGCTCTCCTTACCCCTACTTCTGCCCAATAATCTGTGGACTGCTCAACTTGCACTACCACTGAATGTCATGTGCTAAAGGGTGCTTACCCTATTTGCTCAGAGCCCATAGTAGGCCGGGTCCCAGGACATCCAGAGTAACAGTCCTCAATCACCAAGGTTGGGCATAGTAGTTTATGCTTTCCCTGTGGCCATCTGAAAGGGGTCCTGAAGTAGGGAATGCTGTGGGATTCAGCTTGAAGGCATTGATTTACTCCAAGAAATGAGGTGGTTTTTGATTCTAGAATGCTGGACTCGACTGAGGCTATATGAGTCATCAGGTAGCGATCGTGTTCGCAGGTAGGTGGGAGGTACAAGTTGGGTGCCAGCCTTGGTGGTTAAGAGCAGGTTATCTGAGGTCAATCGACTGGAGTGATGAGAATCATGAGTGGGCTGGTCCTGACACTCAGGAAACAAACAGTCTTTTTGGTTTTGTTATAAACCAAAACAAATCCTTATTAACACCAGTACAATCAACAGAATGTCTAAGTTTTCTAGTGAACTCACAATCTTATGTCTTGCAACTTTCAAAGTCAAAACTAATCATGATTGGAAAGGAACTTTCACACTTAGTGCTTGCCTTTCACAAATCCTTGACCTAGTTTGCATACATAGGTGGTCATTCTGACCTCGGCGGTAAAAGGCGCCTACCGCCGGTCAGAAATCCTCCATAATCCTGCCGCGGTCGCGGAAACCCGCCACGGTCATTCTGACCCGCAGAAGGCAAACCTCCGAAAATCCGACCGCCACAACAGACCGCCAGACCAGCGGTCGGCGGAAAGGTGGAGGTGACCAAACCTCCACCGCCACGCCAACAGAAATACGCCCATGCCATTACGACCCACGAATCCACGCGGCGGTCATTCAAACGCGGTATTCCATTGGCGGGACACACCGGCGCGGTCAGAATACACACAAACGAACAAAACTCACCCACATTGGACGATTTGAATCCCACACACCTGATACACATACACACACCACTCCCACACACACAATACAATATAAAACACCCACCCACATCACCCACAAACCCCTACGCTTAAAAATTCGTAAAGAAGGCAAGAGCGAGACACCAGCATCCAAAACATAACAGCCACAGCCACTCAACACCATCACCCACACACTATCCACACACAAAACAACACACACCACCACACTCAACTCACTTAAATACACATACTCCACCCCACACATCATACACACCACCCCATGGCACCCCAAAGACAACCCCGCTTCACAGACGAAGAACTCAGGGTTATGGTGGAGGAAATCGTTCGTGTAGAGCCCCAGCTGTTCGGCACACAGATACAATACACCAGCATTGCCCGGAGGACGGAGCTATGGCAGAGGATTGTCGACAGGGTGAACGCAGTGGGACAGCACCCCAGAAATCGGGAAGACATCTGGAAGCGATGGAACGACCTACGGGGGAAGGTGCGTTCCATGGTATCCAGGCACAACATCGCCGTGCAGAAGACTGGCGGAGGACCCCCACCTCAACCCCCACAATTCACATCATGGGAGGAGGAAGTCTTGAACATCCTGCATCCTGACGGCCTCGCAGGAGTCGGCGGAGGAATGGATACTGGTAAGTTGAAGCTTCAATACTGCTTCCCCCCCACCTGCATGCCAAATCAGACCCCAACCCTCACCCCCATCCTCGAACCCCACCCTCACCCCCACCCCCACCCTCACCCCCACCCTCACCCCCACCACCATCCTCACCCCCACCACCATCCTCACCCCCACCCCCAGCACACCTATTCCCCGCCAATGTCTCACCATCACAACCCACACATCCCAAAACCTAGGCCTGCATGCGTCCACTAAGCATGGACACCCATCACCAAAGCATGCCCAATGCATATACACATCCCCCCCACGAGCCACCCTCACCAAAGCCCCCACACACGAATGCCAGCACTTGGGGACACGGGAACCCACAGATACACCCATATGCCACACATTGAAACTATAACCATACCTCTATACCCCTGCAGGACCCGACCGTCAACACACCGCGGCGGAGGGGCCAGAATTATCCACACCCCCCACCCAAGAGGCCGTCAGCGATGACAGCAGCTCTGTCGATCTGGACACCGATGACCAGCCCGGACCATCGGGGACCTCTGGACAGTCGGTTCCCCTCACACAGGCACAGGCCACTATAGACCCTAACCCCTCTGGGAACACCAGCACAGCTCCCACCCAGCGGGCCCATGCCTCTGTCTCCAGGGCGCGTCAATCAGCGGTGTGTCTACCACTACAGGGCACCCAGGATAACCCACCACCCCAACAACAACAGGGACCTGGGGGCAGTGGTAGTGGGCACACCGGCCAGGGGGCAGAGGCCCAGGGAAACAGGGCAACTCGGCGGGCAGCTGTGCGACAGGGGGGGGAGGAGAGGCCCAGGGAACCCACTCTCCACGAGGTCCTCACCACCATCATGGGAGCATACAACCGCTCCCAGGAGACGATGGCGACGGTACTGGCCCGGTTCCAGGAGATCCAGGTGCTGCAGGAGGAACACTATCGGGGGTACAGGGAGGACATCCGAGCCATCAACACCACCCTGGTTACCATGGTAGGGCTGCTGCAGGACCTCGTAAACAGCAGGGCGGACACTGAACAACACCCAAGGGCCCCTGCCACTAGCCGGGACCAAGAACAGCCATCCACCTCCGCCGGCGCTAGTGGACAGGAGGCCCCCGCACAGCAGCAGCCCACCAGACCCCCACCTCCTGCAGGAGAAGAACCACCCCGCAAGAGGGCCCTGAGATCTCGCAAGACAGAGTAGGATGTCAAGACCCCCGCCAGCAATGGATACCACCTGATGTCATCCCACTGTCCCACATTGTCACCCTGTCCATCCTCGAACTGCCCATGCTCCATCTCTCCACAGGCCTCTGGACAATGCACCTGTGTGACTGTTACTCTGGACTCTGCCATGGACATTCCTTCACCATAGCCCCCACCCACTTGAAACCACCCATCCCATTTTGAGCACTTCAATAAACACCTATTTTGCACCAAAATATCAGGAGTCTGGCTGTGATTTCAATAGATTGTAATTGACATGACAGTGCAAATATGTCCTTGTACATGGTGAAGTCAACAAACAGCTGCCACAAAGCTGTAGTCCATGGGGAAACGAAGCACAGGACTCGTAGTGGGGACCCCAGATCTGAAATAGGGAGGGAAAAGCCAAAACTCAGTCATCATACACTGGGGCAAATAGACAGGCAGCAGAGATGCTGCAGAGTAGTTAACATTTACTAAATTATCTTTGAAATGTTACCTGTGTCCTATTGGAAGTACTGTTCAATGATTCTGTCCCTGTTGTCTGTTTCAGCCCCGTCGTCTTCCTCCTCGTCACTCTCCTCAGGTTCCACCGCTGCCACAACACCACTGTCTCGACCATCCTCCAGCAGGAAAGGCACCTGGCGGCGCAAAGCCAGGTTGTGAAGCATGCAGCAGGCCACGATGATGTGACACACCTTCTTAGGTGAGTACATTAGGGATCCACCGGTCATATGCAGGCAGCGAAACCTGGCCTTTAGGAGGCCAAAGGTGCGTTCGATCACCCTCCTAGTACGCCCATGGGCCTCATTGTACCGTTCCTCTGCCCTGGTCCGGGGATTCCTTACTGGGGTCAGTAGCCACGACAGGTTGGGGTACCCAGAGTCCCCCACTAGCCATACACGGTGTCTCTGTAGCTGTTCCATCACGTAAGGGATGCTGCTATTCCTCAGGATGTAGGCGTCATGCACTGACCCTGGGAATTTGGCATTTACATGCGAGATGTACTGGTCAGCCAAACACACCACCTGGATGTTCATTGAATGGTAACTTTTTCTGTTCCTGTACACCTGCTCCCTGTCTCTTGGGGGAACCAAAGCCACATGGGTCCCATCAATGGCACCAATTACGTTGGGAATATGTCCAAGGGCGTAGAAATCACCCTTCACTGTAGCCAGTTCGCCCACCTCAGGGAAAATGATGTAGTTCCTCACGGATTTCATCAGGGCAGACAACACTCTGGATAACACCTTTGAAAACATGGGCTGAGACATCCCGGAAGCAATTCCCACGGTTGTCTGAAATGACCCACTTGCCAAGAAATGGAGTACTGACATGACCTGCACCAGAGGGGGAATCCCTGTGGGTTGGCGGATGGGGGACATCAGGTCGGGCTCCAGCCGGGCACACAGTTCATGGATAGTGGCACGGTTAAGACGGTAGGTCAGGATAATGTGGCGTTCTTCCATTGTCGACAGGTCCACCAGCGGTCGGTACACGGGAGGATTCATCCGTCTCCTCGCCCAACCCAGCGGACGGTGCCTAGGAAGGACAACATGGAGCACACAGTCAGGCAACCCACAGGTACGTACTCACAGCTAGCACAGTATACGATTCTCTATGCAGTGAATGGCGTGTCTGAGTGGCTATGCAAGGCCTAGGCCTGTGTGACGCAGTTGAAATTGAGCCATGTGGGCCCTGGAAATGGCGGCTGCCTGACCTGTGAAGTGTGACAATGGGATGTGAGGTCAATGCGCTGGCGTGGCACACCGCGGCGGGCGGCGGGCGAAGACCGCGGCGCGAAGCCGCATTGGTTAACATTGAAGCCTATGGGTTTCAGGAGCCAATGGCGAAGGGCGCCGGCGGTGGCGGGACGCACCGCCGCGGTACGCACCGCCGCGGACGTGACCGCCATTTTCTATCTACTTATCCACTTGCGACTTGAACTTTCACAGGAGAGGACCTATACTGCAAGTGTTGCTGTGACCTCGGTCTGGAAGGGACAATGGCTGCTGCGACTGGGGAAAGGGCCCCTGCCTTCACTGGAGAGGAGTTGGAGAAACTTGTGGATGGGGTCCTCCCCCAGTATGCGCTACTCTACGGTCCTCCAGACCAACAAGTGAGTTTAATTCTATCTGGATTTGGGGCCACTGGCTGGCTTGGGGGCCTGGCGGGGATGGGGGGCATGTTGGGGCTGGCGGGGGGCCTGGCGGGGGGCCTGGCGGGGATGGGGGGCATGTTGGGCCTGGCGGGGGGCCTGGCGGGGATGGGGGGCATGTTGGGGCTGGCGGGGGGCCTGGCGGGGGGCCTGGCGGGGATGGGGGGCATGTTGGGGCTGGCGGGGGGCCTGGCGGGGATGGGGGGCATGTTGGGCCTGGCGGGGGGCCTGGCGGGGATGGGAGGCATGTTGGGGCTGGCGGGGGGCCTGGCGGGGGGCCTGGCGGGGGGCCTGGCGGGGATGGGGGGCATGTTGGGCCTGGCGGGGGGCCTGGCGGGGATGGGGGGCATGTTGGGCATGGCGGGGGGCCTGGCGGGGGGCCTGGCGGGGATGGGGGGCATGTTGGGCCTGGCGGGGGGCCTGGCGGGGATGGGGGGCATGTTGGGCATGGCGGGGGGCCTGGCGGGGGGCCTGGCGGGGATGGGGGGCATGTTGGGCCTGGCGGGGGGCCTGGCGGGGATGGGGGGCATGTTGGGCCTGGCGGGGGGCCTGGCGGGGATGGGGGGCATGTTGGGCATGGCGGGGGGCCTGGCGGGGGGCCTGGCGGGGATGGGGGGCATGTTGGGGCTGGCGGGGGGCCTGGCGGGGGGCCTGGCGGGGATGGGGGGCATGTTGGGCCTGGCGGGGGGCCTGGCGGGGATGGGGGGCGTTGGGCCACTGGAAAGGAAAATGCTGAGTAACTTGAACGTGGTATTTCTCCCTCCCTGTACGTGTCACATAGGTCCGCGCCCATGAGAAGATCGGGATTTGGCGTGCCATCGCCAAGGAAGTCCGGGCCCTGGGGGTCCACCATCGACGGGGCACCCACTGCCGCAAGAGGTGGGAGGACATCCGCCGCGGGACCAAGAAGACCGCCGAGTCTCTGCTGGGGATGGCCTCCCAACGTAGGCGGGTGCCTGCCGTCAACTGAGCCCCCTGATGTTCCGGATCCTGGCGGTGGCCTACCCTGATTTGGATGGGCGCGTGAGGGCAGCACAGCAGACACAAGGGGGTGAGTCCAAGCATTATCTACTCTGTTGTTGCGCAGTGGAGGTGTCTGGGTGGGGGAGGAGGGCTGTGGGTCCCCCTAGGCCAGGGCGATATCTGTAGGCTGGGCACCCCCGTAAGCCCCTGTGTCCCCAGCCACCACCCTCAGTAGTGTGTCAGTACAGCCATCCCTGGGCCGTGTCATCCATGGGTGCAGTTGTCAACTCTAGGCGTGTAGGGCATGTTCCACGGAATGCGTAGCGGACCCCAAGTGCGCAACTTAGTGCAGGGGGCATCTGTGTCTGTCATGTCCGCTAACTGTACCGGAGATCCATGTAATCAATATCCCTTTATTTCTCTCTCCCCCCCCTTTTTGTTTGTCTTTCTGTGCTTGTGTGCATCAGCATCATCAGGCGGAGGAGAAGTGGCATCGGGGCAGGAGGGAGCTGCATCTCACATGGCCCAGGAGGGCCATGCCACAGAGTCAGACTGGACCAGTGAGACGGAGGGCGAGGGGAGCTCCACGACGGGGACGACTGGACCCTGCAGCGACACGGACACGTCCTCGGAAGGGGGCTCCCTTGCGGGGGTGGCACCATCCGTGCCCCCCGCCATTACAGGTACAGCCGCCACCCAGCGCACCATCTCCGCCCTCCCAGCAGCCCCTCAGCGTTCGCCCCGTGCCCGCTCTGCCAGGAAGCCGGGCATCTCCTTCGCCCCAGGCACCTCAGGCCCTGCCCCTGTTACCCCCGCTGCCCTCAGTGAGGAGGTCATTGACCTCCTCCGAACGCTCATTGTTGGGCAGACTACCCTTTTGAATGCCATCCAGGGGGTGGAGAGGGAGGTTCATCGCAGCAATGCGTACCTGGAGGGCATTCATTCGGGTCAGGCTGCCCATCAGCGATCGTTCCAGGCTCTGGCCACAGCACTGACGGCAGCCATTGTCCCTGTCTCCTGCCTGCCTCTACTAACTCCCTCCTCCCAGTCTCCTGTTCCTCTGCCTGTCCCACCCACACCATCAGACCAGCCTGCACACACCTCAACACCCAAGAGAAGCTCATCCAAACATAAGCACCACAGATCACGCAGACATTCACACACGCAACATTCCGATGCAGACATGCCAACAGTCACTACCACCTCTGTGACCCCCACCTCCTCGTCTCCCTCCTCCCTCCCTGTGACGTCTACACTCACACCTCCATTCACCTCACCATCAGCCAGTGTTTCCATCACCAGCACACCCTCCACTCCAGTCCGCACACATGCAGTCACCACCCCCACTGCCATTTACACGTCCCCTGTGTCCTCTCCCACTGTGTCTGTCACCCCCTCTTCCACACCACACAAACGCAGCCACCCACCCACCCAACAGCCATCCACCTCACGACAGCCTATCCCTCCTGCACCTGCACCCAAAGACAGCAAACGTGACTCACCTACAACCACATCCTCTCCCTCCACTCCCATTCCCACTGTACCTACCACTCTCCATTGTCCCAAGAAGCTCTTCCTCGCCAGTACTAACTTCTTTCCTGACCCTGAGCCCCCCCCTCCTTCTCGTCGGGGTAAGAAGAGCACCTCAGCCACCACCAGCCCTGCAGCCCCCTTGACAAGGGTGCAGGGGTATTGGAGCCCGCCAGCCCGCATGTCTGGATCTTCGCCCAGCAGCAAGGGGACAGCCAGCCCACCCCCTGGGAAGAGGAGCAGAAGGCGGAAGGGGCGCCGCTGGAGCACCCCTTCTACATCCCCCCCGGACACCACCCAGAGACAGTCACCAGCCACAGCTCCAAAGGGAGGAAAGGGCCACAGGCCGACGACTAAGGAGGGCAAGGGCAGCAAGTTGGAGAGGTCAGGCAGCAGGCCTGCTGCCCAGGAGGAGCCCACAACCCCCATAGCCGCTGCCCCGGGAGGAACCGGCACAGCTGCCCCGGGAGAGCCCACCAGCCCCATAGCCGCTGCCCAGGGAGGACCCAGCCCAGCTGGCCAGGAGGGCCCCACCACCCACAGCCCAGGTGGGCAGTGAAGGAGCACCATCCCCGCTGCCCAGGAGGGCACCACCAGGCATTTAGCAGTTGGCCATAGACCGTCCGCCGTCTCAAGAACCGCTGAACTGGGCCCTTCAAGGCAAGAACCGCTGAACTGGGCCCTTCAAGGCAAGAACCGCTGAACTGGGCCCCGCCGTCTCAAGAACCGCTGAACTGGGCCCTTCAAGGCAAGAACCGCTGAACTGGGCCCTTCAAGGCAAGAACCGCTGAACTGGGCCCCGCCGTCTCAAGAACCGCTGAACTGGGCCCCGCCGTCTCAAGAACCGCTGAACTGGGCCCTTCAAGGCAAGAACCGCTGAACTGGGCCCCGCCGTCTCAAGAACCGCTGAACTGGGCCCTTCAAGGCAAGAACCGCTGAACTGGGCCCCGCCGTCTCAAGAACCGCTGAACTGGGCCCCGCCGTCTCAAGAACCGCTGAACTGGGCCCTTCAAGGCAAGAACTGCTGAACTGGGCCCTTCAAGGCAAGAACCGCTGAACTGGGCCCCGCCGTCTCAAGAACCGCTGAACTGGGCCCTTCAAGGCAAGAACCGCTGAACTGGACCCTTCAAGGCAAGAACCGCTGAACTGGGCCCCGCCGTCTCAAGAACCGCTGAACTGGGCCCCGCCGTCTCAAGAACCGCTGAACTGGGCCCTTCAAGGCAAGAACCGCTGAACTGGGCCCCGCCGTCTCAAGAACCGCTGAACTGGGCCCTTCAAGGCAAGAACCGCTGAACTGGGCCCCGCCGTCTCAAGAACCGCTGAACTGGGCCCCGCCGTCTCAAGAACCGCTGAACTGGGCCCTTCAAGGCAAGAACCGCTGAACTGGGCCCTTCAAGGCAAGAACCGCTGAACTGGGCCCCGCCGTCTCAAGAACCGCTGAACTGGGCCCTTCAAGGCAAGAACCGCTGAACTGGGCCCTTCCAGGCAAGAACCGCTGAACTGGGCCCTTCAAGGCAAGAACCGCTGAACTGGGCCCCGCCGTCTCAAGAACCGCTGAACTGGGCCCTTCAAGGCAAGAACCGCTGAACTGGGCCCCGCAGTCTCAAGAACCGCTGAACTGGGCCCCGCCGTCTCAAGAACCGCTGAACTGGGCCCTTCAGGGCAAGAACCGCTGGCCCTTTGGCAGACGTGGCAGGGCAGGATCTATCTCGGGCAGGGCTGCAGGATGTCCTCTGGCCAACTTGCCTCCTCCAGTGGCAGTGGGGTCTGTTATGGACTGTATGGACTGTGGCTTTGCTCTCCCCAGGATGGCCCAGTGGGCAGGCCACCCACTGTATGGACTGTATGGACTGTGGCTTTGCTCTCCCCAGGATGGCCCAGTGGGCAGGCCACCCACTGTATGGACTGTATGGACTGTGGCTTTGCTCTCCCCAGGATGGCCCAGTGGGCAGGCCACCCACTGTATGGACTGTATGGACTGTGGCTTTGCTCTCCCCAGGATGGCCCAGTGGGCAGGCCACCCACTGTATGGACTGTATGGACTGTGGCTTTGCTCTCCCCAGGATGGCCCAGTGGGCAGGCCACCCACTGTATGGACTGTTTGGACTGTGGCTTTGCTCTCCCCAGGATGGCCCAGTGGGCAGGCCACCCACTGTATGGACTGTATGGACTGTGGCTTTGCTCTCCCCAGGATGGCCCAGTGGGCAGGCCACCCACTGTATGGACTGTATGGACTGTGGCTTTGCTCTCCCCAGGATGGCCCAGTGGTCATGGAGTCCCCTCGTGGATCTGGCGTCGTGTACTCAAGTGGCTGAGGTGCCCCCCCTTCCCTTCCCCCTGAGGTGCCTGTCCTATTTTCTTTCTGATGCCCCTGCAGTGTTCTCTCCGTGGAGTTCTTGTCGTGGGACTGGGCCTTGCCCCTTTGCACAGGACCCCTGTGATCCACGGACAGTGGTTGGACTACATTTAGTAGCTGTATATATTTTGTACATAGTTTATTTATTTTTTGGGATTAATGGCGTACATATTTCAATATATCTGCCCGTTTATGATCTCTTCTTTTGGTCTTTGCATTATTTCGGAGGGGGGTGGTTTGTGGGTTGTGACAGTGATCTGTGGAAATGCATTGATGTGTGTGTTGTAGTGGGTGTGGGTGGGTGGGTGTGTGCTGGTAATCTTTTCCCTCCCCTGTGTCGTAGGTGCAGTACTCACCGATGTCTTCCGCGCCGCCGGGCGTGCTCCTGGTATATGAGGAGGAATAGGAGTGCGGGGATGACCTGTAACTCTGGCTCCATACTGCCGGAATCTCGCGTGGAGTGCGTAGAGGTGAGCGTTTTCCCGTTCGTAGTCTGTTTCCGCCGTGTTCTTATCGGCGGTGCTCCCGCCCCGGAAAAGGTGGCAGATTGGTGGGTCGTAATAGGGTGGGCGGTACTTTGTCTGCCGCCGGGCTGTTGGCGGGAACCGCCGTGCTGTTTGTTTGTACCACTGTGGCGGTCGGAGTGTTAAGTTGGCGGGCTGTGCTGGCGGTTCCCGCCAGGGTCAGAATTGCATATTTTAGACCGCCGGCCTGTTGGCGGCTTGGCCGCCGCTTTATCACCGACCGCCAGGGTCAGAATGAGGGCCATAGTGTTCCTTTTACACTCATAAATTCAAGCAGTATTGCTAGACCCTGTACATTACAAAGCCTTCCAGAGACTCAAAATGTACCACTTGAGAAGATGACTAAGCTATTCCAATGTATTCCTTTATATCAGGAAACAAGAGAAGATGAAAAATGGTGGTTATAACACTAACAAGTGTGAAACAAAAGATTCATTTTTAACTCTACTCTAGGTTGTCTATTCGAATCTGATGCAAGTTTGTCAGGTGGGAGTGCTAATTGCTGCCAATACTCGGCTGGTGGCGAAAGAAGGGAGAGACAGAAGGAGTCTATAAAGCACATAAATCCTTTAGAGCTTCTTGAAGGTTTCTTTCCAATACAAATGTTTGCAAGAAAATAATTTTCAATCCTTCTCAGAATGGACAATCTCACTGCAGTGAGATATATCAATTTCACTGGGGACATAGGCCCTCATTATGAACACAGCAGTAAGAATCGCCCTGTTCATGCTAGCGGTCAAAACACTGACCGTCAGCGTCCCCGGATCCCTGCCAGACTTATTATGAACATTCCTATGCGCCGGCGGGCAGAAACATTGTTTCCGCCTGCCAGGCCACAGGAAGGCCGGACAGGAAATTGATGGCAGCTCCACATGGAGCTGCCGCCAATGCCTCTGTGCGGCGGGTGCAGCTGCACACGTTGCGCAGATCACTGCCCGAAAATCGGGCAGTGATCTGCTCAATGGGGCATTGCACTGGGCCCCCTGCACTGCCCATGCCAAGTGCATGGGCTGTGAAGGGGCCCACAGGGGTGCCCCGGTGCACCCCTTCCACCAGCCTTTCCCTGGCGGGGAAACCCGCCAAGAAAAGGCTGGTGGCTGAGGAAACATTATGCAGGGGGCAGCACCGCTGCCTGTCGGATAATTTTTTCCGCCCGCCGCCAGGATGCCTGACAGAGGCAGCCTGACGGTGAGTGAGGGCTACCAATGGCAGCCCTCATGGGGTTTTTTATCTGGCGGTGTGGCCCGCCATGCCGGCTGGCGGTTTTACCCGCCACCGCCGGCATGGCGGTCCACACCGCCATGTTCGTAACGAGGGCCATAGTTTCTACACTTCTAGCAAACATAGCAAAACTGTATTGGGAACTGTGCTTCCAACACCATACTTCAAAGACAGCAGAATACCTACCAGACCAACAGAATTAAGCAGTGGGTTGGTTGTCTTTTCAGAGAATACAGCTACTGGAAATTCCGTATTCTAGCTTTCCATCACATTCATGAAATTTGGGGTCCCCGTCCCTAGATCTGTTTGCATCAAGACCCAGCAACTATACTTTACCCAATTTTTTAGTTGGATATTTGTTCCAATATCATTAGCCACGGATGCATTCTTCAGCCCTGGTATTGAGAACTCCTACATGCATTTCCCAGTTTCCTAAGGATCAATCAATGTCTATCCAGAATCAGACAAGAACAATCTTAAATGATCATAATTTCTTGATTTTATCCATCTCAGATTTGGTTTTCCAGTCTTCTATAAATGTCTGTAGACACTCCCATCCTTCTACTCATTGTTTCTCATCTTCATGAGAATCCGACATGGCAATACCACAATCTCTCCTTGTCAGGAAACTTTCAACCCACGGCTTTGCAGGTTTTGGGAATCTCTGTCCTTGGAGACAATGCACTCACTCTGGTGTTCTTTTCAATAATAATAGAAGAACAAAAACTTTTTTTCTACACAGTGAAATATCCTGATTTTCTGAATCATCCAAGATTTTACCTTGTGTGATGTTTAAAGGAATATGATGCGTGTACAGCTGAACTCAGATCATCAATTAAATGAACTGTTTGTTTCTTTTGTAAACCCCCATTTCCAGTATCTTCCACTACCATTGCAAGTTGGGTTAAATGGATTGTACCCGAAGCAGGTACTGATCTTTTGAAATGTTACTTCATTCCTCCAGAGAAGCAATTGCTTCTACAGCTTTTTGGTGTGGAACTAAACTAGAAGGCATACTGAGAACAGCTGATTGTTTTTTGGCCTTTTTCTTTCAGAATGTTCTAATCAAAGTCAATCACTCAGTTACTCATGTTGATCTCTCAAATGTTAATAGGCTTTGACAAAAAGTATAATATGAGACATCTTTTCTTGACATACAATGTAGCTTTTTGAGAGCTTTTATTGGAAAGTCTTAATCTTATTAAAGACAAGGAGTTGAGTATTATTGTACCTTACATTTTAAGAAGGTGTTTATATAAATGACTCCCTTCTTCTGTTTCTAAAAGTTACCAATTTTATTTTACCTTCCTGCACCACAATCCATGATTGTACAATTTTCCACGATATCAAACATTGAACTGTATCACTCCTGATGATGATTGTCTGCATTTATGTCCTATTCCTGAACACACTGAACTGATTTTTTCAGAATAAAGAAGGAGGAAGTGACTGATGGTGAGAGGGTATCCCTATACTTATATCAATGATACACCTGTGTCATCTACATTGGTAGTCTAGGTAGTTCTGGATTTTGTAGTATTTTCATTGTGCTTACATTTGTGTTGCTTCTGACTGCTATGTAATAAAACTCTAAGGAAGATAGCATTATACTCACCACAGTGTATTTAAAGAAATAAGATCTTTCCCACATTAGCTCTTACAAAATCCACATTACACTTACTATTACTGGCATGACCAAAACCCTAGTAAATTTTGAAAGACAGATGACATCTTGTAATATGTGTATCCCAAACCAAAGGAGCATTTCAATGAGTATTACATTGAAGTATCCAATTCACAAACTTATACCTCCACAAAATCTCATATATGTTGCATATTTATCACTAACTTGAATAAAATGATTATCAGAAATACCATCTCAGAGCCAAATGGGGAATCATCATTTAATTCCATTACAAAACTGTAACACAGGTTAATCAGGAAAGAGTAACACATTTATATAGAAAATACCACTGATCAGAATCCTAAGGTATTTGCAAAGATGTACAAGAGATTATTAAAATGATAACTATATAATCTGTTATGAAATTCAAACGGTGAAAACATCTTATAAGATCATCTATAAAAAAAAGAAGGAAAACTAGAAAGCGAAGGTTAACATATATGCATCGGAGTCACATTCCATGTATTGCTTGAATTGAGGTAAAGTGATATATGAACAATACAATATCCATGTATATAAAGATTTAGGCCCTAAGTATGAGTATGGCGATCCTGGAGTCGCCGTACCCGTGGCGGTGGCCCGACCGTCACTTCCGTGGTGGTCCAATCACCAGATTACGATGGTACACCACCACAAGACCGCTGCAACTGAGAGGATCTAGGATCTCATGGCAGCATTGGGGAGAGCTGTGGTCAATCACGGTGGTACTGATGCTCCTCCATGATGATCACAACCTGCCTTTCTGCCGAGCTTTTCAAGGCGGGGACTCCACCATGGAAAGCTCAGCAGAAAGGCAGGAAAGGGCCCCAAACAGGACCCCAGGGCAATTTTGCCATTGGTCAGTACGGCTGGGGGCGCATATTGTGCCCCTTATGCCTGCACTGTAATTTGACTGTTAACATAGCTACTAGAGCCGTCAATACTACTGCTGCCATTCGGAGCATCCAAAAACAAGAAAGTGAATGTAAGGATTGTAAAAAGCTGTCAAATATGATGTTCATTATTCAAATGTCTGAAGCTAGAACATAAAGCAAAACATTGTACAACTCAAATTATTGTTGCTTTTGTTATGGATGTATATATAGCCTCCAGTAACTACAATAACCAAAGACAGAAACAAAAAATCCAAGAACATACCAGCCTGCGGAATTGTGCAAGGGATAATCTATATCCTCATTTGAATCAATAAACATTACCTAATTGTTCACCACATAGTTCAGCACAATTAGCAGGATAAATATAATGCCTTGCCTACAAGCACTAGACAAGCTAAACAATATCCTCATCATCCTTAGCATTCACTAACTATTCATCATATAATCCAGGGGTTAAGATGATTGGTGGTATAGTATTACAAATGCATTCTTTTGAATACAGTATCAATTTGTAATTCATTGAATAGGCGAGGAAATCAACATTACACAATACGGCACATTACTTACTGCTGTTGGCATCCACTTCAGCAAAAATAGTAGAGTTGATGATTGATGTTCAAAACCTGCTCTGTTGCTTTTCTGTTCATGATCTAGGTAGCCCCTGTTTTGTGTAATGTTAGCTCTCTTATGCCTCCTCTTCTATCAAAAGGGACAATCTCCCCAGCATGAAACCTCAAACCATACTCTACTGAATTATATTTTTTGTCCATACAATGGTGGGTCAAAGGTGATCTCTCATCATTGTTCCTAGTAGCAGTAACATGACCTGCTATCCTTTCCCATAAAGGTCTAGTTGTGCTTCCTACATATTTTTTTCTTTGCCATGGAATGCAGCTTGTAATGTGAAACTCTTGATTTGTAATATAGCTGAACGTTCTGATTATATCTTCTGTGAAACTGTAAATGCACACATCTGTATTTATGGAATATTTATTTTGGCTCCACAGTGAGTATTCCTTTGATAGTGTGAGGTAGCTATGGTTCAGTATGTTTTTCAGTGTCACATCTTTCAGAACAGGAATGCTTGTCTTAGGACCAAGACTTTTCAAAATGCTACAATTTTGAGGTAAAATACACCATTTTTTAAAAATATTTGATTTGCATGTAGTAAATCTGTATATGTGGCATGCAGTCTCACTGTTTGATTTCCTTCTTATTTTGGTCCACTGAGAAATTAAGGTGGCGTTTATGTTCCATTTTATTGATGCTTGTAACTGCAGTTTAAATGCTATGGTCATCATAATCTTGCTTATGAAATTTCACTTGTATATTCTTTCAAAGCAGAGTGAATTTCTGTTTATGACTATATTTATGTCTGGTTCTCATCACTTCGAACTGCCTTTATCTAGGACTTGGGAAGACATCATTAGGTAAGTAAGATCTTTTTGCTTGATGTTTCTTTAGGTCTTACTTCAAGTCTGCCTTTCTGCTGAAATAATTCAAAATCAAGAAAAGGTATCCTACTATAACTCATGCAGAACTGTATGGTATATTCATAATGTAAAAACTTCAGAAAATCATCCAGTTCCTTTTTATCACCTGCCCAAATCACTGGCACATCATCTATCAAACACCTCAAGAATATATCTCATCAACCCATTTACTGGCATGAGGATCCTACAATTGCAGCCTCTTATTCAATCCTTAAAGAGGTTAGCAGAAAGGGGTGCAAAATCGGATCCCATGGCCATATCACATTTCTGCTTGTGCCATTTTATCATGTAAGAAGTCATAATGTTCCAATATCCATTTGACCATCTCAGTCACCATTTTTCATGTTCATAATAACAGTATTTTTGTATATTAAAAAAGTACAGTAGTGACACTAATACACATTTCTCCTCAATACTGACGTACCAGAATTTGACATCCAAATTAGAATAACATGTTATCATCTGAAGTACATTACTAAAGATAATAAGTATGTGTTGAGTGTCTTTAAAATGCAAATATAATTTACAGACAAATTATCTTAAAATTGTTTCTCTGAAAATGTACATAATTAAATAGGGGGGGTGGTAGTACACCACAAGTACTAATGTCACTTTCCTTTTAGGTTCATGTAAAAGGCCTTTATCTTTTTTACTGGGAGCAGTTTTCAGATTAAATGAGGGTCAATCACCAACTAGGTAACAGTTGGAGGGTAATGCAAATTAGCTTTCAGTAGCTTAGGAAGGGATAAGGCAACTATCTTTAAAAGTCAATTTTCTTTTTTGTGTTGACCTCTAGCCTGAGATGCCAGAATTATTATGTAAAATTGCTACCCAGTGTTTCTTTATGGGACATCCAGCCTTGCAACATTAAAAATAGGTTAAAAGGCCTAGTTCATATAAGGATATGTTACCATTACATTTTTTTATGTCCTACTTTTAAATGTCATGCACTGCTGCAAGGCCTATATAGAGATGACAATATTATTTAGAAGGGCGGTATTCCCCTGCCAAAAGGGTTTATTCAGACAGGTCATTTTGCAATTTTAAAAATGCAGAGGCCAGGCTACAGAGGTAGGCATGGAGTCATGTTTGGCTTGTCACACTAATGGATGGCACAGTAGTGTTTCAGTCCATATGTGACGTGTATCTTTTAATGTCACAGGTATACTTAGGGACCAAACTATGCCCTTATAGGAAAAATAAATTGCTAATTAAGGTTTTATTAAATTTGACATGATTTAGGTGTCAAAGCACATGCACTGGGGCCTAGATAGCAGTATCTCTTTGCACAGAATCCAGCAGCATTATTCTACAAAGATATGGGGTGACCAGGCATAAAGATGCACTTTCTCACGGTGTCTTCACATTCGAGCAATGTTTTTTTACCACATGGTAGTTCTGGGTAGGGAAAAATTAGAACTGTGATCAAGTGAATATCACCTAGGGATACTGCTAGACTTGTCAGCCTTAGGGTGGCCTTCCCCCAAAATGTTTTACCTACTCCCCTCCCGTTTTTGCTGAAATTTGTTTTTGTTGGCAGTACAACTCTTTGCTCTATGCCACTGCTAATCAGTGCTAAAGTACTTGTGCTCACTCTTTAAGACAGTACTATTGCCCTACACCTGATTGGCATATTTAACTTACTTATAAGTCCCTATAAAAGTGGTACAACACATACTTTTAAGTTAAATGCTGCTACTGAGCCTGCAGCACTTATTGTGACTCTCACTTAAGTAGCACTTTAAAACATGTCTCAGACCTGTCATAGCAGCATGCATGCAGTTTTAAACTGCCAGTTTGACCTGGTAAAATAACCATTTTCCCATCCCTAAACCTCCTTTTTTGATATATGTACATCACCCTTAACGCATGCCCTAAACAACCCATAGAGCAGGATGAATCGTATTTTAAAAGCTGAACCTATACTTTTAAGTTTTACATGACCTGGTAGTGAAAATGCCTAAATTATTTTTTGACCCGTGTGAGGCCTACATCTCCTATTGGATAATATTGGTTTACCTTATTACTTTTAATAGGGGTAAACGTTAGATTGGGACCAGGTACAAATGTCATGTTCGATCTCTAAAGAATTATCATTTAAAATCAGATTTTAAGTCACAATTCTGAAAAGGCCACTTTTAGAAAGCTGACATTTTTGTGTCCTAACTATTTGGTGCTTTCAGCCTGTGTCCTGGGTCACATGACTGTGAATAGTTAGCAGTTAGTCTTCCTCCTAGACAGTGAGACAATGGGGAAACATGCGATTAGCAGATGGGCCACCCTGCCAGGATAGGAGGGGCAGAGCTGTTCCCTGCCCCACGTACATTTCAAAGAAACTGCCTCAGCACACTCACAAAGAACTTCACATTTGTGTTTTGTCACATAAAAACCCTTGGAGCCTTGAACCACCTGTGGGAGGAAAATTCCAGTAGTTTGTTCCACTTCAAAGCTGATACTAGGTATACAAATAGAATTGTCAGACTCACTCTTTGGTTCACTCCTGGACCTGTGAAGGACACTCAGAAGGCCTGCCTTACACTTCAGAGGACTGTACCACTACTTGAGACACGCTTCATACTTCAGAGAATTGTCCTGTGTCTTCCAGAGGACTCTATTCCTTTTTGAAGCCTGCTTGAACCCTGAGAGGACTGGACTACCAGAGTGGCTAGAAGGGCTAGTTGGCTAGCCTCCTGTTTTGAGCTACAGAGACACACAAATCTCCTTTAGCTTGAGCCCTGCACCTGGACTCTGTCTGAAGTGGGCCCTGTACTCCAAGGGGTGTCCACAAGGGGTATCCACCCAGTACTAGACCCTTGAAAGTGGTGTCAAAGATGCCCAAGCAGCCTAAAACCAAAACCTTGAACATAAAATATTTTTGGCCAAAAAGTACTTTGAGAACTAACATAGTCTGAGACCTACCTACTTGCCAATCTGCCCAAAATGCATCAGTGGTTGGCCTGACTTCACTGTAGCTTCTGCTACATTTGTCTCCATAGTAGAAAATCCTGTTCAGTGCTTCTTGCAGAAGGGGTGTGTGGGCTTATGGAACCTTCATTGGCTACAACTTGCAGCTTTGTTGTGCTGGAGATTTTCAACTTTCACAAATATGACAAAGACTGAACATAGAAATCTTCACTGCAGCTTTGTCCAGTGGGTCCCCGGTGATGACCCTTCTCCTCAGACCCCACAGATGCTTTGCCTGGCTGAACTTTACCTTCGCAGACATTTTTCTTGAAAACTTATTCTGAAGGTCAGTGAATCTGAACTGCACTCTATTGTGTTTAACCATAACATTCAACTTTGCCCCAGTCTTGCATGACTAGATGTCCATGGTTGGCACTTTGATCTTTTAGGTGCTATTTATTACTGTAAAATTAAAAAAATCATAAGTCTGGGTCTAAATTGGTGTGGTCGTTTTCTTGTGTCGTGTTTTCATTTTTTTATTGTTTAAGTGCAGCATAAATAGTTTACACATTGCCTCTATGTTAAGTCTGACTTCTTTTGTGCCAAGCTACCAGAGGGTTAAACACAGGTTTCATTTAGTCCCTTTTTTGGTCATCCTGACAGGGATTTTGACTGTTGCCCACTCAAACAGCAACCCTATTTCTCACACACCTCCTGGATACCTCACAATTCACCTCCAAGGGCAGAAAAGCTATGTCATTATGGAGTTTAACTAGAACACTGAAATGTGGGATACTTTGCAGTAAGTCAAACAGGATGTGCTGCAAGCATGGGAAGGTTTGACCCTGGGAACTTTTTCCTCTTTGGTTCAGGAGTGTTCCGGTATTACCCACTACCACTGGCTAGTGAATCCTACAAAAATAGCACTTCACCCACAGCTCATCATAACACTTTCTGGAGTTGCTGAAGAGCAGAAGAAGACTGGGTTTGCTACTTAAGACTTGTGTACAGACTTGAAGGGTTGTAGCTGCTCCCACCTTCACTCAACACTAAGAAGTGGACCCAAGGGCTAACCACATGTGTGACTACAGGGACACAACAAGCTATACAAGCCAGTCCTTGACATGCAAAGGAGACTAGTAGCAACTGGACCCTGCTGATGGCCTCTGCTAGAAGAGACCAAGAGAAGCCCCTTCGGAAAATGAAATGTTGGGAGTTCCAAGATTGCCGGCGTATCAGTGGGTCCTCACAGCAAGGGTGTCTGATTTCAAAGGGACTTTATTGGATATATCTTCAGGACTCTATGAGAGGATTCTCAGATCCGTAAAATGTAGTAAATACAAAGGTAGCAATCTTGACCAGGCAAAGGCACAAAAAGTATCTGCCCAATACAAAAAGCTCAGCGTCAGCTAGAAGGTTTAGTGGTGCAAGGGTGCAGGCAGTGTCTACGGAGGAGGCTTCATTGTCAGGTGGTCACCAGACTTAGGGGGTCATTATGACCCTGACGGACTACGGTAATGTGGGAAAATGTACTGCCAACAGGCTGGCAGTACCATTTCCCAAATTATGACATTGGCGGTTATACCACTCCGTCCGCCAGGGTGGTAATGGCCACTAGGCTGGAGACTTAGGTCTCCAGCCAGGCGGCCATCACTATCTCACCCTCGGGATTATGACCCCACCTACCGCCATGGTTTTCGTGGCAAGCGTACTGCCACGAAAAACATGGCAGTAGGCACTATCAGTGCCAGGGAATTCCTTTCCTGACACTGATGCGGGTCTCCCCCACCCTCTCCTCCTCCCCAGAGACCTCCCCCACCTTCTCCCACCACCCTATCCCAACCCGCACATTTACACACCCACACGCGCACACATACACACTCATACACACATTCACCCAGGCATGCACACATACATACCCACACACCGCAACACACACTAACATACATTGTCGCACACATGCATCCACAACACACAACATACACGTACACTCACATTCAGTCATTCACGCACGTATTCCATGCGACTCACACCCACATGCATGCATACAATAACAGACACACACCCCCCACACACACCCAAAACCCTCACACACGCACACACCACTCCCTTCTCCTGTCGGAAAACCCGACTTACCTGCTTGCAGGGAGTCCACCAGCAGGAGAATGGACGCGGCGCTGCTGCCAGCAGCAGCATCTGCCAGCAAAGCACTGCCAGGCCATATCATGGCTCATGATGCGGTAGGCAGTGTTTTGCTGGTGTGGCGCTGCTGCTGGCAGCATCTCCACCTTACCACCGTCTGCCACCATGACCGTCGACGGATTTCCTGCCGTCTTTTGGCGGAATTCCTCCTACGGTCATAATGCGGGTGGGAGGCTGGTAGCCACAGCGACAGTATGTTGGCGGCCGTCGCTGTGACAGTAGGCGGCATTTACCCCCAATGTCATAATGAGGGCCTTAGGGCCTTATTATGACTTTCGCGGTCTTTTTGGAAGACAGTTGCGGTGGTGGCTCTCAAAAGACTGCCATGTTGGTGGTAATCCGACTGCCTTATTAAGAGTCATACTGTGAAGACCGCTAAAAGATAGCCAAAAATCCGAAACCTCAATGACACTGGAGGGTGGGAAAGAGGCAGTCCCACACCCAGCACCTCCAGCCTGATACAATTCTACCCACCAGATTATGAGCCACAAATCACCACAGTGGATCTTCCTTGGTGGAAAAACATTGGTGGTGTGAAATGCCGTGGTCAAAACTCACATCATGCAGAACACCACACCACATTGGATAGTTTGAATACACCACACCTCACACACATCCACACACCTACTCACTGCACTAAATAACACACCCCTACACAACCCAAAATCCTTTGCTACAAAAACACCATTCATTTACTCAGAGAGTAGGAGAAAATAATTGAAACACTATCTTCATACAATAGGCATACATACAAATCACACTCAGCACACACCCCACATCAGCACAACTAACAAAATACACACATCACAAGCACATACAAATCACAACAACCATCACACCCTCACAACACAGCACCCACACATCACCAATTACCCAACACTGCACCCTTACACTTACAACACCCCCACACCATTGACACAAACACTACCATGTCCCCACAAAAACAGCCATGTTTCACTGATGGTGAGTTGAGGGTCATGGTGGATGAAATTGTCAGGGTAGAGCCACAACTGTTTGGAACACAAGTTCAACAGACATAAGGGGTTAATTCCGACCTCCGGCGGCGGCAGAATCCGCCCGCCTGGCGGGAACCGCCAGAAGACCGTACTGCGGTCGGAAGACCGCGGCGGTCATTCTGAGTTTCCCGCTGGGCTGGCGACCGCCAGAAGGCCACCCGCCAGCCCAGCGGGAAACCCCCTTCCATGAGGATGCCAGCTCCGAATGGAGCCGGCGGAGTGGAAGGGGTGCGACGGGTGCAGTTGCACCCGTCGCGATTTTCAATGTCTGCTTGGCAGACACTGAAATCTTGGTGGGGCCCTGTTAAGGGGCCCCTGCAGTGCCCATGCCATTGGCATGGGCACTGCAGGGGCCCCCAGGGGCCCCACGACACCCGTTCCCGCCAGCCAGGTTCTGGCGGTCAAAACCGCCAGAGCCAGGCTGGCGGTAAGGGGGTCGGAATCCCCATGGCGGCGCTGCCTGCAGCGCCGCCATGGAGGATTCCCTTGGGCAGTGGGAAACCGGCGGGACACCGCCGGGTTCCCGTTTCCGACCGCGGCGGTACCGCCGCGGTCAGAATGCCCATGGGAGCACCGCCAGCCTGTTGGTGGTGCTCCCGCGGTCGTTGGCCCTGGCGGTCAGAATGACCCCCATAGAGTGCTAGGAAAAAGGAGTTGTGGCAAAGGCTAATCAACAGGGTCAACTCAGAAGCAAGCCATCCTTGCACGAGGGAAGACATCAGGAAGAGGTGGAAGGACCTATGGGAAGGTGCATTCCATGGAATCAACCTACCAGATAGCTATGCACAAGACTGCCAGTGGGCTCCCACCGCCTCCCCACACAGTTCACATCATGGGAGGAGAAGGTCATGGACATACTGAACCGGAGGGCCTGACTGGAACACCTGGGGTATTGGAGTCTGGTAAGTACCCACGACAGTTATAACATGCAACTGTATTGTCCTGCATGCAACACCTCACACCTAATCACCTAATGCCCCCTTCCTGCAGGCCACCACTTCACCCAGCCCAACTGCCCCACAGCCCTTGCCAATGGCACAGTAACTGCTGCCAAATCAAATCACTACAACTCCCAGAATGCACTAACCCAATATTTTGAAAACCTGGCATGTACACAGCATATCACATTTCATGCATGCACAACTAAAGTACGGGCTGCACCATTTAGATTGTCCTAGTGAGGACCAGTTTGTGGCAATAACAGCAATGCAATGGCACACTCACTATAGCATAAACAACATACACCTACATATGAGTGACCATTCATAATGACCACATGACCACAGATCAAATATTTCAAGCCAGAAATAGACTGACCTGGATTGGAAAGTTAGATGGCTGAGACAATGCACATGCACAACACCTAGTTAGAGGACTATTAACTTTGCATACTCACATATTGTGCTTCTACTAGGACACACATGTGCATAGTACCGCTCAAATTTGTGAAATGTAGCAAGCCTCACCTTCCACTCTGTAACAGAGGTGAACAGTCATGTCAAGAATCAGACAAAAACAGAAACCATCTGCAGTGCAATTCGTACCAAACTTGTATGACAGCTCCCAACATAGAGTATGGCAATCAAGTCACAGAGTAGTATGCACAACAAAGTTTTGCTGTGCAGCATCTGTAAATGCCATTGCAGGGAATCATGTAAAGCCACTGTCTGCTACTCATAAAGAGGTAATCAAACACACATTCCAACTTGAACTCTGGGTCTCACTTCCTCCACAGGTAACCCAGCCATTGTCACCATGGGCAGGAGACTGCCAGCCCCCCTAAGGAAGGCCCCAGTGAGGCATACAACATGCCTGGATGTCTGGACAATGAGGATCAACCTGGCCCATCTGGAATAACTGGTCAGTCAACGACTCCCTGCCTCACCCTGCCCACATCAACACCCCACACCCCTGGTGCAACCATATCACAAGCAAACATTCGCCCCCAATGTGTGTTCCAAGGCCTGTTCAAACTATTGTGTGCCCCGCAGTACAGGGATCTGAGTCGAACCTTGACATCCCTGACAATGAAGGACCTGCTACCATTGTGAGTAGGCACACTGTGCCAGGGACACAGGCCGCTGGGTGTGAGGTGTGTACAAAAGTACCCTCTTTTTGGCATGTTACCCCAATTTCTGCCTGATGTCTGTGTGTTTTGGCTGTGTCACTGGGATCCTGGTAGCCAGGACTCCAGTGCTTATGGTTTTTCTGGCCTTCTTCTCAGTATGTTTCACTGTTTATGTCAGTAGGCTTGACTGTGTCACTGGAGTTCTGCTAACCAGGACCTCAGTGCTTATGCTCTATCTTCTCTCAACACACTGGTAATCCAGTATTTCATCCCAAATTGGAATACTGGTCACCCCTTAAAAGTCCATAGTATATGATACTTAGGTACCCAGGGCATTGGGGTTCCAGGAGATCCCTATGGGCTGCAGCATTATTTTTGGCACCCATAGGGAGCCCATACAAAGACTTCTACAGGACTGCCATTACAGTCTGTGTGAAATGGTGCATGCACCATTTCTCAGCCATTTACACTACACTAGGTCACTTATAAGTCACCTATATGTCAGGCCTTCCAACCTTGAAGGCTGGGTGCGAAGTACCTGTGTGTGAGGGCACCCCTGCATTAGCAGATGTTCCCCCATGTCTTTCAGGACCATTTTCCCTGACTGTGTGAGTGCGGGAACGCCATTTTACACGTGCACTGGACATAAGTCAATACCTATGTCCAGCTTCACAATGGTAACCCCGAATATTGCCATGTAAGGTGTCTAACAACTGGGGATTATACCCCCAATACTGATTCTATTATTAGTTGTACAATCCCTTGCACTTTGTGGTCTCCACAGTGGACCCCCAGTACTGCCATACCAGCCTTCTGAGGTTCTCCAGACAGCCCCAGCTGCTGCCACCTCACAGACAGGTTTCAGCCCTCCTGTTGCTTGAGCAGCTCAAGCCCAGGAAGGCAGAACAAACGATTTCCTTTGGGAGAGGGGTGTTACACCCTCTCCCTTTGGAAATAGGTGTTACAGGCATGGGAGGGGTAGCCCATAATCCAGTCTACACCGGTTCAGGGACCCCTAGTCCCCACTCTGGAGTGAAACTGGACAAAGGAAAGGGGAGTGACCACTCCCCTGTTCATCACCATCCCATGGGTGGTGCCCAGAGCTCCTCCAGAGTGTCTCTGGGTTTTGCCATCTTGGATACCAAGGTTGTGGGGCACTCTGGGAACATCTTAGTGGCATCAGAGCCCTTCCCTGATAGGTGCTTACCTGTTTAGGTGACCAAGCCCCCTTTCAGGGCTATTTAGGGTCTCTCTCCTGGGTATTTCCTCAGATTCAGATGGCAAGACTCCAGCAGGAATCCTCTGCATCCCTTACTTCATCGTCTACCGATGGAATCACAGCTGAACCCTCCAGGAACTCTACAAACTGCAACAATGAAGGAAAGGCGACTTCTGCAACATTGTGTCTTCAGCTCCTGCCAGCCACTGCAACAGTTTCCAGGTCGTGCATCTTCCAAGGACTGTCTGTCTTCAACCTGCACCAGAAGAACTGAAGGAATCTCCTGGTGGAGTGACAGAGTCACTTCCCTGCTTCAGCAGGAACATCTCTGCAGCAATGACCAGTAGCGTGGGTCCTCTCTCCAGATGACGAGCATAGATCCAGCAACACAGGTAGTGGACTAATGTGACCCTGACAGTCCCAAGGTCCAGCTGCCCAACTTTGGTGAAGGTAGGGGCTTGCCTCCCCATGCAAGACAGTATACCCATGCACCGCGTGACTTGCAGTTGCCAAGGCTTGTGTTTGGCCTTCCAAGAAGTTCTTCATGCACAGCACAGCTTAGGCCTCCAGCACTCCATCCTGCGATGCACATCTTCCTGAGGGGTTCTCCTACAGTGTGGGATCCCTTTGTGTCATGCTGCATGGACCTCCATTTGCACCTCCTTTCTCCCCATGCTGTGGGACTCCTGTGTGCGCTGCCTGGTCTTCCGAGGGCTCTCTGTCTCCTCCTCCTGGGTAGAGGCCACCAGGTCCCTCCTCGTCCCGGGCAGCACCATTTTCCACTAACCGTGAGTTTTGCTTGTGCCAAAGTGCTTCTTGGAGGAATCCAGTGATGCAAACCAGACTGCAATCATCCCTCCAGCATGGGACATCTTCTGCACCAACCAGGAACCCACATCTGTCTTCTTGGGTGCATAACTGACTTTGTCTTCTCACAGGTGGTTCTTCTTTTGCACCTTCATTGGGGTTAGCAGGGGTTCCTGTTCCCCCTGGACTCTTCAGTGCTGCTTGGACTTGGTCCCCTTCTTCCGCAGGTCTTCAGGTCCAGGAATTCATTGTTGGTGTCTTGCAGTCACTTCTGGTTCTTGCATAATCTTCTATCATGACTTCTTGTGTGTTTCAGAAAACTTACAGTGATTTACTCAAAATGACTCCTGTTTTCCTGGGCTCTGGGGTGGGTTCTATTACTTACCCTTGGTGTTTTCTTACACTCCCAGCACCCATCTACACATTACACTTGTCTAGGTGGTAAACCAACTTTTGCATTTCACTATTTTAGTAAACGGTCAGTGTTCCCCCTAAGCCCACTGCAACCTATTATGATTTTCACTATTTGCACAGTTTTCTAACTGTTTACTTACCTGTTTTTGGATACTAGTGTATATATTGTGTATATTACTTACCTCCTAAAGGAGTATAGTCTCTAAAGTACCTTTACTTTTATACCACTAGGTATTTTCATTCATGTGTGTGAGTACAGTGTGACAACACTGGTATTCCCAGTTCAGCCTTGGCTGCTCAACTGCAGCTACCTCTAGACAGCCTGGCCTCTAGACACTGACTACATTTCACTAATAAGGGATAACTGGACCTGGTATAAGGTGTAAGTACCTTTGGGACCCACTACAAACCAGGCCTGCATCCTACAAGGTGTGTGGGAGGGATGCAGTGGGCCAGAGGGTGCAGCCTCAAAGGGACTCCACTGATCAGGAAACCATTTCCCAAATCCCGGGAGCATACCAAAGTTCCCAGGACAGGATGGGTCAAATAATCACCATGTTGGGGGACAATCAAAGGCTGCAGAGGGAATACCACCAGGAAGTCATGCAGCAGTGGCAGGCACATAATTCTACCATGGCTACCATTACAGGGGTGCTGGCAAACATCAATACCACCCTTTTTGGTCCCACTAAAGACCATCAGGTCCCTTCAACTAGCAACCTAGCATCTGCCCCATCCACATCTGCGGCAGATAGTGGCTTGGAGGCCCTGCCAGGAGAACCACATGCCTAGGATACCCATCCCTCTCAAGCTGAGGAGGCCCCCGGCAAACGTGGACATCGACATATACATCCGGCTGGAGCAGATACCAAGACCAAACCCACTGCCAGGAAATAAACCTCTCCTGATATGTCACCCTTGTATGCCACAGAGACACCCTATTGATTGTTCTGAGATATGACTCAATTTTCCCATGGTACAAGGACACTGGATGAGTGTAACCAACTGATGTAGCTGCTACTCTGATGAATCCATCTACCATGAACTAAATCATCACCCTATTTTTCATTTAAACACTTTTATTTTGATCTTTAGTATCCTGGTATGCACAATCAATCACAAGAGAACACAGCTACTGTATATGTGTCTTTTATAATACATTACCAATTGCCATGCTTGCCAACTGTGGTCATGTCAGGCCCCCCTGCATCGAACAGCCAGTGTAATGGTCATCAGACGGAAGCTCCCTCAGCATGAGACATATTACAACAGAAAAGTTACAGGGCAGATGTCTAAGAGGTTGCAATCTAGGCCAACACCATAGTATAGTCAGTATTCCAATCTGCAAAAAGAACATGACAGAGAGTACTATCAGGATGGAAGGCATGGTGGCACGCAATGCAAAAATACAGGGAACAGAAGTCATGCCCATGGTAACCCACCTACAGAGCAGGGGGGCCTAGATAGCACCTATATATCACCAGTACAGACTCTTTACATAAACATACCATAGCTACATAATCATATATCCCATGGAACACATATATGACATAATTGAGGACTCAGTACATTAACCATACACTAACATGGGGCCTACACCTGTAGGTTTTTAACTAACCTTTGTCACTATACAGTTATTTGCACCTTGGACTGCAACACAAGAATACAAACACAGCTAGGCCCCGTGGGAATCACAAAGTATTCCACCAACTGTATAGCTAGATCCTATATTCACACAGGGGCCGAAAACCTCAACTGACATGTAACACCATTTCACATCCCCCAAACCCACTGGTGATAGGAAAGGACTAAGCAGTCACAATCTCACTTTTATGAAGGGAGTACAAACAAGTTTCCATCCCACTGTAACTAAATCCATTTTACAAGCTATCTGTCATGTACACCTCTCATTTCTTTCATCTACTACCATTGGCTACTGACAATGAATGTGTCAAGCTATTGGTTTCACAGCCAAACACGAAATTGCAATTTCAATGAGTTTAAGGAAGAGAGGATAGGAGAATGCAAGAAACATAGCTCAATACTGATTAATCCATTACAGAAGTGCATGTTAGGATCAGATGTAACAATACATGTTTGAGCTGACCCTCTATTACTGTACATCTTAACCTCTCTTTGTCTGCTTCCACAACTGACACATAGGCATTTGAGCTCATTACAGCCCCACTGATGATTCAAGTCAGGAGGTGTAATAACAGTCATTCACTTCAAAATGTGCATATTCAACACTTGCAAAGGTCCACTTCACATACCTGTTTGTCAGTTGAAGTGTTGATTGATGAGCTCTGTCCTAGAGTCAGCTGCTCCTTCTTCCTCTGACTCTTCATCACTTGTCATATCAGCATTTCTAGCCGCTGATCCAGCTGCCTCACCCTCATCTGCTATCAATGGGATCTAAAGTCTCAGGGCTAGATTGTGGAGCATGCAGCAGGTAACTATTATTTGGCATACCTTGTGGGGCAAGTAGATTCACTAGTCTGCCAGACACCACCTGTACATTGATTAAGTGGTAGTACTTCCTGTTCCTATACACCTGTTCATTGGCACTGGGAGGGACATGAGGAATGTGGCCCATCTCATAAACGTCTGCCTTCACATACGCCAAATCTGCTCTTTGGAGGAACCTGATGTAGTTGTCCAGGTGTTTCAACAATGCACACAGTACATCCTTCAACACCAGACTTAACATGGGCTGAGACAGCCCTGATGTTAAGGTGACAGTATTCTGAAATAAGCCTGTGGCCAGGCAGCGTAGCACTGACAGTACTTGAACGATGGGAGGTATGCAATAGGGATTGTGAATGGCATCAGATGTACATAGACCCATGATACTATGATGATTCAGAAAATATGTCTGGATGACATGCCTGTCCTCCATGGTTGCCAGGTCTACCAGTGGACGTTACACTGGTGGCTGCCTCACTCTCCTCATGGCAGCTTAACTATGTTGAGAGGAGAAAATGTACAGTGAGTTAATGTAGTATGCCCACATCATCAACACATTGTATATCACCTGACACCTAACATCTGTAGAGAATGTGTAGCACTGCTGACATATACAATACAGACCAGGGATATGCACCTAATACACCCTCATAGCTGCACATTGGCTAACATGTAAGCTGGATTGTACATATGAAACCTATGTAATTGTGCATGTGTTGCTGACTTAGCTATCCTGCACTAATCACAGATATGTTTTGGAATCTACCTATAACTAGCCATGCCCCTTGTACCTCAGAGTAGCTTAACATAGTTCTCTACATATATACTGCCTCAACATGTCATTGTGTAAAGATCGTCACAATTTGTTACACAACCATGATGGCACACTGAATTGTTGGTGAGTAAGTGACTAATGCAGAAAATAAAGCACATCCACCAATTACATCTGTCCAAAATGTCATGCTCCTGACCTACTGTAGTGGAAAGTTAGAAATGACCTCCAGCGGAAGGTGTCATGGCTGTAGGCAGTCACAACCGCGTGCAACATGTCATTGGTTAACATTGCTGCCTTTGGTGGACTGGGGCCAATTGCATGACTACCAGTGGTGACGGTCCTGTACGTGGTGGCCGTGACCGCCATTTTCTGCAGTTTTGTTCACTTGACTCCTGACACTGTTGCCAACAAGATCTCCACCATGTGAGCTGTTGTGTGCTGCCTCTGGGAGCCATCATGCCATGTCCTGCAGGTGATAGGGCCCCTGACTTCACTGCGGAAGAGCTGGAGAAGCTAGCAGAGGAGGTACTTCCCCTGTATGCACAGCTAAATGGGGCACCAGAGGATCAGGTGAGTTGAATGCCCCAGCCATGGTTGATAGGTGTTTTGTGTGACGTTGATTTGGGCACGTGAACTGGTGAGGGTTTAGATGCATGCAGATGGCATATTGTGAAGGCATGTGAGCGGAGAGGATGGGTATGTGTGCCTACTTGCTGTGACAGATGTATAGTAAAGTGCATGTTTACATGAGTTTCTTCTTTTGTCTGTCATCCATGCAGGTGAACGCCCATCAGAAGAAGAGGATCTGGCGTGCCAACGCCAAGCAAGTGCGGACCCTAAGGATCTACAGCCGACGGAGCACCAATTGTCGAAAGCGGTGGGAGGACCTGAGATACTGAGCCTGGAAGACAGCTGAAACCCAGCTGGGGATGTCCTCCTACCGAGGGAGGTGTGCCCGTCATACCCTGACCCCCCAATGGCCTGCATTTTGGCAGTGGCCTACCGTGAGGTGGAGGGGCGTTTGAGGGCAGCACAGCAGTCACGGGGGGGTAAGTACAGACTGTATCCTTGTACTTGACTCTGGTTGTATGGTGTTTGCAGTCACATTGTAGCAGCGCAGATGTGACAATGTAGTAGGTGCTGCATGTATGTAGACTAGTGGGAGTACATAGTACCCACATTGCCTGCCGATTACATGGAGATCTGGCATCATGGTTTGCTATGTGTAGGTTTATATCACCTGTGTCAAGACATATCCATGACAGAATGTGGAGATGCTCAAATGACAATGCCACATGTGTGACTCCACCCAGCCATTTATGTGGATGTAAGCTGCTGTATCATCCTACCCATAGAGTATTTCCAGGTCCATCCATCAGCAAATGTGCTTTAGTAGCTCTAAGGTGTCCAACCACTCCCATCTGTGATGATCACCTGTATTTGCAAATGGGTGCCTAAGATATTTGGTACAGGGGCTTTTTAACTTTTGTCCTGGTACAGGTATTGACTCCATGTGAGGCATGTACACATGGCTTTGTAGATATATTCCCTCTGTCCCTTCATCTTCATACTATGGGGTATGTGAAGGTTGTAACGGAAGGCAATTCTGATTTGGGTGTCTGAAATTGCCTATTTGCCCATTTCATGCATTTTCATGCCATTGACATTCTGGGCAAATCACTTTTATCCCAATGGCTTTGTTCTAGAAGATGTAAGTAGCTAGGCAGAGCTAGCTTTTGACAATATGCAATGTCCATGCTATGTGTGTCAATGCCCTACCAATAACAGTGCAACAAATGGTATTAGCTGCCACATCATGTCTCAATGGTTAATTGGGGGCACACGTTATATAATGGGACAATCATTGCTACTCTGAGCCTAGCTGTTGTGGACAGTTTGGACAGGAATTGGTATTGATTGACTCCTTAAGTCAAGATGTAATGGTTTAGCTGTACTGTTTTCTAATACAGGTGTTGTTGCTGTAGGATATGTTCTCAGTGCAATCGCAGTTGTGTAGGTCTATGTGTAGATCATGTGCACATGTCTTTTCAGTGGGATATGTGTGTTGTCCGGACTTAGGTATGAGTGATATTGGTTTACTCATGTTGTCATGTTGTGGAACTGTAACTGCATGTCAGGTGGAATCTTAGGTGCCCTATAATATATTTTGTTGCTAACTAATGTTTAGTTGTTCTTACACTGCACTTAGTGATTGTCAGTGGATTTCTTGTGTGCGATGTAGGCCACTATAGATGCAAAATGTTGCCACCATGCAATACTAACACATATAACAGTGCCCACAAATCTAAGCAAACAGTCAACAAACTGCATGAATGAAGGTGTCTGAGTTTACATCCAAATAAGTAATCATGCTGAACAGTGTCACAAATGATGTCTGTGAGTCATGAACACGATACTACAGGAGTGCTTAGGACCACTCAGCTAATAAGGGTTTCCTTGAACATCACACTGCAGTCAGACATAAAACAGTTTCCCCAATACCAAATCTGAAAGCACTGTTTGTGACTTTGAAAACATACGTAATGAAAAAAACACGTTGGGATCCATAGTAACTGTGATGGTGGTTGCAATGAATGGTGGAATCTTTGCAAGGTAGCTCTGGGGTAGCTGCCAATCTTACAGCTCAGTTGGGATTTGTTCATAGCATAGGACACAAATGTAATAGAACAAAATTTATGTACACCTATGCCAAGGCCCTGATCAACAAGCATTTTACACATACTGTAAAGGGTACACTACATATTTATTAAACTTTAATAAAAGAAGAGGAAACTCGGGGGAAAGTCTTATCTACCCTGACTACTCATTACCCACAACTGTCCCTAGCTAACCTAAGCTACACTTACTTATCACATGTAACAAAATGTTCTAAACATCAATCCCCCAACCCCCTTATGAGACGGGACACATGGGGGACAACAGATACTAACCTAAACACATACTATCCTATACTAAACAAATATATATATTTATATTTTTTTTCTAAACACACAACAACCCCAACATAGCCTCCCACCCACACACTCAAAAAGAAAAAAATTGAAATAATCAGGACCCCCCCAACCCTCACCCACTAACACTAACTAAACTAACAGCCTATACTAACCTAACACTAAGCCCCCTAAGCCCACAAAGTATAAGAACAAGGAAAGAGGAGGGAGGGGAGGGAATCATGTCCATTAACAAAGTCTAGAGGTTGACCCTCCAGAAGGTCCGCTTAATGGACCGCACAC
Organism: Pleurodeles waltl; assembly: GCF_031143425.1. Taxonomy (NCBI): domain Eukaryota; kingdom Metazoa; phylum Chordata; class Amphibia; order Caudata; family Salamandridae; genus Pleurodeles; species Pleurodeles waltl. Next base: position 553,505,839 of record NC_090438.1, read on the forward strand.
GCCTGTTCATATGGTGAACATCCCGGCTCAGGTGACTAATTTTCCGGAGCACACGGTCCATTTTGCGCTGCATGTCCTGAAAGGCAGCAGGGTCAATTGTTGCAGCTGGGGCGGTCTGGGTACCAGTTGAGGACGTGTGTGGCCATGTATTTTCAGTGCCTGTCGGCTGCCCTGAAGGTGGTCCACTTCTAGGGCCTGGAGCACTTGCAGACGTTGGGACAACAGTCCCAGCTGTGGGTGGTGCCACCTAGGTGGAAGTGGTGGTCGTGCTGGTGGTGGCTGAGGTGGGAAAAGTAGGGCCACCCTGTGGGAAAGCTCTCCAGGCTCCAGAGGCACGTTCGGTCCTGTATCTTCGGGCCATCCGTCTGTACCCTGACTCTACCAGCAGGATATGCTGGTAACGCATTGCCCGCCCCTGGAACTCACGGACCTGGATGGGTGTCATGTTAGCAGCTGTGAAGACAAAGGCAACAAAATTACATTAGGAACTGCATTGTGTGAAATGGCACAATAAGTAAATCAGACAGTACATCTACTGTACTTGTAACAGCTCCTATCATCATACAGATCATTGAATGTCCCTGAGGAAGTACACGGCAGGCCAGCCTACAAAGGTTGTATCACACATAACACATCCAAACCCTACAAGATGGGTAACAACTGGCATGAAATTGGCATCAGAGTTCTGACAGTTGTCAGCTAACAATCATGCAGCACATCCTCAGCCAATGACAGGGCTACAAATGTGAGTGTACGGGATGGAAATCAAGGGCCACATGATCTGCAAGTTGTAAATGGACTTGCTAGTATAGTACTCATGTGCTATACCTGAGTGTTATACTAGGTTCCGACCAAAGATTCACTGATTTAGATATCTGTGTAATACACTTGTATCACCTGTCCTAGGTACACTATTCACAAACCCATGCCTGTGTGTGAGGGTGGGGGGTGGAGAAACAACTAACAATTTCAAACAACATGGACACCCAGGAAGCTTAGGAAAGCTGGACATGTGTTTTGCTCTACACACACACACACCACAGGTAAGGTGTATCTACAAATAGGAGACAGCAAACCCTTGACTGATCCCAGCGCCACACATGTCTGGAAATGCAGACCTTTGTCCACATCATATACTTCCAGTAAGGCATGACTTACAAGAGACACAGAGTTGCAAGAACACCCCTGGCCATGATTTGCATGCACACGTCGGCCATTGCACTCAAGTACCACATACTTGTAGCACTATATGTGGAGCTACATGCTGCTAGGAAGTTCAACCTACAGTTTCATAAGTACATTAGTGAATAGGGAAGCAGAAGTCTGTGGGTAAGCATTTTGCAGCCCCATACTGGGAGAATGTGGGTCTGACAGGCAGACTAAATCTGAGATTAGGTCCAGTGCGACTCTTGTTGATACAAGTGTTATCCACATGACTCACCCCAATTCATATTGCGGGGAGTCTTATCCAGGTGACTGGTTGACACCTGTTCGGTATAAGTCAATAGGGACGCTCAATGAAGGACCACACTCCAATTTACAATTTAGCTTTACTAGAATTTCAGGTAAATGTAGGCATTTAGCACATTAACAATAGAAGAATAAGAATAGCAATGAAAAGCATCTATGTATATATAAGTACACTACAAAGAGCATCTAAGCGTATACATAAGCAAAGAGTTAATTGACAGATATAAGCTTTGATTAACTGTATACCAAAATGCATCACACTACGATGTTCAGGAAGCAAAATATAAATGAGCTAAATACTTCAAATAACTTTGATATACTGCACACCAAAATGCATGTTTCAATTACTGCAGCAGGCTCACACTACGATGTACAGAAAAGAAAAATATAAACAAGCTGAATACTGCAGATAAGCTTTGATTTACTGCACACCAAAATGCATGTTTCAATTACTGCAGCAAGCTCACACTACGATGTTCAAAAAGCAAAATATAAACAAACTGAATACTTCAGATTATAAACACAGTGCAAACATAAATAATCAATCATAATAATAGAGCAGAGAAACAAAGGCCTTTCATCCCTGTGTGGAACTTAACATAGTCCACGAAATGCTGGGAAGCCCTCTACCGCCTGCTTGGACCTCTCTCCCCCTCAAGCATCACGGTCTCTGAACAGCAAAACAGGGAGGCAGTGCTGGGCCATGGCAGCTTTCACAACCCCATCTGCGAGCTTCAATTCCCTCACCCGCCTTTCAGTGTTTAAGTAACCCGAAGCTTGGATTCTATCCCCTTCCAGTATTTTCTAGCTTTGTTATCAGTACATGTCTCTTGGCTGCCTTGCCATTCCCTGGCCCTTGTTTTCATTCCATCTTTTACTGTGGTCTCGTTCTCAAGGCTGAGACTGAATCTCCTTCACAACCTGTTTCTCACACATGCAGCTGCGAATAAGTTTATCTGCGGCTTGTCGAAAAGAAAAACAAGCTTGAAAGCGAACATCGTGAATTTTTTCCACGTTGCTCTGGCTTCAGCAGGCATCACACTCATCTACACTGTTCAAGCTAATTAACCCTTCGCGTCACAATGTCTTCCGCACCTTTCCCTATACTGATCACGGGGCCTACAGGAATGACCTAGAATCCCTAGATAAGACAATAGGATAAGCATTGGCAAACTTCAAAATGCTGAGATAATGAAATCCCACTCATGGAACAAGACAAATGATGGGCCAGCGCACCACACCTTGCTGTGTGATCAACACACAGGAGTCCATCACACATCACCAGCAAACACAACACATAACAGAGATATCAACACTTACTGGAGTTGTAGGGGTCCTCAAATGAAGCCACCTCACCCACAGTGTAGGGTGCCGGTCCACCTGTAAGGCATGGAAGGAAGAATTGTGCTCAAAATCTGTGCACTGACCAACAATTCCAAAGACAACAACTATGTGTAAGTAAGTAAAGCCACTCAGATATGATGATACTGCATCCGATATAGCACGGCTAACATGTACATAGCATGGGTCTCCTGTGACAATTACACACATATCTGCACACATGCAGTGGCCCTAACTATCATATGGTGGCAAACATGTTCCTTCATTAGTGAGCAGACATAATAATGGCGTGTATTTGTCTCATCATGTGCATCCAAGAGAGACAGCCAAAGCCTGTTTACTTGAGGAATGCATTACCAGTCAAACAGCCATTGTGGCCATGACAAATTTATGACACATAGGTACAATGTACAGAGGGGCAGGGACTTTGTAAGCCCTCATGTTGTTACAGTTTCTTCATTTGATGTGGCCCAGCTATGGTGATTTGCACCAACCATAGAGAAAAGAACCAATGTGTATACCTTTGGCCTGACATCCCTAAAAGAAAGGTGGAACACCAAACACCAAATACCAGTGTAAGATGTTAGCTGAGGCACCTTACACTTTTTCCCTGTTTCCAAATCCAGATCTGATATGTATCCAAAATGATGAAGGACCACAATAATCCCTAACATTCATAGAACTTCAGTGAACGCTTTCCTTACACACTTAGCAGACACACATGAGAAATATTTCTGGGTCCCATTGCTATCATCAATTGATGTGAAGCCTGCACTCATTTTCTGCATCATGTAGTGTTTCTAAAGTTAGTCTAGCTGTTGCGTCAACAAAGGTTGGTAATATTTTGGAAAATCTATACTTCACTGGCAAATGTGACCTATATAGACATGGCTGGCTCCTAATTTGTGTTGCTGTCTGACACAAAGGTGGCCCCAAATTACAATAAGCAAAAGTATTCAGTAAATTAGCAGAGCACTTGCTTCCTGACAGCTAGCAATTGTGGTCCTTCCCATAGTCCATCAATGACCCTGTATGTTTCCGAAGCATTCCACACACTCAACAACATAGCCGGCAGATATTGTACAAATCATCTGATGTCACTACAGAGCTTTTAATCATGCACATTTACATGATTTGTACTCACCAACAGGGCCACCAATCACTATTCCCAGGTGGTCCTGCAGAGCTTGCTCCCTGGTGATGAGGTCAGCCCAGCAGTGCTTCAGCTGGTGGTCATTCCTCTGGCTCCGATACACGCGCTGCAAGTGATGCAGGACCTTTCCCCACCGGATTCGACGGGCCTCAGTGTGATATCCCTGTATCACCCGCCCCCCTGCCTCAATCATCAGTGGGAGGAAATGGCACACCAGCCATATAAACCCCCCAAGCTCCTCCTCACCCATCTTGCCAAGACGTGGCCTACCCAACATCTTAGCTCCGAAAAAGGGGAATAGGGGATAAAGAAGAACAAAGGAGAAAAAGGGGAAAGGGGGAAAGTAGAATGACAAAAAAGTAAACTTAACAACTAAAAGAGCCCAACTATCCCCAAACTAGCACTACCCACAACAGACTCCCACAAAAAACAAAGGCAATGCAATACTGGACAATAGTATACAATAAACACTCAGACAGTATACAACAACACATTTAGATAACAAACTAACAAGTAATGGAGCACACAGGAGCCAAAAGCACAATTTCACTGGACAAAACTGAAAACACAGCCACACAGTCTAGAAGAATCACAGACTGCAAAGTGAAAGTACCCCCACTGTACATATTCTGTAAACAGGATATCCTATTACATCACTTCCTGGACATAATGTTTTTATCGTTATGCGTCATAATTTTTGACGCATGCAGTATGTGCGTCATTTTTTTCGACGCACAGGAGTAAAAATTAGGTTGCATCCATATATTTGTAAATACTCTTAACAGTTAACCAATTTTAAGGGAATAATGCACTGTTTTTCGGGCATGAGCGTAATTTTTTGACGCGTATCTGTCAAAATTGACTGGGTTTTGCAAATTCTCATTGTGTTAATCATTTGTTGGCGTCTCTACCATCGAGTCCAAAAGGGGAAGGTGGAATTAAAGTCTATCCATTAAGCTTTTTTTACAAGCCGCCCACGTTACCACTTCCTCCTATGAGGGTTTCTCATGGTAAAAATATTCTAACAAATGTACCTGTACAGAACCCCATTTCTGACTCTGGGGCTACTCAAAATCACTCTTCCCTCGATGCAATAGATTGACAATCGGAGGGATTGGGGCTCTCAAATGAATATTTACAGGAACCAGAGCTGATGGGAGTGTGCACACTTTTGCAATCATCCATAGGGCCTGATGAGTTAGTTAGCTTTCCACATCTTACAACAGATACGGCCATAATCGAGGAGTCTGGGAAAAAGCCCCAGCAGAGTAACGCACTGTTATCTTTAATTAGTTGGAACATTGCTGGGTTGCGTTCTAAAGTTGAAAATTTGGAATGGCTGGAATTTATATCCACATTTGACATTATTTGTCTTCAAGAAACTTGGCTTACGACACCCTTCTTCTTAGATGGATACTACTCTGTATCTCAGCAAGCTACTCCATCTAGAGCAGGCAGAGCAAGTGGTGGCCTTTTGGTACTCGTGTCATTATTACTCCCAAAAATTGAGGTTTCATTGATTTGGTCTTCTGCTTTTTTTCTGGTAGTTTTATTATCAATATCCGGACGGAAAGATATTGTACTTTTAAACTTTTATAATAACATTCCAAGTGCTGCTTTGTCAGGAACTTTTGAAGAGCTTATAGACCAATTAGACTCAGCTGGGAAACTTCAGGATAGGGAATTTGACACGATTTGGGTTGGTGATTTTAATGTTCAGTTATGTAAGTATGAATTACCTCATTTATGTGGCACCGCAATAGAAGGCAGAGAGTCACTCACTCATTTTATTCATTCTAATTTAGGAAATGCCTTGAACACTCTTATTTATAAATTTGATCTTGCCTTTGCAAGGGATATTGCAAACAGTCAGACAAGAGAAACACCCACTTATACTGGAAGTATTAACGGTAGCGTTATTGATTTTATCCTGATTAACTCTTCACTTTCACGTTCAATAGTGGACTTTAAAATTAATTCTCATTGTGCCAGTGATCATAACCCCTTGAGCATAAAACTATCCTTTAAAACTAGAGTAACATTACCTAGGATTGCATATAAAGGGAAAGAGGTGTTTAAAAATAATTCCGGCCCTCGTATAAGGTGGGAGAGATTAAACTCTAACACTTTTCATACGAACCTTATCACTCAAAATAAGGCTGACATAAACACTTGCTTGTCCCTGCAACCCACCCCACTCCACCTTATGAATGCCTTTGAATCTTTAAGTTGTGCTATTTCTCAGGCATTGTTGTGTGCCCAACATCCTAAAGGTGCAAAACCTCAACGGTGGTTTAACTCTGCCTGTACGGCTGCCCATAGAGACTTAAAGTTAGCGATCAAAACCATTCCACGTAATCAGGATTTAATTAAGCAGGCCAGGGGCCGATATAAATCAGTCCTAGAAGAAAGAAAGAATGAAGTACGCACTAGCGCTTGAGAAGATCTTATGGCAGAGACAGATCTACGGGATCCCTCTCAATTTTGGAAGGTGGTTAATCACCCATATTTCTCAGGAAAGGAAAACAGGGAAAATGACTGTTTGATACCAGAGGGGGTTTGGGTAGACCATTTTTCATCTGTATTTCAATCTGCAGATAATCCCAATGATGGAGGGGTGGCCTCCCACGATTGGCTACTCCAAATCCAGCTAAGAGCGCCATCTTACTTGAGGCACACGAGATTAGTGCAGCAATAACTAAAATGAAACTAAGGAAAGCCCCTGGCCCTGATGGGATACCGGTTGATCTATTTAAATCTCTACCTGATCTGTGGGTTCCACTAATCACAAACGTTCTGAACAGTGCTATTCAAAGCGCTATTCCCTCTTCATGGTTAATGGCAATTATCGTTCCAATTTTCAAAAAGGGTAACAGGCTTGACCCCTTTTGTTATAGACCCATTTCTTTAATAGACTCTACTGCAAAGATTCTGGGGAGTGTCATCCTGACCCGGCTTGAGGATTGGGTTGTAAGGTCAAACATTTTATCGCCAACTCAATATGGGTTTAGGCCTGGATTAGGTACAGTGGACCAGGCCCTAAATTTACATCTCATCCTCAGTAAATATGTAATTGCCAAAAGGGAACCAATCCATTTAGCATTCATAGACCTGTCTAGTGCATTTGATATGGTAAATAGAGCAAAATTGTCGGTTATAATGGATAAAATGGGGATTGAGCAAGATTTGCTAATTTTGATCAAACGCTTATACTCCGACCTCCATATTTTAATCCAGTTTGGTCAACACAGTGAAAGGTCCCATCCCCTTGCTTCTACTCGAGGTGTCAGACAGGGATGTACACTAGCACCTTTCCTGTTTTTATTGTACATAAATGGCTTGCACAATTGTTTGGTCCAAAATGGTAAGGATTTCCCAAGGATGAGTTTTAGACAATTGCCAATTTTATTATATGCCGATGATGCTGTTTTAATCGCGCGCACGGCCAATGGTCTACAGACTCTCTTGGATCTTTTTTTAACACACACACGAGAGCTGGATTTGAAAGTCAATTTTAATAAATCACATGTTATGACCTGCGGCCCTAAAAATACTCGTACCAGATGTTTTAGAATGGGGGGGGAATACCCTGACAAAGGTAAAAGACTTTTGCTATCTAGGTCTGTATTTAAGTTCCACTCTGTCTTGGAAATTCCATTTGAATTTTAAGCTTCAACAATTGATAAGAAATGTTGAGGCAATCTTTAGCTTTGCCCACAGATTAGGGCATAGACCGGTCCATCAGATCCTCACGCTCTACAATTCTAAATGTGTTTCAGCGGCGATCTATGGGGGTGGCCTTTGGGGGTATATTAGTCCAAATACTTTGCAGCTTGCAGAGAATAAATTCCTTCATCGGCTACTTATGTACCTAAGAACATAGCGAACATTTTATGCCATGAGGAATTAGGAATCCGCTATATTACAGATCTGATAGATATTGCCCCACTTTTGCTATGGATAAAAGTATGGTCAAATCCGGTGGCTACTTTAACACATGATTGTGTAAAAGACTGTCTCTCATTATCAAACTGTAACAAAATTCCATGACTAAACTTTGTTCACAAAGGCTTCTGAAACTTGGATTTGGAGTTCATGTATTTTAAACCAGAGCTTATGCCAGCTAATGCGAAAGAAATTGTTAAACTTCGACATAAAGAGTATGTCATGAATCTTAGATACCAAATGGCAGAGAAATTGAGCTCTTTTAATTCATATACACAAATTTTATCATCAGACTTGTTAGAACCTTACTTTTTTTGGTTCCCGACCCCTTCTTTATATTCTTTACTTGTATCTTTTAGACTTAATCTGATCCATTTTAGAGTGGCGTTTCCGATAAAATGTGTGTGGGAAAAAACACTACCTCCATGCCCTTGTGATAACTTTTCAAAACAAAGTACTTGCCACTTTATTTTGTTTTGTGAACTTTACTCGGCTCCCAGGAAATCCTTTTTATTACCCATTTTGCGTAATTTGCACACTTCTTCCTACAAAGAAGGACTGATTGGCATCCAAAGCCTCTCAACCAAACAAATTTGTATTTCTATTCTTAGTTTTATTAAATCCACTATCACTATTAGAAATCGATATGAATTGGTAATGTGATCATTTATTAAGAGAAATTTGGCATTGTCCTTTTACTATATTGTCTCATTGTTATATATGTTTTTATAAGCACTTTTTTTTTTTTTACTGTTTTAGTAAGCTTGGGTGGCAAATTTAGATTTAATAGACTTATTTTAATGAATGTTATAAGTACTGTATTTTATGATGATCTTTATGTATGCATGTTTAATTTTGTGGCTAACCGCCGAATAAAGTTATTTTGACTGACTGACTGACTGGTTTGGGTAATTTTGCCATTTTAATGTAAGGTTACATTTGTGACACAACTGAGATAGGCTGATTGCACCCACTTTGGTGTTGACGGTGTATGGTCACATGTGAGACATCATACTGCTGCGGACCATGATCCGCTACTTCCTTAACAGGATTCTCACGCTTGGCTGACACACTAGATAGCCAAATGTGTGGCATACATATATGTATTGCACAAATTGGGCATGTTTGGCATCAGGAGAGGATAGCAAGGTGACGCACATAAGTACAATACCTCAATGCCTATGGCTCAATGTGTGCGCATTGGCTACTAATGTAGTTGTCGACCCAGTGTGTGTGCATCACAAGATGCATTATTGAAAATATGCTTGTATGAATGTGAAGTCAATGTGTCCAAACCTTAGATGCAAGTCAGTGTGGAAATGAGAGAGGACATGTGCTAGTCATACATGTAGCAACATCTGTTGTGTGCAGTTCTAAGATTTTGGGCAACATAGACACCACAAATGACAAAGCATGCACTGGATAGATGGCAGATGCTTGTTCATGTCAATGGTCCACAAGTTGCCCTTCCCATGTCCTAGAAATTTGGATACTGCTTCCTAGGCACTTGTTGGTGAACCCACCGTGAATCTGGCACATGTACAGACTAAGTGGGTACCATGTTATTAGCTCAGACAGCCAAAGGCGACCCCCAACTGTTATATCACGTCACATTTGTGGTCATATGACTGAGCCAAAACTCTCCAGTAGCAGTGGTGGACCAGCAGACAAGGCAGCACATGGCCACATATTTCCTGTGGTCAATTTCACAGAGGTGTCTTGTTCAAGTGTGTGGTCCAATGTTGATCCAATATATTTTTAGGGGTGCATGTTGTCACAGTTACGTCCCGGTCTCATCATGAGTCAGTTGCGCCTCTTCCTGTATCTACTGAGTTACCTTCAGAGATCAATGTGAGTAAAGAAGATGAGGACATGAGAACCTACATGGGGATGGTCCCACCCGGTCACTGCAGACGTGTTAGGAGACTGTCAACAGGGCAACCTTGATTTGCTGAGTGAGATCTTATGTCAGGAGTCATGTTCCGGCAGGTGTCCTTACAACATTTGTACACAGGTTGGCCTGTAAAGTACCCACTGCATCTGGGAACATCATAGCCTCTGTGTTGATTAATCTTGCAGCTATTCACCACGCACAGCCCATCAATATGTTGTGAGCAATGTGATTCTGCGTGTGAACTGTCGGGGTCCTAACATGTGTGGATTTTTCATGCACATTTTCAGAGGTAGCTGGTTCTGCTGGAGGCACCCTAAGCAATCCCTGCATAAGGCCCTGGTACACTGTCACACCTTGTGGTTCATGCATACATGAGACCCAGACAAGGGATATGCCATGTTGTTGATATTCAAAGACAATTTTACTAATATGGTACAATTAAAAAGCAGATGATGCTATACAATGTATTTGGGTATGCCATGAGGAAGCACATGACAAAATACCCCCTGAGGAATGTGAGGTTTGGTAACGCAAGTGTGGTACATATGTAGCCACAAGGGACCTTTAGGGTAACGCACAGACAGGTGCCAGTCAGGCTAACAGGCTGCAGGGTCAATCAGGATTCTGAAATTTCACAAGGTACATACTCAGTGGTCTGACTAAGAATGGTCGGAGGAAGAACAAGACAGTTGACAAGGAAAACTGTGTATGTCCTGTGTTTTTGAAGGTGACACATAAACCCAAGGGCTGTGTCACACGGCTTAAATACTAGCAATGCATAACAGTGTATTTGACTAAATGTCATATTCTATGCTGTTCCAATCATCTGCATGGGCAGTGCATGTTGAAATGGGTGGTGTGCATGGAGGTGATCTCAGGTGTGTGCTGCATCAGTTTCTCAGAAGTCCTGTAAGTGAGATCCGAGTTCAAATGGCCAACAGTACCTTTCACATGGGAAGCAATCTACAGGTGATAACAGGGCTTAGAAACTACAAGCCAGTGTATTAAATGACCTGACGTCCATGCATTCAGGTGTACTATGACAATGGCATAACATAGGAAAGGGTGTAGCACACTGGATGACTATTGTTAGTCTGTGTGTGTAGAGGAGGGAATATCGGGGTATGCATATTACCATTCCAGGGACCTCTTCAGACAGGTGGGTTGAGACCAGGGGCATGGGTGTGTCAGGAGTTAGGAAATGGGCTGACATGTACATGGAATGTCATGTGCGCAATGCTTGTCATAGGTGTGGCACTTGTGCTGTCTATGTTCTGCTTCTATGGAACTCTAGTCACAGATAGTCCTTGCAAAGATAGGTGCTGTGCAACTTACTGCTGTGAAGGGTCTGGTCATACATTCCTGTTACCAATGCAATTGCACATCCACTGCGTCATGTATGAGGTATTTTTTCCCTTAGTGACTGATGGTGTCTTAGTTGTGTGCCATATGCTGCGATGAACCATGTTGCCTACATGTATGTGTGAAATAGGTGTGGTCCTCTGCTATTGCCCTTCAAAGGTGAAACGTACAGGATATATGTCATTTACATTGTGTGTGTATGTGACTGTTGTATGATACGCATCAAAATTGCTCAGGAAATTTCTGTGTCCTGGTCGGTATATCAGCAATGCTCCATGAGGCACACTATTATTCTCATAGTTAGAGATAAAGGTGAGCAAAAATTATTAGCCAGATCATGATATGGTGATTATTATCGGTGTTTATTTACATTAGTTAATAAAGTGGTGATGGAGTTGGTTTAAAAGAAATTTTTCACAATATGTTGCTGCCTACGCACTCCAGCAGCTGTGTTTTGTTGTTCCCCCTCATGTTGCTGGCCAGCATCCTCCTCTTCCCCCTCTTCAGGCATGTGTGGCTCTGGTTCTAAGAGGGGAATGTTTCTTCATAGGCAAATGTTGTGCAGGATGGCACATGTTTGAATGATTTTACAGACCAATTCCGGGGAATATAGGAGGCTGCCACCAGTGATGTTGAGGCACCTGAATCTTGACTTGAGGATGCCGAAGGTCCTCTCCACTTTGCTGCGTATCCTCCCATGTGCGTCATTGTAGGCACGCTCTGCTGCAGTGCTTGGGTTGCCAAATGGTGTCATAATCCATGGCTGGATCCCATACCTCTGATTAGCTGAAAAAGAAAATGAATGGGATCATATTGATGTAGCTTGCCACATTGATATCACCTTGCATGGCAGTAGTTGTCTTGTATTGTCTGTGACTCTTTTGTGTTATTGTGTTGATTCCTAGGCTTGTAGGATGTACCATCTGCATTGGGTTGCTTCCTTGGCTGAACAAGTGTTTGCCTGCTGACCGGTTGTCTGCAGTATGTTTGGGTATTTGCAGTAGTGTGCACTCACTAGCATTGTGACTTGTGATACAGGTGTCCCTGTGTCTTCACTGGGGGTGAGATGATAGTTCCATACACAGATTCATTTTGACAGTGGTGGTAACACGTTAGAATATATGTACCCTGGACATCCCATACCTTTAGACTTATGCAATGCATTAATTTAAACATCAGTGAGCCACTTACATTTTGCAAGGTGAAAATTGGCCAAAACTCTCCATACGTTGTGATCATTGACATCTTAACATTAGACTGTACACTAATTTCAGATGTGTGACAGGTTCACCTCAGACCTATGAAACATGGCTAGTGATGTCACGACCTCAGTGTGTTCCTGTCCACATGTTGCTGTCGTGGTGTATGTGTTGTGTGTCCTAGAGGGTTGCTGTGCAGTGTGTATATAAGTTGGTTTCTGTACTTACCAACAAGTAGTCCATTGCCATATCGTCCATCCTGGAAGTGTTGATTGATGGTAGAGTGAGGGAAGATGAATGAGTCATGGACACTCACAGGATACTTTGCCACGATGTTGGTGAACAATCCTTGGTGATCGACAATGGCCTGCACATTGATGGAATGTGTGTGCTTCCTGTTGCGGTAGAGGTGTTCAGTTGCAGCAGGTGGCACAAGGCGTACATGTGTGCAGTCGATGGCACCAAGGACGTGTGGGAAGCCACTAATGAGGTAAAACCCCTGTTTTGTCTCCTGCTGCTTCTGCAGTGTGTTTGGGAAGCAGATGTGGCGGGGTGTGAGTCCAATGATGGCATCCAGTACTTTCGGCAAGAAGGCAGAAAATGATGGCTGTGATATTCCGGCAACCAGGGCGCCAGTGCTTTGAAAGGAGCCACTTGCCAGCATGTGAAGTACAGCTAGCAGCTTTGTTTCTGTTGGGATGGTGCGGGGTGTCAGCAAGGTGGGTGCTAACTGTGGCTCTATGTTGCGCAGCAGCTGCTGAATGGCCTGCCAGTTCAACCTGTACCTCTGGATGATGTCATGTTCCCTGAGGCCATGAAGGGTTGTTCTGGTGTGGAATATTCTCTCCTGCCTTCTGCGCTGCCTTTGGGGTCCCTGCTGGTGTTGTGGTAGCTGCTGTTGTTGTTGCTGGGCTCTACGTCTGCGGGCACGCTGGATGAGAAGCACCTCCATGTCTCCCGTTTGCTGCTCTGCTGTTGCTTCTGTGTGTTCTGATTAAATACAGGTGTGTTTGCCCCATTTTAACGGCTGCCCTAACCCAGGCGTTCATTTTTGACGCAAATCGGGCTGTGCGTCATTTTCCGGCTCCGCCTCCCGGCCGTGCGTCATTTTTGCCCAGAAGCATAACTAAGACGCACAGCCTTTTAAGTCATTTTTTGGATGGGAACGCCTACCTTGCATATGATTAATGCAAGGCGGGTTCCCGCATCCAAAAAATGACGCACACAGCGGGATTTTGACATCCGCTGGCCCGGGCGTCAAAGTTTAAATGTGGAGCAAGGCTTGCACTGAATGTGTGTCAAAAATGTTTGACGCACATTCGGCGCAGACAGATTATAAATATTCCCCTTAATATTTTTGACATGACACTAGTGTTTAAACTATTTAAAAAATCCATTCTCTTTTTGCAAGTTAAATAATATAGGACAGCATTTCTTAACATTATGACTTCTGAGGACTCTCCACTTAATCATTATTGGAGTCGGGGGACCAACACTGAGACCTTTCTGGAAGCTGGGGGCCCAGGCCTAATACATGTTGTTGGTTTGAACTGCAAAACAATACGCATAAATACAAACACAGGGGCATATTTATACTCCGTTTGCGCCGAATGTGCGTCAAAAAGTTTGACGCACATTCAGCGCAAACGTTGCCCCATATTTAAACCCTGACGCCCGATCCGGCGCACAAGGAAAATGGCGCCATGTGCGTCAGTTTCTGGAAGCGGCACCCCGCCCTGTGTTAATGACATGCAGGGTAGGCGTTCCCGTCCAAAAACCGACGCACACAGCGGTGCGTCGTATTTATGCTTCCGGGCAAAAATTACTCCCGCGCGGCAGGCGGAACGCAAAAAAATGGCGCAAAGCACGAATATCGTGAAATTTTAACGCCTGGGTCAGGGCAGGCGTTAAAATGGGGCAAACACACCTGTACTTAATCAGAACACACAGAACAAACAACAGAGCAGCAGAGCAGCAACAGGGAGACATGGAGGTGCTTTTTCTTCAGCGTGCACGTAGACGCAGAGCCCTGCAGCAACAACAGCAGCTACAACAACAACAGCAGGGACCCCAAAGACAGCGCAGAAGGCAGGAGAGGATATTCCGCCCTAGAACAACCCTGCATGGCCTCAGGGAACGAGACATCATCCAGAGGTACCGGTTGAACTGGCAGGCCATTCAGCAGCTGCTGACAAATATTGAACAGCAGTTGGCCCCCACTTTAGTGACTCCCCGCACTATCCCAACAGAAAAAAAGCTGCTTGCCGTACTTCACATGCTGGCAAGTGGCTCGTTTCAGACAACTGGTGCCCTGGTTGGTGGAATATCACAACCATCTTTCTCCGCATTCCTGCCTAAAGTACTGGATGCCATCATTCGCCTGACACCCCGCCACATCTGCTTCCCTAACACACTGCAGATGCAGCAGGAATCTAAACAGGGGTTCTACGCCATCAGTGGCTTCCCGCACGTCCTTGGTGCAATCGACTGCACACACGTACGCCTTGTGCCACCTGCTGCGAGAGAACACCTCTACCGCAACAGGAAGCACACACATTCAATCAACGTGCAGGCCATAGTCGATCACCAAGGACTGATCAGCAACATTGTGGCTAAATATCCTGGGAGTGTACATGACGCATTCATCTTCCGTCACTGCACCATCAACCAACACTTCCAGGATGGACGGTATGGCAATGGACTACTTGTTGGTAAGGACAAAAATCTAACTCATATACACACTGCTCAGAAACCCTGTAGGATAAACAACACATACACCACAATAGCAACACCTAGCCAGGAACACACTGAGGTACTCACATCACTAGCCATGTTTCACAAGTCACCATTGAACCTCTCACACATTGGAATTTACTCTACAGCTTAGTGTGAAGACATTAATGACTGTGGTTGCCTAAATGTCACCTTGCAAATTGGAAGTCTCACAATAACCTGTACACTAATACAATGCATAAGTTTAAAGGTATGGGATGGCCTGGGTATGTTCATATGAACGTTTCTAATACACTTTCATGTTTCAACTCTACATGGAACTATCATCACACCCCCAGTGAGGACACACGGACACCTGTATCACAAGTCACAATGCAAGGGAGGGCACACTGTACTGGAGAAACCAATACATCCTGCTGACAAACAGTTAGCCAACAAACACTTGCTCAGCCAAGGAAAAAAAATCAATGCAAAAGTTTTCACCAACAACCATAGGTTGTCACATTAGTACACAAAATAGTCACAGACAACACAACACAACTACTGCCATCAAAGATACGTACAACAGTGCCTCCTACATCTAATTGATACCATTCTGTGTTTCTCTTTCAGCTGATCAGGGGTATGGCATTCAGCCTTGGATAATGACACCATATGGGAACCCAAATACTGCTGCTGAGCGGGCATACAATGACGCCCACAAGAGGACACGCAGCATTGTGAAGCGGACCTTTGGGATCCTAAAGTCAAGGTTCCGCTGCCTTGACATAACTGGCGGCAGCCTACTCTATTCCCC
Source organism: Pleurodeles waltl (assembly GCF_031143425.1). Classification (NCBI taxonomy): domain Eukaryota; kingdom Metazoa; phylum Chordata; class Amphibia; order Caudata; family Salamandridae; genus Pleurodeles; species Pleurodeles waltl. The sequence continues at coordinate 553,521,732 of NC_090438.1, forward strand.
AGAGATGGTCTGAAAGATCATACTCACTTGTGCCATATTACACAATATTTGTGTAAAAAGGAATATTCCCCTCCTTGAACCAGACCCAGACATGCCTGAGGATGACGAAGAGGAGGATGCTGGCCTGCAACAGGAGGGGGAACAACCTAACACGGCAGCAGGAGTGCGTAGGCGCCAACAGATTGTCAATACAAAATTTTCTTAATATATTACAATAACTTGTATTCCACACTTGTAAATAAACACAGATAGCCAACACCACATCATGCTTTGGCCTATGCATTTCTGACCACCTTTATTTTGAAATCGCTGAAGAAGAATGTCGTCTCATTGAGCAAGAATGCTATAACAGTCATCACACCAAAAATAAACATCACAACTGTATGCACAGAGGGTAGGATGTGACATGATACATTACCATACACAGAGCCCAACAGGAGTACAAATGTGGCAATTACACATGCCGGATCCAAACACCTGAAACAGTCTCTCATCCAGCCCAAAATTTGAGATCATTTGAAAGTCACATCACACGTGTTCAGAGACAGGGTGGGACCATCCATGTGTACGTGACCATGTCAGCAATGGCTTCTCTCAAGTGTGTGATATGAGCAATACACAATTGGAACAACATCAGCTGCCACTAACTCAGGAGGAGACCTTGAAGTCACAGTGACAACATACACCCAGACAGGTGATAGTGGATCCACATTCCAAACACACATGTACACATATGTCATACAATCAACCTAATATTTGAAAGTAGACCATCACAGTTGTGTCCCAGTTTGAACCTAGCAGGAAGAATGTAACATGCCACTAAACCAGTTTATGCAGAAAGGGACACAGACAACAACAAAATTATTCTCATTATCACATCGGGAACGCTGAGAGTCTTGCAAACATAGTCATTGGAAAATGGTATGCAAGTTTGCTCCAATTCATCATTACTGCAAACGTCAAATGGGCTAATGAGATGAATGAATGGTCAACAGTCATTCATATCATATGGCCTTACATTAGCCTGCTGCTGCAGGTTTGCCATGATATAATAAATATACTCCATGGATACAGTAGCTATTCTGGATGGTCAAATCCTAGGGTGCTGGGGGCGTAAGTCCACCTCTACCGCCCCCAAAACATACAAGAATCTTGTACTTGTGAACTAAACACATGCATAAGGCACATGTGTGGGCTACATGTCAAAAGTCCAACACAAATCTGAAACACTAAATCATAATGGGACATGGTTAGTCCCATAAAAACTGTAAGTGACTATTGCACTCCCTGTTAGGACTACAGATAAAAGCATCACCATCATAATTCTGGACACATTTTGGAGAAGGAATACATCATGGTATCCCATCCATCATTTCAAAATAGCCATCAGCAATTACCCCAAATATGTTGACAAATATGGTCAATACATTAGTTAACGTATCCAAAACATTACAGTGTGAATGCCTTCTATACATACAACAACGGACATGTGTCATATCCAAACACAAATGTGTATCACATAGCACCGTTTGACCATGACAAATCACCTTTCCAAAGCTAAAAACATGAAGACATAAGGAAAAATTTGCTCCAAATTCTACGCATACAGCATGGGCGTCATAATTTGTTCACGTACATGAGTGCACAGAATGCAGAGTCAAATATAAATGTATCCAAAAGTGTCACATATTTAGCCTTCAAAGTATAATTGACATCATACATTTTTTTGACTCAGCATCATGTGCACTACTGTACGTGGAAAAAAATGACGCCCATGATGTATGCGTGGTAAAATTGACGCAACATGGACAATATGTTGGTCATCTCATGTACATTAAAAATTATTAATATTCATATCATATTTTTTGACTCAGCATCATGTGCACTACTGTACGTGGAAAAAAATGACGCCCATGATGTATGCGTGGTAAAATTGACGCAACATGGACAATATGTTGGTCATCTCATGTACATTAAAAATTATTAATATTCATATCATATTTTTTGACTCAGCATCATGTGCACTACTGTACGTGGAAAAGCATGACGCCCATGATGTATGCGTGGTAAAATTGACGCAACATGGACAATATGTTGGTCATCTCATGTACATTAAAAATTATTAATATTCATATCATATTTTTTGACTCAGCATCATGTGCAATGTAATGCGTCAAAAAAAATGACGCACAATTGTGTATGCGTGAAAATATGACGCATAACGGGAAAATATAAACGGCGGCCATTTTATACAGGAAGTGATGTAATAGGATATCCTGTTTACAAAATCTGTACTGGGAGTTAACTTTCACTTTCACTTTGCAGTCTCAGATTTTTCTAGACTGTGTGGTTGTGTGAAAGGTGTTGTCCTGTGTTTTACTGCTTTAGTGTCCTGTGTCCCTTGTATTTTGTCTTTTTGTCAATCTATTCTTGTTGTATAACATTGTCTCAGTCTGTTTAGTCTTGTTTTGTCTATTCCTGTGATTGTTTGTATTGTCTGTGGGAGTCTGTTGTGGGTAGCATAGTTTGGGGGGTTAGTTGGGCTATTTTTCTCCTTTTTCAATTTCTTTCACACCTCTACCTTTCCCCATTTCCCACTTTTACTTTCTTATTTCATTTGTCCATTTTTCTAGCTGTCAATATGTCAGGTAGGCCTCGCCTGTCCAGGATGGGTGAAGATGAATTGGGGGGGTTTATATGGCTAGTTAGCCATTTCCTCCCACTGATGCTGGAGGCTGGGGGCCGTGTGATACAGGGGTATCACACGGAGGCTAGGAAAATCCGGTGGGAGAAGGTGCGCCATCACCTGGTCCGGGTCTATGGGAGCATGCGAAATGTCCATCAATTGAAGCACCGCTGGGCAGATCTGATCACCAGGGAACAGGACCTGCTGGACCACCTGGGACTCAGGATTGGTGGCCATGTTGGTGAGTACAAATCAATAACATGGGAATAATAGAAATCTGTGTGGGAACATGTGATGATTGTTAGCCAATCTGCTAAATAAGTAGCTGACTGTGTGTAATGCTAGGGAAACTTAAGGCCCATGTTTATACACATATATCCCCATTTTTGCAACACATTTTCACGCAATAACAGCAGCAAATTGCAACATCTGTCTGTATTTTGCTAATTAGCCCCCTCTCTGCGTCACAAAATAATGCAAATGATGCGCTACAAAGGTATCCATATGTGCCCTAATGTGTATTTGTTGCAGAATGTGTATGAAGACCAATGCTACCAGTCCGATGGCTCATTTTTGCAACACATACTAGATGCATGTAGCTGTATGTAATGTAGTGTTGCATTTGTGTCAGACAAGCAACACGTGAACGGCTCTATTTGTACTCTAGTGGTCATAATGGCCAGTGAGTAAGTCATGTAGAAACAACATACCTACATATGTAGACGCCATAGCTAGACAGAAAATTTGAAACACATGATGATGCTATACATGTGTGTTGCCTTCACGTCACATGAAGTAAGTTATGTTGTCCACACATATGTCACATGTGTGTGTGGTTGCTGTGTGTTGAACATGTCCACCTAGCCTGTTTGATTGTGAGTGGTCATGCAGTCCTCATGGAACCAGTTTTGGAATGTCTCTCTGGGATGCACATGCTGAGATGTATGGATAAAATTATTGTTGGGGCATACTAATGGAGGGTTAACTTGGATGACACATGACTGTCCTGGCCACTGCATGTGTGTAGTAGGGTGTGTCACTGTAGCAGGAGACTCATCCAATGATAATGTTGAATACAAAGTCATCCATGCAGTATGAGCATGTGGGAAAGTCTATCATTACCATGTCATATTCACACAGTGTCATTGTAACAGAAATTATTTGTCAGTTCACCCAGTCTGAGTATATTCTTCCTTTCATGCTTTACAGGTGGACCAGCCCCGTACACCGTGGGAGAGGTGGCACATTTTGACGACCCCGATACCTACAGTGAGTGTCGCCTGAGTGCTATTTTCATTGTTTGGTAATGAAGCATGATGGATTACTGTGTGTTCAAGAGAATTCATGATTTGATGCGCTCGCCGTTCATTGGCATTGTTGTTTTAGTGTGATATCAAATAGGACTTATGTTTCTGTAAAGCAATACCTAGCCATCTCTCAGATTGAGGGGCTGTAGGTCATTCCAGTTGTGCGGCAATGGGGAATGGGATGACTCATTTGGAATACAATGGTCAATGTTAGACTTGGTCAGGGACTTGCCATGAACTGAGTCTGCATATCAGACTGACAGTCTCCCAGATAGCTTAGGCACATGGCTCTGATGACAAGTGCTTCTTCCTAGCTGAGGATGGACTGTGTACACTGTAGGTCGGATCTTCGGGGGCATGTACTTCCACAAGGTGAACTAGAAGTGTGTGTGACTTGAGTGCAATGGCCTAGGTGTTCTGTCGAATCATGAGAATGGGTGTTCTACCTCCTCTGTGTGTGTTGTAAAACATGCCTCACTGATAGTATGTCATGTTGGCCTAAGTCATATCATTTTGACATGTGTGGACCTGGGATGTGACAATGTTTGGCTGACTACAACGTGTTGCTAGCCCTTCATAGGTGTTGTGTGTGAAGGCACATACTTGTAGAACTTTCTATACACTCCTGGGTGTGCATTGAACATGGGATTGTTGGTTGTTCTTCCCACACCACCCACAAAGACTGGGATGTTACTGTGAAACAGGGTACCTAGGACTGTAGCAACCAGTATGTTACACGTGCTTGACACCTTTTGTGACTTGAGTTAGTACCTAGGGCCAGATGTAGCAAACTGTGTACACGTTGCAAATGGCATAAATTTCTGTTTGTGAGTTGCAAACGTCTGTTTCCTATTCCGAAATGTATTTGGTGGTCATGAACATATTAGCTAAATGCTTTTCAAAATGCAAAATATAAAGGTGTTTTCCAGACCTACTTGCAACTCACAGTGGTAGTCAATCCCATTTGCAACCAAGTACGTGGTTTCAAAGTGAGTCGCAGTTATCATCCACTTGAAGTGGATGGTAACCCACTTGCTAACTGGAAGGGGTCCCCATTGTAACCCTTCCCCTTTGTGAATGGACCGAAATAATCCTGTACAAAACAGCCAGTGGTCTAAGGGACCACTAATTACCGTGAAATATTCCAAGATTGAAGTTGTTGTGATTTGTTACTAATTGCAGCTCATTTTCCTTTCAGGTAAACGGCCTACACTTGGGGATAAATAACCTGCTTTATTTAAAAGCAGTCACGTCCATGGAGGTCTGCTGTTCCCAGCAGGACTCCATCTCCGTGAGTGCCCATAGTCGCTAAGGTGGCCCAACTTGGAACCCACATCATTGATGTTCATGAGGTGGGTCTTAGCGACCCCATAGCGACTCACAGACGGTGTCAGAGACACCGTTCTGCATTGCAAATTGCTAGTTGCATTTTCCAAATTCCTACATCTGGCCCCTAGTGTTGACATTTGATTCTGGCCCATGGGTTCAATCTTAGCACACAACTAATTCCAAATGCCATTGAGTGAGGAGTGTGATTGTTATCACATAGAATGACATATGTAGTGAAGTCAGTATGCAGAAGAGGTGCAGCCATGATGTCAAATGGCTTAGGTATGATTTGGATGAGTAGTTTAGGGTGATGTCATCCATCATGTAGAGACATGGATATGCTAGGTGTGATATGCCCTTATGTATGCATGTTTCACATGTACTTCCTCTGAGCCTTTCCGTGAAGTATGTTGTGACAATTGCTGCAACCAATACATATCTAGTAATGGACAAATGACCCATTGTGGTATTCCACCCAATGCAAATCCAAAGCTAAATATTTGCCTTTTCTCTTCACAGCTGCAAACCTGAGTGCCGCAGATCGCAACCATTTTGAGCGCCGTGCGATGAGATACAGGCACATCCTGCAGGTGCAGTGTGGGTATCGGAGGATGGCCCGCAAGTACCATTCAGATCGGGCCTCCGGGGCGTGGTGGGCCACACCACAGGCTCCCCCTACAGTGCCACCAACAACCACTGACACCACATCCACCAGGTCTGCCCAAGTGGACCCAGCAACGGACCAAGCATCTTCCTCCAGACCTGGACCCAGCCGTGTGGTGGTAGCAGGACTGTCCCGTGGCCACACAACTCCTGCCCCAACATCCACCTCCGCCGGCACGCAAACCAGCACAGACCCTCCTGTCGACCCAGCTGCCTTCCTGGCATTGTCCCGAAAATTGGACAAGTTGGTTAAACAGGTGGACAACCTGAGGGAGGACATGAGTTATGTGAAAAAGAAGGTCCGCTCCATCAGGCGCACACTATGGAGGGCAAATCTGTAGTACTTTTGCCCTCCTGAACTTTTACCCCTCCCCTCTCACCTCTTTCCTATTTTATACTGTTAGTTGGGTTTTGGGGGTTAGTTATAGGATAAGTATAGGTAATTAGCTTAGTTAGTGTTAGGGAAGAGGGTGGGGGGTCCTTATTCTTTCTATCTAATATTTTTGTGTGGGTGGGTGGGTGGGGGGCAATGTTGGGATTCCTGTTTAAAAAAAAAAAAAAAAAATGATTAAAAAAATATCACCAAAAAAAATATGTTTGTTTAGGATAGTATAGTATGTGTGTAGGTTAGTAAGTGTTGTCCTGCATGTGTCTTGTCTCATAATGGTGGGTGGGGGGTTGATGTTTAGATCGTTTCGTTACATGTGTAGAGTAAGTTTAGCTTAGGTTAGTTAGGGACAGTTGTGGGTTAGTAGTAGTCAGGTTAGATTAGTGTAGGTTTACCTTTCCCTTAGTTGCCTCTTTTATTACTTCATTGAAATAAAAATTTTGTTAACCCTTTACATGATGCGTTAGGTGCTACATTATCATGGCCTTGACATCAGTGTAGCAGAATGTTTTAGTATGACATTTGTGTCCTATGCTCGCTATCCCCTGGATATTGAGGTTTAACATGCCAGCTACCCGTGTGGTAACTTGGTAAGTATCCACCATGTGGGAGACCCACCATTGGTAGTGTGCATTGATCATCAAGGTTTTGGGTTGGCATGTATCCTACTTCACAAAGAGTGCTTCCAGACTTGTTATTGTGGGTACATAGATAGGTCGGACAGCAGTGTGAAGTTCAGGGAGATCTTTGTAGATGAGGAGTTGTTCACACTCTTCTCTTGTTGCTGTCATTGCTGACCTACATCATGTGTGTACTGATTCAGCATGACTTTCCTTCATGGAAGTATACTCCGTAAGGGTGATTGATGCAGTGTAATTTGTTAATGATTCCTTACATTTGACAGCATTATTTCTTATTTAAGTATTGCATGGTGCCTACATTTCTCAGCCACCATTAGTTGTCTAGAATAGCTATAGATGGTGCATCAATCTGTCCAACACAGCATGATTGTGTGTGCTTAGTCCCTTCATCAGTTATTTTCCTCAGTATAGTAAGGCTATGATGCATTCCTGGCCACTGCACAGATGTTTCAGTATACATGAAATCAGGACAGTAGTATAGAGAATCGACATGGTTGCCACACAGCCACTTTGGAGTTATGTACTGCACAGTTGAAGTGTGAAATAACACAGAGACACAATAGGTGTGCAAGTGATATTTATTTATAGGTGCTGTAGTGCAAAATGTCCATTCACAATGTTAGCTGAGTCCGTTCTGGTGCATTGTTACAAGGTGATCCTACAGACGGGGTGTGGATGATGCTCCTGACATGGTGGGGTGATGTCACAGACAGTGCAGAGGGACAGGAATTGCCAAATAGTAGGAGAGAGACATTCACTGGCAATGGGTACAAGTCATACAGTGGATTGCCAAACAGTCATTGAGTGTAGTTGGAGTGAGACTGGCATTTGTCAAAACGTAGGACGTTGGTCAGAGTAGGCCATGGTGCAGGGACTAGGGCTTCCGGGTACTCTTGCGTGTGAATGTTATCTGTTCCATGTCTTCTTCTTCTCATGTTTGTGTTGCCTGGTGTGTCCTTGTTGTTGTTGGTTGTGAAGGGGCAACACACACCTCAGTGTTAGAACACATGGAGGCAGACATCCCGGGGCCTGCTCCCTGTCGAGTTATGAAGGGCAGTACTGCAGCAAGGAGGGCCTGCTGGTTTTTCAGAATGGCAGCCACATCACGATGGTAGGCAGCCAGGTCGGCCCTGAGGGGTTCTATGTTGCATTCGTGCACACGTTGACTGGCTTGCAGTTGGAGTTGTTGTGTCAACTGGATGACAGCTGTGCAGATTTCCTTCTGTGTTTTTAAAAGTTCCTCCAAGAGCGATGTTCGGGCTTGCATTGCAGCAGCCTGATCAGCAGTTGACAACATGCACGAACGCACCCCCTCAAGGCTGGCTGCCATAGTTTGCATCCCCACCCGCACCTCCTTGGCCAGCTCCCGCTGGACCCCAACGACAGTTCTTTCAAAGCTGGTGCCAGTGTCGTCAGAGTCCTCAGCTGTGTTGGAGCTGGCAGGTCTTACAATTGGGGTGGCGGGTGGTTCTCCTGTGGTGGCTGCTTCTTCTGTGCTCCTCCTTGTGACTGAAGGTGGGGTTTGGAGGCTTTCAAGGACCATTTGAATGGTCTCTTGTGGGAGGTTTGTGGGCTCGTCATCCATGTCATCAGGGAACTCATGGACAGGCATAGCGGCAGGAGATCCGTGTTCCTCTGCAATGAAACAGGGTACAATTAGTGTGTCTGTGTTGTGACAATTTTGCACTAAAATACAAGCCTTGGGATGCCTTAACTTTGTGCTCTGTGTTTGTCTTGGTATCTGCTGTCCGTCATAGGGCATTGTTGTAGGCCTATGGCCCACCTGTGTGTCACATGTATGATATGGAGATATCAGACATGTCTGCCAGATCGCCTCTAGGTGTTGCTTTGTAATTATTTAGGAATATGCGTGTTTTTGTCCTACTCCTCCCTCGGTGTTTAACTATTGTTACGGAGGGACATTTTGTTGGGTGGGCTCTCATTATCCTACATGTGATTACTGGCTTTCTAGGCAGCAGGATAGCTAATGGTGTGGTGGACTAAGTCTGACCCACTTGTAAATAACTCTGTCACCCTGATATTTCCTTTTGCTCAGACTAACTAGCAGTGCCTCTGGTCTCCCACATCAAAGGAATGTTTAGACATCCGAGCGCATGACATCTTTGGAACTTCTCAGGCAAGTCGTGGTCACTCAGAACCTACACAATTATGTCTTTTCCGGTATGTTACCATACACAAATGACATAGACAGTATTTGTTTAATATGAGGTTTCATTGTACAACTGAGTTGTAGAAATTTAGGTGTGAGCCACAATAACCCAAACAATACACACTGTTAGAATTGAAATATCCGCAGGAGAGTAATACATTAGTACACAGCTATCATGGTGCCTAACAGTTTCTACTCTCACTCTGCTTGTTCTATGTATAGCACAGCATGTTAAGTTTGGAGCTTGCCTGTCTGAATCACAGGGGAGACATCATCCCTCATATCAGAGGAATGGGCTGTGATCTGGTTGTGCATCAGCAGCAAGGCAGGCAGCATCTAGTTGTGTTTCTCTGTTTGGAAACTCCCTCTTGCATATCTTGGGACAAGGAAGTGATTTTATAAGTCATATGTCATTGTGATGACAAAGTTTCCCTACGCAGGAATGCCAAACCTTAACCCCTACCACATCTATCAGCAACATACCAGACTGTATCCTTGACTGGGGCACAGAGTGAATATGTTCAGGCAAACTCCAGTGCAGAAGTAGGCAAAACAGTGTGATTTGACTAATTGACAACACCTTAGGACTGGCTATTTGATAAATTAACTGATAGGAAGGGCAATGAGAATCATTTAGTGCAAAGTGCTCTGAGGCTCTTAGATGTGAGCAAATGAGTATAAGTACATTCAGGGTAAGATGCACAAAGGCCTCCAGCCTGAGGCTAATGCGCAAAGTATACGTTACACTTGCCACAATACACTTTGACTGACTGTGGGTGTTGTGACTGCCCTGCCAGCACACTTGCCTCTCAGGCCCTGCCCCATACACTTTTTATTCACATTGCATGAACTGTACATGTTACGTGGCATTACCTATGCATGTCAATGTTAGGATGTGGTATGGATGTAAACATTGTTGATGTTTGAAGATGATGTTGGGTCATGTGTGTCTTACTGGATTGGCCTGTTTATCGTATGAATGTCCTATTTGTTTGTCAGACTTTGAAGGGGTGTTTCAGTGACCAGTTGCCTGTGTCCCCTCCTCAATGTTGTTGTCTGAGCAGTATGACATTAGTGATGTAGCCTTGTTAGCCAGGCACGTGAGGGACCGTGACGTATGCAGCCTGTGTGTGTCGTTGGTGCTGTGTGGCTCCTATTGCTGTTTACTTAGGCTTATGTTTGTGTCAGGTATGGACATTGGGCATTTGAGTGTACTGGTGCCTTTGTCTTATTTCTATGAATAGTTGCGGATGTCATCCTCACCCCCTAATTTAGGTATGTATGTTCCATGGGGAGGTTCCTGCCATTTGGTACTATAGCTGCACAGAGATGAGAGGTGTTATTGTCAACTGTTGTGGCAGTTACATTGCAGTTGTTGTTTTGGCTACTGCATTACTGATAGGGACCTAGTTGATGTAGGATAGATTTTGCAATACAAGTGCCTGGATGTGGATTTGTGTTAGTGGCCTTCCCACCTGTCGCTGCTTTCCCTTGGCTCTATTGTTGTCATTACAGGATGTCCCCATGGGACTGTTGTTGTTGCTGTATTTTGTCGTGCCCCAGCTTCGGTCTGTGCTGGGCATGCCCCCCTGCCGTGCCCCTTTACCCATGCCACTTCATATATGTGCTGACTTACATGCATTGTGTAGTAGGTATCCCCCCCCTGCTTACAGTCCCCATTATTGCATTTGAATTCCCCATGCGACTTACCCTGCATGTGCTTTGTGTCGTGGTAGTCTGCGCTGTCCAGTCCTTGAATCCCTGTGACGATCTCCTCCGGGATGACGGCTGCAACCATCTCCTCCATGTGGTCCAGGGCCTCCTGTTGTGCTGGACTCCCCCCTCCAGTCTGCATTGCTGCCTTCCTGTTCCTGGCCATTTTCTCTTTTGTCCTACGTTTGCAGTCATGCCAGCGTTTCTTACACTCAGTGACTGTGCGGCGTTCTTCAGCCACACTGTTGATCTTGTCCACTATTTGTTTCCATATGGCCTCTCTCCTACTGAGTGGCAATTTAGAGGAGATGAAAAGTTGGTGCTGGTGTTCCGTCACCTCTTTCACCAGGATTTCCTGCTCCTCTTCACTGAAGCGACACTTTCTTTTTTTTTTTTAAATGTCCTGGTTCCTGTATGGATCCTCCAGGCTGGTTCCTGGTCTGCTCTCATCCTCCTGGGGTCTGTTGTGGCATCTGGGATCCATTTTGGGTCTCCTCTGCTGACAGGGCAGTTTTCGCGCAAAAATGTAACGCAATAGCTTGAAAAAAACCAGTGCTTTACGAATTGCGCTGTCGTAAATCGACCCACAGTGATGTGCGTCGCCTTTACGTTGGTTTCCTTTACGACAGACCGACGCTGTGTGCGTCACGAAATAATGACTCCCACCTGTTGGTTGCGCCGCTGTACGTCAAAGTATAAATTTGACGCCCGCACGGCGCTTCAAAATGGCATTAGACTGCGCACATTTTTTGGACGCAAAACTGCGTTGGCGCAGTTTTGCGTCAAAAAGTATAAATATGGCCCACAAGATTTAAAAACAAAAAAACGACACAAATGATGAAATATTTTATTTAATCCAAATAAATATTGAAAAGGAGGTTGGAGCATTGCTAAATTCAGTTGAGACCACCCATAGTCCATATTACATTCTGGTTAATGCACTGTTCCCACAAACCAGAGGACACCAAACCTGGGTCTTATTCACAAAGGTAATCTTACACATATGTGTACGTTTATGATTGTTTATTTTTCACAAATGAATTTTATCAGTAGTACCTCTATGACTGCGGAGTCTCCACACATAAAATGATAGTACAGTCCTATCATATTATGTGTGGAAAGCTAATACTCGTAATAATTTGTTAATAGCAAACAATCATAAACTTACACAAAAGTGTTAATTTACATTTGTGAATTAGGCCCTTAAGTGGTAGCCTCCCTTTTCAAATTCCTTAACATTTACAAAAAGTTTTGAAATTTTCACTTCCATTTTTCTTCTTTATTTAAAAACTTTTTAATAATCTATTTATATTATTTCATTTTCTTAGTGGTCGCAAACCCCCTGAGTAGTTTTCATGGACTACAGTTTAAGAAATGCTGTGCTAAGAAATTAGCAAATGTTATCAAGCAGATCCACTACCATGAACAGCAGCTAGTATGGGGGGACATACGTTCTCTCAATAACCATATTGGAGCAGCATAAAGGATGTGGAGAGTGCAGCAGCACCTTCAGGAAAACTTGAGTCTGATGGAAAAATGGTAATACAAAGCCCTTAGTGTGACAGCAATATTGGTAGGTACTTAAAGCCAGAATAACCTGCTTCTAATGATGGTACTGGAACTATTTTCATAATTGGGTTGCTGGTTATGTACAACACAGTACATTCATGTAATCTGTAAAGTGTTACGTGTTATCGGTCTAGCAAATGAGCCACACCGATTCTAGTGTGCACCAAACCTCAATAATTTAAAAAAAACAAATTTTACCTTGGCAGCTTGACCCCATCACTTCCTTCGAATTTAGGCAGTATACTTGCTGCTATCAAATTAGCAGAGCAGACATGACCACATTGTGACTGGGATCACTAATTTGAGATCTAGATCAGAAGTACATTTTTAAAGGTTTATTACAGAAAGTCTCATAAGGCATTAGAGAAAAATGATAGAATTGTCACAAAGACTCCAGATACAGAATGCAAACTCAGCATTAAAAATCTTATTTGTAACAAGAGCTAAGGGCCAGATGTATAAAATTCCATTTTTGCATTTACTAAGTAGCGGATCTTAAGAAATCACTATTTAGGAAATGTAAAATGAAATGTACAAAAATAGAGGTTTCCTAATAGTGATTACTACAGAGTAGGGCTCACTATTAGGAAATCGCTATTTAGGAAATGCTGCACCCACTGCAAATGATTGATAATAGAAAATCACAAATCAGGAAATGCAAACCCAAGGGTGCCTATGGGCCTACGATCCTCTTTAATGCACCACAAAAAAAGTGGTGCACATGTAAAGCACACAAATGCCCTAGGGGCAGGTGAGCATTGTATGACACTTTAAAAAATCATTCTACTTGGTAGAAATCACATTTTGTGATTTCTTACCTGCATTTGTACATATGGAAAGGCAATTTAGCATTTTCTTAACGGACAAAAATCACGATTAGCTTACAACTGTGATCATTAAGAAATGATGAATACTTTCATACATCTGGCCCTAAATCCCTAAGTTGAATGTCATCCTCATAAAGATTTCTGACAGCTTTTTATGTAAGGAAAATCTCAATAAAATCAGACTGAGTATCAGGAGAAATTAAGAGGTCACCTGGATCCTTCAAAACCTGGGGTTTTAATACACATGATATGCATAACAAACCGCAGAGTCAGCATGGCGTGATCCTAGTTAACTCACTTTGAGCAAATCAGAAGAAACAGCATCACAAGCATTATACTGTAATATTAACCCCTTTATTATGGTATGGTAAGTCTCCCCTTGATCCCTCAGCAATGGTTGTCTGAAAGGCTCACACTCAGAGGTGTGAATAAAAACGCAGAAGTGCATGCCTTAATTGAGAGCCTACGCTATTGTTTGACTTGTAATGCAAGGCTGCTAAATGAAATTATCAAGTACATCTGTGCCACCCTACTTGATCCGTGCTACAAAAAAACTCTTCCCATTTTCATTCCTTTTTCTGAAGGGGGTGTTTCAAAATACAAGAAGTCGATTATTGAGAAAGCTGGAGAACAGCTGAAACTTAAGAGTCTCACTCTGCAGTTCTGGGATGCGGACTTCAACTTCCAAAGATGGCATTCATGTCTCACAGCAGCCCACAGCAGCAACAAGAACACCTGCAACAACAGCATCAGAAGAATTAGACCCAACCTCTGCATTGGTTTGGTTTCAAGTGTGTAACAGGGTGACAGTAATGGAGATGCACAAGGATCTTTTTTTTATAATGGTTTATTGATTGTTAGAGGGTATTACAGTCTTCTATATCTTTTCTTTGCTCTCTGTTTGTTATAATCTTTGTCTTTGCCTTCCCACGGGTCTTCACTCTTTTCTCTTTCTGTATTCTTCTTTACCCAGATGGAGACTCAGGAGGCGCATGGAAAGAAAGAAGAATACGAGAAGGTTGGTATGTAGGTACGTATTACAACTACTGTTCTCCTCTTTCTCTCCCTTCTCTCCTGTTCTGTCTGACTCTCCTCTCTTGTATTTGTATTTCCTCTCCTTTCTTTGCTGCTTTTTTATGCCTTTTCTGTGGTCTTCCTTCCTTTATTGGGCTTTTCGTATTGTCTATCTTGTTGTCTTCTTCTGTCTCTTGTTAGGGTTCTCTTTTGTTTCCTCTCTCACCTTTTTTCTCTTTCTTTTAACTCTTATTACTGGCCTATTTGCCTCTTCTTCTCTCTTTCTATTTTCCGCGGATCTGTCCTTGCTCTGACCCACACAATCTATAATGGTCTACCCGTAGTAGCCTCGCATTCCATGAGTATGTAAATACCCAAAGTAAACAAACCCTGCTCACAATCTAAATAACAACACAAAACAACAAAAAAACTACCAAAGACAAGAAAATATTGAAGGCCAAACTGAAATGTTCCTTTCATAAACTCACTCTTCCCCTCCCCGACCCTGCTCTTCTGACTCCTTTTATTTCCCTTTGTTTTGCCGTCATATCAAACCTGGTCAGGCCACTCTCTTTGGTTTGTGCACTTTGTCACCTCCTGCTCACCTCGCTGGGCGTCGGGGCAGTCCTCTTGCCGGTGTCTTCTCAGGAGTCCTGGTTTCAGCGTATTCTTCGTGCTCCTCCGTTGTGGTTGGTGCGTCGGTGTCCGTGGCATTGGGAGAATCCGTACTTCCCTGGTCGCAGTCGCTATGGGGTTTAAAAACTCCTCCTCCGGCTGGGCGCTCTCTGTCATTGGAGGATGTGACTTCTGCTTTCGGATCACCTCTTCCCGATCCGGAGGTACCCCCGGGCATTGCAGGTCTATCTTCACAATGAGCTGCTCGACACAAAGTGGCAGATCATAAGTGCAGTGCACAGGCTAAGCCAAAAAATGTCAAACAAGTAGCAGCACCAATGACACTTCAGAGGATATTTCAGGAATATCTGGTTGACCCAAAAGAGGTGTACGTGGATCAAAACCCATTGGTCTATTGGTATGGGAAAGCGTGCCAATGGCCACAGCTCAGCAGGCTGGCAATAAAGTATCTGGTTTGTTCTGTAGCCAGCCTGTCTGCTAAACGTGTGTTCAGTGCAGCTGGCACAGTTGTTACTCTGAGAAGACCCTTTCTCTTGCCTCAAAACATGGAGATATTAACCATGATCAAAATGAACCTGCATTTTATACCATCTGATTACACTATTCCTGAAACACAACAGGAGAAGGAATAGGATGATTGGTCAGAATCAAGTGTGTTTGCTGACTAACTTCTAGGTGAATCACCTGAATTTGAAGATGAACTCTACTTCCCGGATTGAGTATGCTAGTGCCACCATAGAACTTTTGAATTATGAGCTTCTTTCTTTTAATTATTTCTTTGTGAAAAAAATAGCTAGTGGAACATTGTTTGTGTCAAATTAATGCTGCCCCACCATTTATAATAATCACAAATATGGCCGAATTGGAGTTGAACCCATGTGCAGTGAAGAAGCCCCCACATTCACTTCATGACATTGGAGACGATGCCTGCCTTACATGCAATTGCCTATCCTTTTTTTCTATCATCTAGCTGCAGAAGATCATTGATTAAAAGGCTGCCTGTGCCAATGCCAAATTCCAATGTGTTGCGACCATCAAAGAGGGGATAATATATTTGTATCATCCACCGTGCTTGGATTGGAAAAAGTAACTACTAACTATTACACCAATGAGTGGTGATATATTGACTGATTGTGAGTGATGATTGAGGATGCATGTGGTAGCTGACAGTGAGGGAGGGAGTTCAACAATTGTATAAACTTGATTTTGATGATTTGCAATGGTTGGGGGCTGA
This sequence comes from Pleurodeles waltl, assembly GCF_031143425.1. Classification (NCBI taxonomy): domain Eukaryota; kingdom Metazoa; phylum Chordata; class Amphibia; order Caudata; family Salamandridae; genus Pleurodeles; species Pleurodeles waltl. The sequence continues at coordinate 553,537,909 of NC_090438.1, forward strand.
TGCATGATAATTCTTTCCAGAAAGTGATTTGCCTTTCAAACTTAGTAAAATTTACTTGCAGGGTCCACTCTTTTTCTCTGGTTAGTCAGAGACCAGGACAATCACTTTAGTTACCAAACAGAAATCTACACAAAATGTCCCAATTCTGTTTCTCTATTTGTTCTGCAACCGCAGTGCACTACACAGGTTTACCTCGCTCAGTTTGGAACTGGGACGGAGTTACTCAGAATCAGAATAAGGAGGAGGAGGATAGAAGGACTCAAGGTGGGACAACTTCAACATGCTAGAAGGAGAAAGTTATCAAGAGCAGCTCTGTGGACTGAAGAGAGGTGAGCTGATTTGGGAAATGTGCTGTGTTTTGTTCTGCATTACTGACTGAAACGTCAAAAACCTCTTTATGTTCTTGTCCTGCCTTTGAGTCTTCTTGGTACACTCCTGTCTCCTCATGAACTTACCTTGCTTTGGTTCGCCCGTCTCCTTTATTATACAATACAGTTACTGTTTTTCAATTTGGCAATACAATATATTTTCCCTTATAACAACCATCATTTTTAAAACTGGATAGGTTAACTCCATAATTTCATTTTTCAAACCTACAAGACATAACATTTAGAGATATACTATATTGGGTCTCTCTGCGGCAGAAGGACTGTTTGCAATACATTTCACTAAACTGTGCCATACTTATCCCATTATCATTTCCTTCCACAGCAGATTGATGATGGTGTGCTTACCAGCACCCGATTATTATTATTGTTGTGGTGGTGGTTTCATATGTGTTCTGTTTGTCTTTGTCATGCCTTTCCCCAAATCCCTTTTCCCATCCATTCATCAAGCCCTCACCCCTTTTCCCCCGGGGTGTGCAATTTATTGAGGTGTGATTTAACAGCATAAATGGATCCAACACTTTCTGGGGGGAATGTAGTGAAAGTGATACCAACTCACTGCATAATCTTCTATTACTTGAGCATTAATCTATACTAGCCCCATCAACATCATGATTAAGGCCTTGTGTTGTGTAAATGCTTAATCTTGTCCAACCACTCCTGACTTAACCCACTTCTCCTGACTCGAGGATTTCATGTCCTACTTTTAGTTTTTAAATACTAGCTTCCCATTGCTCAGAAGGAGTTGGTATTGCAAGTTTTTATTATCATATCGGGTCTTCTTTGTTGTGTGTCAAATACTGACATAGTGGCAGTCTGGTCTCAGTCTTCCGAAAGTTATAACATATGACCCATTAACTCTGTTTTCTTTCAGTCTAGTTGATAGTGATAGATAACACTTTGATTAGTCCTGCAGCTGGAGTTCACAAAATTGGGAGTGGCATTTTATGTCTTATCTGTTAGCACGCTAGCCTGCTACTGCCACTATCACCTCCTTAAGACACCATTTTGGGTAAACTCTGCACACTGGGGTATTAGCTCTCACTTCATTTATTAAGGTAAGAGAAGAACTATGGATTGAAGTGCGCTTGTTTAGTTGGTAATTAATCTCTACTAAGGATATGTTGTTTGTGTGTATATAGGTTTTTATAGGCAAAATAGGCAAAGACAATCATCCCCTAGTGAACAATATAGTTACAGAGGGCAGTGGAACAAGGGCATAACTAAATGACATAAACTTTTTGTTAGCAGATTTGAAAAACAGACTACACTAAAAGACAGCAGTTCAAACTAAAACACCAAAATAAACCTCTGTGGAATAAATCAAGTAAAATAAATTATCCCCTTTTAGTTTCACAAATAGAACACCTACCCTTTCTATCCACAACAGGCCCATTCTTCTCTCCAAACAAAACGCTTAAAGTTAAAAGTCTGCAACAAAAGTCCACACGAAAGTCTAAAGTCCTAAACCCGGTCCCAACTACCTTCCCACCCTTTCCACCCACAACAAGTACCTCCCACCAAAACAATGCATTTAAAAAAGGGATCAGAAGAGGGCACTTTTGATTTGGGTGTGGAGTTGGTCCAGGCTCCACTTGATCCTCTCCAGCCTCCTCTACACCCCCTGTGTAGGCAGACCAGCCGCTGCACAATGGGCCAAAGCAAAGTCCTCGGCGTGTCAGCTTGGGAGGGGGAGGCAGCAGTTCCTGACAGCTGGAGTCACGTCGGCGATGGAATCGCCAGGAGGCTGGGGCTGGCTTGCTGAACTGGGGTAAAGGCTTTTCTAGCAAAAATGACGCACAACTTCACTAGTGCAGTTGTGCGCCATTTATTTTTACCGTGAGCTAGCATCATTCCTTCGAGCCATCCATGCTCCATATTTAAGAAATTAAGGGCCTTATTTATACTTTTTGGTGCAAAACTGCACTAAGGCAGTTTTGCCCCAAAAAGTTTTGCACCGGCTTGCACCATTTTTTAGCACCAGCTGGGCACCATATTTATGGAATGGTGCAAACCGGTGCAAAGGGTAGGCTAGCTTAAAAAAAAATGACGTTAGGCAGTTTTGAGTCAAAATAAATGATTCTGACCAGATTATCATCATTTTTTTACTCTAAGGGGCATATTTATACTCTGTTTGCACTGAATTAGCGTCATTTTTATTTTACTCTAATTCAGTGCAAAACTAACTCCATATTTATACTTTGGTGCTAGACCCATCTAGCACCAAATTTATGGAGTTAAAGTCATTTTTTGGAAGTGAAAACCTACCTTGCCTTAATGAGATGCAAGGTAGGCGTTCCCGTGCCAAAAAATGACTCTATGGCCTTAACACCATATTTATACTTCCATGTAAAAATGGTGCAAAGGAGGGAGGAGGGGTCAAAAAATGGGGCAAAGCTTGCTTTGCCCGATTTTTTAAGACCTGGGTCAGGGCAGGGGTTAGGGGACCTGTGGGCCTATTTCCATGGTGGAACACCATGGAATAAGCCCAGAGGTGCCCTCCCTAGGCCCTAGGGGCACCCCCACCCACACGACAGGAACTGCGAGGATGGGGGACCCCATCCCAGGTAAGTACAGGTAAGTGCATTTTATTTTTGAAAGTGCCATAGGGGGCCCTCAGGGCCCCCCATGCATGGCACAGGGTGCAATGGCCATGCCCAGGGAACCCCGGTCCTCTGTGCTGGCCACTGGGGTGGTGGGCATGACTCCTGCCTTTTCTAAGGCAGGAGTCATGTGGCATGGTAGGTTTAGCACCATAAAATGACGCTAATCTGGTTAGAGTCATTTTTTTTACTCTAACCTGCCTAAAGCCATTTTTTGGTGCTAACCCCTCTTCTTCTATACTGCCAGCTCCACCCGACTAAAGTCATTTTTTTAAACTCTAGCCTACTCTTTGCACCGGCTTGCACCATTCCATAAATATGGTGCCCAGCTGGTGCACAGAAATGGTGCAAGCCGGTGCTAAACATTTTGGTGCAAAACTGAGTTAGTGCAGTTTTGCAGCAAAAAGTATGAATGAGGGCCAATATTTTGTACGTTTGCGCCAGTTTTGTGTCATAAAATGACGTTAATGCGGTGCAAAAAAAGTTAAAATCACGGCCTTGGTGCTAGATGGGTCTAGCACCAAAGTATAAATATGGAGTTAGTTTTGCACCGAATTAGAGTAAAAAAAAATGACACTAATTCGGGTGCAAACAGAGTATAAATATGCCGCAGAGTATAAATATGCCCCTAAACATGGCGTTAAGTCCATAGAGTCATTTTTTTGCACAGGAACGCCTACCTTGCATCTCATTAAGGCAAAGTAGGTCTCCACTTTCAAAAAATGACTTTAACTCCATAAATTTGGTGCTAGAGGGGTCTAGCACCAAAGTATAAATATGGAGTTAGTTTTGCACCGAATTAGAGTAAAAAAAAATGACACTAATTCGGTGCAAACAGAGTATAAATATGCCCCTAAGTACAATGGAGCTAAGGAATGGTTATCATCCAAAAAAATGACATTAACCATTGCAACATGCGGTAAGCAAATATAATGCTAAAGCTGCAAAAGTAGCGCTAGACAGATATATGTCGCAAAAGGGTTAGCACCCTCTTTTACTGCATTAGCTTCCAAAAAAAAACGCACAAGCAGGAAAAAGTGCAAATTGAAGAGAAGATGGAGTTTTCAGGCCAGGAGAGACCCCAGGGAGACCGCAAACACCCAAATATCAGCCAGGAGGGTACAGCAAATTCCCAGGAGAAGAGAAAGCACAAGTGTCGCTTTAGTGAAGAGGAGCAAGAAATCCTGGTCAGAGAGGTGACGGAGCACCTATACCAGCTCTTCAGCATCTCCAATTTGCTAGTTCGTAGGAGAGATACAATATGGCAGCAAATAGTAGACAAAGTCAACAGCGTCGCAGAGGTGAAAAGGACTGTCACCGAGTTCACGAAGCACTGGCACGATTGCAAGCGCAGGACTAAGGAGAAACTGGCAAGGAACCGAAAGGCAGCATTGCAGACTGGAGGTGGAAGTCCCGCACCACAGGAGGACCTGGATGAGCTGGAGGAGATGGTTGCAGAATTTATCCCAGAGGAGTTGCTCACTGGAATTGCAGGACAGGACAGCGCAGGCTACCAAGAACAACCTCAAGGGTAAGTTGCGGGGGGCAAAATCTGGAATCCCACAAATAGGAAACACCCAATGCATGTTAAAGGGTTGCAGTGGGACACATAGGCCCTGAATCAAGATGCCCCATCCCCACCCAACCCACACATGCACTGACACTATGGTTGTGCTATGCACTCCAGCGTATACTCACTGTCAACATAGGCCATTCACTATGGCTATACTTCACCATGTAAATATGCAGCACATTGCCTGAAAGGGACGTTCAAATAGTGTGGCTGTAGCTGTACCAAGACAACACCCATTGCATATTGTCAAAGCCCCTGTACCCACACAACATAGACATCAGAGACTAGGATGGATGTCAATACCACCTCAGGGGTGGTGTCAGGGTAGTATCTCTTGCCAAAATGCTTTCTTTCCTCCTTGTCGCATTGCCTTTACTAATGTGTGCTGCATCTTGCAGCACACATTGAAATGCCACCTTAGCAAAAATAGCGTGTACATGTGCAGCAAGGGATACCTCCCTGCACATGAACAAATCATCCACTCAAGGCAGGCACCCCTTCATCATGCTGCAACAATGCCTGTGTTGGTGCCGGGAGAGGGATTGCAGGGCTGTACCATATTCAAGTAAACATGGCACATCCCTGCATATCTAAACTGGTGCTATGTAGTGCAACCCATGCCACATCAGAAAAAACCTGTCCTAAAGCTTGCAACTTGTTGGACACAACCCATACAGGGTGAACCCACAACAATGCAGAGATAACCATATGAGCTATATGGGAATGGCCACAAAATAAAATATGTACAACACATGGATCATGTCTATGAACATCATGTGTGCAGCTGTACAAGTAGCTGCAATCTCACCAACTGACAAAATAGAGGCCTAGATCAAACAAAAAAGTATGGTGCATGCTGCTGTGCCACATTAGGCAACATCACACACCATCATTTTCAAAATGCGAGGGTGCGCCATATTCATAAGAATACTGCGCATCCCTGTACACCCCCTGCGCAAGTGATAAATTAGCTGTTGTGCACCAATGCAGCCACCCTTGCACCATTCCTTCCTGCACAACAACAAACCTAAAGGGCGATTTGCTCTTTTTATGTGTGTGCAGAATGCAGCACACATATATAAAGCAAAAAATCTAGTAGAAATGTAAGCATTACTCCTTCTTTTGCCAGGCTAACACCACCCCTGACCTAGCATAAGATTTTGGGGCAGCTTCCGGTTTGTGAAAAGTCATAAATCTGAGGCAATGTCAAAACGCAATGGGTGTTGCTGTGGCATGCCCACAGCAACACCCATTGCACACACCTTACACGCAAAGTACTGTGTGTAAAGGGGCCATATATAAAAGGTGGAGTTAAGGCACAAAAATGGGCTTTATGCCATGTTGTAAGTACGGCTCACCACCAAAAGTGGCACTCAGGTGGCACCCAGGGCGCCTAAATATGCCCCAAAATACTTTGCGAGCTTGGCCCATGTGTAATGCACAATGCTACACATAAGTACAACTACAACCTTGGGTCAGCAATATGTCACTGAGCCTCCAATGGCAAATAAATGATGTGCCATGTTAACAGCCTAAACAATCTAACATTGACTTTACACTATCTCATTGCAGAGGATGATGGCTTACCTCCTGCTGAGTTGCCTGTGCTGGATTGACAGATGACATGGATGACCAGCTACCAACTATCAATGAACAGACTCTCCATGATATCCTAGGATCCCTCCATACACCACCTCCAGTTGGAGGGAGGACACACAGTGTTGCAGGGTCTCCACATGAACCACCCAGCTACCAACACACGCCACCAGCCACTACTAACACAGCTCTGGACTCCAAGGACACAGAGATCACCTTTCAGAGGACAGTGATAGGAGTCCAGCGGGAGCTGGCTAAGCAGGTGTGGGTGGGAATGGAGACCATGGCAGACAGCCTAGAGGGGGTGCCGACATGCCTCAGTCCAAATAAGGGCAACTCAGCTGCCTTCAGAGGCACCCACACCCTACTATGTGGACTCTAGCAGTCTCTGGCTGACATAGCTGCTGTCATGAGGCAGAGGCTAAACAAATTGCCCTCCCAAACTGGCAGCAGCATAACAGACAACGGGCTGGGGGCTATGCAGAATACCCTGGAGTCCATACAGCTGGAAGTGGCCTCCCTCAGGGAAAACATGGCTGAATACCAAGTGACATTACTGCGGTGTTTAAAAATCAGCATTTCCTCCTTGCTGCAGTGATGCCTTATGTGTTCTGACAAATGGCAGCTGCTGGGACCTTTGACTCCACATCACTATCCCCTGAAGTGTGTGTGGCTTCCTCTACCTCTGCAACAGCACTAGCCATGGCACAGGCAGACCACACACATCAGAGGATGAAGATGTGGATTGAATAACATTCACAAGGAAAAGCACCCAGCAGCACCAGTGTGTGCCACATGGACATTTTCTCCTTAGTTCTGGGCTTAAGATAATGCCAGTGTTGTGACAGTAAGAAATGTGCCCTCTTCATCCAGCCACTGTTGACTTGTCTGCTATGTACTGTCATTGTCTCTTTCTTACCAATTGGCAGTTTTCTACCTCCTCACTAATGCACACTACACCTAACCATGTCTCAGGACATGTCCCTCAACCCTGGACTCTGATTGTGCTACTTACGGCTAATGTTCCCTCATGTAAATAAAGCACCTTGTAGAGTTGTAGCATTTCTATGTTTACTGTGATCCATCTACTCAGCTAAATGATTGCATTATGTGAATCAATGTCAATGTGTACAGAATGTCAGTACATGAGTGCATGACTGTCAGACACAAAAACACACACTAGGGTCCTAACATGAGAAAGGTGAATGATGGTGTTGTCAGCTACGATCAACTTACTGAGTATTCTATATAAATATTGAACTAATATTCTTTGAAGTTGACATACGGCAGGTATGGCTCTGAACCAAGTCAATGGTAATTTACCCAGATGGGAGTACCAGTACAACTTATTTATGTGGTAGAGCAGAAGCTAACATTATCAGTGATGGGCACCTGTCAGTGTTGCAGGATACAGTTCCAATTTTGCCTGTTGTCAGATTTGCCACACTTGCCAACAATGAAACTGCAGGACCCCACCAATGACAGGCAACGTTCCATACTTACCTGTGCAAGATAAAGTATACATATACATTGTGAATGGATGGAACAGTGGATGGCAAATGTATGAACTAGTTGAAGTTATTAAGCAACCAATCTGACAGCTCCTTGGTTATAAGGGGATGCACATGGTAATCCTTGGAAATCTAGACAGTAAGCATACCCTAGGCCATTCCTCCAACTTGGCCAGTGCCTTCATGAGAACCCCCGATACTCAATTAACTTACAAAAAAGAAGTCTAATAGAAACAGGATTTATTGTAAAATTTCTAACAACCATATACCTACAACTAACCTAAAAACTACCCTATGCTAAACTAACATATACTAACTTAACTAACAACTACACTTATCTAACCTATTTTAAACTTATCTTACACATGTAACACCACACTCTATACATTGTCCCTCCACCCTCCTTTTGTTTTATACAATTACCCCGACATGACCCCACCAATAAAAAAATGTAGAAAAACCCACCTCTTGCTATACTTAACAAACCCATGCCTACTCTACATTAACCTAACACTACCCATCTAAAACCCCATCTAAAAATATGTAGAACAGTAAAATGGAGGGGAAGGAACTGGGAGGCTGTTGAATAAGATCATTTCATTTTTTCATTTCCTTTAGTTTTTTCTTTATATACTTCAACATCCTTCTGTTGTCAGCACTCTCCTCCTCCAATTTGTCCAGTCTGGCTATTATCTTTGCCATGTTCAGTTTCATGTCAATTTCAGATTTGCTGCTTACTACTGCAGCAGGTGGCTAAACAGGTGCCTGGCTCCTAACAGTTGCAGGTGACTTGGGGGGGCTTGGAAGTGTAGAGGCCCCCTGCACCCCTGATGTCTTCCCAACACTGTCCTTCTTTGGCTGCGGCTGCTGTGGAGGTCCCCCATTTGCAAAAAGCCTGCCATTCCCCAGTTGCCTTTTCCTTGCGGAACCTCCTTCCCATTCTGCGGTATACGGCATCCACCCTCATGATGTGCCGGTAGCGTTCTGCCCTTTTGTTGAATGCGTGCCTTTGGTCAGGTGTCATATTGGCAGCTGAAAAATGAGGAGAATCAAACATCAGATTCAGCATTTGGTGGAGGTTGAACAGACATATAGGGGGTCATTACAACCATGGCGGACGGTGTTAAAGGTGCGGTAATACCGCAAACAGGCCGGCGGACAAAAAAAGGGAATTATGACCGTGCCGGAAACCGCCAACATAGACAGCCACTTTAACACTCCGACCGCCACGGCGGTACAGACAAGCAGCGCGACGGTCACCGCCAACAGACAGGCGGAAGACAAAGTACCGCCCATAGTATCACAACCCACCAATCCGCCACCTTTACCGTGGCGGATTCACCGTGGATAAAAACACGGCGGAACCAGTTTCTGCAATGGGAAAACGCTCACCTTAACACATCCCACTAGGAAGGAGGACACCATGGAGCCGGAATTACAAATCCTACCTGCCCTTCTCTTCCTACTCATCTACTAAGACCAGCGCCGGCGGCGGCGAAGACAACAGTGAGTTCTGCACCTACGACATAGGGGAGGGGGGAGGCAAAAGTCAGGGGGACACACACGCAATACCCCCCACCCCCACCCTCGCATATTACAACACACACACCAATTAATTTACAAACATCACAGCAACAACCCACAACCCCCCCGGAAGAATGCAAAGACAAAACGAAATCAGTTCAAACATTGTAATGTATCAAAATACATGTGTCAATTATTTACAGATATATATAAACTCATACAAAGGTATATACAGTACGAGAAGTAGTACAGATATGCACATCTCAATGTACGTGCACCACGAGGCCAAAAATGCATGGGCGAGGCCCACACTAGATACCTGTCCACAAACGGAGAGAACACTGCCGGGGCATCAGAGAGAAAAATAACAGGCACCTCAGGGGTAAGGGAAGGGAGGGGCACCTCAGCCGGGTTACAGCACCACGCCACATCCACGATGGGGCTCCATGCCCATTGATGTATCCTGGGGAGTGCAAAGCCACAGTCTCACAAGTCTCTACAGTGGGTGGTTTGCCCACTGTTCCACCCTGGGGAGTGCAAAGCCACAGTCTCACAAGTCTCTACAGTGGGTGGGTTGCCCACTGTTCCACCCTGAGGAGTGCAAAGCCACAGTCTCACAAGTCTCTACAGTGGGTGGTTTGCCCACTGTTGCACACTGGGGAGTGCAAAGGCACAGTCTCACAAGTCTCTACAGTGGGTGGTTTGCCCACTGTTCCATCATGGGGAGTGCAAAGCCACAGTCTCACAAGTCTCTACAGTGGGTGGTTTGCCCACTGTTGAATCCTGGGGAGTGCAAAGCCACAGTCTCACAAGTACTTAACAGCCTCCACTGGTTCTGGAGGGGGACTGGTGCCCAGAGTGTTTCATCCTGTGAAGGACAGAGGTAGTGGATGGATCTCTCCACTGGTTCTGGAGGGGGAATGGTGCCCCGACTTGATTAGTCTCCCCGTGATAGTTCCTGTCCCGTCACAGTCCCAGCTGCACATGGGATAACAATGCCTGATGTGGCGGTCTTTTTCCTTCTTCTGCGGTGCTTGCCCTGTTCAGCGGTGCTTGCCCTGTTCAGTGGTGCATGCCCTGTTCAGCGGTGCTTTGCCATGGCGGTCTCTGAACTGTTCAGAGGTGCTTTGCCATGGCGGGCTCTGGACTGTTCAGCGGTGCTTTGCCATGGCGGGCTCTGGACTTGCCATTGGTGTGTGGCATGACGGTCCCTCATTGCCCAACGGGGCTGTGGCTGCCGGGGCCCTTCTGGGCAATTACTCTTGCGGTGGTCTACTGACCAGTGACAATACTTGTGCCCTCCTGGGCAATGACTCTGACCGTGGTCTCCTGACCAGTGACGATACTTGGGCCCTCCTGGGCAATGACTCTGGCGGTGGTCTCCTGACCAGTGACGATACTTGTGCCCTCCTGGGCAATGATTCTGGTGGTGGTCTCCTGACCAGTGACGATACTTGGGCCTTCCTGGGCAATGACTCTGGCGGTGGTCTCATGACCAGTGATGACTGTGCTGGCGGTGGCGTCCCGGCCGCCGGGAAGGATGCCGCCCTTCTCCGCCGTGATGCTCACACCAGGCTGTGCAGACTTCTTCTGGCCCTTCCCCACCTTTGGAGGAGTCACAGCTGACTCTGCAATCCCCCTGGGACCCCTGTGAGTTGTTTTGACTCCAGGAGTCTTCTGCCGGTCCCGTCGGCCACTTTCCAACTTCAGAGCCTTTACAGGGGGTGGACTGGCAGTGCCTTGGCTCCGTGTCACACTGCCTGCCCTGGTGGCCGGTGCACTCCACACACCTTGAACACGCACCACTGGTACTGGAGGCTTTTTGGCTGAGGCGCTACGACGGGACTGATGAATTGGAGGGGGTTGGGGGCAAAAAGGTCAACTTTGCAGAGGGACAGTTTCTGACGAACACTGGGATGGGTAGCTGGAGGGGGTCTGGGAGGGGAGGAAGAGGAGGTGGTTGTAGGAGGTGTCACTTTAGGTGTTTTGGGTGCAGGTACTGGAGGCTGTCGTGAGGTGGATGGATGTTGGGTGTGTGGGTGCCCGCGTTTGTGTACTTTGGGAGGGGGCATCACAGACACACTGGGAGAGGACACAGGGGACATGTAAATGGGAGTGGGGGTGGTGAGTGCAGGTGAGCGGGGTGTGGTGCTGGATGTTCTGGTGCGAGTCCTAGTGCTTGTAGATGTAGTGCATGCAGGTGAGAGTGTAGACGACACTGGGAGGGAGGAGGGAGACGATGTGGAGGGGGACACAGTGGAGGCAGTGGATGTTGCTGTGTCTGTATGTGGGTGATGCTTGTGTGCCTATGTTTGCCAGAGCAACTTTTGTGTGTTGAGGTGTGTGCATGCTGGTCTGATGGTGTGCTTGGGATGGGCTGGGGTACAGGGGGTTGGGTCTGGGTAGAGGAAGTTGGAGGGGGGAGGCTAGACACAGGGACAATGGCTGCCATCAGTGCTGAGGCCAGAGATTGCAGGGTTCGCTGAAGGGCAGCCTGACCAGAATGAATGCCCTCCAGGAATGCATTACCGTGTTGCAACTGCCTTTCTACACCCTGGATGGCATTCACAATGGTAGACTGCCCAAAAGTGAGTGACCTGAGGAGGTCAATGGCCTCCTCAGTGAGGGCTGCAGGGGTGACTGGGGCAGGGGATGAGGTGCCTGGGGCAAAGGTGATGCCCACCCTCCTGGGTGAGCGGGCACGGGGCAAAGGCTGAGGGGCTGCTGGGAGGGCGGTGCTGGTAGGGGAGGTGGCGGCTGTACCTGTAGAAGTGTGGGGCACAGATGGTGCCGCCACCACAAGGGAGCTCCCATCGGCGGACGAGTCCGTGTCACTGGTTGGTGATCCGGTGGCCGAAGTGAAGCTCCCCCCGCCCTCCGTCCCACTGGTGCATTCTGAGTCCGTGGTGTGGCCCTCCATGGCCCTCCATGGCCATGTGGGATGCAGCTCCCTCGTTCTCCGGTGCCACTGCACCTCCGCCTGATGATGCTGATGCACAAAAGAACAGGGAGAGCACAAAAAGGTGGAGGGGACGACAGAAGAAAGACAGGTTGAGTGCATGGCATACCGCTTCCGTTGGCGGACAATACAGACACAGCAGCCCACTGCACTACGCCGTGCTCCTGGCCTCTACAGATGCAATTCCTGGGATCTGGACTACATGGCTATGGTGGACATCTGCACACATGGATGCCACAGGGGCAACTATACCTCAACTTGCCACTCTTCTGAAGTGGGGTAGAGTGCCACATGGCCTACATTACGGAGGGGCCTTGCCTACCTAACTCGCCCTGGCCTAGGGAAACCCACAGCCCTCCTCCCACACCTAGACCCCTCAACTGCGCGCAAAGTCCCCAGAATGATAGTGTACTCACCCCCTTGTGTCTGCTGTGATGCCCTCAAGCGCCCATCCAACTCAGGGTAGGCCACCGCCAGGATCCGGAACATCAGGGGGATCATGGTGCGACCGGCACCCCTCCCACGTTGAGAGGCCATCCCCAGCTGAGCCTCTGCCGTCTTCTTGCTACAGCGGCGAATGTCCTCCCATCTTTTCCGGCAGTGGGTGCCCCGTCTCTGGTGGGCCCCCAGGGTCCGGACTTCCTTGGCGATGGCACGCCAAATGTCCTTCTTCTGGTGGGCGCTGACCTACATGACATGCACAAGGGAAGAAGAGAAGTCATTACCAACTGCACCGTCGATGTAAGTGTCCCCCCTCCCTACCCTTGCCATGTGGCACATGCATTCACATGCATTCATGTTCCCTGAACTCTGCCCCCTTCCCTCTTACAACCAGCACTCTCCACCCAGGCCTAGCCCATACAACGTACTCCCTGTGTACTTACCTGTTGGTCTGGAGGACCGTAGAGTAGCGTGTACTGGGGGAGGACCCCGTCTACTAGTTTCTCCAACTCCTGAGCAGTGAAGGCAGGGGCCCTCTCCCCAGATGCAGCAGCCATCGTCGCTTCCAGACCGAGGTAACAGCAGCACTTGCAGTGTAGGTCCTCTCCTGTCGAAGGTCAGGTATCGAGTTATTGAATAGTTAGAAAATGGCGGTGACGTCCGCGGCGGTGCGTATCATCAATGCCGGCGCACTAGTTCATTGGCTCCTGGGACCCATAGGGTCCAATGTAAACCAATGATGCATTGCGCCGCGGTCTACCACCGCCTACCGCGACGGTGTGCAATGCCAGCGCAGTTATCTCACAATACCATTGTCCCAGTTTAGAGGGCAGGCAGTCGCCATTTCAGGGGCCCACATGGCTTCATTTACTTCTGCGTCACACATAGCTAGGCCTACACTCAACACACATACAGAAATGGTTTTGTGTTTGGTGTCATGTTCTGTGTATCTGTGGGTACATACCTGGAAATTTGTTGAATCTGTGGTCGCTGTTGTCCTTCCTAGGCACCGTCAGCTAGGACAATTGAGAAGATGGCGGAATCCTCCGATGTACCGACCGCTGGTGGACCTGTTGACAATGGAGGAGCGACATTTAATCATCACCTACAGGTTTGACCGTGCCACTATCCAGAAACTATGTACCCAGTTGGAGCCTGACCTGATGTCACCAATCCGCCATCCCACTTGTATCCCCCCTGACGTTCAGGTGCTGTCAGTGCTCAATTTCCTTGCAAGTGGGTCTTTTCAGACAACAGTGGCCATGGCATCAGGGATGTCCCAGCCTATGTTTTCCAACGTGTAGTCCAGAGTGTTGGCTGCCCTGCTGAAACACGTAAGGAGATACATCAGGTGGAGGATTTGGCTACAGTGAAAGGTGACTTCTATGCCCTTGGACATATCCCCAGTATCATAGGTGCCATTGATGGGACCCATGTGGCTCTGGTCCCCCCCCACAGGAGTGAACAGGTGTACAGGAACTGGAAGAGTTATCATTCGATGAATGTACAGATGGTATGTTTGGCAGACCAGTACATCTCCCAGGTAAATGCTATGTTCCCTGGCTCAGTGCATGACGCCTACATCCTGCAGAATAGTAGCGTCCCTTATATGATGGCTCAACTCCAGAGGCACCGTGTGTGGTTATTAGGGGACTCTGGTTACCCCAACCTATCCTGGCTACTGACCCCAGTGTGGAATCCCAGGACCAGGGCAGAGGAACGCTACAATGAGGCCCATGGGTGGACTAGGAGGGTGATCGAACGCACCTTCGGCCTCCTGAAGGCCAGGTTCCGGTGCCTCCATATGACAGGTGGTTCCCTATTCTACTCACCGAAGAAGGTGTGCCAGATCATCATCGCCTGCTCGATGCTTCACAATCTTGCTTTGCGATGCCGGTGCCTTTTCTGCAGGAGGATGGTCCAGATGACGGTGTTGTGGCAGCTGTGGAGCCTGTGGAGCCTGTGGACAGTGATGAGGAGGAAGCTGAGGAAGAAGACAACGACAACAGGGAGTCAGTCATACAGCAATATTTCCAGTGACACACAGGTGAGAACATTTTCATTTTTACCATTACATTCACTGTCACACGTCTTCCTCTATCCTGTGTGTAATTTCATAGCATTATTTGGTAATTGAGTTGTACCTTTCCATTACGGTTTCACAGGTGTGGTTACCAACGTGTGTTATCTGCTTGCATCCTTCAAGGACTTGTGATGTGTGACATAGGTATGTTGGCTTTACAACTAGAAACGCATTTTGACATTGTCATTGATAATACATTTTACCAAATCACAGACTGACTCCAGATGTTTTTGTGGTTCAAGGGTGTTTACTGAAGTGCTAAAAAATGGAGGGGTGTTGTACTATGGTGATGGGGGACGGTGGAGGAATGTCCATGGCAAAGTCCAGTCCATTGGTCACACAGGTGCACTGGCCATATGGGCAAAGGAAGTGGAGCTGGGGCAGTTAAAGTATGGACAGGCTAACAAAGTGGGACAGTGGGAGGACAATCAGGGTGGGCTCATTTCCTGGCGGGGGTCTTGCCATCTTGCTCTGTCCTGTTCCTGGATCTCAGGGACCGCTTGCGTGGTGGTTGTCCGTCTGCAAGGGGTGGGGTGCTGGTGTGGTGGACCTGTGGCGGGGCGTCCTGTCCACTAGCGCCGGCGGAGGTGGTGGGCAGTTCATTGTCCATGCTAGTGTCAGGGGCCCCTTGGAGTGCCACGGTGTCCCTCAAGGTCTGCTGTATGTCCTTCAGCACCCCTACGATGGTGCCCAGGGCAGAGCTGATGGTCCTGAGCTCCTCCCTGAACCCCAAATACTGTTCGTCCTGCAGGAGCTGGGTGTCCTGAAACTTGGCCAGGACCGTCGCCATCGTCTCCTGGGAGTGGTGGTATGCTCCCATGATGGAGGAGAGGGCCTCGTGGAGAGTGGTTTCCCTTGGCCGGTCCGCCCCCTGTCGCACAGCAGCCCTCCCAGTTCCCCTGTGTTCCTATGCCTCCGTCCCCTGGACCGTGTGCCCACTACCACTGCCCCCAGGTCCCTGTTGTTGTTGGGGTGGTGGGTTATCCTGGGTTCCCTGTAGTGGTGGACACACAGCTGATTGACGTGTCCTGGGTAGGGAGGTATGGGCCCGCTGGGTGGGTGCTGTGCTGGTGTTACCAGAGGGTGGAAGGTCAGTGCTGGGCTGTGCCTGTGCAAGGGGAACTGACTGTCCCGAGGCCCACGATGGTCCGGGCTGGTCATCAGGATCCAGTAGGGGAGAGCTGCTATCATCACTGTGGGCCTCTTCTGTGGGTGGAGTGGAGTTGTCTGGACCCTCCTGTGTGGTGACGGTCCTTCGTGATCCTGCAGGGGCATAAGTGCATGATTATTGCATGTGTGTGTGTCATGGTGTGCAATGGGTGGCTCACCGTGTGCACCAGTGCAAGCATTCCTGTGGGGGGGCTTGTGTGATGATGTTTAGGGGGGTGTACTGGGTAGGTGCAGTGAGCATGCTTTGGTGATGGGTGTCCATGCTTTGTTATGTCATGCAGGGCTTGGTGTAGGGATGGGTGGTTTGTGTTATGAGTACATTAGTGAAGAGTTGGAGTGATAGGGGAAGGGGTGAGGGTGGGGGTGTGTGATGGCATGCAGGTAGGGTGGGGATAGGAAAGTTAAGATTTGACTTACCAGTGTCCATTCCTCCACCTACTCCTCCGAGGCCCTCTGGATGCATGATGGTCAAGACTTGCTCCTCCCATGTTGTTAGTTGTGAGGGAGGAGGTGGGGGTCCGCTGCCATTCCGCTGAACCGCAATGTTGTGCCTGGAGACCGCTGAACGCACCTTCCCCCGTAGGTCGTTCCACCTCTTCCTGATGTCCTCCCGATTTCTTGGATGCTGTCCCACAGCGTTGACCCTGTCAACGATTCTGCGCTATAGCTCCATCTTCCTGGCTATGGATGTGTGCTGCACCTGTGAGCCAAATAGCTGTGGCTCTACCCGTAGGATTTCCTCCATCATGACCCTGAGCTCCTCCTCGGAAAACCGGGGGTGTCTTTGGCGTGACATGGGTGGTGTAGGTGATGTATGGGGTGGTGTATGTGTTGATGAGTGTGGTGATGTGTAGTGGTATGTGGTGTTTTGTGCGTGGATGTTGTGTGGGTGATGGTGTTGTGTGCCTTTGTGTGGTGGGGTTGTCTAGTCTGTGCTCTCTCTCTGGCCTTTGTCTCTATTTTTTGGTCGTAGGGGTTTGTGGGTGATGTAGGTGTGTGTATTTTGTATTGTCCAATGTGGCGGTGTTTTGGAGATGTGTGTGTATTTTGAGCGCGGCGGTGTGTGCCGCCAATGGAATACCGTGGTTGAAAGACCGCCGCGTGGATCATGATAGCATGGGTGTGTTTCTGTTGGCGTGACGGTAGAGGTTTTGTTTTCGCCAGTTTATCACTGACCTTTGGTGTGGCGGACTTGTTAGGGTGTCTGAATTTCGGTGGATTCCGAGATGTGGGCCATAATAGCTGTGGCGGGATTCCGCCGTCGCAGCGGTGTGTTGGCGGTCTTCTGCACGGCGGTAAGCGCCTTTTACCACCAATGTTGTAATGACCCCCATAATGTATACTGCAACTGCAGATAACACATACAGTCCACCACACATTCCTCAACAATGACTTGCTCCTCATTTATGACTATTTCCTGCCAGCCATCTACGATATCATGTACATGTCTCTGGTATGACGGTTATCCATTGTTGACTAGGGCCCAGAGGTGAGTAGACTAAATTGACCATGATCAACATTTGTGTCATTAAACTTGTGTGGAACACATGCCCCAACAAGTCTGGACTTCCTGTGTCCTTATCCATAAGGTGGGCTGTGCATGCAATCCACCACCTCGACATCCCTGTGGAAACATCAAGGCTTGTCCAGCTATCATGGATGCAAGGTGGGGGCAATATGATAGGGGGTCTGGAAACTTCCCACTGGCTATTCTAAATTTGGTAAATCATCATTCATGTGTCCTGGTGTAAGACCTGGGTTGAGCATACATTACAAGGGTGCACAGCATTCCCCATGATGTGCCCACATGTACAACTAATGCAATGTCCCCAGAAAGTTTGGCCAAAGCCTGACCTGCACAGCAAAGGTATCACACATTACAGAACTAAAGTCCCCTACCATGTGCTATGTTGTGCTACATGTGTGAAATGGCACACACATGGTGGCTGTGTGGGTGCCCTTAGGCCCACATGAAGTTTGGAACTGCACTGGGTGCTGCATTAGGATCCTGATACATCGAACATCGTGTGCACATGCATGTCAGACATCAACAAAGTACCAGGTACGCAGTCAGCTTTCACATCATATAAATATATGATGTGACCTACATCACTTACAAATATCATGGTGGCAGGACTATGTTGTGAATACTGTTGAGATCTGGCTTGGGAAAAATCATAGACTTTTCCCACAACCATCTGGAGCTGAGTTGTCTACTAATTATGTACACTACTGACTGTTGTCCAGCACAATATGGGACCGTGCAGTACTACAGCCTAAATATATGTCTGAAGGGTAGTGAGGCACCTGTTGTGCATGTGTCTCCTACATAAGTCCCCTAGAGACCTCTAAAGATATAAGCTTTATCTGTACCGTCTTGTGAGTGAGTGCAATCTATGTGTGGCACACAGTGCTGTCAATAGCGCTGTGACAAAGTAGTTGTCAACAGACATGCTATTTACATAAACAGCTGCTCTGACACCTATCACAATGGACATCAATGAATATGTGGCCAGCCACTCCATTTCCTAATACACACAATTCCATGCCAGCATACATAGGTGGTCATTCCAACCCTGGCGGTCCATGGCCGCCGGGTTGGAGGACCGCGGGAGCACCGCCGACAGGCCGGCGGTGCTCCAATGGGCATTCCGACCGTGGCGGTAAAGCCGCGGTCGGACCGGCAACACTGGCGGTCACCCGCCAGTGTACCGCCGCCCATTGGAATCCTCCAAGGCGGCGCAGCTAGCTGCGCCGCCGAGGGGATTCCGACCCCCCTACCGCCATCCAGTTCCCGGTGGTCCGCCCGCCGGGAACCGGATGGCGGTAGGGGGGGTCGCGGGGCCCCTGGGGGCCCCTGCAGTGCCCATGCCACTGGCATGGGCACTGCAGGGGCCCCCGTAAGAGGGCCCCTAAATGTATTTCACTGTCTGCTGCGCAGACAGTGAAATACGCGACGGGTGCAACTGCACCCGTCGCACAGCTTTCACTCCGCCGGCTCGATTCCGAGCCGGCTTCATCGTGGAAGCTTCTTTCCCGCTGGGCTGGCGGGCGGCCTGAAGGCGGCCGCCCGCCAGCCCAGCGGGAATGTCAGAATTACCGCCGCGGTCTTTCGACCGCGGAACGGTAACCTGACGGCGCCGAGGGGATTCCGACCCCCCCTACCGCCATCCAGTTCCCGGTGGTCCGCCCGCCGGGAACCGGATGGCTGTAGGGGGGGTCGCGGGGCCCCTGGGGGCCCCTGCAGTGCCCATGCCACTGGCATGGGCCCTGCAGGGGCCCCCGTAAGAGGGCCCCTAAATGTATTTCACTGTCTGCTGTGCAGACAGTGAAATACGCGACGGGTGCAACTGCACCCGTCGCACAGCTTTCACTCCGCCGGCTCGATTCCGAGCCGGCTTCATCGTGGAAGCCTCTTTCCCGCTGGGCTGGCGGGCGGCCTGAAGGCGGCCGCCCGCCAGCCCAGCGGGAATGTCAGAATTACCGCCGCGGTCTTTCGACCGCGGAACGGTAACCTGACGGCGGGACTTTGGCGGGCGGCCTCCGCCGCCCGCCAAGGTCAGAATGAGGGCCATAGTCCCTTGTAATATAAGCAAACCATTCTCATTGCACAACATTCCAAGAGACATGATGTCACCAGCCATACTCCAATGATATCATATCATTGGTCAGGCAAAACCATTATTCATAGCATTCCACACATCAGACTAACAAACACCAGACCCTGGATTTGCAAACATGACGCACAAGATGACAATTACTGGCTGGATCGGGGTCTTCATATCGGGCCACCTTATCAACGATGTAGGGCGGATGCCCACCTGCACGACATGAATGGAAAACATTGCTTTGTGAAATTTGTTCATATCAGTTAATGGACGACATTCTTCACTAGCCTGAGTGAGCAAGTCATCCAAGTGGTAGATCAGAGCAACTGACAAACATCTATAATCAGTCAATCACACATACGCCCTCATTATGAGGCCGCCTGCCAAACTCATTTGCACGGAAGACCGTCATGCCGTTCTTCTACCCGCCAGCCCTATTAAGAGTAGCCTGCTGAGCCAGCAGGTGGAAACAGCGTTTCCGCCCGCCGGCCCTGTGGGGATCAGAGCCTTAACATTGACGCAGCTCATAACTGAGCAGGCGGCAATGTGGTGGTGCGTCAGGGTCAACAGCACCCATCACGCTTTTCACTGCCCCATGAGGCACCAGGCACTCTCTTTCCACCAGCCTTTGCATGGTTGGGCTACCGCTATGCACAGACTGGCAGAAATGGGACTGGTAACTCCCAGGGCAGCTTTGTAAAAAGCGCTGCCCCAGTGGATTTAGACTACCGGCACCTCCAGGCTGTCGGCTGGTAGCACCCTGGTGGTATTGGCGGTCCGACCGTGGCAGCTCTTGACCACCAGGGTCGTAATGGGACCCAGTGTCTCAGATAATGTAGACCCACGCACCTACAAACCACAATTTTCCCAGGCACTCCTGTGGTGCTTTTTACTGCATCATTTATAAATGGCATTGCCATGCAGGTGTTTGTTAGCTCTACACCTCCATGACCATATGGGACTGCATGACACTGTAAACTACTTCTGATGGTCATGCAGTGGCTATCTTATTGTGACACCCATAGCATTTGAGCCTGCCCCAGATGTTGTACACATGTACCTCACGGTCACCGCAAACTGACAAAACTGCCCAGGGGTTTTCTGGGTATTCCAAAGTGTTGAAGAATGCTGTGATACATCCTCGTCTGAAGTAACTAGTATGTGTGTGCCATCACGAGGCACACACTCAAGCAATAATTCAATGGGAGTTTACTCATGTTGAAATAGTTGTACGTATATCTGCACATTGACTGATTAAAATTATGGATGTATTGCCAATAGTGTGTGGCAAGCCATTGTTGGCATGGTATACCATGATTTGTCAAGGGAGGGATAAGAACATGGGCATAGACATATGCCTCAACACAGGCACACTTGCTCTGTGTTCCAAGAATGCATTTGTTGGTGCAGGTTACTGAGTAATGTGTCAGTGACGGAGCAGATGCAGGGCAGCCCCATACTGTCAGTAAGATGCAGCAGGCCTGTGGAACGCAATCAGGACATGTGTGTGTGTGGTAATATACATAGTTTTGGGTGTATGTGATACACTAGGTACAGGAAGAGGAATGTGCTAGTTGTCTGGACCGAGTGCATAGTCAAGTTCCTTTACATGGCCTTCGCCAATGACACAAAGGCGCAGACTAAATGACAGTGGTGCAGCACCAAGTGTATCACTACAGTCCTTGTGGCCTTCCGTACACCCCTTACCCATGTGTGCACCTAATGAGAATTAAGGCACAGCATCATGCAGTTAGGGTCCAACTACATCTATTTATGTGTAGGAAAATGATGTACTCAGCAGGAGTTGCAACACAACAGAGCACCACGACTTCTGCTGAGTACATGGGGGCCCATCACATACATTTATATGCCCCCATATAACACCTGTTCTCACCAGCATTCAAACTGCATGAAATATGGAATTTGGTATTTCTCATTTTTCCTAGATGTTTTTACATTTGCCCCCAAACAGGTTTTGGACCTCCCCGTCCCATACATAATGCATGGGGCAGGCCTCATGTTGTGCTGCTCAAAACCGAGTTCCCCATACATGCATCACAACACTTTGTAACAATTGTGCAGGGAAGATGGGACATCCGCCCTGTCTCAGCTGCATTATTGTACATTGGAATGGCAGCCTACTTTGGCACTGGGGCTCTTCATTCAGGCAGCATACAACATGTCCAGGTACATAACCATGACATGCTGCACTCAACCGTGTTAGCACCTGTCATGCATCTGCAAATAATGGACTTTGTGTGGAAATGGGATTGTTACCAACTGCTCTACCAATCTCGATGCCCAGGTAATTCAGCAGATCTCGCTCCCTTGTTAAGAGATCAGCCCAGTGTTGCTTCAGTTGGTGGTCATTTCTTCCTGTGGCAAACACTCTAGTCAGGTGGGGGAACACCTTGCCCCACCACAGCTTGTATGATACGGCCACCCCGTACCAGCATCATGGGGAGATAATGTTGTACCAGCCATTTGAAGCCCACTAGCTCATCGGCCGACATCCTAGCCATCCTCCCTTTCCCTGACATAATGGATTGCAAATGCAGTTGACCCCCCAAGAAAATCCCTAAGACTACCCCAACTACCCCAAATACCCAAACAACTATACTACCCCTGACAAACACCCCACAATGCGTGTGACAGAAACAGAACACTTACAATATAAAAGATAGATTAAATGATAAATAAAACACAACATCCACAGGACACAGGACAAAAAACACTCTAAACACTACAAAACTCCAACAGCGCCAGTTCCATACACCCTCACACAGTCACAGACAATACGACTGTGAAGTGAAAATGGGCTCACTGTACCATGTATGCAGGCAGGATGTCCTGTTTCATCACTTCCTGGGCCTGTGCATCACGTTTCCATTCATGCGTAATTTTTTTACGCATAACGGTCATGTGTCGATTTTCACCCATTGTGCGTGAAAAGGCCTGTGGACGTGCGATAGATGTTCAGGGTCCAAGCGTCTTTCAGCTTAGGAGAATAGTATGGTATATGTGTATGCGTCTAAAACTTTGTACGCATGACGGTCATGCATGAATTTTTCCACATTGTGCGTGAAAAGGCCTGTGGACGTGCTATAGACGCTCAGGGTCCCGGCATTTTAACCTATGGAGAAAAATATGCAGTTTAGGCGTTTGCCTCTATATTTTTGACACCTGATGGTGAAGTGTCTATTTTTCACCATGGTGTGTGAAAAGGCCTGTGAACGTGTGACAGATGCTCAAGGGCCAGGCCTCATGTTATTAATGCTGCAGAGTGTAGATTTGATCCGTTTGCATAATTGTTTTATGCATGATGGGAATGCATGAGATTTTTCCACATTGTGCGTGAAAGGGCCTGTGGACTTGCGATAGATGCTCAGAGTCCATACATCTTTTACCTGTGGAGAAAAATATGCGGTTTAGGCGTTTGTGTCTATATTTTTAACACAATGGTGATGTGTTGATTTTTCAAGATGGTGCTTGAAAAGGCCTGTGAACTTGTGATGGACGTTTAAGGGCCAGGCGTCATTTCCTGAAGTTGCAGAGGGTAGATTTGAGCCGTTTGCATCATTTTTTTGACACATGACGTTAATGCATGGAATTTGGAGTGTAGGCTTTGAGTGCACCTAGATTCACTTACCATGTCACATGGGCTATGCAACAATGTTGTAATTATGGCATGGCTACATGTGTGTAACTATTGAGTCATTCCTTTTATGGTGACAGTAGTATGTTGACTGATACCTTATGCATATGTTCAAGTGTAGCTACACTGTGTCCACATACCTGTTGACACATGTGTACTATGAGTGTACATATGTGTTTTAATACTAATTTGTGGGAGTACTACATTGTTATGTCTGATATACAAATGTACACATACAAACAACACAAAATATATGATGGCCTATGTCCAACACAAGGTAAGGCATGTGAGAACCATGAAAATTTATACTCAGAGTATGCAGTGGCCTAGGACTGGGTTGACATCATGTTACCCCTCCCAATTTGCAAGTGCATGTGTGTTCCTTCTGTGGTGTGTTGTTACTTTTTACTTCATGATGTTCTGCTACACGTGTGACATATAGTTCCCTGTGCATCTTAGGTGCAGGAGATGGTATGTACACATATGTCACTGAAGATTGGTATATGCAGTGTGTGTAAAGCAACGTGTAGTGTCATTTCTATAACATACGACCACAGTGGTGTGTTCATGGGATGTGAAACCTCACATTATAATCTTCCTGCATGGACGCATGTTGGACTTTGACAAATGCACGTGTAGTCATATCAGTGCAACCTATGTTTCCGTATGTTGGAACACATGTGAAGGTCATTTCTTTCAGTCACTGATCTTGTAATACCTGTGCCCTTACTTTTATACTAGGTTGCCTTTTTTCTGAATCCTATACACATTACCATGCCTGAGCCAATTCAGTGGGGCATGTGTGCTGAGATATGTGGTATATGTGTGCATGCTACCAACTAGGCAATCACATTTGTCTACATCATGTTTGTCATGACTATCACATACAATGGCATTCCACTGTATAGCAGTGTTGCAGTCTGGCATGGATGGCAGCCTACTGATCATCACTACTGTGGGAGTTTGTTTGTCAACACAATCTCATGTGTGCATGTGAAGGGGCAGGTTTACGGAGCTCCAGTATACTCAGCCCATTGTGCACATGCATCAGGTCCCTAATAATGTCATACGTTTATGAAGCCAGAATGGTGTTGGGATGTTTTGAGCCGGGATCTGGCCTCTTCATAATTGCTACTCAGCAGAGCAATGCACACTCCGCTGCAGACAGACACATGCACAATTGTGATCAAACAGAGCGGGATATCACATTTTCCTCTGCAGTACTTGATGTCAGCTTTCCCCTCTAATGTACAGAGGACTAGGTACTTGCACGTGTAGGACGTCTCATCATTTGATGTCCTTAGTAATTTCCATGGGCAGCTTGGTTAGGGGTTGTATATCTGTTGTGACTTCTATTTTTGGAACATGCCAGGATATAGATGGTGTTGTCTGTCACTGCCTCCAGTCATGTTGGCATGTGATGGACAACTACCAGTTTAGGTAGTGGCAAAAATGACTGGGTTATGTACTGATCTGGCCACCCTCTCTGTACATATGTTAAATGTTGACAAGTGGACATTGATGTGTTGCACAGTCAGTATTAGTACATGTGTGTTCCTTTTCCATGTTTTGCCACATTACTGGTAAAGTATGTATTGTCTCCTACATTGCTCCCATTCTTTAGACTGCTTGCACTTTGTACACATCTTCTACATCAACATTGTCTGATCATACATGGACAGCATGCAACATTTGACTTGTGTAAATTGTACACATCTTCTACTACTGCCTACATGATAGTTGCCATCCCATTGACTGTGATTGTGAGATGTCATAAGGGACACACACACAACATTACACTTGACACAGCACTTGTGTTGTCTTCAAGTGACCTCCCATGTTGTATTTGCAAGTATCTGTGGGTATTTCTCAGCTGCCCATCCACATCCTCTGTTGAATATAGGTATGCATTTCTTCCAGCATGCCACAACCTAGGTTACTCTTACCATGACTGAATTATGTTGAGGTGTGAAATTATCTCAGTGCTGTTTTTTCATTAGCCAAATGCAACATATATGGCTACGTCTACTCCCATTCATGTTTTTGATGTCTCTAATATTTTTTAAGATTGCTGGACATAGTTGCACATCCAACACCTGATTGCCATGTTGGAGTCCAAAACATACATGGAATAATGTGTTACTGTTGCTACCCTGCACTTGTTCTGGCATGAAAGTGACAATGAGTGGTGTGCATTGCCATGTTCTATGTGATGTTGTTATACAGACCATACTAGGTGTGAGAGAACAGGGATGATTGCAGGGGCCCCCTATCTTTTTGCGCCATGTTCCACTTTGTGCTGGTGTTTTCCTGACCCTGATGGTGCCCTGGGTACTGCTAACCAGTCCCAGGGCCTGTGCTCTGTATAAAATCAGTATACAAATTAGGAAAATTATAATTGGCAAAATTAACCTACCTATAAGTCCCTAGTATATGGTAGGGCATGGAGGTTTAGGGACCCCATCATAGGTAGTGCCCCATAGGTGCATTGCTGAGGTAGCCATTGTCATTTTAATGGCAGGCATGTCTTGCTGGCTGCTTTTAAATTAAAGTTATATGCAAATTCGACTTTGGAATTAAAAGTAGTTCCAAAGTCTTAAACAACCTTATTTTTACATATAAGTCACCCCTAAGGTGTGCCCTATGTGCCCCTAGGACGCCCCCCCAACCCAAAGTCCTGGGGTGTCAGTCCCTACAGTTAGGAGACAGGGGTCCCCAAGAAAAGGAAAGAAGAAAAGGAAGGGTGGGCCACCCTTAAAGAGAGTTCAAGGGTGGGCCACCCTTAAAGAGAGTTCCAGGGACCCAAAGGCCTTCTGCCCCAGTAGGGGGGGGGGAGCCCAGAGTTGGCACTGGTGAGGCCTCACCTGACACCAAGGAAGTGCTGAGTAGTCAGGCAGCTGTCCAGATGCAGGGTGTTGGCCCTGCACTGACAGAAGGGAGAGTGGAAGGAGGGTGTCTGCCACAGTAGGTAATAGCCCCCCACTCTAGACAGCAAGAGGGTTTGGCAGGACCCCACAGGTGTCCCTAAAGCAGCTCAGCCACCTGTCAGTGGAGAGCTTAGAGTGTGGTTCTGGGTACTCACTACTGTCAGTAGCCTCTGCTGGGTGCTAGCCTTCCTGGCAGCATTGCACTTGGCCTGGGAGGCAGACCCCAGGGCCAAAAGCAAAGTAGGCCCCCTGACTCTGTTGGTCATGGTGGGGTTGCTTAAGTGTTGGGTGACCTCTTTGGGTAAGCTAGGTGTTGCCCTAGCAAAGTTAGGGGTAGGGGAGGTGGGCACCTCACTACCCAAGGAGGCAGAGAGAGAGAGGAGGAAGACCCCCCTAGAGGGAAGTTTCACTTTGAGATGGGTCCTTTCACTTTTGGGATGGAGTCACTACCCAAAGGGACTGAACATGGCAGGAGGATGTAAGGCAGTAGGCCCTGCAAAGGGACAGCCTGTTCTCTTCACTGTCTTCCTCACCTGACAAGCCAGGAAGACTCTCCCCGGGTTGGGCTGAGTCTCCTGGGCATGTGGGATGGGGGGGGGTCGTATGAGAGAACAGGGCTGATTGCAGAGGCCCCCTAACGTTTTGCCCCCATTTTCCACATTTTGCTGGTGTTTTCCTGACCCTGATAGTGCCCTGGGTACTGCTAACCAGTCCCAGGGCCTGTGCTCTGTATAAAATCAGTATGCAAATTAGGCTAATTATAATTGGCAAAATTAACCTACCTATAAGTCCCTAGTATATGCTAGGGCATGGAGGTTTAAGGACCCCAGCATAGGTAGTGCCTCCATAGGTGCACTGCTGAGGTGCCCATTGTAATTTTCAAGGCAGGACTGCCTTGCTGGCTGCTTTTAAATTAAACTTATATGCAAATTCGACTTTGGAGTTAAAAGTAGTTCCAAACTCTTAAACTACCTTATTTATACATATAAGTCACCCCTAAG
The DNA here is from genome assembly GCF_031143425.1 of Pleurodeles waltl. Classification (NCBI taxonomy): domain Eukaryota; kingdom Metazoa; phylum Chordata; class Amphibia; order Caudata; family Salamandridae; genus Pleurodeles; species Pleurodeles waltl. The sequence goes on from NC_090438.1 coordinate 553,564,946, forward strand.
GTGTGCCCTATGTGCCCCTATGGCTGGGTGCCATGTAACTATAAAAAGGGACCTTATAAGAATAGTTTTATAAGCCCTGGTGAGGTAAAACAGCAAAATTTGTTTTCCCCTCATTGTAGTGAATGGCCTCCATAGGCTAGAATGAGGAGACTTTATTTTAATTTTAAAAGTCCCCTTAAGTAACAGATACCAGAAGTTTGGTATCAAATAAATTTTTATAATATATCCCACAACTTCCAGTTGTTGGATTTAATATAACTTGTTCAGGTAAAGAGTTTTAAACTTTACCTGAAAAGTTGCCAACTTCAGCTCTGCAGTGTTTTTGCTGCTGTGCTCTGATGGGCCAGCCTCTGGCAGCCTGGCCAGGATGCCTTGATAAGGTGTGAAGTGGCCTGGCTCCACACAAAGAGATGTGCCTGGGGGAGGAGATCTCCCCTCAGCAGATGGTGAAGCAGGAACGGGGAGGACTGCCAAACTGGTCTTCAAAGGCAGAGAAGGACATTTGGAGCAACCCAGCAAGACCCTCACATCCTGCAAACCCAGACAATTAGGTGCCCCCTTGATTAGATTAGGAGAGGGCAGGAGAGAGGTCTGTTTAGGATTTTTAGCCACACCAGTGGGTGGGCTCAGCCAGATGTAACCTCCAAAAATCACTTTCAGGCATGAAGGATTTTTGAGGAATGTTGCTTCCTGGGATTGATTTTTGCCACACTTCCCAAGAAGTGGTCATCACATGGGGAAGGACTCTGCACCTGATTGGAGAACCAGGACCCCCCTGTTTTTCACCCAGGATCAGGGATAAAACTGGCAGACCTGCACCCACACCTCAGATCTCTATGAGATTCCATTAAGGAAGAACTACAGGAGAAGAAGGACTGCCCTGCTGGACCCCTGACCTGCACCTGGACACTGCACTCTGGAGGACTGCATCAGCTGCACACTTGGGCTTCACCACTAAAAGGACTTTACCTGTCTTCTACTGCTTCAAGAAGGGACTCCCTGTTTGCTACAGGTACAAAGGAGATGCCAAGAGTCCCCTGCATCAAGTCCTGCAAGCAGAGCCCAGCTGACCAGCATCCAGTGGCTATTTGGGGATTCTGACCAGGTGCATTCTGAGAATTGAAGTCCCAACACCCAAGGAGCAACTCAGAGCTTCTGGAACCTTGGATCAAGTTGTGGACACTTCAAGGACACAATAAGGACCTCTGGAAGAAGATCCAGAAGTTTGGAGACGTTTGGAGCAACTCCATAAGTTGAAGAGGTGCATTGTGGGAGTTGTAGTCCCAGACCCCAAGAGGCATACCAGCCCCTCTGAACCCTTGTCTTGTGCTGTGGCCCACTTTCCTGAATCAAACACTTCTGAAAGTAAGTGTGACAGTGTTACCTCATGGGTGGCCTGAACTCTGGACTTTGGGCCAGATGTAGGAAGCCGTTTGCACGGTGCCTTCTGCGATGCACATTCACAATTTGCGAGTCGGTACTGACTCGCAAATTGTGAATGCGACTCGCAAATAGGAAGGGGTGTTCCCTTCCTAATTGCGACTCGCATCGCAATCCGCAGTTACCACCAGTGTCACACTGGTGGTAACTCATTCGCAAAAGGGAAGGGGTCCTTTGTGAATGTTGAGAAAAAGGTTTTTCCAGAGCCGGCAGTGGTCCAATGGACCACTGCCTACACTGAAAAAACTAAACCAAATGGTTTCGTTATTTTTTTTATTTTGCAACTTGTTTTCCTTTAAGGAAAACGGGCTGCAAAATAACAAAAAAAAACCTGCTTTATTGAAAAAGCTGTCACAAACATGGAGGTCTGCTGACTTCAGCAGGCCACCATCCCTGTGAGTGCAAGGACTCGCTATGGGGTCCCAAAATGCGACCCACCTCATTAATATTAATGAGGTGGGTCTTTGCAACCCCATAGCGAGTCGCAGACGGTGTCTGAGACACCGTTCTGCATCTGAATTTGCGATTCGGAAATTCGGACCTTGCTACATCTGGCCCTTTGTTCCTTTCCAGTGTGACCTTTTTAACCTTTGAGCTCTAGTTGCTTCTATGCGCTAGAAAGCATTAATTTTTTAAAAAATTCATATCTCCGGCTCCACTTATCCGATTTTATTTGTGTTGGTGTAATTTCAAAGATAAAAATATAATCCATTTTTATAAATTGATTTTGGATTTTTAAACTGTTTCCTGTGTTTTATTTAATTACTGTGTTGTGATATTTGAATGCTTTATGCTTTGTCTCCTAAAATAAGCCTAGTCGCTCGTTGCCAAGGGTTGAGCTAGGTTTAATGTACTGAGACCTAACTGGACCTAAGTGGAGGTTAGTGGCCTATTGCTAAGTGTAGGTACTTACCTGCCCTTACCAATAATCCATTTTCCAACACTAGGTAACCATGCTGACAGATGTAATGCATTCCTAGTACTAGCAAACCCTTTGCTACCTAGGACATACATCCACACATCAGTCTTCACATGTTTTTCTGGAATTGCTGTAGGCATGTGACAAGACAGCAGATTTGTGTGAAAAGTGTGAATCTTATGTACATAAAAAGTGTAACACACTTTGCCTACATTCCACCCACACAATTATTTGGTGGTGCATTGCCTCATTTAATTCTTAGATCCTGACAATGGGTCATGTGTTTGGATAGTGATTCAGCACCCATAGCTGCTAATTTGTCTGCCAACCCATTGTGCACTGCATGGCCGTGTGTGTGCCATGAGTGAGGTACAGTCCACCATGTGTCAGGGTTGTGCCCAATGGCAGTGCCAGGATATAATCCCATGGATACACTGTGCAGGCTCTGCCTCTAACATTGGTTAATATCCCTGCACAATTACTGAAGGTCCATAGTTACCAATGATGCCCCCTTCCTTGTCACACATGCACTGTGCACTCTAACAGCAAGCTCCCTAAGATATGACAGTGTTCAGTTCCGACATTATATAAATACCATTTGATGACAGCCCCTACCTTATGTGTGCCCCCCTTGCAAACATCTGGGTAGATGTGGTGTTGATGTGGGGAAAGGGTTAGGAATTAGCAGCTTGCCCACTTGACGTCTCAATATATGTAGTGGTGCATGGATCGAGGCCTTCAGGAGTCACATGCCTGTGAATTGTATGCCATTGATATCTGAAATGGAGGCAGTAGGCCCTCTTACATCACAAACGATGTTGCTACCATACTTGTAACAATTGTGTTCTTACCTGCTCCCTGAAGTTTGAGTTACATTCCAACAGTATATGTAGTGGAAAATGTGTAGACCAAGGAGATTCAGGTGCAACGTATTTGATTTGTGCTATTTACAATGTGATGATGATAGTCCAGTCACTATGTATAAAAGTTCTATACTATGTGGAGTCTCCTGTGAACTCCTGTAGCAGTGTTCTGTTGTCCTGCCTCCAAATTAGCTGCTCCATCATTCTCCTACTCCTTGTTGGGGATGTCAATCTGTTCATCCGAGGGAACAGTTGTTCTTATAGATATGTTATGGAGGATTGCACATGCCTCTATGATTTTGCATACCAGTGGTGGAGCATACAAGTGGCTTCCTCCTGTAAGGGCCAGGCATCTGAACCTTGAAGTCCAAATGTCCTCTCCACCACATTGCATGTTCTTCTATGCCCTTTGTTGTGTGCATGCTCTTCCACCGTTGTGGGATTGGCAAATGGAGTCATTATCCATGGCTGAATGCAGTAACCTTGATCAGCCGCAAAGGAATGAGAGAATATGTGTTGGTAATGCTTGATAGTGGTTTGGAATATACAATGGCAGTTGTAAGTTGTAGGTGGAATGGTGACTCTGACTTGCTTGTGGTATAGTGTATGTTCCTGTTCTTGTGAAATGGTTTCATAGATCTATGTTGATGGACATGACAGTCTTGGGTAGTGGCTCTGGGACCTGGGAATTTTCATATTGAATCAAATACTGATGGATATACCATTGCAAAAATGTGATGTGTAGTTGATATTTGAGGCAGTGCCCTATTGTTGGATGAAACCTACCACTTCCTTGCACCACAATGGTGTCAGATGTGGAAACAAACTGTGCAGTCCATGTTACCATGTGGCACTACGCATGCAGAGCGACACTTAGTTACCATTTATGGGAGATGATGTTTGTGTTAGCCATTGGGCGTACAAGGGTGTGTATCACACATTTGTAGGATGATCTAATTTGGTGCAATAGTATCTCCTATCTTCAAATACATGATTTATCACAAGCAATTTCAAAACATGCACAGTACAGGCTTTGGGAGGGGACACACCTATTTTTCACATGGGTCCCTATGTACGGTGCATGCAAGGTCAGGCATATCCTCTATACTTCTGCTGAGTCCTACTATGGCATTCATGATCTTTACAGTTTTACACAAACTCTGCACCACTGTGGACTGTTTCTAGTATACAGAAAAGACATGGTGGTTAGAGAGTGCTAAGGGGTGCATGTTAGGTGGCACTGGAGTAGGTGCTGCCCCATTTCTCATGTAACTGCCCCATGGTCTTTCATATGAGGATGATTTGTATTCGTATGTGTGTGACACAATGCAGGAGACAGGTGTATGTGCACACTACAGGTATGTCAGTTATGTGTAGATGATATGTAGTTGGTAATGGTACCACTTGGGTGGAATTTGCTGTAGGTGCTGCCAGAGGCTTGCACACTGTGATTTACATGGGGCTGTGCTTATGTGTGACTTTCTTTAAATGGCCATGGCATATGCCATTGACGTGACTCAGCTATTCTTTGTTTGGTGTAATGTTTGTGGGATCTGTATTTAGTTGTCACCCTATGGACACTTGTAGTGGTTCGTGAGCAGCTTCTGTATGCAAGGGGGACATTGCTCCACCTATCCATGTGTGGTTGTGGCTGTGTTACGTACGTGTGGGTGTATGTGTTTATGATGTGCAAAAATTGCAGTGTAGTGTGGCATGTTGCATTTGTGTTATTGCCTGTACATCTGTATTCCCCTGCCCATGTGTATTTTGTGTTGTACATGTCTTGTTTGTCCTATATGGTTGGTGTGTTGTGTGTGTGTAATGATTGATACTGTGGCGGACCTACGAGTAAGCAATTGCCATACTGCCCATCCTGGAACCGCTCCATGATAGTGGAATGGAGGAATATGTAGGCACCATAGACGCTGCCGGGGTATTTTGCTAGGATGTTAGTGAAGAGCCAACGGTGGTCCACAATGGCCTGCACATTAACTGAATGGGTGTGCTTGCAGTTTCTATATAGATGTTCCGTTGCTGCAGGTGGAACTAGATGCACATGGGTGCAGTCCAGTGCACCCAGCACATGCGGGAGCCCAGCAATTTGGTAGAAACCTTGCATGGTCTCCTGCTGCAGTTGCTAGGTATTTGGGAAGCAGATGTGGTGGGGTGTGAGACATATGATTGCATCCAGAACCTTAGGTAGGAGGACTGAGAAGGATGTCTGGGACATGCCAGCCACTTGTACACCTGTTATCTGAAAAGATCCAGACACTAGCATATGAAGGACAGCAAGGAGTTTTGTCATGGGTAGAATAGTTGCGGGCGATTGCACCCTTGCTGTGATGTGTGGCGCAATGTGGTGCAACAGGCGTACAGTAGATTCTGGTTCAGTATGTACATCCTCATGACGTCTTGTTCCCTGAGGCCAAGAATGGTTGTCTGCTGTCTGAAGATCTTCTCCTGCCTTTGGCACTGCCTTTCTGGCTGCTGTGGTGGTGTTTGGGGTTGCTGCAGTGGTGGTGGAGGGACCTCCTGTCTTCGCTGACCAATGCGGCGTGTGCCCAGCTGGAGCAGTATCTCTTCCATGTTGTCCTGTAGGTTGCAAATGCTCCTTCTGTGTGTTTTCCTTGAGTGGTGGTGTATGGGCCTCTTTTTAATGCCTGGTCTGAGCAGGTGTTAAATTTTGATGCTAATCAGACTTTGCATAATTTTTGCTGTCCACTTCCTTGGTATGTGTTGTTTTTGCATCGGGAGGTAAATATGGCTCTAGAGGGCTAGCGTCATTTTTAGGAAGGGAACTCCTACCTTGATTCTCATTGCCGTAATGAGACGCAAGGTGGGTTGACGGGTCTAGTATCAAAATATAAATGTAGAGTTAAGTTAGAGCCGTTTTTGCGTAAAAACATATCACGCAAAGGTGGTGCAAACTTTTCAAAAATATGGGCCCTTGAGTGGAAAAAATAAATAAATTAACTCTCATTTATGTGTAAGGTATTATTTACTATGGAGTACAAGTTATTGTGCTGATAATTAATGGAGGCATGCTAACCATGTCTTTGGGTACTTTGCTACTGTCTGCAGCTGTAGTAGCTATAGTTGACAATTATCCATATTCAATTCCAATTGCCCTGCTCTTCTCCAAATACCTTTCAGTTTCTACCCTGACTCCAAAGAGGCAGTTGAAGAATAAATAATATACTATGTCACACACGTCACATATAAAATGTGTATTATTATCTTGTCTGCCGTAAGCAGATGGTAGGAAAAATGATGCACTGCACTACAGGGAAAGGAATGAGCTTTATAGAAAGTATTTGGCATGTTTGTCACAGAGTATCGCTTAAGTCAAACTTGAAATCAAATTAGGCACTTAGGGGGTCATTTTGACCATGGCAGTCTTTTTCCAAGACCGCTGAGGGACCGCTGTACGGAAGACCGCCAGTGGTGGCGGTTTGCCGCTTGGTCTATTATGACCGTTGGCAGCTCTCCGTCCTTTTACGGACGGAGAGCCGCCAACAGCCATACTGGCGGAAGGCGGGGAAGTGGAGGTTGCTCCACCTCCACCGCCATGCCAACAGAACACTGCCCAGCGAATCACGTCCTATGATTCGGCGTGGTGGTGTTCTGTTGACGTTGTGGTGTCGGGGGAGCTGCCCCCATGGCTCCCGCACCCTCCCGGAGGATCGTCGGACCAGGTAAGTCGATTGTCTGTGAGGGGAGGGGGGTGTTGTGTGTTGTGTGCGTTCATGGGGGTGTGCGTGTGTGTATGTAGAGGGGGTGTGTGAGTGCGTGTATGCTTGTGGGGGTGTTGTGTGTTTGGGAATGAGTGCATGTATGTCTGTAGGTATGTCTGTATGGATGTGTGCGTGCATGTGTGAATGTGGGTGTGCGTGTCTGACTGTGTGTGTGAATGTTGGCATGTATGTCGGTGTGTGTGCGTGTATGTGTGTTGGTGGTGCCTGTGTGCGTGTTGTGTGTATATGAATGATGTTATGTTGGGGGTCGGGGTGGGGAGGGGGGTCCTGCCACCTTTGGGGGGTGGAAGGGGTCGTGGGGGGTAGGGGAGGGAGTTAGGGTGGGGGTTGGGGGAGACCCCTATCAGTGGCAGGGAAGGAATTCCCTGGCACTGATAGTGCTTATCGCCATGGATTTCATGGCGGTTCCAACCGCAGGAAATCCAAGGTGGTAAGCCGGGTCAAAATACCGCCGGCGGTATAGTGACGGCCGCCGGGCTGGAGACCTAGGTCTCCAGCCCGGCGGTCGTCTCTGCCCTGGCGGGCGGAACGGAGAAGCGGCGGATGACCATGGCGGTAACCGCCATGGCCATAATACAAAAAAAAAAAGACCCCCTTAGTCACACTTTACTCACTGGCCTCACCCAGCACCACAAATTATTTCCATCAAATTAATTTGCTGGACAGTAAGGAAAGGAAACATGACTTTCTCTGCTGCAGCAAATAGTAGGGGGATTAGGTGGGTAGGTAGAGCTTTTCTGATAGGACAGATGGGTGTCACTAATCATTGATTCGTCATGTGCCTAAGCCTAAGCTTATGCAGTCACTGAAATAGACGAAAGCCTAAAGGGAAAAATCTGAATTGGCATAAACTAAGGGGCATATTTATACTCTGTTTGTCAAAACTTTTGACGCACAATCGGCGCAAACCCTGCCCCATATTTATACTTTGATGTCCGACCCCGCGGGCGTCAAAATTCCACCATGTGCGTCATTTTTTGGAAGGGGGAGCCAGCCTTGCGTTAATTATATGCAAGGTAGGCGTTCCCTTCCAAAAAATGACTTTAAGGCCTGTGCCCCATATTTATACTCTGACGTCATTTTGACGCACAGGAGGGGGTGTGCCTTAAAAAACGACGCACAGCCTGATGGGCGCCGTTTTTTTACGCCTGGGTCAGGGCAGGCGTTAAGGGACCTGTGGGCTCGGAAGGAGCCCAGAGGTGCCCTCCCCTGCCCCAAGGGACACCCCCTACCACCCTTGCCCACCCCAGGAGGACACCCAAGGATGGAGGGACCCATCCCAGGGAAGTAAAGGTAAGTTCGGGTAAGTATTTTTTTCCGATTTTTTTTGTGGCATAGGGGGGCCTGATTTGGGCCCCCCTACATGCCACTATGCCCAATGACCATGCCCAGGGGACATAAGTCCCCTGGGCATGGCCATTGGGCAAGGGGGCATGACTCCTGTCTTTGCTAAGACAAAAGTCATGTCAATGGTCGTTGGGCGTAAACAAAAATGGCGCAAATCCGGTTTGAGGCCTGAATTTTGCCTCAGACCTGACTTGCCCCATTTTTTGACACACAACCCCCATTTCCCATACGCCGGCGCTGCCTGGTGTGAGTCATTTTGTTTGACGCACACCAGTCCGCAGCGCCGGCTAACGTCATTCCATAAATAAGGCGCCCGCATGGCGCGTTGGAATGGCGTTAGCCGGCGGTAAAATTTTTGACGCACAACTGGGTTGGCGCAGTTGTGCGTCAAAAAGTATAAATATGGGCCTAAATCTGTTATGGGAAACCAAGAAATATGGGCCAGATGTAGCAAGATATGCTTTTGCGAGTCTGAAATTGCGAGTCGGTGCGATTCGCAATTTCAGACTCGCAAAAGCATATGCAGAATGGTGTCTCAGACACCTTCTGCGACTCGCTATGGGGTCGCAAAGACCCAACTCATTAATATTAATGAGGTGGGTTACTTTTTGCGACCCCATAGCGAATCCCTGCACTCACAGGGATGGTGGCCTGCTGAAGTCAGCAGACCTCCATGTCTGTGACTGCTTTTTAAATAAAGCAGTTTTTTTCTTTTTCATTTTGCAGCCCGTTTTCCTTAAAGGAAAACGAGTTGCAAAATGAAAAAAATACCGAAACCATTTGTTTTTGTTTTTTCAGAGTAGGCAATGGTCCATAGGACCACTGCCTGCTCTGAAAAAATATTTTTGTCGACATTCACAAAGGGGAAGGGGTCCCATAGGGACCCCTTCCCTTTTGCGAATGAGTTACCACCAGTGTGACACTGGTGGTAACTGCGAGTTGCTTTGCGACCGCATTCGCGGTCACAAAGCAAGTCTGAATTGTGATGCGAGTCGCGAATAGGAAGGGAACACCCCTTCCTATCTGCGAGTCGCATTCCCAAATTGCAAGTCGGTACCGACTCGCAATTTGTGAATGAGCATCTCGGGAGGCCGTTTGCATGGCGCAAACTGCGTTTTTTGCAGTTTGCGACATGCAAACGGCTTGCTACATCTGGCCCTATATTTTGGAATCACTTCACATTACCATAGAAATGTGGCACATGCCAAGAATGGATCTTTTAATTTTTTGGCAAGCTGGGATGGAAGAATATAGGATAGAATAAAGGAGTGAAGTCCTAAGAGGTGATTGAGTGGTCAAAGTGAAACACACCTTGTGTGTTCAGTTTGCAATGCATTGAAAGCTTTGTAAATGCTGCATTAACTGAAGCAGCCACACATTGCACAGCCAACCCTGCAGTAACATGTTAAACCATACTGCATTTTGGTCATGGGTGGTGAAATGCCATGGGCAGGGAGCGGGTTGATGAATGATTGGTGGGATGCATATCTACCTCACTTTACAAATACAGTGAGTCAAGAGATTAAAATACAATTTAAAATACCCCCTGCTTTGAACCATAGCTTTGGTAACTATAAAACAAAGTAGGTGAAGTAGATGAACAGCATGTCCCTTTCCAGAAGAGCTTCCTTGAATATCCATCCAAGCAATCATTCAATCATTCTTCCTACAATATTGACCCATAGCCACCATGATTTAAGCTTTACTTTCTCTCATCCAGTCTTTCATCAAAATTTCCAACCTATTATCCTTCCATTTAGTATTTACCCATTATTTCAATCATCCTTCCACCCATCCATCTATTCACCCAATACTCCCCCACACATCCTTCAACCCACCCATGCATCCTTTCCTTTCACTCATTTCACCCATCCTTTCATTCAACTTTCTGTTCTTGTTTATTTCCATCAAGCCATAATTTTAGCGTATATTATATGAGCTTTTGCTGAGTTACAGATAGAAGGGGCCATTACTCAACCACCATTGTAGCTGGTAAAGCGTGGGGTTCACAATCACGAGTCACAATGACGCCCTTGTAGCTATTAGGTATAATAGTAGTTGTCAATAAATCAATGTGACTTACCACTGCCCATCCTTGCCACCTCTTTTTCCCTTTTCAACTGACACTCCTCCTGCAGTGGTACTTGAGGTGTCAGCACTGGTGGTCGGTATGGCTGGAAAGAAACATACATTTTTTTGATGAAACATATACCTCCCCTTATTTTTTTAAATATAATAATTTTTATAACACAATACATCACTACAGTTTGGTCAGCATCGCACTATCTTCTATCAAAAATATCACTATGTACATTTTATTGGTTCATAGTGTTAGGAAAAGCAGGTAGTCAAGCCAAGTAAAAACTATCCGTAATGGAGGGGCAAAGCTATAGCCTATGATGATGACTGAATCACTGAAATGAAGGGGTCGAATAATAATGGTCAATGAAAGACATATCTTGTTGGTTGGCAAATGCGATGGGACCTGATACTTTTTAGCCATGCTGCACTGTCATGGGAACTGCTGGTATACTGTGTAAATGAATTACACAGCACAACATTGAGGGTTGGGGGCGTGGTCCATGACCACAACCACTCTCTTGTTAACTTTTAGGGCATGAGCAAGAAAGCCTTCTCAACAAACATATATGGTGAACATTATTTATTACACTAGCTTAGTTAGGCCTGCAATCTTCACAGTAGGCAGTAGAGTACCACAAATCTTTTCTTAGTCTTACACTACCAAAAGATATATAGGGGAGAGGGAAAGATTACCAACAAAGCCGAAGAAATCTATAGACTAGTACAGACCGGAGGAAGTGAGCTTTAAAAAAGAAAACAACATGAATTAAGGAAACAAAAGATACTGCAGGGAAAACAGGAATGAAACAAAATGTGGATCAGGGAGCTGGACAAAAAGACAGTATAAAAAAATAAGCAAGGCAACATTAAAAGTAATATAGTAGTGGGCAGAGGTAAAAGTTAGGGAAATAATAAATAATAGGACTTACTCGGATGAGCAGAGCACTCAGCATTGGCGCTGGTCGTCGGCGCCTCCTCCCCAGCCCCTGCTGGACTCGCCTCTGTGCTGCCTCTCTCCTTGCCCTTGGGTGCTGATGTAAGAAATAAAGAAGATAAAAAAATAGATTAGTGATATCTAAATGAGATCGCCTATGGTACTAGTATTGACCATCGTTGAGTTGGCTATACTCCTAAAATCCCTATTCCAAATTAACAAAAACTAAATTTGGAACTAATGCATTGCAATGAATGATCTTTGATTCTTTTCTCATTTCTCCACCCCCCTTGATGAACCAACTCAGTCTCCCTTTTTTTACAATGCATAGATGCTTACTACTACTACACAGTGTGAAATTGCTTGGGGCTGTACGAGCTACATAAACAAAGTCACAGAGAACACTAACTCACTGATATCTCTAATTCACTATGCAGGCAGGAGGACAGAGGAGTCTGCATTACAATGGCTTCCTAAACAATCAGCCAAAGTGAGCACCAACAAGTACGATGAGGTAGTGCCCAGCACCTGCCTATCTTAAGCTGGATTGCAGAATAAGATTCTTAACATAAAGCAAACGTAACTTACCTCTGAGTGTGAATAGCATGCTATTTAGAAAAAAGTTAGCATTGTAGAACACAACAAATAATATAGTTAATACTCACTGAGCTGCAGAATCTCGACACCTAGCAGGTCCGGCTCCATTTAAGGATATTCGCCCAGCAGTTGCGTCAGCTGCTGGGTGGTGCACTGGACCTGGCTGGTGAACCGCACACACCTGTGCACCCTCCCCAAGGCACCCTATGCCCCCTTCATGGGGTGCCCACTGCCAGGCCTGACACCTGCTGTCAGAATGGAGGGTAGGTGGCGCTGCATCTGAAAAACCAGTGCTGCCACCTCCACCTCTCAAAAAAATAGCCCAGGCTGCACACCTTGGTGGTACCACCATGCATGGGGTAGTCGGCTGCTGATGGCTGTTTGGGAGGACCTACTGCTACAGCTCCTCTGTTTATTGCCCTACTCTGCCAGGGCGCTGGGTGGGACGAAGAAAAGAAATAGGAAAAGGATGATGGAAGGAAGAAATAAGGAAGGAAAGGAACAATAAACAAAAATACAAAAAGTCATAAAAACAATAAAAATGAAAAAGCGTAATAATACACAGATACAAAAACACACAATAATACAATAAATAAAAATGAGGGGTAGATTAATTAGGAGGGTGGAGGATTGAAAAGGCCCAGCACCATGAAAAGAGTAAGAAAACAAGGTGGCTGCACCCATGCAAACCCCTTGGTGCCATTCATACGCGATTTTGAAAGTGAAGACAGACTCCGCATTACATTTGACATAAAACTCGACGCGAAAAGACGCAACGAGGAAACTCTTCCCACTCGCGGAACTCTGTGTCGAAGATATTTTTAACTACTTTGAATAGTTCCACATAGTGTGACTCCAAGAACTCCTCCCAGTAGTTATGTTATTGAATCTGTAATCAAATAAATGTATAGTAGTTTTACATAGAGGAATTACTTTAGATACATGTATTTACCTTATTTCCTATATATAGCTTATTTATTAAAAAAAAGATTATTTTTAATGTTGCCAGACCAAGATAGTTCAATTCAACAATGATGTAGCACTATGAAATAACAATTATTTTTGTACGTTACAATTCTTTACAAATGTAACCTTGGCTAAAGTAAATTTGACAGCATGAACACACTATTAATTAAAACTATTTTTACCTAGATGTGCAACCTCTCTAAATGGATCACTACCTGCGCTGACACACTAGCCCCCTTCAGAAAACTCATCACCACCCGCAACATCAAGAACGCACCCTGGTTCACCCCCGAACTCTAAGACTCCAATCGCAAATGCCGCCAAGCGGAGAAAGCCTGGCGCCAGGAACCCACTACAACCAACCTCTCCACCCTCAAAACTTCTATTCGTACCCACCACCAACTCATACTCACCACTAAAAGAGCACACTACAAGACACGCCTTGACGACAACTCCCAAAACCGTAAAGAACTCTTCACCATCATTAAAGAGCTATCCAAACCCACAGCCTGCAACATGGACCCCACACGGCTTCATACCTCACACACCCACCACACACAACCCTCACCCGCCCAACTCTAACACCACTCATGACCCCCGCTTCATACTTACCACCTGGGCCCCAACCATGCACGAAGAAACCGAAAAAGCCATGAATTCCATCCACTCCGGATCCCCCTCCAACCCCTGCCCTCATCGCATCTACAACAAAGCCAGCCCAACCATCGCCCCCACACTCCATGACACAATCAACTCCTCATTCGACACCACCACTACATAGATCCCTGGAAGCATGGAAAAATCACCGCTCTCCTAAAAAAGCCCAAAGCCGACCCAGAAGTCCTCTCCAACTACCGCCCCATCTCCCTCCTCCCTTTTCCCACCAAGGTGGCCGAGAAACCAGTCAACACCCGCCTATCCCACTTTCTTGAGGAGAACAACACACTAGACCCCTCCCAATCCGGGTTACGCAAGAACCACAGCACGGAAACTGCCCTCATCGCATGTACTGACGACATCAGAACCAGAGTCGACAAGGGCAAGACTGCCGCACTCATCCTTCTAGACTTCTCCGCGGCCTTTGACACTGTCTGTCATCACACACTCCGCACATGCCTCCACAACACAGGAATTTGTCACAAAGCCTTAGACTGGCTCACCACCTTCCTCACCGACCGGACCCAAAGAGTCCACCTCCCACCCTTCCACTCCACCACTACCAAAATCATCTGCGGAGTTCCCCAAGGGTCCTCCCTCAGCCCCACCCTCTTCAACATTTACATGACCCCCCTCGCCAACATCCTCCGACCACACGGAATCCCCATCCTCTCCTACGCAGACGACACCCAACTCATCTTCTCCCTCACCCACAACCCCACCACCGCCAAAACCAACCTACACGCTGCACTCCTTGACACCGCCACCTGGATGACAACTAACCACCTCAAGCTTAACTCCAACAAAACCGAAATCATCATCTTCGGCCCCAACAAAACCATATGGGATGACTCCTGGTGGCCCACTGCCCTAGGCCCCGCACCCACCCCGCAAACCACGCTCACAACCTCGGCATCATTCTGGACCCTTCCCTCTGCATGACACAGCAATCAACGCAGTAACCTGCTCCTGCTTCCACACACTCAGCACCCTGAAACAATCCTTCAAATGGATTCCCTCAGAGACCAGAAAGACAGTCACCCATGCACTCATCAGCAGCAGGCTAGACTACGGTAACACCCTCTACGCCGGCACCACACTCAAACTCATATGCAAACTCCAGAGAATCCAGAACTCAGCCGCACGCCTCATCCTGGACCTCCCCCGCCACAAACAAATCTCACCACACCTCAAATCCCTTCACTGGTTCCCCATAGACAAGAGATTCACTTTCAAGATCCTCATCCAAGCACACAAATCCCTCCACAACACCGACCCAACCTACCTCAACAAAAGAGTGAACTTCCATACTCCAACCTGCAACCACCGTCCTTCCGACCTCGCACTAGCCACTGTCTCCCGCATCCAATGTACCACTACAGGAGGCAGGGCCTTCTCATACCTCGCCCCCAAAACCTGGAACTCCCTCCCCACCAACCTCCGCAAAACCAAAGACCTCCTGCTCTTCAGAAAAAAGCTCAAGACATGGTTGTTCGAATAGTGACCCCATCCCGCCCTACCCCACCCCAAGCGCCTTGAGACCCTCACGGGTGAGTAGCGCGCTCTATCAATCTCTTTGATTGATTGGTCTAACAATTTTATCAGATGTAGGAGGCAGTGATGTCTTCTTACCTGTGTCTCACTGGAAGTATTGCTGGATCACGTTGTTTCTGTTGTCTATGTCCTCTTCTTCTGCCTCCTCTTCTTCACTGTCCACAGGCTCCACAGCTGCCCCAAGACCTCCTTCTGGACCATCCTCCTGCAGAAAAGGCACCTGTCATCGCAAAGCCAAGTTGTGCAGCATACAGCAGGCCAGGATGATCTGGCACACCTTCTTTGGTGAGTAGTACAGAGAACCACCTGTCATATGGAGGCACCGGAACCTGACCTTCAGGAGGCCGAAGGTTCTTTCAATAATCCTCCTAGTTCACCCATCTGCCTCATTGTAGCGTTCCTCTGCCCTTGTCCTGGGATTTCTCACTGGGGTCAGTAGCCATGACAGGTTGGGGTAGCCAGAGTCACCTGCAAATGTCAAGGGACAACTGTTAGACACACACTAACCCTTAGGGACAACCCCAGACCCAGACAACTATTCACATGGTATAGGGTCCTTGTCCTCACCTACTAGCCACACACGGTGCCTCTGGAGTTGCCCCATCACATAAGGGATGCTGCTATTCCTCAAAATGTAAGCGTCATGCACTGAGCCTGGAAACTTGGCGTTCACATGGGAGATGTACTGGTCGGCCAAACATACCATCTGCACATTCATTGAATGGTAGCTCTTCCTGTTTCTGTACACCTGTTCACTCCTGCAGGTGGTACCAAGGCCACATGTGTCCCATCAACAGCACCTATGATGTTGGGGATATGTCCCAGGGCATAGAAGTCACCTTTCACTGTAGGCAAATCCTCCACCTGAGGGAACACGATGTAGCTGTGCATGTGTTTCAGCAGGGCAGACAACACTCTGGACAACACGTTAGAGAACATAGGCTGGGACATACCTGATGCTATGGCCACTGTTGTTTGAAAAGACCCACTTGCCAGGAAATGGAGAACAGACAGGACCTGCACTACAGGGGGGATTCCTGTGGGATGGCGGATAGCTGACATCAGGTCTGGCTCCAACTGGGCACACAGTTCATGGATTGTGGCACAATCAAGTCTGTAGGTGACTATTACATGTCTCTCTTCCATTGTCGACAGGTCCACCAGCGGTCTGTACACCGGAGGATGCTGCCATCTCCTCACCTGCACCGGCGGACGTGTCCTATGGAGAACAGCGAGCACAGAGTCAGCCAACACTGAAGTAGTAAGACAATAATTTGATTGCACACATTTGTCAATACGCTATGTACCTTTCTCTGTGTATATGCAAGGACTATATATGTGTGACGCATAAAAAATTTATGCCATGTGCCCCCTGAAATGGCGGCTGCCTAACCTGTAATGTGGGACAAGTGGATATGAGGTAACTGCGCTGGCGTTGTACACTGTTGCGGTAGGCGGTTGAAGACGGCAGAGCAATCCTGCATTGGTTAACATTGGGCCCTATGGGTTCCAGGAGCCAATGACGATGTACGCCGGCGGTGACGGTACGCACCGCCATGGACGTGGCCGCCATTTTCTCTCAGTTCACTCACTTGATACCTGATCTTTGACATGAAAGGATCTACACTGCAAGTGCTGCTGTGACCTCAGTCTGGAAGCGACGATGGCTCATGTGTCTGGGGAAAGGGCCCCTGCCTTCACATCGGAAGAGTTGGAGAAACTAGTGGATGGGGTCCTCCCCCAGTACACACTACTCTACGGTCCTCCAGACAAACAGGTGAGTACACTGTGAGCATGCTGTATGGGCAATGCCTGTTTGGAGTGGTGTGGATGGAAGATACGGGGGGAGATGAGTCCTGCATGATCGGACGGTGAGTGTATGTGCGTCAGGGCAAGGGTGGGAATGTGGGACAATGACTGTGACGGTCCGGACGGTAAAAGATTTTCCTTTTCCCCTGTACTATTCCTCTAGGTCAGCGCCCACCAGAAGAAGGATATTTGGCGTGCCATCGCCAAGGACGTCTGGACCCTGGGGGTCCACCACAGACGGAGCACCCACTGCCGAAAAAGATGGGAGGGCCTTCGCCGCTGGAGCAAGAAGATGGTGGAGGCCCAGCTGGGGATGGCCTCCCAATGTGGGAGGGGTGCCCGTCGCACCACGACTCCCCTGATGTTCCGGATCCTGGTGGTGGCGTATCCAGAGTTGGATGGGTGCTTGAGGGCATCACAGCAGTCACAAGGGGGTGAGTACACTCTCATTCAGCTGACTCTGCGCGCATTGGAGGTGTCTGGGTGGGGGAGGTGGGCAGTGGGTTCCCTTAGGCTAGGGCGAGCTTTGTAGGCAAGGACTCTTTGTGAGGCAGGCTAAGTGGCACCCCATCCCCACCAGTGGTAAGAGCCATCTACACCTAGTCAGGCTCCTGTGACTTCCATGTGTGCAGCAATCGGGCAAAGGCCATGTACTCCATGTCCCTGTGATTAATTAGGGAACTCTAAGTGCAAGGCGTAGTGCAGAGGGCTGCTGTGTCTGTAGTGTTCGCCGACGGTAGGGGTATTATATGCACTGAACATGTCTTTCTTCCCCCCTTTTTGTGGTCTCCCTGTTCTTGTGTGAATTAGCATCATCAGACGGAGGAGCTGTGCCACCGGAGCAGGAGGGAACTGCATCCCACATCGCCCTGGAGGGCCAGACAATGGAGTCTGAATTCACCAGTGGGACGAAGGGCGAGGGGAGCTCCACAGCGGGGACCGGAGCTGAGACCAGCGACAACGACTCCTCCTCTGATGGGTGCTGCTTTGCAGTGGTTGGCCCCTCTGTGCCCACCGCATCTACATGTACAGCTGCCACACCCCCTGCCAGCACCGCCCTCCCAGCAGCCCCTCAGCGTGTGTCCTGTGGTGGCTCACCCAGGAGGGTGGGCATCTCCTTCACCCCAGGCACCTCAGGCCCTACCCCAGTCAGCCCTGCTGCCCTCAGTGAGGAGGCTATTGACCTCTTGAGATCCCTCACTGTTGGGCAGTCTACCATTCTGAATGCCATCCAGGGTGAAGAGAGGCAGTTGCAACAGACAAATACATACCTGGAGGGCATTCATTCTGGCCAGGCAGCCCAGCAGCGAGCATTTCAGGCTCTGGCCTCGGCACTGATGGCAGCCATTGTCCCTGTGTCCAGCCTCCCCCCTCCAACTTCCTCCATCCAAACCCAATCCCTAGTACCTAAGCCTATCCCAAGCACACCATCAGACCAGCAGGCACACACCTCAACACACAAGGGTGGCTCTGGCAAACATAAGCACCACACATCCCACTAGCACTCACACAAGCATCATACCCATGCACACATACCAACATCCACTGCCTCCACTGTGTCCCCCTCCTCCACGTCTCCCTCCTCCCTCCCTGTCACGTCTCCACTCACACCTGCATGCACTACATCTTCAGCCACTACCTCCATCACCAGCACGCCCATCACCACACACCGCTCACGTGCACTCACCACCCCCACTACCATTCACACATCCCCTGTGTCCTCTACCAGTGTGTCTGTGAGCCCTCCTCCCAAAGTACACAAACGCAGTCACACACCCATCCAACAGCCATCCACCTCATGACAGCCTCCAGCCCATGCACCTTCACCCAAAGTCAGCAAACGAACACCTCCTACAACCACTACCTCTTCCTCCACTCCTTAACCCCCTCCATCTACCCATCCCAGTGTGTCTAAAAAACTTTTCCTCTTAAATGTTGACCTCTTCCCTACTCACCCCCCCATCCGTCCTCTAAGGCCCGCCTTTCCAGGTCCCAACCCAGCACCTCAGCCACCACATCACCGGGCACAGTGGTGCCAGCAATACCTGGATTTTGGAGTGCACAAAGCAACAGGGCTGCCAATGTCCCAAGGAGCGAGGCCAAGGACATTCCCCTACTTCCAAAACAGAAAAAGTTGCCCACATCCCGGAGGGAGAAGACCAAAACACCTGCCACTAAGGGCTCAGGCAAGACAATTGTGGGCAGTGGCAAGACAGCTGCGCCACCATCCAAGGTGGGGAAGGGCCTGAAGAATAAAGGCAAGTCAATGTCGCTGCCAACCTGCACATTGGACAAGACCGCCACCAGCACTGCCACATGCACCGCCGCCATGAACACCGCTGCCAGCAGCCCACATACTGAGCCCTTCACCAGCACCGCAGACACTGTGCCCTTCAGCAGCACTGCAGTCAATGAACCCGCCACCAGCACCACTGCTACTGACACCGCCGCCAGCACCGTGGTCAATGAGCCCGCCACCAGCACCGCCGCTACTGACACCCCCGCCAGCACCGTGGTCAGTGAGCCAGCCACCAGCACCGCCGTCAGTGAGCCAGCCACCAGCACGGCAGTCAGTGAGCCAGCCACCAGCACGGCAGTCAGTGAGCCAGCCACCAGCACTGCAGTCAGTGAGCCAGCCACCAGCACCACAGTCAGTGAGGCCACCACCAGCACCGCCGCCACAATGACAGTCGCAAGCACCGCCACTAATGACACTGCCGCCAGCCCCGCCAGAGGACCCATGACAACCTGAGCCAGTGGCACCACTGCAGACATGGCTGCCATCCCCACTGGTCATCCGTACGTGGCTGGTGGTCAGTTCCAGGGGCCTGAGCAGCTTCCATGTTGCCCCACTGTCAGTGGACTGTCACATCCACTATCTCAGTCCTTGGCAAGATGAAGCACTGATGGCACAAAGCCCCCTCCAGAACCAGTGGAGAATCTCATCCACTACCTCAGTCCTTGGCGAAATGAAGCACTCTGGGCACAAACCCCCCTCCAGAACCAGTGGAGAATCTCATCCACTACCTCAGTCCTTGGCAGGATGAAGCACTCTGGGCACAAAGCCCCCTCCAGAACCAGTGGAGAAAGACATCCACTACCTCAGTCCTTGGCAGGATGAAGCACTCTGGGCACAAAGCCCCCTCCAGAACCAGTGGAGAATCTCATCCACTACCTCAGCCCTAGGCAGGATGAAGCACTCTGGGCACAAAGCCCCCTCCAGAACCAGTGGAGAAAGACATTCACTACCTCAGTCCTTGGCAGGATGAAGCACTGTGGGCACAAAGCCACCTCCAGAACCAGTGGAGAATCTCATCACCTACCTCAGCCCTTGGCAGGATGAAGAACTCTGGGCACAAAGCCCCCTCCAGAACCAGTGGAGAATCTCATCCACTACCTCAGTCCTTGGCAGGATGAAGCACTCTGGGCACAAAGCCCCCTCCAGAACCAGTGGAGAAAGACATCCACTACCTCAGTCCTTGGCAGGATGAAGCACTCTGGGCACAAAGCCCCCACCGGAACCAGTGGAGAATGTCATCCACTACCTCAGTCCTTGGCAGGATGAAGCACTCTGGGCACAAAGCCCCCTCCAGAACCAGTGGAGACAGTTATCCACTTTAGAGACTGTGGCTCTTCACTCCCCAGGATAAAGCAGTGGGCAACCCACCCACTGGAGAGACTTGAGAGACTGTGGCTCTGCACTCCCCAGGATAAAGCAGTGGGCAAACCACCCACTGGAGAGACTTGAGAGACTTTGGCTCTGCACTCCCCAGGATACATCAATGGGCATGGAGCCCCCTCGTGGAGCTGGCGTCATGCACTCATCCGGCTGAGGTGCCCCCCTTACCTTTCCCCTGAGGTGCCTGTTTTATTTCGATCTGATGCCCCTGCCCCTGCAGTGTTCTCTCTGTTTCGATCGGGTATCTTGTGTGGGCCTCGCCCATGCATTTTGGGCCCAGTCGTCCACGGACTATATAGGTACCTGGACTTGAATTCTTGGTGTACATATTTGTTTATAGTGTATATAAATTTTGGACTAATGGATGTTTATTGGTTACAATGGTTACAATCAATTCCTTTTGTCATTGCGTTCTTCGGGGGGGAATGGGGGGTGTAAATGTAATGTTTCAGCATGTATTGGTGTGTGTGTTGTTGTGGGTGAGGGTGGGGGTGGGGGTTTTGCATGCTGTGTGTGTATGTGACTCTCTTTTCCCTCCCCCCTCCCCTGTGTTGTAGGTGCAGTACTCACCATGGTTGTCGCCGCCGTCGGTCGTGCTCCTGGTAGAGGAGCAGGAAGTCTATCACATTGAGGATTTGGAGTTCAGGGTCCATGGCGTCCTGGTTCCTCGTGGGGTGTGTAGAGGTGAGTGTTTTCCCTTCCAAGTCCTGTTTCCGCTGTGTTTTCATTTGCGTTGAATCCGCCCTAGAAAAGGTGTTGGATTGGCCTCTCATAATAGTGTGGGCGGTACATTGTCTTCTGCCTGTCTGTTGGCGGTGACTGCCATGCTGTTTGTTTGTACCACCGTGGCAGTCGGAGTGTTAAAGTGGCTGCCTATGTTGGCGGTTTTCCGCCATGGTCATAATTCCATTTTTTCTACTGCCTGCCTGTTGGCAGTTTTACCGCTGCTTTACCACCGACTGCCAGGGTTATAATGAGGGCCTAAGTCTTTGATGTCCCTAAATCTTTTTAACACGGGGACAAGCTCAACTCAAGCCCTTGGACAACCTTGTAAAGCAGGATGTAAAAAGCAAAGTCCAGTCCTTTTACTCCCTGGACAGAAGCAGCAAGCAGCAGGCCAGCACAACAAAGCAGCAGGCAGAGTGGCAGTCCCTGCTATATCATCAAGCTTTTCTTCATGGCAGAATGTCCTCAGTTCAGAAGTGTTCTAACTTTGTGGGTTCAGAGGGTCAGTACTTATACCCATTTCTGCCTCTGAAGTAGGAAAACTTCAAAGAGAAGTCTTTGTAGTGCACAAGACCCTGCCTTTCCTGCCCTGGCCCCAGTCACACTCTAGGGGGGTTGGAAACTGCTTTCTTTAAGGTCGGGCACAGCCCTATTCAGGTGCAAGTGTCAGCTCATCCTACCACTCTAGCTTAGGAAGACCTATTAGGATATGCAGGGCATACCTCAGCTTCCTTTGTGTGACTGTTGAGTAAATTCACTGACAGTCCAAATGTCTCCCAGACATTAAATCCATAGACAAGCAGAGACACAGATTGGTTAAGCAAGAAAATGCCCACTTTCTAAAAGTGGCATTTTTAAATGTATAACTTAAAAACCAACTTCACCAAAAGATTAATTTTTAAATTGTTAGTTTAGAGACCCCAAACACAAGTCCCTATCTGCTCCTAATGGGAAAGTACACGTAAAAGGTATTTCAAGCCAATCCCCATGTTGCCCTAAGAGATAGTGCAACAGTGAAAACCCAATTGAGCAGTATTTCACTATCAAGACATTTAAAACACAACAGTACATGCCCTACCTTTTAAAAACACTCCAACCTGCCCATGGGGCTGCCTTGGGCCTAATTTAGGGGTGAGTGACATGTAGTAAAAGGGAAGGTTTGGGCCTGGTAAGTGGGTGCACTTTCCAGGTTGAAGTGGTATTTTAAAACCGCACACAGACACTGCATTGGCAGGTCTGAGGCATGTTTACATAGCTACTCCTGTGAGTGACACAATCAATGCCACAGGCCTACTAGTAGCTTTTGATTTAAAGGCCCTGGGCATACATGGTGCACTATACTAGGGGCTTAGTAGTAAATCAAATATCCCAATTATGCATAAACCAATCATCAATTCCATTTAGACAGAGAGAACTTGCACTTTAGCACTTGTCAGCAGTGGTAAAGTGTTCAGAGTCCTAAAGCCAGCAAAACCGAAATTCAGCATCACAGAGAGGTCGAACATGTATATGACTGATGTGTAATTATGTCTTTTAAATTAAGCAAATCACTACCATGAGTCATAGCAGTGACACTTTGGGCTGATGATACAGTAGCCGGTGTACTTGACTTGACAATGAAATCGATGTAGGCCTCTGTAGTTTTGGATAGAGAACCATGAATTAGACACTCTTGAAAAGTAGTTAGCAGGATTTTGATTCTTTTCAGGTTAATGAACAATTGTATATTCATATTCTTGCAATTGTAGTCCTCTTTATTCAGATAGAGGAGGAATCTTGGCTTGTGGATTGCCAGAGTTGGTCAGCAAAGCTTGATGACCAGTCTCCAGCGTAAAAGGCTTTATGTACAGAAATACATGGAAATGTTCACAAGTACATACCACAGCTAAACATTCCTTTTCAGGCTGTGAGTGAGCACATTCTGTTTGAGGCAAACATCTGCTAGCATAGACCAAAATATGTCTTCTTGCATTTGACACCCACTATGCTAAGCAAGTATAGCACATAACTTAATGGAGCTAGCATCAACCTCAGTCTCAGTGTCTACATTTGGATTGAAGTATGCCATTTCGGTAGCATTTTCATGGTGTATTTGTTGCTCTTTTTTACGATAAAGAGACCCCTTCTAGTAGTGAGATTTTCAAAGGCAGTGTAATCATATAAATATGGACAATCCTATGTCAACTCTATCATATTTCAATAATTGAACATATACCACATGTTCAGGATAAGGTTAACAACATTTTTCCTAAAACATCAATTCTGAAACAATTTATTAAAGATCTTCATTGTAATGTACAATGAAAAACACAAACCCATTATATTTATTTATTAGGTTCATTCGGTCTAGAAATCTAGTCCATTTAAGATAGTAATAACAATCATACTTGAAAAAGGAATGTGATAAAAACATAGTAACAATATAAAACCAATAGACGTCAAAACATTGTAACAATAAGAACAGCAGGACAAAGCATTTCATCATATATATAAATACAATAAAATAAAACATAAATAGATATAATAAAAAAGGGGACAGAGCTAAAAACTAAAATGTAGAACTTTTTGTCTGGAGGGCCAGTGTGCACAACCAGAAGACAAAAAAGACTAAAATAGTCTAATTGGACTAAAAGGAAACATTATCAGAGTACCAATCAAAAAAAAAAAAAAAAAAAAAAAAAACAACATGAAAACTATATGGGAAGGCTATATAAGCTTGTGCAGTCTTGGTAGTCATAAGAAAGGCAACAAATTCGTAATGGAAATTTCCTACTAAAAGCAATACAAAAAGGATAAAAAGAGAAGATTAAAATCCTTCTAAAAACTAGTATAGAAATGACTCAGGAGCCTTTGGGTGCAATGAACT
Organism: Pleurodeles waltl; assembly: GCF_031143425.1. NCBI lineage: Eukaryota > Metazoa > Chordata > Amphibia > Caudata > Salamandridae > Pleurodeles > Pleurodeles waltl. The sequence continues at coordinate 553,589,140 of NC_090438.1, forward strand.
TGCGACGGATATACCAGGCCTCCGATAAGTATTTGGTAACTGGAATGGCAACCCTGGGAGAAAAATCATGTGTACAGATTCTAATGGCAGTTACTCTATCCTGAAATGACATGTTTTTACAGAGGGGGATAATCCACCTCTTTCTTGGTGTCTTGTACAAAGGGCAGAAGAATAATACATGCTCTGATGTTTCTTTACAATGTTGACAGAAAATACACCTATCGTTTGTAGCGATGTTAGAAGGCCAATGGGCCGTGAAACCATTGGTAGGCAATGTACCATATCTTAACTGCAGGTATAGAGTGCGTGCATACGGAGGGATAGGGAGGTTCAGGAAATTCTCAGCCCAGGGTTCATGCTTAATTTGAAGAAAATCCATTGTTAACCTACCCGCCCTCTTTTGGTGCAGGGAATCTTCGTTAACTTTCTCCCAATATCTGCTCGCAACAAATCTCCTGGCCCTATCAGGGATTTGATCCGGGTGGTTCCAATAATGGGAAAGACCCATTTTGTCCCAGGCAATTTTCATCTCTTTCAGCCAAGGGATTCTCTCCAATGCCTTGGGAGCGGCTATCAACTCTCTTATAGCCAGCCTATATGGTTCTAGTTCAGCAGATTTCCATAGACGAATCCAGTAGGTAAGGGGTCTTAAGGCCGCTGTGGTTTTAATGCCATTTAAGCCAAGGTCAAGCCTTAAAGGGGTCATTGGAGTGCCCGTACCTAGCCTGGACACCTGCCTGAGGAAAATATTTTCCTTAGTTTGCAGAATGTCCAGGTTTTTATGGGACCCCCAAAGTTCCGCTCCATATAGGGCTGCTGCTCTGATTTGAACATTATAAATCTCCGCAAGAATGTTCAGAGGGGGGCTCGGAGCCTTTCTAGATCTGCGGACTAATGCCCCACCTCTTTGGCTTATGATCAGAGCCCCTTTGTCAATTGCTGCCTTCCATTTGCCTGATGTAGATAATCTGAAACCCAAGTAATCAAACTCTTCAACTTTCTCCAATGGGGTCGAATTCATCTTAATATTAGTACGCGATCGTTTTTTAGAGGTAGTGAATATCATAAATTTGGTTTTCTTAATGTTTACATCTAAACCAAAATCACTACAATAAGCACAGAACTGATTAATCAGGTGTTGAATTCCCATTGGCGATTTTGAAAGTAGGATCGTATCATCTGCATATAGCAGGCAGGGGATTTTTTTCCCACCTAGTTTCGGAGAATCATTTATGCAGTTCTCTAGGTAGTGGATGCAATTATTAATGTAGAGCAGAAAAAGAGTAGGTGCCAAAACACAACCTTGTCTAACTCCTTTTTTGATAGCTACAGGGTCAGTCAGCTCGCCCCCCTGTCCACACCTGATTTGGGCAAAGGTATTTTGGTGCAACTGAGCTATGAGTTTCAGGAGGCCAAATGGCACTCCCATGTTTAATAATGTTGACCACAGCAGATTCCTGGGGATCAGGTCAAATGCGGCTCTTAGGTCTATAAAGACCACATAAAGGTTACCACCCCCCAGGTCAACATTCTTCCATTTTATTGACATAAATCTTAGAGCTTGGTCAACTGTGCTCACTGCGGGTCTGAAACCCGCTTGTAAATCAGAAAGGGCTTCAGACTCTATAATCCATTCCTCAAGGTGGGACAGAAGATGTTTCGCATAAATTTTTTGGAAGTTATCGAGGAGACTAATTGGACGGTAGTTAGCCGGAATGTTTGGATTTCCTTTTTTGAAGATCGGTACAATTTCAGCCCCTTTCCAAGTAGGTGGAACTGGTGCGCCTGCTGCAATAGCATTGCAGATAAAATTGAGGTAGGGAGCCCATATATCAGGTCTAGATTTATATAAATCACCTGGAATTTTATCTGGGCCAGGAGCCTTCCCCCATTTCAGGGAGTCTATTGCAGCTCTAGTTTCGGAAAGAGAAAAATAAATTGGAATGATCTCGTGGTTTGTTGAATCATTGGGGGGCCACAGAGAAGCTTCTGGTGGACCTCCATAAAGTTGCCCAAAATGCTCTACCCAAGTTGCTGAGAGAATTGTAGAGCCAGGCGCGGCTGGGGAGTCACTGTCATTATCAGCTATTAGTTTCCAAAACTTGGAAGTATTATTAGATAAGGCTGAAACCAGAATAGTGGCCCATCTGGCCTCCTCCCAACTTCTGCGTGCCTTTGAGCATTCCTTCTTGTAAGCGCCCCTGGCTATTCTCAACGTCGCAGCATGGCCTTCTTTGATTGCATCCAGGAGAGCTAGTTGTGCTGTTCTGCAAGAATTGTTGAACCAAGGGGCATTGTATTTTTTATTGGAGTTGTTAACAGTCTCTTTAGTGAAAAATTGTTTTAAAGATTGGAACAGGTCAGTGTGGGCTGTAAGAAGGCTATCGCCCTCCTCAGACTCATCTAACCGGATCATACACTCCATATGATTCGCAAGCAAGCTGTAAATGGATGCTAGATGTTTAGGGGAGGAGGTAACAGATTCCCATTTTAAATTGCGTCTATTATTGGTTAGGGCCAGTTGGGACACATTGGACCTAGAGTGAGGCACTATGAACGAAGGAAAAAGACCTCTGGTTGATAAAATCAGAGGATCGTGGTCGCTCACGGGCTGCTCATCTACCTCATATCTACCATGTAACGCCAAAGACGGATATCAAGAAGTATGTAGTCGATGCGACTGCTATGTTTTCCGCACCTAAAAGTAGGTCGCAAAATAGCATCGGAGTGTGAGCGGCCATTACAGGCTCGGAGGCCATGAGCTAGTGCAATGTCAGCCAAAAAGCGTGCAAATTTGTTCAATCTTGGTTTTTTGTTGGAGACTAACTGGGGGATGCCCCAATGGGCATCCTCTTCTTTACAAATTCCTTGGACTAAAGGATTAGGTTCGAAGGTAACATTAAAATCTCCTCCAATTAAAACAAAAGAGAAGGGATTACTTTTAAGAACATAGTCCAAATTCGACAGAACGTCAGACTCAAAGTGGGGACTCACATTCCTGTTATAGATATTAATTAAAAGGAGGGGTTTTTCTTCAGAAATCATTAACAATAGGGCTTGCAGGTCCGGGCAACCAGTGTCTAATTCTTCTATCTTGCACCTGAGAGAAGTATTTAGCCACACGAGCAACCCTCCCGAAGGTCTCCCAGAAGATGACTTACGGGCCGGAACCCAAAAACTTTTGAAACCGAGTCTATATTTGGGTTCTAATGCCCATGTTTCTTGAAAAAGGCAAATCAAGTGATCATCAATAAGGTTACCCCAACCTGGGCTATGTAATTTGCTTTCCAATCCAGCTATATTCCAGCTGAGCACCTTATCGAGATCCTCTGAGCATGAGGACCCAACTTTATTCTGGGCATATAGAATACTAGGGGGGGGACTGTTAAGGACCATGGTGCTTCCCTCGGGTGGATTAAGATCAGAAGATTTCTTACTCTGTGTCTTTAGAACCTCGCTGGATATAACCCCAATAGTGTTTGGATTTGGTGAGTTGACCATGCAGGTGGGACCCAAGGTATAGGGAGCGTTTGACTGATTAGAAATGCATTCCTCAGTTGCTTGACATGTTAAACTTTTGGGTGAACCCGGGACAACAAAATCGGCTGAGATGTTAAGACCAATAGGGCAAATGAACTCAGCTTCGCAGTTAGACAATACCACATCCTGAAAGGCATCTCCTAGTCAATCTGCCTCAGAGAGAGAGGATAGAGGACGTCTAGGACCAATTACGGGGGTGGGCAGTGTGTGAGAAACCGAGCCAGCCCCGTATAATGGTGGTGATTGAGTACTCCAGGACGACATAGAAGGTGGATAAAACACTTGTAACCTGCAAAGAGAAGTTTTGCCAGTTGTAGGATAAAATCTGTTAGCATTTAGAGAAAGTCGATGGACAAGATCGGGGGAATTAAAATTAATGACAATACAATCCCCAACACCGATCTTCGCTAGAGGGCCCACCCACCCCCACCCACCCTACCCTTCTCACCATCAATATTGAAGATGACATGGAAAAAGCAAACCCCGCATTCCCATGCAACCAGTGGATAACCTTATTTTTGAGTTCGATGAAAGATTCGGAAAAATGAGCTTTGAGTTCAGGAACATTTGAAATAATAAGAACATAAGGGCATGATTCAGGTGGTAAATGAAGCACTTTAGGTTCTTGAGAAACACTACTCTTGTCCATCTTCTGGTATGCTGGTTGTGAGGATTCCCTAATAGGGGGGGCCGTCTCCCGAGTTAGTTGCTGGATTGTTCCATGTGGCGGATCCTTTTAATAAGGGAGCTAAGGCCATATGGGGCTTGTTCGTCGGGATACTGGGGGTTTTAGCAGAACTAGACCAGTCATGATTTAGAATAGGAGGAAAAGTTTTGGATATTTGGTCAGTGTGACTAATGGCAACAATAGGGTCATGATTAGGATGAATTTCTACAGGTAAAGAAATTGTTGGTAGCTGACTGCTCGTAAGACTATCAAGTTTGTCCTCAATTATTTGGAGACGGTTGGAGATAGGAAGAAGTAATTTAGAGAGCTCATCTCTTATGAGATCCCTAATGAACACATTTGCATGGGAGTTATTGGTATTGTGTAAGGAGATTGGAGCCATATCATTGATAGAAGATTGGGCCAGATTAGAGGGACTCAAGGTTCTAGATCGTTTATTTTTGAGGACAGGTTCCCTACGCTTCCTTTTCCCTTTGGTATTAGATTCAGTTAAAGTAAGGGAACCTTCTATTGGGGGACACTGGACCAATGGAGTTGGTGCGGCACAAATGGCACGTGCAGTTGGAGTGTCATCTTGGGTCTCTTGGGGGATTTTGGATGGAGAAGGGGGATGGATAATCGGGACAGACTGGAGCTCTAGTCGCGGGTGGGGCTGTGAGACTGGGCTAACATGGGGTGAACTAATGGATGCAGAAGGAGGGGCAGCAAGACGACGTTGCACTAATTCTATTTCTCTTTCAAGTTCCCCAACGGCCTTTTGTAAAAAGCCGTCCAGGGTTTTGTTAGAGTGCAATTTCCCGTCCAAACCCCCCCACGTCGTCGGCCCATTTTACTAAAAGCCAAGGGCCTTATATTTAGTGGGAGATTCAAGTGAGATCACAGCGGGGCGAGCAAAGGCAGGTTAATATTAGTAATTGACCAGTAGCTAGGTAGAGGCCTGGAGTTTTGGGGGAAAGCTACCCCTCCGCAGTGTAAATAAGCTTGAGTTTGACCTTCGGGCAGACAAGTGGAAAGTGGTTATCTGGGACCACAGTTTAAGGTAAATGACAGGGGGGTGGCCCTGCCCTGCCTCTTCCTGGCAATGACGGGCAAGGACGGGCCCGCCCTTGGCCCGGGCTTTGCCCGGGCGCCGCCCGCGCGCGTCCCGCGGAGCGGGAGCGCTTACGTGATTTTAAAGGGCTCCTGCCCTGGTTGATGGCAGCACACAGCTGCTGCCCACCTCCTCCTTGATTTCCCGGCAAAGTTTTCGGTGCGTCCCGCGGAGCGGGAGCGCTTACGTGATTTTAAAGGGCTCCTGCCCTGGTTGATGGCAGCACACAGCTGCTGCCCACCTCCTCCTTGATTTCCCGGCAAAGTTTTCGGCGCGGCCCGCGGAGCGGGAGCGCTTACGTGATTTTAAAGGGCTCCTGCCCTGGTTGATGGCAGCACACAGCTGCTGCCCACCTCCTCCTTGATTTCCCGGCAAAGTTTTCGGCGCGTCCCGCGGAGCGGGAGCGCTTACGTGATTTTAAAGGGCTCCTGCCCTGGTTGATGGCAGCACACAGCTGCTGCCCACCTCCTCCTTGATTTCCCGGCAAAGTTTTCGGCGCGTCCCGCGGAGCGGGAGCGCTTACGTGATTTTAAAGGGCTCCTGCCCTGGTTGATGGCAGCACACAGCTGCTGCCCACCTCCTCCTTGATTTCCCGGCAAAGTTTTCGGCGCGTCCCGCGGAGCGGGAGCGCTTACGTGATTTTAAAGGGCTCCTGCCCTGGTTGATGGCAGCACACAGCTGCTGCCCACCTCCTCCTTGATTTCCCGGCAAAGTTTTCGGCGCGTCCCGCGGAGCGGGAGCGCTTACGTGATTTTAAAGGGCTCCTGCCCTGGTTGATGGCAGCACACAGCTGCTGCCCACCTCCTCCTTGATTTCCCGACAAAGTTTTCGGCGCGTCCCGCGGAGCGGGAGCGCTTACGTGATTTTAAAGGGCTCCTGCCCTGGATGATGGCAGCACACAGCTGCTGCCCACCTCCTCCTTGATTTCCCGGCAAAGTTTTCGGCGCGTCCCGCGGAGCGGGAGCGCTTACGTGATTTTAAAGGGCTCCTGCCCTGGTTGATGGCAGCACACAGCTGCTGCCCACCTCCTCCTTGATTTCCCGGCAAAGTTTTCGGCGCGTCCCGCGGAGCGGGAGCGCTTACGTGATTTTAAAGGGCTCCTGCCCTGGTTGATGGCAGCACACAGCTGCTGCCCACCTCCTCCTTGATTTCCCGGCAAAGTTTTCGGCGCGTCCCCGCACAAACCCATTATACCACAAACACACTCCTTTCACATCTACATGTGAATATCTCCACTCTCTCACTTTCAATTCTAAAAACATACACTTAAAAGACATTGAAAAGAACATAAGCAAGATGGTAATAAACACTCTAATGCATCCGTATAATCCAATATTCAAATGTTTTATTCATATTATCCAATGTGCTCCATGCATCAAAGTCCAAAAAACATTAGTAGTTAAAAACTGTTAGAACTGATGTAATTTTGTCCTGCGGACTGTTGGATGTACAATTGAAGGGATAGTCATAAAACACTCCTTGTTAGCTCTCGATGCATGTTTCTGCACTCACGTGCCTTCTTCAGGAGAAACCCCCAATGATAATATTCTGAAAATCACAAAACTACTCATCTTATGCTCTATCTCTACCAGATGTAACTCTTAAATCTAAATATAATCATAACTTAGTATTGTAACCAAGTCGAGAGAAAAACAAACCTAATATTATAATAAGAATCTAAATCCAATTAAGACTTAAACTGAAAATAATATCCCATATCCATAATAAAAAAGTAGACCATGAAAAAGTGAATCAAACACCCCTTAGGGTGAACCGAGCAAACACCAAAATATATCACCCCCAATAACACTGATAAACACACAGAAAAAACAAATTAAAAAAAAATATGTAAAAAGTTTTTTTAATATAGTTTTTTAAAACATACAAATATGTGTATCATTAAAACATGCAAATTGTAGTCGGGTACCAACATGCTTCGAATGCTATAAGCACACACATTCTCACACAGCATAACCGCTGTAATCCAACATGTACAACTTGTATGTTCAAGTCTGCCATCAATGGGTGCAAAAACTGATTTTTCCAAAAATGGGCAGAAAGCCCTTGTAAACCACTGAAACACAAAATGCACAGCGTAAAGACAATAAGCCTTTGTGTCATTTGGAATCTGTTTACTAGCAACCTCTAGATAATATTAGAATAACTACTCAAATTACGGAACAGTAACTGAACATTTTGTGAACATACAAACTAGACACTTTGAGGGTTGTTCCACTTTAATGGGCTACACAACTTGTGAGGGCCTCCCTCACCTAAATACATGAAGGGGGAGGTCATAAAATCATGACCGCTGGCAGCATGGTAGAGACACCCGAATTCCCTTGTACAGGATATTAAAATATGCAGAATTCAGCAAACAATCTAGATAATAGATATAAAATCTAAATAAGGGTTACGTCCAAAACTCCTACTCTCATATGGCACTTAAGTGCAAACGTGCAAGGCATGCTGGGTGAAGCCTTAGATAATACTTACTCTAGTTGCAATGGGGGTTTGGTGGAGCAAGGGCTTGCCCGGTCTCCCCCTGGGCTTATCGGGCGTCGGTGGGAGAATCCACCACAGGGGAACAGGTGATTGGCTGTTTTACCGGATAGGGCAGGTGTTAAGGGTGGGGTATATATATTAGGGGCAGGGTGTGGGTGGCCTCTTTGGCTGTTTGTCACATCCAGTAGGTGGACCATTAATTTGGGCGGTGCAGAAGGAAGGCACGCTGGATGTTTCTCACAAATCGACCAAGAAGGCGGTCCAGAGCGATCGTCCGGTTGGAGGACATCACCAGGTGTTTGTTACTGGAAATTTACCTAGAGGTGAGAAACATAGAACACAGTCAGTCAAGGTTGGTTGTTCAAATGTCGGGTTTGACGGAATTCAAACGGTGGTATGTGATAAGAGTGATGTTGGCATAGATTCTTCAATTCAGGTGGGTAGTGGTTCAGAGGAGGTTTCAGGTAAGTCGGAAGTGAGTCAGGTAGGTTAACGGTCAGGTTGCTAATACCGTTTCTGCAAGCGAAGTGTCTGGGGGTCGTATTAAAAACAAACATTTGCTATACATGGGATTGTCAATGCCTTTGGGGGCGCATCTCACTCAGTGTTCGAAGGACAAAATATGGAAAGGTGAATTTATTGATGATTTTAAGCTTCTCCATAGGGAAGTTCAGGCAAAAGAGGGTTCCAAGGAGAAGGAATGGGAATTGGCACATAGGCCCAGAGTACCTACTACGATTGAGAATTGGACTTCAGTGTTTTTGATATATGCTAGTGTGTAATGTGAGCATTATCTGGAAAGTTGTGTGGCATTATTTAAGTACATGGATATAGTACGAAGGTCTTAAATGGACTATGGTGGTTTTGGTTGGTTCAGATACGATGAGGAGTTTAGAACACGGAAGGCCATTTATCCGGATAAGGTTTGGGGAGAAATTGATAATGAGCTGTGGATGCAGTGGCTTAGAACTGCAAGAAATGCTCCAACGACACACAGCAAGTGGATTACCTTTACAATAAAAGCCCTTTCAAGGGTGTCCCACCCAATATGGGGTGGGATATGTGGGGCGAGGGCAGTTGCCTCAGAATGGATCATGCTGGTCGTTCAATAGTGGAGTATGTTCCAGACAGCAATGAAAATTTCGGCATGACTGCTCCAGTTGTGGAGGTAGTCATCCTGATTTCCAATGCTTTGGAGGGCTACATTGGGGATGGCAGGGTGCACATGGTAGAGGAGGTGAGAGGGGCAGGGGACATGTGCAGCTGTTGGCAGGTAAAGGGCCTTACCCCTATTAAATTAGAAGTTTTGACTTATTGGTTGCAATTTTACCCCCGGGTGGCTGAAGCCAAGATTTTGTTGTGGTGTCTTCAAGGAAGGTTTTAAATTGTGTTATCAAGGTCCAAGGGTAAGAAGATGGGCTAATAATTGGAAGTCGGCAAGGGAGTATCCTGAGGTAGTAAGGGCTAAGCTGTGGAATGAATTGGAATTGGGCAGAACTGTGGGCCCCTTCCATTGTTGGCCATTGCCTAATTTGACTATTTCTCCTATGGGTGTTGTGCCTAAGAAACAGCAAGGTAAGTTTCGCTTGATTCATCACTTGTCATGACCAGTGGGGGTTTCCATTAATGATTTTATTGCTCAGGAGGACTCAGTGGTGCATTGTGCTTCTGTTGATGAAGTGGTCTCCTTGGTAAGAAGATGTGGTAAGGGTGCTGAAATGGCAAAGTCCAATATTCAGTCAGCTTTTAGACTTCTTCCGGTACACCCAGAGGATTTCTCTTTGTTGGGCATGCAGTTTGATGATGCCATATACGTGGATTGGATGTTGCCCATGGTTTCTCTGTCTCTTGTTCATTGTTTGAGATGTTCAGCACCTTTTTGCAGTGGTTTTTCCAGTCTAGGTGTGGTTATAAATGTATAAGGCATTATCTGGAAGATTTCTTCATGGTTGGCAAACCTCATTCAGGTAAGTTTTGTCAAACTTTGAGGAGATTATGCTCCAATTGGGGGTCCCTTTGGCCCCGGAAAAAATGGAAGGGCCCTCGACTTGTTTGGATTTCTAAGAGATTGAGTAGGATTCCATAAAAATGGAAGTGCGGTTACCTAAGGATAAGGTGCAGAAGCTAGTGTCTATGCTGGAGGAGGCTGTGCAAAGACCTAAACTGGAATTACGACAGGTACAAAGTTTACTTGGACATTTGAATTTTGCATACAAGGTGGTGAGAGTTGGCAGGTCTTTTTGTAGGAGATCAGGTTCTGTGATGCGAGGAGCAGTTTTGCCTCATCATCACGTACGGCTTCGTGCAAGTGTTAGGGCAGACTTGAGGATGTGGATTGGTTTTCGTCAAAATCTTAATGGTGTTGTTATGCTAGTGGAGGACGATGATTGGGTTTGGCAAATTCAAATTTGTTCTGATGCATCTGGAGCTCATGGTTTTGGTTTGTCTTGGGAGGGGCACTGGACTGCTGAGAGTTGGCCGGTGACTTGGGGGACAGCTAGACAAAGTATTGCTTTTCTGGATTTTTTTGCATTAGTTGTTGCATTGTCCATTTGGAGCCCCAAATTTGCCAATAGGTTTGTGGTTTTCAATGTTTATAACCCGTCAGTGGTCAATTTAGTGAATTCTCAAAGAACAAAGGATGAAAAAGTGTTGAAGCTTTTAAGACTGTTTTTACTGAATTGTTTGAAATTTAACATAATGTTCAAGGCTAAGTATGTCCCAGGTGTTACTAACGACATTGCTGATGCACTATCTCATTTTCAGTGGCAGAGATTCCGTGGGCTGGCTCCGGGAGCAGATGCACAGAAGACATTGGTCCCTGGGGAGTTGTGGGAGATAGGAGAGTGAGGATGTTGGAGCTGGTTCAACAGTCCATAGCTCCATCCACAAAGAGGAGCTATGTACAGGATTGGTTGGAGTTTCTAAATACAGGTGCTGTTAGGAGGGAGGGTGGGGTGGCTGTGTGTAAAGAAAGGCGGGAAGATGCAGTGCATTTTATCATGCAACAGATTGAAATGGGTTTGTCTGCAGTTACGATATCGGGTAAGTTGTCAGGTATTTCATTTTATGGTAAGTATTTTTGGGGATATGATCCGGTAGAGGGAGAAATTTGTAGGAGGATACTCATTGGGTAGGCGAGGACATGGGACGCAAGAGGTGACCGTAGGCGCCCCATAACTTCACAGCTTTTGCTGACCTTACTTGTAGTTTTAGGGAATGTTTGTTTTTCTGCATGGGAAGTTCTGTTGATGTCTCTTTGTATGTCATGGCTGTTTCATGGGACCTTCAGAGTTTCGGAGTTGTTGGTAGTAAAAGGTAAGGACAGCATATAGCGTTCAGATGTGCAGGTAAGAGACGGGGATATTTATATATGGCTGCGGTCATCTAAATCAGTTGGGAAGGGGTCAAAAGGTAGTATTGAGAAGTAAGGGGTCTCGGGTGTATCCGGTTCAACTTTGGGCTTCCTTTGCCAGGATGTTACCGGCAACCTCTAGGTTGGTATTTGTTCATCAAGATGGTTCCACTTTGAAGTCTGATCAGTTGCTTTCAGTTTTAAAGATGGCAATCAGAAGATTGGGGATGGTGCCACAATTTTATGGTGCACATTCTTTTAGGATTGGAGCTGCTACAGAAGCTAAATTGATGGGGAAGTCAGACAAGGTGGTTATAGAATTGGGGAGGTGGAGGTCTCAATGTTTTCTACGTCATGTTAGACTAAATCAGCAGGGAGCAAGCTGACTTGATTATTCTTAAGGTTCTGGTTATTGTGGGTAATTCTTTGTGTTTTTCTGCCTCCCATACCATTTCCCCTCTTTTCCCAACATTTCTTTTTAGATTGTGTGGCTGGCCCGACAGAGCTTGTTCAGTTTGGATAGTGGGGCATTCATTTGTGCACTGGGCCGAGAAGCTGGATTCTTTGCAACATTTTGAGAGGCAATTGGGTCTGGATGGGACCAGGAGTAAGATGAGTTGGGTGGACAAAAGCAGTATGAGGTACGGTAGCTGTCATATGTTTTTTCAAAAAGACTAGCGCAAGGCGTGTGTCCCGATTTATTAGTCGTTCACTTGGGTGAGAATGATTTGGTGACTTTGTCAGGTACTGGTCTTTTGAAAGCTATGAAAATGGATTTAGTGAGGATAAAGCAAAAATGGGCAGGGACACACATTGTTTGGACCAGTTTGGTACCAAAGTGTGTTTGGATAGGAGCAAATTCATTTAAAGGTATTGAGAAACAAAGTAAGAAAGTTAATAGAGAGATGAGGAATTTTTGTCATTCACAAGGGTTTTCAGTTTTGCAGCAAGAAGGAGATTGTTTTTACGGATGCTGAGCTGTTTAGGTAGGATGGGGTGCATTTGTCCTTTTTGGGTAATGAACATTATTTATTGGATCTTAGGATCATGATTGCAGACCTGTTAGGTGAGAAATTATGGATCGTTAGAAGCTTACAGAGTTGTTTCTTCAGGTGGGGCAGGAAAACGCCTGGTGGGTTTTCCTGTGTGGCCGGGTTTTTCTCAGAAAGGCTTTGGGAGGGAAGGGGATGGATGCAAAAAGATGAGAGGTCATGGAGTTTTCACAAGGAACACAAGGGAGGAATGGCAGGAGTAACTACAGAAGGTGGACAGCAGGAGAGATAGGTAATGGATTGGTCTGGTCACGGTGGGGATGGGAAAGGGGTATTGATGAGGGGTAAGTTTTAGAGGGTGGGGGCAGGGTTTAGGAAGACATATGTATTAGTGAGGAATTTTAGTTTTGTAAGGCTTGAATACCAAGGTTAATGTTTTATACCAGACCTGTGCTTTTAAAGCGGCCTTTTACACCTTAAATTGTGAGTTTTGGTTTGTATGCCGTTTCGCCCGATTGCTACAGCAATACTGTACAGATCTGCATATGCCACTGATTCAACTCCACCGGTGTAAGCATGGCATGAAAATGGTAAATGCCTAATGGCTTCAGCTGCCTTTATAAACAACTCATATGGCTAAAGAAAACCACAAATGGCATCCACGTGCCCTATTAAGGATGTTTCCACACCGGAAAGAGAAATGCGCCCATATTAAGTGTAACAAAAACTAGACCACCATCCGGGTCAAATCACAAACACCTGAGCAAGAGACAAGATGGCAGCGTGCAACTGCTGGACCACTCTCAGTGGGTACACACCAAGGAAAAACACAGCAGCCATATTTAATCGCATAATGATAAAAGGCTATGTGACATGTGCACCTCACTAATCGAGATGTCAGAACATGTTATGTAGAATTTAAGCATAAAGCTTGTTGCCCGGGCATTTTGCTGTTCAAGGCCTGTACATGTCTATTCAGAATAAAGATCTAAAATACCTCCCTTTTCTTACGTACTGCATCCACATCTACTCCAGATTTCATGTTGATGTTCTCCAAAATCAATCATCTGATGTTTTCAGGAGTGTGATTATGTTCTAAATAAGGTTTCACCATGGGTGCAGCCAATTTCTTGGTACAGATAGCTGAGCGATGTTCGGCCAATCTGGCACTGACAGAATAAACCGTTTTTTTCTACATAGCCCAGCTTAGATGGACAAGCACACAACTAAATAATGTTTTTGGTTTAACAGTTAGTAAAAGGTTTTAAGCTAACTTGCTGATTATTTCCTGTGCACTGTTTTGTTTCAATAGCTGAATCACATCCTTGGCACTGTGTGTATTTATCATTCCCAATAACTGGTTGTAGGAAAGTCCCCTTTTTTGCCCTGGTCACCTCCAAACTTTTTGGACAGATACTGGTGGTTGCTGACTCTTGGTTGTACCCTGGGTACTGCTTACCAGTCCTAGGGCCAGTGCTCTGTGTAAAGTGGATATGCAAATTAGACTACTTATAATTGGCGAAATTAACCTACCTATAAGTCCCTAGTATATGGTAGGGGATGTAGGTTTAGGGACCCCAGCATAGGCAGTGCACCCATAGGTGCACTGCTGAGGTGCCCAGTGTCATTTTAAAGGTAGGCCTGCCTTGCTGTTGGCTGCTTTTGCATTAAATTACATGCAAATTCGACTTTGGAATTAAAAGTTCTTCCATTTCTTAAATTACCTTATTGTTACAAATAAGTCAGTCTGAAGGTGTGCCCTATGTGCCTCTAGGGCTGGGTGCCATGTAACTATAAGCAGGGACCTTATAAAAATGGTTTTATAATCCCTGGTGAGGTAAAACAGCCAAGTTTGTTTTTCCCTCGTTGTAGTGAATGGCCTCCAAAGGCGAGAATGGGGAGACTTTAGTTTATTTGATAAAGCCCCCCTTAAGTGACATATACCACAAGTTTGGAATCAAATTAATTGTTATAATAAATCACACAACTTCCAGTTGAGGAACTTAGGAAAGCTTGTTCAGGTGAAGAGTTTTAAACTTTACCTAAAAAGTTGCCAGCTTCAGCCCTGCAGTGTTTTTGCTGCTTTGTTCTGATTAGCCAGCCTCTGCCAGCCTGGCCAGGCTGCCTTGATGCGATGTGAAGTAGCCTGGCTAAACACAGAGATGTGCCTGAGGGAGGAGATCTTTCCTCAGCAGATGGGGAATCAGAAAGGGGGAAGGGCTGCCAAACTGGTCTTCAAAGGCAGGGAAGGAAATTTGGAGCAACCCAGCACCTCCCTCACATCCGGCAAAACCAGACAATTAAGTGCCCCCTTGATTGGATTAGGAGAGGGCAGGAGAGGGGTGTGTTTATGACTTTTAGCCACCCCAGTGGGTGGGCTCAGCCAGATGTAACCTCCAAAAATCATTTTCAGCCATGATGGATTTTTGAGCAATGTTGCTTCTTGGGATTGATTTTTGCCACACGTCCCAGGAAGTGGTCATCACGGGGGGAAGGACCCTGCACCTGATTGGAGAAACAGGACCTCCCTCTTTTTCACCTAGGAGCAGGGATAAAACTGGCAGACCTGCACCCATATCTCAGATTCCTATCAGGAAGAAGTATAGGAGAAGAAGGACTGCTCTGTTGGACACCTGACCTGCATCTGGACACTGCACTCTGGAGGACTGTACCAGCGGCACACTTGGGCTTCACCACAAGAAGACTTTGCCTGGCTTCAACTCGTTCAAGAAGGGACTCCCTGTTTGCTACAGGTGAAAACTTGCCAACCAGAGTCCCCTGCACCACCTCCTGAAGAAACTGACCAACTGACCACTGTCCAGTGGCTAAAAAGGAGTTTGTGCCAGGTGCATTCTGGGAGTTGTAGTCCACACCCCCAAGGATCATCTCAGAGCTTCTGGATCCTTGGGGTGAGCTGTGGACCCCAAAAGAACCTTAAAAGAACATCTGGGAGAAGCCCCAGAAGTTTGGAGAATTTTGGAGAACTTTTGAAAAAAAGCTCCATAGAGAGACCGGCTTGCCTCAACCGCGACCCGGCCTGATTTGCAGGTTCGTCCTGTGAAGAAAATCTCTGAAAAAGTGACTACGTCCCAACATAGAAAGTTGACTGGGACCTCCCAGGCAGTGTATCCGAAGAGGGCTCCAGGGACGTCAGATCAAGATTCAAGTTTGCCCCGGTCAAGAGAGTTTCATCTCGAAAAAACGACTATGTCAGAAGGTAAAAATCTCCACGAGGGCTCCTACAAAGCGTATCCGAGGAAGAGTTCCAGGAGGTCAGATTGGACTGGTGACTTCGTCCTGCTGAAGAAAATCTACAGAAAAATGACTAAGTCCTAAGGTAAACTTTTGACGGAGGCCTCCCGGGGCTGTAGCCGAGCAGGGCTCCATCGTGGTCGGCCTTAAACTTTGACTTTGCCCCAGTCGAGGTGTAACCAGATGACCAGATTGGTGCTATTCGTTTCTAAGCGCTAAAATTCATTAATTCTTTAAAAGTTCATACCTCCAGTTTCCTTTATCTGATTTTATTCGTTTTGCTGTCATTGAAAAGCTAAAGATATTTCCAATTTTTCTAAATTCCTTTTGGATTTTTAAACTGTTTCCTGTGTTTTATTTAATGACTGTTTTTTGATGTTTGAATGCTTTATGCTTTGTCTCCTATGTTAAGCCTTGTGCTTGTTGCAAAGCTATCAAGGATTAATTTATTGAGACCTAATTGGACAAAAGTGGAGGTTAGTGGCCTATTGCCAAGTGTAGGTTCCTACCTGTCCTTACCAATAGCCCATTTTCCAACACTGGCAAATTCCCATCAATAGTCTTCTGTACTGACAAACCACTGGACTTCAAATGAGACTGTTAGCGCGTCTGACCTTATTTGATTTCGTAGCTTTAATTTATAAGGGGACGCGTTAGAAGTCCGATGGACTTTTTGACTGCGCTTACACTGATTCCCACCATAAATCCCAAATGCAACGCAAAGTCATCTACAAACAATACTAAACTCTTTTGGAGTCAATAATCTTCACGCAACATGACTCATTTGGCCATGAATAACCACACCTTTGTATAAAAGTTAGAATGTGTATTTCCCTACATCAACAATGCTAATATCACATAAATTAACCTCATCACAAACTGATAAGCATATAAGAACAGCACTGGTTGACCAAACCTTCTAAAGAATCTCAATTTAATTAGTGCATTATTTACTAAACGTTAGAGAGTTGCAATACAAATTAATAGCAAGAATAACTACGCAATAGAAATAGCACACATCTGGTTTCAGCAAATGAGCAACATTAATTATATATTAATAGCAACAAGGTCTCCCTAACTAACCTTCTGATTAGAATAGCATGTTTGGACTTCATGCAAAAATAATTTAGTCAACATAAATTTGGAAAACATCTAACTATGGCTCTGTCAAAATAGCAGTTGGTACCTAGAAACAAAAGCCAACATTTACATCAAGAACAACAGCATTTTGTGTTACCTTTCCTCATAGGGATCAGCAAGCTGCAAATATCTTTGTCAGTTGGACATCAGTTCGATCAGCATCAGTAATGGGCCATGAAAGGGAATGGTTCAGAAATGGGGATTCTAAGCTATCCAAACCATTAGGAAAGTAATATCTAAGGATAAGCATTTAGCATCAGAAGTTTAGGCAAATCAGTTAAAGATAGAATTAAATAATTAGAACTTTTCAGCTCCTCAGACAAAATAGAATGAGCACTCCTCCATGGAGGAAATCAGAATAAGAATGGCCCACTCTCCCCTCTGTGCTGTTGGACTAAGTCAAAATCGTCTAAAGAACTTCCCATGTTGCCATTGGCCAAAGAATCGTACATTTACATTTAGTCTAATAGAAATAAGCATACAAATATAAGATATAACTAAACTGTCTATCACATGTCAATGATTGGCTCCTCTCCTCCTGTTCCCACCATTAGGCTCGTCAGGTAACATTTGTGTATCCATCCTTACTCCAGTCAGTGCATCCATTGTTAGATCCTAGGAACATTGCTGTCTCACGCACACACTATACAATGTATCATTTAATAATACACAATTTTCTAGCAAGCAGTTCTCATGAGAAAGTTAAACATCTGCTAACGTTTGGTCAACTCAGTAAAAAACGCTACAGGAATTAATTTCTCTAGTCATATATTCCCACGAATATTAGAACAGTACAGATTAACATGAGGCTGTGCAACCTATGCCCAAACCTCGCTAACTTAAGGTCTACAATTAATTAGGCAAATACATAATGTAAAATAATTAGTATAACACACTACTACAATAACCTAAACATAGGCATTTCAGTTAATATTAATAAGCATTTAATAAATACACGTTGTGGTCAATAGTGGCCACGCAAGTGGGCACATTTTCCAAGTAGCACATTATTTTCTAGATTAATCAAATTCTATGCAGATTTATAATTCAAAGTACATGAATAATTATTAGTAAAAATTCAGCGTTCACAAGACCTCATCACAGTCATTTAAATTTTTGCTGCGCCTGACCACAAACATTGGTTGGGGGATCTGTAAATCCTGTATACTATCTGCATTCAGAATGTGCCAATGTACACACACATTTTGGCAAATGTTCTCATTAAGGGGTGAATGCCTTGTAATACATACCAATTTGGTATCTTTAGAATGTTTTCTATTGTGCTTAGGGCAATCTCTATCATAAAAAATGTGCTCTCTTGTATGCTTCCCACACTATTCAATGGGGGTAAACTTTAGCCACAAACTTGGCTCACATCTCCACTGCTCTACTGTCAAGGGGCTTTGCCGACCACCAGACCCGTGGTGAAGAGACCGCCTTCAAGGTGATGGTCTCCCCACCGGCCCTATTACAAATGTCCACTGGGCTGAAGGATGGGAACAAAGGTTCACACCCGTCAACCCAGGGTGAAGGGTGCGGCAGCCATGTTGCTGCTTCATAATAGAGCTGGTGGCAATGCTGCCGCACGCAGGGGTCACCAGCACCCTTTAAATGTGCACTGTCTGCACAGCAGACAGTGTGCAATTCGATGGTGTAGGCAGGGGGGCCCCCTGCACTTATTCCCTGCCAGCTTTTTCATGGCGATTGAACCACCAGGAAAAGACTGGCTGAGAACAAGGTTGTAATCAGCAGGGCGATGCTGAGTTCAGCGCCACCATAATACCGTTGGGATATGAGATCCTGGCGGAGACGGCGGTAGGATGACGGGTCTGCCCGCCAACCTCATAATGTGGAGGTTGAAATGCCACAACTGTGGTAGTCCCACTGCCACCGCAAGTCTGGTGGTCTCTTGTCCGCGAGACTCGTAATAATGCCCATAGTGTTCAGGTTTGGTGCAGTTTCTACGGACCCAAAGAAACTGTCGAAAGGAATGTTCTATTTCTGTACTCTAGGATGAAAACTATTAATATGCAGCAAGGTATTCCTTGCAGTGGGCTTAACATATAAATCGACTTCCAGACACTGGTGTTTGATTCACTTTTTTGGTGGTGGTCTGCATTTTTATTATGAATATGGGATATTATTTTCAGTTTAAGTCCATTTGGATTTAGTTTCTTATTATAATATTAGGTTTCTTTTTCTGTTGACTTGGCAACAATAGCATGTTATGATTATGTTTAGATTTAGTGTACGTCTGGTACAGGTAGAGCATAAAATGAATTATTTTGTAATTTTCAGAATACTTTCAGTGAGGGTTTCTCCTGAAGAAGACGCATGTGCGTCAAAACGCACGTCGAGAGCTAGCAAGAAGTGTTTTAGGAAAATCCACTTGAGTGTACATCCAACAGTCCGCAGAATGGAATTACATCAGTTCTGACAGTTTTTTAACTGCAGATGTTTTTTGGACTTTGATGCATGGAGCTAATTGAATAATATGATTAAAATTTTTTGAATATTGGTTTATACAGATGTATTAGGGTGTTTATGACCATCTTGCTTCTGTTAGTTTCAATATACATTTGTATTAATGGAGGTGAGAGAGTGGAGCTACGGATGTAGATATGAAAGAAGTGTGTTTGTGGTAGAATGGAGTTGTGTTTTTATTGTATACATTACAATTAAAATCGTTAATAAATTGTTTCAATATTGATGTGATGTTTTTGAAGAAAACAAATTGTTGCCTTTATCCTGTACCATGTGATATGTTCACGTATTGAAATCTGATAGAGGTGCAGTAGGATTGTTCATAGGTATTTATTTGATGCTCTTGAAACATTTTTCACATTCCCTTGACCATTTAAAAGAAACACTTTTCTGTGTTAACTCTTGTAATGGAGTACTGACAGTAGGAAAGTCCTATGTGTATCATGAGCAGTAGCTGGCGATTCCAAGAAAAGAACATACCATTGAAACATCTTGTGCAGATTTAACATTAGTCAAGACTTGGCCTTTTGTAGGATCAGGTGGGATGCCCCCATCAGAAAAGATATGGGCCAAAGATTTCAGTTTTGTCCTAATGAACTCACACTTGCCTACAGTAAAAGTCAAACCTGCCTCATTGGGTAATTGACACACTTGTGTGAGGGCTCTTCCGTGCTGCTTCTGTGTAGCTCCAAAGATTAGTATCATCACTATAGTTAAATGTATTCACAACAGGTTATATAATGTGCCAGATGATGTCTTAGAAACATTTGGCGGCTGATGACACACCAAAACTCAGTCTCTTGCATCCAAAAGTTGTAAAATATATACGGCTTTCTTTTAGTTCCAACTAATGATAAACGTTAATCAAATCAATTCAAGAGAAGATCTTGACACCATTCAATTGCATAATCATGTCAGTAATATGCTGACCTGGATGTCGATCTTGTTCATTCATTTGGTTGCCTGGCGTATGACAATGCGTATGCGCACAGCTCCCTCATATTTCTTTTTAGGCACTACTACTACGGGAGACACCCATAGCACTGGACCATTAGAATTTTCAATAATGTCATGTTTGAGTAATGATTCAAGTTATTTTTCAACAGGTTCTTGTAAATGGAACGCAATTTGTCTATCTCTCTGAGCAACAGGATAGACATCCTCATTAATTTGCAGCTTTGCTTTCATCATCTTTAACTTTCTTAAACCATGAAACAATGAGGGAAATTGACGTACTATCTTGTGAAGAGCATTCATGTTGTAATTTACTGAAATCAGTCCCATTTCAGTAGCCGTGTTGAAACTGAGCAAGCAGGCACTTGCTGCTGTACCTTGAAGAACCTTCTTCTGTGCTTGTATCTTTGTTTTCTTATGTTTCTCTGTCGCCATAAATGAACCTTCACTTTTCATGGGGGTCAGTGCAGCCCAACTATATGCTTTGATCTTTGACGGCGTAAGCCGCGGCAAATGACACAGTTTATTGTCCTTTTTTTCAGGCATTATATTAATTGAAGCAACACTATCAATAATGAAAGGTATTGAACATCTATTTATTGTTAATGTAATCTTTGGACAGTGTTTCCACGATTTCATTAGTTTGGCATGTCAACATTTCTCTGACTGATTTTTCCACTCACAGGCATCCAGTCCAACATGTGCACTTTTTGTGAAGTAAGTATTGACATGGCTCAATCACTTTCACTTATTATTGAGGCTGAAGAACTGTTTGATGATGATTTAGATGACAATCTATTTCATTTAGTATCTATTTGCCTCAACTCATGTCAACTCTTGGCCTTGCGGGTATGTGTCGAATGTTGCTTCTGGAATGTCCTGTTGGTCATTTTGTCTGCTTGCATGGCACACTTACTTTTTCCTTTCCTCTGTACATCATGACAAAATGGCTCTCTTTACCACAGCCTTTGCATATCTGACAACTGACGGAACACTTTCCTCGTGGAAATGCAAATTTGCAACAGAAGTACAACTTCTTTTTACGTATGGACATCTCTTTGTGTCCTTCAGTCTTTTGTTTCGAATTACTTTTCACCCTCATGACTGACTCGTCCTGGGAACCTCTGGCCTCCATTTCAGCAGCTTGTCTCTCAGGGTGTTCCTCAGCTCTGGCAGCATCAACACTCGCTCCGGACTTAGGCCCTCATTATGACATTGGCGGTAAGTGCTGCTTACCGCCATGCTGATTGGCGCCAACATACCGCGACCATGGTGGTATACCGCTACAGGTATTATGACCCACACATAGAAATCCGCCACTATACAGACACACACAGAATTCCAACAGCCCAAAGGTCAGTGATAAACTGGCGGTACCAAAACCCACACCGTTATGCCAACAGAAATACGCCCACAGCATCATGACCCATGAATCACTGTGGCAGTCATTCAACCGTGGTAAACCATTGGCGGTACGGACCGCCACACTCAAAATATACACACACATACAAAACTACACCACATTGGATAATTCAAACTACACACACCTGACACACATACACACACCACACCCACATACCCACACCAGTATAAAACACTAATGCACACTACCCACAACCCTTTACGACCCAAAGATTTTGGCAAGTGAGAGAGAGACAAGCCATTGAATCTGAGCCACAAAACACCATCACCCATATACCATCCACGCACCTCACAGCACACACCCCAACACATCACCCCACACACCCTCACACACACCACTCACACTACACCCATGGCACCACAAAGACACCCCAGGTTTTCTGAGGAGGAGCTATGGGTCATGGTGGAGGAAATCATCCGGGTAGAGCCACAGCTATTCGGATAACAGGTGCAGCAGACGTCTATTGCTAGGAAGATGGAGCTATGGCCGAGAGTTGTGGACAGGGTCAATGCCATGGGACAGCACCCCAGAACAAGGGATGACATAAGGAAGAGGTGGAACGACCTACGGGGGAAGGTGCGTTCCGTGGTTGAAAGACACCAGATAGCTGTACAGAGGACTGGCGGTGGACCCCAACCTCCTCCCCCACAAATAACAACATGGGAGGGGCAAGTCTTGGCAATCATGTATCCTGAGGGCCTGGCAGGAGTAGCAGGAAGACTGGACTCTGGTAAGTCAAATCTTTACTACTTTCACCCCCCAAAATTGCATGCCATCACAAACTCCTACCCCTACCCTCACCCCCATCACTCCACCACCTCACATATACCCCCCCATCACAACTCACCCATCCCAATACCAATCCCTGCATGCAACACCAATGCATGGACCCCATCACAGACCTTCATGGACACCCATCACCACAGCATGCACACTGGTGACAATCACTTAGCCAACCAAATCACAACTCACACAAGCCAAAGCTGCCTTGGTAATAACAACCATAGAGGGAAACATACCCATGCACAAGATGTCACACACAGAAACAATAACACTGCATTTACATCTCCACAGGACCCCCACACAGTGTCACCAGAGAGGATGTGCCAGCCACATCCAGTCAACCCCAGCAGAGGGTCACAGTAATGACAGCAGCTCTGCACGCCTGGATCAGGATGACCATCCTGGCCCATTAGGGACCTCTGGACAGTCGGTGACCCAGACACATTCCCAAACCACCACAGAACCTCCCCCCTCAGGAAACACCAGCACAGCACCCACCCAGCGGGCCCATCCCTCTGTCCCCAGGGCTCATCAATCAGCAGTGTGTCCACCACTACAGGGAACCCAGGCAACCTTACAAACACAGGATGATCAGGGACCTGTGGTGTACAGACCCCTGGTAGATTTGGCAACAAACGAGGACAGGCACATTATCCTCACCAACAGACTTGACAGTGCCACAATCAAGGAGCTGTGTGCCCATCTGGAGCCTGACCTGATATCTTCTATCCGTCACCCCACGGGGATCCCCCCTCTTGTGCAATTCCTATCTGTGCTCAATTTCTTGGCAACTGGTTCTTTCCAAGTGGCAGTGGGCTTGGCAGCAGGAATGTCACAGCCAATGTTCTCAATAGTGCTGACAAGAGTGCTGGATGCCCTTATTAAACACATGTGCAGCTACATTGTTTTCCCCCAGGTGGAGGATTTGACCACAGTGAAGGCTGCCTTCTATGCAATGGGATGTATCCCCAACATCATTGGGGCAACTGATGGCACATACATTGCATTTGTCCCCCACCCCGGCAAAATGAACAGGTGTTCAAAAATAGAAAGAGTTTTCACTCATTGAATGTCCAGATGGTGTGTCTGGCGGACCAGTACATCTCCCATGTCAATGCACAGTATCCTGGGTCTGTGCATGATGCCTTTATCCTGAGGAATAACAGCATACCAAATGTGATGGGCCAACTACAGAGTCACAGGGTGTGGCTAATAGTTGAGCCCTGGTTCCCACCCAGTAGATGTTGGTGTATGAGTATGGTGTGGGCCGTATGGCATAGAGGGTGGCTAAATGTTGTCCCTCCATATTTGCAGGTGATTCAAGTTACCCCAACCTATCATGGCTACTGACCTCTTTGAGGAATCCCACGACAAGGGCAGAGGAACGTTACAAGGAGGCACATGGGCAAACAAGAAGGATCATTGAACATACCTGTGGCATCCAGAAGTCCTGGTTTTGGTGCCTCCATCTAACAGGTGGATCCCTGTGCTACGCACCCAAGAAGATCTGCCAGATAATCATAGCATGCTACATGTTGCATACCCTTGCCTTGAGAGGCCATGTGCCTTTTCTGCAGGAGGAGGAGGCTGGAGATGGCCGTGTGGCAGCAGTGGACCCTGTGGACAGTGAATATGAGGAGGCAGAGGATGAGGACAACAGAACTGCAGTGATTTGACAATACTTCCAATGACACACAGGTAAGACAGTGTAACTTCACATTTCATTGTCATTTGTTTGTGTCACATTGCCACTGGCAGGCTGTGCTTTCCCACTTCTATGCCCACTCACGGTACCCTTTGTCAACTCTTTTTGTAGATGTTGCTGCCCCACTATCGCTCCTGGTGTGATCACTGCCACCAATTACAGGTCTATCCTATGTGCACATTACTATACAGTTGATTTGCAATGTTTGAACCTTGTTAAACGAATACATACTTCAATCATTTGATATACTCCATACTTGTATTTTTTCAAAGTGTGTTTATTGAAGTGCTATGAAGAAAAGGGGGAAGTGCAATGGGCAGTGGTGATGATGGAGGAAAGTCCAGGGTATTGTTCCAGTCTATTTGTAGCACATGTGCATTGTCGAAGGGGACATAGGAAGTGTAGCAATGACAATACAAGGTGGACAGGGTGACAGAGTGGGACACAAGGGTGACAATCAGGAGAGTCTTATTTCCTGGCAGGGGTCTTGGCAATAGTATCTGGCTTCTGCCTGGATCGCAGGGAACGTTTGAGGGGTGGTTCTCCTTCTGCAGGGGGAGGTGTACTGGTGGCCTGTTGGTCCTGTGGCGGTGCCCCCTGTCCACTAGTGGCAGCGAAGGAGGAGTGCAGTTCAGTAGTCTGGCTAGTGACAGGGGCCCGCTGTTGTAAGACTGTCTCCCTCATAATGTTGGCCATGTCTGCCAGGACCCCTGCAATGGAGACCAGGGTGGTGTTAATGGCCTAAAAGTCCTCCCTGATCCCCTGAAACAGTCACTCCTTAAGCTGCCTGTTCTCCTGCACATTGCCCAGGATCTGGCCCAGCGTATCCTGGGAATGTTGGTATGCTCCCAGGATCTCTGTGAGTGCCTCCTGGAGAGTCAGTTCCCTGAGCCTGTCCTTTCCCTGGCGCACATCAGTCCTCCCTGTGTCCCTGTTGTCCTGTGCCTCTGTCCCCTAAACTGTGTGCCCACTGCCACTGACCCAAGGTCCCTGATTGTCTTGGGTGCAAGGTGTGCCCTGGAGTCCCTGTAGTAGTGGACACACTGCTGATTGATATTTCCTGGGGACAGAGGCATGGGTATGCTGTGTGGGTGCTGTGTTGATGTTTCCTGAGGGGGGAGGCTCTGTGGTGGTGTGTGACTGTGGCTGTATAACCGACTGTCCAGAGGTCCCTGATGGGCCAGGTTGGTTATCCAGATCCAGGTGTTGGCATTGGGAACGCCTACTCTGCATACATTATACCTGGCCCTGGTTTAATGTGATACAAGGCTTTACAAGCTGATGCATTGGGCCTAATACATCAGTTTGTAAATATGGAGTAGTGTTGTGCACTGCTAGTGTCACCACTGCATAAAAAAAATGATGCAGTGGTGGCACAAAGGGCTTGTAAATGAGGCCTTGAGTTCTGCTAAGCCTTTTGATGTTAATATTGAAATACAACGGTAAAACCGGTGTACTCTGTGGCAAGTTAAATAAAGATCTAGCAAAGGTTTTTTTCCTTTCAGGTCAAAACACTTGTATTAGACACCCTCCACATTTCCGCACCACACAATGTATTTATTTATTTATATATTTATTTTATTTAAGTCTCTTTCTACAGTGCTTCACTCATTCCCGAAGGAGTATCTTGGCGCTGTGCTAAATTAGGCAGGTGAAAAACCGGTTAAAACAACCATATTTTTAACATCTTTTTGTAGCGCTTAAAATCTTTATAAAATCTACAAAGATGCAGACAGTATTTTTGTTTTGTAAACATTGAGAACTGGTAACAGAAATGTAGAAGTGGTTGTGCAATACATTTACAATACTGATTGTCTTGATAGTGGGAATCTACAGAAGAGTGTTATCACTATTAACACCAAAGTAATCAAACTTATTGACTTTATCCAAAACAAAATCTCCCATTCTGCAGCTGCACCTGAAGGACTAGTGTGGATTAATAGTCATATCTTTCACTTCTAGGAAGTAAATATCATGCCTCTCAAAATTGCCAAAAATTGTGGACTTAGGTGGTCATTACAACCCTGGCGGTCGGTGTTAAAGCGGCGGTAAAACCGCCAACAGGCCTGCAGTAAAAAAAATGGAATCACTACTGTGGCGGAAACCGCCAACATAGACAGCCATTTTAATACTCCGACCACCACGGCGTTACAAACCAACACCACGGCGGTAACCGCCAACAGACAGGCGGAGGACAAAGTACCGCCCACAGTATTACAACAGTCCAAACCGCCACCTTTTCAGGGGTGGATTCACCGCAAACAAAAACACGGCGGAAACAGGACTTGGAAGGGAAAATGCTCACCTTTACACACCCTACGAGGAACCAGGACGCCATGGAACCGGAACTCCACATACTCCATGCTTTTGTTTTCCTGCTCCTCTACCAGGAGCACGAACGCCGGTGGCGAAGACCACGGTGAGTACTGCACCTACGACACAGGAGAGGGGGGAGGGAAAAGAGAGTGACACACACACGCAACACCCCCACCCTCACCCACGACAACACACACACTAATACATATTGATATATTAAAGTTACACCCCCCCAGCCCCCCTGGAAGAATACAAAGACAAAAGGAAATTAGTTGAACGTTTTTAATCTATTAAAATTCAGTATTAAAAAAATAAATATACACTATTAACAAATATATACACCAATAATACAAGTCCAAGGTATTCCACCATTAAAGTCTGTGGACCACTGGGCCCAAAATGCATGGGCGAGGCCCGCACTAGATACCCAATCAAAATGGAGAGGCACTGCTGGGGCATCAGTTCGAAATACAACAGGCATCTCAGGGGGAAGGAAAGGGGGGGCACCTCAGCCAGATGAGGGCCCGACGCCAGATCCACAAGGGGGCTTCATGCCCATTGTAGTATGCTGGGGAGTGCAAAGCCACAGTCTCACAAGTCTCTACAGTGGGTGGTTCGCCCACTGATTTATCCTGGGGAGTGCTAAGCCACAGTCTCACAAGTCTCTCAAGTGGGTGGTTTGCCCACTGCTTTATCCTGGGGAGTGCAAAGCCACAGTCTCACAAGTCTCTCAAGTGGGTGGTTTGCCCAATGCTGTATCCTGGGGAGTGCAAAGCCACAGTCTCACAAGTCTCTCAAGTGGGTGGTTTGCCCACTGCTTTATCCTGGGGAGTGCAAAGCCACAGTCTCACAAGTCTCTCAAGTGGGTGGTTTGCGCACTGATTTATCCTGGGGAGTGCAAAGCCACAGTCTCCCAAGTGGATAACAGTCTCCACTGGTTCTGGAGGGGGCTTTGTGCCCAGAGTGCTTCATCCTGCCCAGAGTGCTTCATCCTGCTGAGGACTGAGGTAGTGGATAGAATACTCCACTGGTTCTGGAGGGGGCTTTGTGCCCAGAGTGCTTCATCCTGCCAAGGACTGAGGTAGTGGATGGGATACTCCACTGGTTCTGGAGGGGGCTTTGTGCCCAGAGTGCTTCATCCTGCCAAGGACTGAGGAAGTGGATGGAATACTCCACTGGTTCTGGAGGGGGCTTTGTGCCCAGAGTGCTTCATGCTGCTTGTGGCGGCCCTAGTGGCGTCAGAGCTTTTGGCGCTCATTCGCCTGCGGTGCTTGTGGTGGCGGTGTCCATGGCAGCGGTGCTTGTGGCGGCGGTGTCCTTGGCATCAGTGCTTGTGGCGGCGGTGTCCTTGGCATCAGTGATTGTGGTGGCGGTGTCCTCTGAAGTGGTGCTTGTGGCGGCGGTGTCTTTGGCAGTGGTGCTGGTGGCGGCAGTGTTCTCCAAAGTGGTGCTTGTGGCGGCGGTGTCCTTGGCAGCGGTGCTGGTGGCGGCGGCATTCTTGCCAGCGGTGCTTGTAGCGGCAGTGTCCTTGGCAGCGGTGCTTGTGGCAGCGGTATCCTCTGTAGTGGTGCTTATGGCGGCGGTGTCCTTGGCAGCGGTGCTTGTGGCGGCGGCGGTGTCCTTTGCAGCAGTGCTTGTGGTGGCGGTGTCCTTGGCAGCAGTGCTTGTGGAGGTGGTGTCCTTGGCAGCGGTGCTTGTAGCGGCGGTGTCCCCTGAAGTGGTGCTTTTGGCGGCGGTCTCCTTGGCAGCGGTGCTTGTGACGTCGGTGTCCTTGGCAGCGGTGCTGGTGGCGGTCTTGTCCGCCGTGCAGGTTTTCTGCGACTTGCCTGTCTTTCTGTGCCCCTTCCCCACCTTGGATGATGGCGTAGCTGTCTTCCCACTCCCAACTGTACTCCTGGGAGAGGCTTTGGTGGTAGATGTCTTGCCTTTCTCCCGCTGGGCACTGGCCCACTTTTTATGCTTTTGAGGTGGAGGACTGTCCGTGGTCTGGCTCCTTGGCACACTGGCTGCCCTGCTGCTTGGAGCACTCCAGAAGCCGGTTACTGCTGGCATCACTGTGCCCGGTGATGTGGTGTCTGAGGTGCTGGGTTGGGACCTGGAAAGGCGGGCCCTAGGGGACTGAAGGGGTGGGGGAGGTGAGTGGAAGATGTCAAGGTTGGACAGGAAAAGTTTTTGGGACACACTGGGACTGGTTGATGGAGGTGGTTTGGGAGTGGAGGAAGAGGTAGTGGTTGTAGGAGGTGTACGTTTGCTGACTTTGGGTGAAGGTGCATGGGCTGGAGGCTGTCGTGAGGTGGATGGCTGTTGGGTGGGTGTGTGGCTGAGTTTGTGTACCTTAGGAGGTGGGCTCACAAACACACTGGGAGAGGACACAGGGGATGTGTGAATGAAGTGGGGGTGGTGAGTGCAAGTGAGCAGGGTGTGGTGATGGGTGTGCTGGTGATGGAGGTAGTGGCTGAAGATGTAGTGCATGCAGGTGTGAGTGGAGACAAGACTGGGAGGGAGGAGGGAGACGTGGAGGAGGGGGACACAGTGAAGGTAGTGGATGTTGGTATGTGTGCATGGGTATGATGCTTGTGTGAGTGCCTGTGGGTTGTGCGGTGCTTATGTTTGCCAGAGCTTCCCTTGTGTGTTGAGGTGTGTGGATGCTGGTCTGATGGTGTGCTTGGGATAGGCTGAGGTACAGGGGTTTGGGTCTGGGTAGAGGAAGTTGGAGGGGGGAGGACACAGGGACAATGGCTGCCATCAGTGCTGAGGCCAGAGTCTGAAAAGCTTGCCGTTGGGCTGTCTGACCAGAATGAATGCCCTCCAGGTATGCATTGGTCTGTTGCAACTGCCTCTCTACACCCTGGATGGCATTCAAAATGGTAGATTGCCCAACAGTAAGGGACCTGAGGAGGTCAATGGCCTCCTCACTGGGGGCAGCAGGGCTGCTTGGGGCAGGGGCTGAGGTGCCTGGGGCGAAGGAGATGCCCACCCTCCTGGGTGAGCGGTCATGGGGCACACGCTGAGGGGCTTCTGGGAGGGCGGTGCTGGTAGGGGGTGGCGGCTGTACCTGTAGATGGGGTGGGCACAGAGGGGCCCGCCAGCGCAAGGGAGCTCCCATCAGAGGAGGAGTCCGTGTCACTGGTCTCAGCTCCTGTCCCTGCCGTGGAGCTCCGCTCGCCCTCCGTTCCACTGGTGGCTTCAGACTCTGTTGTCTCGCCCTCCAGGGCCATGTGGGATGCAGCTCCCTCCTGCTCCGGTGCCACTGCTCCTCCGCCTGATGATGCTAATGCACACAAGAACAGGAAGACCACAAAAAGGGGGGAGGAGAGGGAGAGAGGAAAGACATGTTTAGCGCATGCAATACTGCTACTGTTGGCGGACACTACAGACACAGCAGCCCTCTGCACTACGCTGTGCACTTTTAGTTCCCTAATTAATCACAGGGACATGGGTTACAAGCCCTATGCCCGATTGCTGCACACATGGAAGTCACAGCAGCCTGACTAGGTGTAGTTGGCTCTGAACACAGGTGGGGTGGGGTGCCACATGGCCTGCCTTACGACGGGACCTTGCCTACTAAACTAGCCCTGGCCTAGGGGAACTCACAGCCCACCTCCCCCACCCAGACACCTCCACTGCGCGCAGAATCAGCTGAATGTGACTGTACTCACCCCCTTGTGGCAGCTGTGATGCCCTCAAGTGCCCGCCGAACTCCGGATACGCCACCGCCAGGATCCGGAACATCAGGGGGGTCATGGTGCAACGGGCACCTCTCCCACGTTGGGAGGCCATCCACCGTCTTCTTGCTCCAGCAGCAAATGTCCTCCCATCTTTTACGGCAGTGGGTGCTCCGTCTCTGGTGGACCCCCAGGGCCCAGACTTCCTTGGCGATGGCACACCAAATATCCTTCTTCTGGTGGGCGCTGACCTAAAGGAATAGTACAGGGGAAAAGGAGAAGATATAACCGTCTGCACCGTCACAGTCATTGGCCTGCATCCCTACCCTTGCCATGACGCACATGCACTCACCGTCGTATCACGCACGCCTCATTCTCCCACCCCATCTCCCATCCACACCACTCCAAACAGGCATTGCCCGTACAGCATGCTCACAGTGTACTCACCTGTTTGTCTGGAGGACCGTAGAATAGCGTGTACTGGGGGAGGACCCCATCCACTAGTTTGTCCAACTCCTCCGATGTGAAGGCAGGGGCCCTTTCCCCAGACACTTGAACCATTGTCGCTTCCAGACTGAGGTCACAGCAGCACTTGCAGTGTAGGTCCTCTCCTGTCGAAGATCAGGTATCAAGTGATTGAACAGAGAGAAAATGGCGGTCACGTCTGCGGCGGTGCGTACCGTCACCGCCGGCATACATCGTCATTGGCTCCTCGGACCCACAGGGTCCAATGTTAACCAATGCATTATTGCACCGCGGTCTACGACCGCCTACCACGACGGAGTACAACGCCAGCGCAGTTACCTCATATCCCCTTGTACCACATTTCTGGGGACCACGTGGCATTAATTTTAAATGCGTCACACATATCTAGGTCTTGCATACACACTAATACAGGCACATAGTGGTTTAAAAAATTTAGGAATAAAGTTGTGTTAATGTGCCTCAGTGTTGTTTGACTCTCTGCTGGCTGTTCTCCTCCATAGAGCACGTCCGCTGGGACAGATGAGGAGGTGGCAGCATCCTCCGATGTACAGACCGCTGATGGACCTGTCGACAATGGAGGAGCGACTTGTAATTGTCACCTACAGACTTGATCATGCCACAATCCTGGAACTGTGCCCAGTTGGAGACAGACCTGATGTCAGCTATCCGCCATCCCATAGGAATCCCCCCTCTAGTGCAGGTCCTGTCAGTACTCCATTTCCTGGCATGTGGGTCTTTTCAAATGCCAGTGGCCATAGCATCAGGGATGTCCCAGCCTATGTTTTCCAGCGTGTTGTCCAGAGTGTTGTCTGCCCTGCTGAAACACATGCGCAGCTACTTCGTTTTCCCTCAGGTGGAGGATTTGCATACAGTGAAAGGTGACTTCTATGCCCTGGGACATATCCCCAACATCATAGGTGCCATTGATGGGACACATGTGGCCTTGGTCCCACCTGCAGAAGTGAACAGGTGTACAGAAACTGGAAGAGTTACCATTCAATGAATGTGCAGATGGTGTGTTTGGCAGACCAGTACATCTCCCATGTGAATGCCAAGTTTCCTGGATCAGTGCATGACGCTTACATTTTGAGGAATAGCAGCATCCCTTATGTGATGGGGAACTCCAGAGGCACCGTGTGTGGCTATTAGGTGAGGACATGGAGCCTATGCAGTGTGACTAGGTGTCTTTGTCTGGGGATGTCCCTAAGAGTTAGTGTGTGTCTAACAGATTTCCCTCGACATTTGCAGGTGACTCTGGCTACCCCAACCTGTCATGGCTACTGAACCCAGTGAGGAATCTCAGGACAAGGGCAGAGGAACGCTACAATGAGGCCCATGGGAGAACTAAGAGGGTTATAGAGAGGACCTTCGGTCTCCTGAAGGCCAGGTTCAGGTGCCTCCGTCTGACAGGTGGTTCCCTATTCTACTCACCAAAGAAGGTGTGCCAGATCATTGTGGCCTGCTGTATGCTTCCCAACTTGGCTTTGCGACGACAGGTGCCTTTTCTGCAGGAGGATGGTCCAGGTGGAGGTGTTGTGGCAGCTGTGGAGCCTGTGGACAGTGAAGAAGAGGAAGCAGAAGAAGAGGACATCGACAACAGAAACACAGTGATCCAACAATACTTCTAGTGAGCCACAGGGAAAAAGACATCACTGCCTGCTACATCTGATATAATTGTTCGATCTCTCATCTGTCTGTCACCTTCACCCAGTGTATGGACCTTGAGTTGTCACTTTCCCTTTCAATTTCACAGATGCGGATCCCACTTTGTCATATCTGCTTTGTTTCCTCACGGACTAGAGCTGTGTGACATAGGTATGTTGACAATACAATGGATATTGTTTTTTTATAGAGTTATTGCAAATACACATTTTTCGAAAGCACAGACTGACTCCAGATTGTTTTGTGCTTTAAGGGTGTTTATTTAAGTGCTAAATATTGGAGGGGATGTTAAAATGGTCAGGGGTGATGGTGGAGGAAAGTCCAGTCTATTAGTCTCACAGGTGCATTGTCCAAAGGGGGATAGGAAGTGGAGCTAGGGCAGTTTAAGGATGGACAGGGTGACAAAGTGGGACAGAAGGATGACAATCAGGGTGGTCTCATTTCTTGGCGGGGTCTTGGCATTGTTCTCTGTCTTTGTCCTGGAT
The DNA here is from genome assembly GCF_031143425.1 of Pleurodeles waltl. Classification (NCBI taxonomy): domain Eukaryota; kingdom Metazoa; phylum Chordata; class Amphibia; order Caudata; family Salamandridae; genus Pleurodeles; species Pleurodeles waltl. The sequence goes on from NC_090438.1 coordinate 553,621,665, forward strand.
CGCAGAGACCGCTTGCGGGGTGGTTCTCCATCTGCAGGTGGTGGGGTGCTGGTGTCGTGGTAATGTGGCGGTGCCTCCTGTCCACTAGCGCTGGCGCAGGTGGTGGGCAGTTCATCGTCCAGGCTAGTGTCAGGGGCACCTTGCTGTGTCACAGTGTCCCTCCTGGTGTTGACGAGTTCCTTCAGCACCCCTACAATGGTGCCCAGGGTGGTGTTGATGGATTTGAGTTCCTCCCTGAACCCCAAATACTGTTCCTCCTGCAGCAGCTGGGTCTCCTGAAACTTGGCCAGTACCGTTGCCATCGTCTCCTGGGAATGGTGGTAGGTTCCCATGATGTTGGAGAGGGCCTCGTGGAGAGTGGGTTCCCTGGGCCTGTCCTCTCCCTGTCGCACAGCAGCCTTCCCAGTTCCCCTGTGTTCCTTGGCCTCTGTCCCCTGAACCGTGTGCCCACTACCACTGCCCCCAGGTCCCTGGTGTTGTTGGGGTGGTGGGTTAGCCTGGGTTCCCTGTAGTGGTGGACACACTGCTGCTTGACGTGTCCTGGGGACAGAGGTATGGGCCCGCTGGGTGGGTGCTGTGCTGGTGTTTCCAGAGGGGGGAGGATCTGTTGTTGCTTGTGCCAGTGTGAGGGGAACCGACTGTCCCGAGGTCCCAGATGGGCTGGGCTGGTCATCTAGATCCAGTTGGACAGAGCTGCTGTCATCACTGTGGGCCTCTTCTTTGGGGGGAGTGGAAATGCCTGGACCCCCCTGTCCGGTGACGATGAGTAGGGGTCCTGCAGGGGTGTAAAGGCATTATTATTGCATCAGTGTGTGGCATGGTGTGCAATGGGTGGGTGACCCTGTACCCCAGTGCTTGCATTTTTGGGTAGGACCTTGTGTGATAATTGTTTAGGGGTGTGTGTGGGTATGTGCAGTGGCCATGCATTGGTAATGGGTGTCCATGCTTTAGTGTTGCATGCAGGGCTTGGTGTTGGGATGGGTGGTTTGTGATAGTGGGACATATGTGAGGAGTTGGAGTGATGGGGGTGAGGGCGAGGGTGGGGGTATGTGATAGCATGCAGGTAGGGTGGGGGATGTAATAGTTAAGATTTGACTTACCAGAGTCCATTCCTCCAGCTACTCCTGCGAGGCCCTCAGGATGCAGTATAGCCAAGACCTGCTTCTCCCATGTTGTTAGTTGTGGGGGTCCACCGCCAATCCTCTGAACCGCCATGTGGTGTCTTGATACCACAGAAAGTACCTTCCACCGTAGGTCATTCCACCTCTTCCTGATGTCATCCTGTGTTCTTGGGTGCTGTCCCACTGCATTGACCCTGTCCACGATTCTGCGCCATAGCTCTGTCTTCCTAGCTATTGTGGTGTGCTACACCTGTGATCCGAATAGCTGTGGCTCTACCCAGATGATTTCCTCCACCATGACCCAGAGAACCTGGGGTGTCTTTGCGGTGCCATGGGGTTGTGTGGGTGATGTGTGGGGTGGTGTGTATTGTGATGTGTGGGGTGATGTTTAGGGGTGTGTGTTGTTTTGTGCGTGGATGTGTATGAGTGATGGTGTTGTGTGCCTCTGTATGCTGGTGTGGCCTTTGCTTTGCTGTCTCTCTGCTTCTTCCAAATTGTTCGTTGTAAGGGTTTGTGGGTAATGTGTTTTATATTGTATTGGGTGTGTGGGAGTGGTGTGTGTATGTGTATCAAGTGTGTGCATTTGGAATTGTCCAATGTGGTTGTGTTTTGTAAATGTGTGTGTATTTTGAGCGCGGCGGTGTGTACCGCCAATGGAATACCGTGGTTGAAAGACCGCCACGTGTATTCGTGTGTCGTGATAGTGTGGGCATCTTCCTGTTGGCGTGACGGTGGAGGTTTTGTTATCACCAGTTTATCACTGACCTTTGGTGTGGCGGACTTGTGTGGGTGTCTAAATTTTGGTGGATTCTGAGTTCTGGGTCATAATAGCTGTGGAGGAATTCCGCAGCCGCGGCGGTGTGTTGGCGGTCTTCTTCACTGCGGTAAGCTGCATTTACCACCAATGTTGTAATGAAGGCCTTAATGTTTTACAAGTCCACATGGGTTCTGGAGATTAGTATCCGCAACGAGGATTGCCGGAACTGAAACGCCACTGGCAATGCCATCAAGCTTTGGTGAATCAAGAACCCAATCCTTAAGAAAATTAACAACATCATTACTGTATTAAGAAAAAAAGTGGGGGTTCCTCCAAGCACCAGTATGCACTCAGTGAGTTCTCTGTGACTGCACCAGCAAACTTGTCATATTTGTGTTCATGGAGTCTGATAAGAATTAATAAGAGTTTAGTAAGATGCCCAATAGACTTGAGAGATTCCCACAGATTAAGCCTGGCAACAAGGTTGAATGTTGCCCTCAGGTTGACAAATATTACACATCAGTTTTCCTTGAGTATCTTGGTGCACGTTCAGAGTATTAAGGGTAGTCCAAAGACTTGACCAATCATACTCACTTTGCTCTCAAGCTAGTGTGGAAGGGAGATAGAATCTCTGTTTCATCCACCCACAATTAGAGTTTAGCTAACGGTTGTCTGCAGGAAACCTTTGGTAGATTATGTAACAGACTAATAAACATGTGATTAGTGGGGACACTGCTATCTTCCTTTGAATATTTAGGTTTAATTTGTGCCCCATGCCAAGAGTCTGCTATATCACCTCCAACCAGTATACTATTGTATAGCAAATGTATATATGGAACACCGACTGTAGTCTCTGAGATTAGAAATCCTGAAGTACCTTATTGGGTCAAATCACCTACCCTACTTGCATATTCTCTATTTCATTCTTAGGCCCTCATTATGATATTGGCAGTAAATCCCACTTACCGCCATGCTGACTGCCGCCATCATAACGTCGCCACCGCGGATATCCGTTCACCATATTATCACACATACAGACCAATCCGTCACTATTCAGCCACAGACACAAGTCTGCCACACAAAAGGCCAGTGATAAACTGGCGGTATCAAAACCCACACCGTTACACCAACAGAACTACGCCCACCACATTATGACCCACGAATCACCATGGCGGACATTCAACGGCAGTAAACCATTGGCCGTACATACTGCTGCGCTCAAAATTCACACACTCAAACAAAATAACACCACATTGGACAATTCAAACTACACACACCTGACACACATACACACACCACACCCAAACACCTCACCACTATAAAACACACACCTACAGTACCTAAAACCCTTTACAAAAACAAATCATTGGCATAAGACAGACACCACGATCACAGACAAGACCAGAGCCACACACCACCATCACCTATACACGACCCACGCACCTCACAACACACACCCCTCCCCCACAATCATGCATCCTGAGGGCCTGGCCGGAGTAGGAGGAGGACTGAACTCTACTATAATCACCCCCCTACCTGCATGCCATCACATACCCCCACCCTCACTCCCATCACTCCACCACTTCAAAGATACCTCACCATCACATCTCACTCACCCCAATGCCAATCCCTGCATGCCATACTAATGCATGGACACCACTCACAGACCTGCATGGACACCTATTATTAAAGCATGCACACTAGAGAGAATCACCTAGCCCACCACATACCAACTCACACAAGTTAAAGCTGTCAGGGCAAATACAACCAAAGAGGGCAAGCCACCCATGCACAATATGTCAAACACTGAAACAATAACACTACATTTACATCCCCATAGGTATTCCAGCCAATGTCAGTGGAGAAGAGGTGCCAACAATTTCCAGTCCCCCCACAGAAGAGGCCCACAGTGATGACACCAACTCTGGTCATTTTACTGCATTACTCTGTGACTTCACTGAGCCAAAATGTTACCGCCTGCTCAGAGCAGGCATAAAATTGATGCAGGGCTTTTTTCCTATGGGAGACTCCTCGCATTGCTGGAGTTGCGTAAGTTTAATGACACTACACCAGCAAAGCGTGAGTTTGGCGCCAACAGATGTGTCAGAATTTCTGACGCATCTATGAAAACGTATGCCATGGAGCTCTGTATTGTAAATAAGTTGCATCCATGGTGTCGTTAGGGGATGTGCAGGAAGTGCGAGAAATCTGATGCATCGATGGTGATGAATCCAGTTCTTCTAAATGAGGCCTTTAGTCCTCAATGTTTTGGGTGAGATTGTGGGCCATACATAAGCTGCCTTCATGCAAGAATGGCCTATTAGAACTAATAAATCTAGACAAGCCTCTAACTCTACCTTGGCCATGACACATGAAAAAAAAAATTCCACCTTGGGGTTGAAGCATTTGTGCCTTGACCACTCTTCCATTAATTGTTGCTGGATCACACTTCGACCAATTGGGCTTCCAAGGGCCTTTTGAAATCAACCCCTTGGAACCTTCAATTCGAAAAATGGTACCAGGTCATTAAAAAAGAATTCTTTCCATCAGTTTCTGGACTTTTAACCTATCCCCAACTTTGACCCTTACATGGGCGAAATTCTACCACATTAGACCAAATCCTGGTATATTAAATTTAGATCTGGGATTTAATTTATTATTAGCTTCACGTGTAAATGGAAATCTGGCGCAATTCAAATATCTTTTGTGCTACTTTTCATTTTCATTATTTTCATTGAAAATATTGACCGTTTTGTTTTCCCCCGCAAGGATGAAGTTGATTCGACCACTCTGTTGCAAATTGAGTCTAAGGCACCACTCCATGGCAATACGAGTCTTTACATCTTACACAGGTTCTCACATTGTCTTCGCCTTGCACAAATAGGTATATGTAGGGTGGTTTTGAAGGAGGCATCTGAGTTTAGTGCTATAATCTCGGTAGCACCTGATGTCACTGATTATCTTGGCTGCTATCCTCATGCATATTTTTGAGTGTAATCAAAGCACTAGAGCCAAGTGTGGCTGCGCATAGCGAAAGTCATATGGTTCTCGGTTTACCTAACAGTAATGTTTTGAGTACAAGCCATACTCCATGTTAAACGATTTAAACAGCAGGTGCTCATGGTGTGGGTTGCAAAGGCATGTTTCAAAGTAGGTTTGGGTTTACAGGCCAAGCCTACTGCAAAAAATGTGTGAGAAAAAACACAGCTTCAATCCACAGAAGATTATCTACCAGTGAAAGTTTAGTTTATGAGCCCATGGAATTTCTAAATAAAACTTTATTTAACTCTTTACGCCCACCCCCCCCTTATTTAGAGACTTCGTTTACCCGTTTACCCCAAAGTGTGGGATGCATTTTAGCTCATATTTCATGATGATTAAAGCATACATATATTTTTTAACTTGCACCTTTTTATTTTACATATTATGGGGGTCATTCTGACCCTGGCGGTCACTGACCGCCAGGGCCAATGACCACGGAAGCACCGCCAACAGGCTGGCGGTGCTTCCTGGGCCATTCTGACCGCGGCGGTAAAGCCGCGGTCAGAAAAGGGGAACCAGCGGTTTCCCGCCGGTTTACCCCTGGCCCAGGGAATCCTCCATGGCGGCGCTGCTTGCAGCGCCGCCATGGGAATTCTGACCCCCTTCCTGCCATTCTGTTCCTGGCGGTTTTTACCACCAGGAACAGGATGACGGGAACGGGTGTCGTGGGGCCCCTGGGGGCCCCTGCACTGCCCATGCCACTGGCATGGGCAGTGCAGGGGCCCCCTAACAGGGCCCCACAAAGATTTTCAGTGTCTGCTTTGCAGACACTGAAAATTGCGACGGGTGCCACTGCACCCGTCTCACCCCTGCAAATCAGCCGGCTCCATTCGGAGCCGGCTTCCTCTTTGCAGGGGCTTTCCCGCTGGGCCGGCGGGCGATCTTTTGGAGATCGCCCGCAGGCCCAGCGGGAAAGTTAGAATGACCGCCGTGGTCGGAATGACCCCCATAGTCCTTGCTGGTGTAGAGTAACTGTGGCTATGTTTCTGGATCACTCCCTGTAGACCTGCAGATCCTGGCTTGTGGCAACAATGAGTCTCCAGTGACAAGACTTGTCCATTTACTACATTATGGATGGGTACTGAGGATACTCCATGACCTTGTACATTTGTGCATTTTGCTTCAATGTCTGTGTATGCCATTGGCTTATGACAGGTGCCTTACTCCCACAGCTCAGTTGTCACCTTTACATACGTTATATTTATCAAGTACATGTGTATTTCACAAATGCCAAATCAACAGTGCAGATATTTGGTTGAGTCCGGGGAGAGCATTACATGACATGTAACTCATTAGCTTGGTTACAGGCAACTAATCAGACCAAACTGACCTATGTGTGTTGGATGCCACCTCTGTGGGATTGCCATATATGGTGGAAAGTGTGTTCTGTGCTACAAGTACATACGACACAAAGCCACCCTGAAGTGGTATCAGTTAACACTGAGTAGCTCACATATCCACATATGCAAGAGGAAGAGACTTTCTGTGCCACCCATGGCAGCCCTTTTATTGTCACTTAAGGGTTAGGGTGAAATCTGTACTTTGGTAGTTGCCTGGAGGGACTGTATACATTGAGTCAAAGTTGCTGGATGTACATGCGTCTCTCTAGTTGGGCCCAAGGAGTTTTTACTTCTGAAGGACACATTGGTGTGCTGTGTGTCATTGTGTCTCACAACACAGTGCATGTTGCTTCAGCCTGGGACACACTGACAGGGACATAGGGGGTCATTCTGACCCTGGCGGTCACCGACCGCCAGGGCCAACGACCACGGAAGCACCGCCAACAGGCTGGCGGTGCTTCCTGGGCCATTCTGACCGCGGCGGTAAAGCCGCGGTCAGAAAAGGGGAACTAGCGGTTTCCCGCCGGTTTACCCCTGGCCCAGGGAATCCTCCATGGCGGCGCTGCTTGCAGCGCCGCCATGGGGATTCCGACCCCCTTCCTGCCATCCTGTTCCTGGCGGTTTTTACTGCCAGGAACAGGATGGTGGGAACGTGTGTCGTGGGGCCCCCTAACAGGGCCCCACAAAGATTTTCAGTGTCTGCTTTGCAGACACTGAAAATCACGACGGGTGCCACTGCACCCGTCGCACCCTTGCAAATCCGCAGGCTCCATTCGGCTTTCCGCAGGCTCCTGCCGGCTTCCTCTTTGCAGGGGCTTTCCCGCAGGGCCGGTGGGCGATCTTTTGGAGATCGCCCGCCGGCCCAGCGGGAAAGTTAGAATGTCTGCCGCGGTCATTTGACCGCGGTGCGGTCTTTTGGCGGTTTCCGCCCGGCGGGCGGTGCCCGCCGCCCGCCGGGGTCGGAATGACCCCCTATATACTGTTTATGAGGCCACCAGATATGACTACAAAACGAGGAAGATTACAATAGATGTCATAATAATATTCTTGTTGCTAGAAGGGAGCAGCGAAATTGTAAATTATCATTTTACCTTGGGCTCTAAAGCCCTTGTACTGGAGCTGCAAAGTACACTACAGAAATTTTAAATAAAAAGATGGACTTCTCTGTTTTTATTACAGCTTATTCAAATTGCTTTTGATGAGCATTTTTTAAGCTTCAATGCTATATCTGCGTTTTTGTGATCCATGTATGTTTCACAGTACTTTGCTGCATAATTAAATGGCCCTAGTTTTACAACAATACTTTTATTATTATTATATTATAATATATTACCTTCAAATGTAGTTTATAATTAATACATAAAGACTGGAGTGTGTAGAGTACCTACGTAACGGTTCAATTCACTAATTTTTCTTTGCCTTATGCTTGTAGTGATCTTGACTTACTCGTGAATTCTACATTCAAGTCGAGATTACTCCTTGAATTCGTAGGGCCCAATTTGGAAATACTTAGGTATGGTTGGAAGTTGCTTACTTTTGAAGTACTCCTGGTTTAATCCAGAATTCCAGACATAAGCAGAGAGTACTCCTAGCTAACTCCTCACTTATTCAAAGAAATCAGAAATAAGCCTGGAGTACCTGAATAATACCTCAGAGAAAAATCTTCTGTATTGCAGTAACTGCTTAGATACACATTTAAAAGTGTTACAATTAGAATCTATGTATGTGTTTGTCAATAGTATGCGTGTTTTCTATTACGTTTGCACTGGTGTTTAGAGTACTAATGCATCCACTGCAGAAATATGTGTTTGACTTCACTGGCAAAAAAATGTAACCTATCAGAGTTACAAGTTTGTCACTCAATGCAGCTGCTGCAAGCGCTGTGTGAGAAGGAGAGAGAGGAAGAGCAGAATACAATAGAGAGACCGGGAGATTTTAGATTGGTCGAGTGCACATCCTCCTGAAAGTCAACTGCAAAATACTTAGTTACAATGTTCCATGGGGGATAACCACAGGTCAGTAAGGCACTTCTACAAGTAGAAGCAAGATCCCTCACACAACCAATGGGTGTCATGCTTCATCATTGGCCTGCTCCTAGTCGGGCCGGTGCCACAATGCCCAACTGGTCCCTCTAGTGGGCTCCTTGCCAGAGGTCTTTAGATAAGGGCCATCAGTAGTAGAAGTAGACTCAAACCTACATGGAGAAGTGAAGGGCTGGAGGTAGTGTGTTATAATTGACTCTAGGCCCTACCATCAATCAACGTATTATCACTAGTGGGTCTAGGTCAAGGTTAAAATCAAGGGGGTGACCAAGAAAGTAATGTTCCTCCACTCAACTGAGAGAGAGAAAAAATGGGAAAGGAAATGTATTCCTTTAACCCTCGTTAGCGGTAGACATGTTTCACGCCTATATTGTCACTTATGGATCAGTCTGTGTTTCTTCAGGACCAAAAACAAAAGATGAAACTCCTAGATTTCACTTGGGGAACCTTAAGTGGGTGTAAGGTGCATAAAAAAATAAAGAAATAACTTACATAAGAGGACTAAAAGCCCTAGTTAAAGGTTGACCCTCCTATATTAAGGAACGGGCCCCTTGGGAAAATGCAAGCTGAGGGACTACCGCAGAGATTTTCTGCACGTTGTCCAAACACCGAGACCTACCTGGGGGCCACAAATCTGGAAGTACAGAAATATGGCATTCTCAACCCCTCTCTGTAACACTGGTGCAGAAATGTGGGGCCATGCACATAGTAAACGATAGTGCAAGGGTGTCTCCCTGAGTCTTGCATAGATTTTGTAGTGTAAGGATACCCATCTAGTGCAAAACATTTTTAGACTAGCTTTAAACATTGTCCCACTCTGTATGTGTGTGGTACAGTGCAGCGCACATGCAAAGTTGGAAAATAAAGGAGAAAAAAGGCATTTCTCCTTCAAAGCGCCTATCTGAAATGGGAGCTATTTTCTGACACTAAACCCTGTCTATTTTTGTAAGTAAATAGTGCTTAGCATCAGAAACCTTGGGTGGTTGCATAGGAATACTCTTGCACCACCGATGGTACGCCCCCTTGGTGCTAAGTAATGCAAAGCAACACTATGAACTGCTTACTGCTACTTTTGAGTGTGTTTCCAGCACTAACCAAGTTTAGCACTGGAAATTAGTGAAAAAAGATTTAGCATCCTCATCATTTTTGTGATGCAAACGCAGCGCTACAACTTAGTAAAATAGGCCCTCTGTCTGTTGTGTTTATGATGTTGATGAAATGAGTACCATTCAGCATTGTTAGGTCAGAGAACTACTGTCTGCTAATTGCACCAAGAGACACTTTGAGGGCTGAACGGGTGATCTCCAAACATATCAGATGTGTTATCTGATGATATAAGGTCAGGAAAGATTGCACAGATACATGGTGAATGAGGATAAATCTGAATGTTCATGATTTTGTAAGCTTAAACTCGAAGGTGTGTATATCATTTTCATCTCATTTATTCCACATGCCATTTGCAAATGTCAACAAGCTCCGTCATTTTACATGGAAGTGTGAAGTATTTTTTAAACATTTTGGCCCATATTTATACTTTTTGACGCTAAACTGCGCTAACGCAGTTTAGCGTCAAAAAGTTTTGCGCCGTCTAACGCCATTCTGAAGCGCCATGCGGGCGCCGTATTTATGGAATGGCGTTAGACGGCGCAATCAGACCGGCGCTGCCTGGTTTGCGTGGGAAAAAACCACGTAGACCAGACAGCGCCGGCGTAGGGGGAAAATGGCGTATGGGCGTCTTAAAATGGGGCAAGTCAGGTTACGTCGAAAAAATCGTCTTAACCCGACTTGCGCCATTTATTTTCGACGCCCATCCCCCATCAACATGACTCCTATCATTGTAAAGATAGGAGTCATGCCCCCTTGCCCAATGGCCATGCCCAGGGGACTTCTGTCCCCTGGGCATGGTCATTGGGCATAGTGGCATGTAGGGGGGCACAAATCAGGCCCCCCTATGCCAAAAAAAATTATTAAAAAAAAAAAAAAAAATACTTACCTGAACTTACCTGAATGTCCCTGGGGTGGGTCCCTCCAGCCTTGGGTGTCCTCCTGGGGTGGGCAAGGGTGGCAGGGGGGGTCCCTGGGGGCAGGGGAGGGCACTCTGGGCTCATTTTGAGCCCACTTGTCCCTTAACGCCATGCCTGACCCAGGCGTTAAAAAGCGGCGCAAATGCGCCGTTTTTAGCCACGCCCACTCCCGGGCGTCTCTTTTGCCCGGGAGTATAAATACCACGTAAAGGCCTGGGAGTCATTTTTTAGACGGGAACGCCTCCCTTGCATATCATTAACGCAAGGAAGGGGTTCACGCTAAAAAATGACGCACATTCCGGGAACTTTGGCGCTATTCGCCTCTAACGCCATAGTATAAATATGGCGTTAGTTTGCGTTAGTTTAGCGTCGAATTTGCGTCGAAAAAAACGACGCAAATTCGGCGCAAACGGAGTATAAATACGGCCCTTTGATTTCTTCCAGGTCCTATTAGAGCCTAGCCACAATGAGAAAATAGAACATGACTAATGGTAGCCATAGAGATGAGAAGGAAAAATGAAGGAGGATGTTTCGTCTGGTTACTTATTTATTGTCAACCAAATAGAGAATCTGAGTCCAAGTCCTATATACCACGTTGGTCAAATTGTGCAGTGCTGAACAAATCAATTATTTTGGGACAGGAGAGAGGCACTCATGCCTAACCCTCTTCACAAGGGGCCCTGTAAATACCTTGTTAGCGTACACATACACACATAGTTGGAGGGATAAAAAACATTAGAGCGTGGGATAATATAGATGCCACACCATTTTTGGATGTAAATAGGATCAAACTGATTATTATTATTCGTTTCTAAGAGTGTTAATGAAAGTATGAGGTTAAGAAATTAAGTCACCACACTGTGAAGTTTTGGTGGAGGAAAGATGTAAAAATAGGCCATTCTGTATTAGGAAGATGGGCTTCAAAGCTCCATCTAGGGTAATTCCATCATCATGTGGTTTGTGGTCCTAGGATCAATGTCAAGGGCCCATTTTAAAGGCGCCACTCACTAATGCGAACCATGGACTTAGGTCTTGCACTTTGAAAAGCCCTCTAAGGGTCCACACAGTTTTGTCTCAAAGTTACATCTACCAAGTAAGTCAACTCATACTGCCACAACCAGCCGTCTCCTACTACTTCCCTACTTGCTACTAGCATTGGTTGTGAGGATTCTCCTCCAGCAAATACATGTCTGCAAAGATGCGACAAAATGTTATTTATAACTATCATACATTGCACAGAACCCTAGGAGGACAAGTACAATTGTTTTAGAAGCCTAGGGCCACATGTACGAAATCTTTTTCCCATAGACACAGAATGGGTAAAATCCTTTGGTACATCTGGCCCCTAATATCCTTATGAAGTCTCATGGATACTTCTGTGCATTCTCCTCTCACAGCTGGAACTTATTTCACATGCGAGGACACCGCCAATTCCGTTTTCATTTGTTATGCAAGTGACTTTCCATAAAGTCCAACAATATGGCGTTCATTAGATAAAGAGATTACTAATCCTTAATAGATGATTCAAGCAGTAAGGCAATTCTTAGAGAAATATACTTGTGGTACACGTGCAACAACACCAAAAAAACAAGCGAAAAAATGAACCACATACATTTTCAAAATTTTGGGCCTTTTTTAGAATTTGAAGTCTGGGGTTATGGTGTAAGCAAGAGTAATGTTTTATTGTACTGCATACACTATTATTAATTTATGCATTCATACGCAAGTTGCGTGGATTAATACTTTAGTAGTTCATTAAAACATACTAAATATTGGTGTTCTTAAAAAGTAAAAATGTTAAGGCAAAAAAAGCTAAATATTGGCAGTGGATGATGTCATCAGTGATGTCATCAATGATATTAACATGTCATCAATTATGTCATTTAAGTTCTAATGAGCCCTAGAATATGTGAGGTCATAAAGAGTCAATGACAGGGGTACAAGTTGAGGTTAGGTTACCTAAACTCGAGAAGTTCAGTGGCTTTTAGTAATTGTCTTGTAAACATAACTGCACTTATTCTGTGACTAACTGTGACTAACCACAATTTCACTATAAAGTTGTTTTTTTTCACTGAACATCCAAGGAGTTTTCATTACATTTCGGATGGAACTGTTTTTCAGACCAAAACTTATGTGTATGGTTAACCATCACTGCAAACTGACTCTGGCTGTATAAAGTAGGGAGTAGCAGCTGTGCTGGTGCCCAGCCTGCTGTGGGCAACCAAGCACTGCAATGCATGTATTTTAGCCATGTGAAGCAGGAGCTACCAGACATTACTTTTGGTGAAGCCATGTGCCCCACCCTTCAAAAGTGACCAACTCTGCCACTCACAACTTTCAGCGATGCAATGTGGGGGTTACGTTTAAAAGTGTCCAACCCAGCATGGTAAACCTACCCCCACTACGCAGAGCCTTTGGTCATGTGCACATTTGTTTTACCACATGACCATCTCATATTTCATTGGCAACCATAACCTGATGCATAGAACCTTCGACTGTGTGCGGATGGGGCTGTCTGCAAGAGCTGTGCTACTGAACCAACTGTGAATGCCCCACACCCTCTCCATATGGCCTTGACTCATATGTAGAGTGGATTGTCCACAAGTAATTGGCAGGGGCAGACCCTGGGCCCAATCACCAGCAGATGGTCAACCTCCACTACATGGGGATGTTAACTGTGTGCAGCAGAGGTTAAGCACTGGGCTTCATGTCCAGTCATGAACTAACCCCAATGTGACCATGGCTGCATAACACCATTGTGTCTCTAATTGTTTTTCTTAAGGTTCAAATAACTGAAACGTTTTTTATAGTTTTCATCTTTTATGTTGTTTTTAAATTAAATGGTTCCTATGTTTTTCAAACAGTTTTTTCAAACTAGCATGTGGAATTGTATTTTTGTATTTTTTCTTACTTCATTAAAGTTTCAAGAAAGTCTTTATGATATATTATGAGTGCTAGTTCACGGACCATGAAATACCATTTTCTGTTCATCTCTCTGGAGCAAATATTTTTGTTGCATTTGTAGGATGTATAGAATATTTGAAATATTGGAACCCTTTACTCAGGTGGAGTTTAAAGGTCTGCAGTTATTGTTTCTGCATCCTTTTGCTCCTGTTGCTGTTTTTACAATTCTGCTAAAGAGTACTTATTTGGATGTGTGGACTTTAGTAGTTTCATCATCCCATTCGTGCCCAATAAGTAGACCCCTGAATGTCCTCATTGCAGGACATATTTGCACAAAAAGCACATCACCTTTTGAAAGTTATGGGGCTCATTATGATATTGGTGATAAATACCACAGTGATGGCTGCCAACATACCACTACGGTGGCTCCCATCCGTCCACCATATTATGAGCACTGCCTGACTTCCGCTACAATAAGGGCGGAAATCGGGCAGTGCTATGGTGGTGGACGGTGGTAAGCTGGCGCTGCTAACACCAGCACCGCCCAACCAGAAGGACTCCACCAGCTGTATTTTGACCTGAAATATGGCCTGCGGTGTTCTGCTGGCAGGGTGCTGCTGGCAGTAGCAGCGCCCCTTCCCGTTCCCTGACAGATTACCTCTGCACTTGACAAGGTAAGTCAGCCACCTGACAGGGGAGGGGGCTGGGAGGGTGTGGGGTGTTGTGTGTGTGTGTGAGTGTGTGCATGAATGTGTGAGTGTGCGTGTGAATGCATCTGTGAGTGTTGTGGTGTATTCATGGTTGTATGCGTGTGAGTGAATGTGAATAAGGATGGTGAAATGAGTGCGTGTTTGCATGTCAGTGTGATTGTGTGTGAGAATGTGTATGAGTATGTCTGGAAATATTCATGTATGTAAGCATGTATGCCAGTGTAAGTGAATGGGTGTATGCGTGGTGCCTGTGGGTGTCTGTGTGCGTGTATGCACGGAGGGTGTGTGGGGTGAAGTGTGCTGTTACTGTAGTGGGGTCGGGGGAGGGGGGTGATGTGTGCGTCTGTGACTGTGGGGGGTGGGGTCAGTTGTGTGATGTGTGATGTGTGCGTGTCTGTGGGTGTGTGTATGGGCTGAGGGTGTGTGTGAATGTATTGGAGGGGGTGGGGTGTATGAATGTATCGGAGGGGGTGGGAGATGAACTTCGATGGAGGGGGTGGGGAACATCAAGTGAGTGTTGGGGGGTGGGGGAGCTGCCTACCAACAACAGGGAAGGAATTCCGTGTCACCGGTAGGGCTTACCACCATGGTTTTCGTGGTGTAGGTATCGCCATGAAAACCATGGTGGTAGGCCTGCTCATAATGCCATGGGCGTTACTATATCGGCTGCTTGGCTGGAGACAGACATCTCTGGCCCAGTAGCTCATAACAGCATGGAGGTATGAGTTGAGAAGTGGTGGATTGGCTGCAGCCAACCCACCAGTCTCATAATGTGGCGGTATGTACCGCCAGCCTGTTGGCGGTAATACTGCCAAATTAACCCTGGCGGTCAGAAGACCATGTTTCTTCTTCCCTGTGGGTAAATAAAGAATTTCAGCACTAAAATGTTTTCTTTCCTTCCTCTTTTTGTGTAATTGCCCCCATTTGTTTTGTGGGCTGTTGTTGCTGCTTTTGGGCTCAGCACACTTGAATACTTCTGTCTCATCTCAAGAATATGTGCTCTGGCCCCTAAAGACATGACACAATCTACTGGCTCCTAATTGACATTTTTAACATTACATTAAGGCCATAGTGTTTGGTATAGGAACAACACCAAAAGCTTGACAGTTAAATGTCACCTGTGGACTGAAGAATATATTATACCCCTTACGAGGCTGGCAAATAAAACATGGGTTCAGGCCTACTTGCATAGCCCGACTGCTGCATATCTTCAACCTGTAGGTAAACCCTGTCTAAATAATATTTTTTGACAGGAAGGACCCCCTACTTTTAAACATTAATCAAGTCTCCCTTATGTATACATTTCAGCCCACAATGTAGGGTACCTACTATTTAAAAGTAGAACATGTAATACATTAAGGACCTGATTTAGATCCTGATGGTGTTACCGCCAAGCCACGTTGGCGGCAGACCCAAAAAGATAGTCAAGTTGACGGTATTCTGCCTGCCGTATTTAGATGTTACAGCTCTGCAAGTAGTGTACTGACGATGGATTTCTGATGGAGACAGCAGCGGGACCCAATAGACTTCTCAAATGCCAGTGGCTATGGAATAGAGGTACCTGACACACACACACTGTCCCTTAGCCATATTTGTCTCCCTGAGTACACACTACACAACACACCACAAACACACCATCATCCATTACAATTCCAGCACAATCAGTACATGCTGAAAGCACACATTGACATACATCCATGACACACACACCCCATTGACACGGTACCCATACATGACACAACCACAACACAACTACACACTCAGCTACACAAGCAAACTCACACATAAGCACAACTAAACACGTCACAATAAAGTCCTCCACACAACACTCACCTGAATGTTTCACACAGCAACACAGCATACACAATATCAATCTGACATGCATGTGACACACAAAAACACACACACACAGACAAAGCCACACCACCCTTTCCAGCTCCCTCCACTTCAACCAGCAAATCCACATACAAACACACTCATACACACACACACACCCACGTACTGACTCACATAAACAACAGATAGTACAAATCTACCAGTAAAGTTCCCTTGCAATGCACATACATTTGGCAATTAATAATGATAACACAATGAGATGTGTGCGATATGTGTTGTGTACCAGTGTGTCCCCATCTGTGTCTAACACACTTGTGTCCCCAACATATGTAGGTCACAGTGATTGAAAAAAATTATTGTGACATGTATATGCCTGCAGTGGTCCAGACCTCCCATGCAGTTCCCATCCAACGTGCCATTGCAATGCAGTGTCCCTACCTTGGAGTCCGCCTATGGGGCGTTCATGTTTTCTTGGGTTGGTGACGACAGTGACAGCATGTGTTATCCAGTCATGTCCAGTTGTGAACAGAGGTGGAATCAGGAAAATCCATGAGTTTTAACCCTCTTCCCTCAAATCCACCAACTCAGAAGTGGAGGTCGGACCGCCACTTTTTGCTTGGCGATAAGGTACATCCAAATCTGCACAAGGGGTATGAGGGCTGGGTTCCCACCTGCAGACACTTTTCCCTATCCCGACGTCGACGTGGGTGATGTTTCTTGGCAGAAATGGTGGTTTGAATGCAGGCTTTTGGTTAGAGGACTGCCAACATCTAAATACGGCGGGAGGAGCATCACAGCAGCAGATTGGTTTTCAGTAAAAAACTCAACTGCAGGACTATTACCATCAACAACCAAATCAGGTCCTAGGTTTGAAATAGTCTTATTATGGCTAAGTCCCAAAAACTATTTAGTGTGTAGAGGGCTGTAGCTGTTTCAATGAAAAACACTGAAATACAATTTAATATATCACTTTAGGCAAACTTTGGTTCGGAATAACCATTAAGCTACCTGTCAGTACTTTCCCCTTAATGAGGGGTGAATACTTCTGCCCCAGCAGAAACAATGGTTTGGGACTTTTGGCAAGAAGTCCTGGGTGTGAGGGATATGACTCATCATTTGTCAGAAAAGCAGCTGGAGGAGGGCCAAAGCACTACATTAACTTGAAAGGACCAGGAAGATCCAGCCCATTCACATTTAAGTGTAGAGTGAGACCTAGGAGAAGAGGGATCCTTTGATCCAGGGTCTAATATAGCCTGCCTGGTTCCATTTCCTTGGGAGGCAGAGCATGTTCCAGAACCAGCTGGTCGAGGTTGGGGACTACTGATTCCTATAGACAAATTTTGGCTACACCACTAGCCTATTTCAGGTGGAGAAAGATTCTGTCACATTGAGGTTCTCTGAAAATGGTGCACTGTGAGATAGTTTGCTGTAAGGCAAACAGGATATGCTCCAAAAGTAGTAAAGTAAGTGTAAGAGGCTGGCCTGGTTTGTAGTGGTACCAAGGGGTACTTACACTCTGCACCAGGTCCAGTTATCCCTTATTAGTGTAGAAGAGGTGTCTAGCAGCTTAGGCTGATAGAAAAGGTAGCTTAGCAGAGCAGCTTAGGCTGAACTAGGAGACATGCAAAGCTCCTAATATACCACTGGTGTCATATGCACAATATCATAAGAAAACACAATACACAGATATACTAAAAATAAAGGTACTTTATTTTTATGACAATATGCCAAAAGTATCTCAGTGAGTATCCTCAGTATGGGGATAGCAAATATACACAAGATTTATGTACACAATACCAAAAGTATGCAGTAATAGCAATAGAAAGCAATGCAAGCAATGTACAGTCACAATAGATTGCAATGAGAGCACATAGGTATGGGGCAACACAAACCATATACTCCAAAAGTGGAATGCGAATAACATATGGACCCCAAACCTATGTGAGCTTGTAGAGGGTCGCTGGGACTGTAAGAAAACAGTGAGGGTTAGAAAAATAGCCCACCCCAAGACCCTGAAAAGTAGGTGTAAAGTGCACCTAAGTTCCCCAGAGAGCACAGAAGTCGTGATAGGGGAATTCTGCAAGGAAGACCAACACCAGCAATGCAACAACGATGGATTTCCAGACTAGAGTACCTGTGGAACAAGGGGACCAATCCAAGAGTCACACTCAAGTCGTGAGTGGGCAGATGCCCAAGAAATGCCAGCTGAGGGTGCAAAGAAGCTGCCACCGGATGGTAGAAGCTGTGGATTCTGCAAGAACGAAGAGGACTAGGAACTTCCCCTTTGGAGGATGGATGTCCCACATCGTGAAGAAGCGTGCAGAGGTGTTCCCACGCAGAAAGACCACAAACAAGCCTTCCTAGCTACAAGGGTTGCGGTTAGGGTTTTTGGATGCTGCTGTGGCCCAAGAGGGACCAGGATGTTGCCAATTGCGTGAGGAGACAGAGGTGGTGCCCAGCAAGATAAGGAGCCCACTCAGAAGCAAGCAGCACCCGCAGAAGTGCCGGAACAGGCACTACGAAAAAGAGTGAACTGGAGCTCACCCAAATTCACAAAAGAAGGTTCCACGACGGCGGAGGACAACTCAGGAGGTCGTGCACTGCAGGTTAGAGTGTTGGGGACCCAGGCTTGGCTGTGCACAAAGGGAATCCTGGAAGAGTGCACAGGAGCCGGAGCAGCTGCAAATCATGCGGTACCCAGCAATGCAGTCTAGCGTGGGGAGGCAAGGACTTACCTCCACCAAACGTGGACTGAAGAGTCACTGGACTGTGGGAGTCACTTGGACAGAGTTGCTGAGTTCCAGGGACCACACTCGTCGTGCTGAGAGGGGACCCAGAGGACCGGTGATGCAGTCTTTTGGTGCCTGTGGTTGCAGGGGGAAGATTCCGTCGACCCACGGGAGATTTCTTCAGAGCTTCTAGTGCAGAGAGGAGGCAGACTACCCCCACAGCATGTACCACCAGGAAAGCAGACGAAAAGGGGGCTGGATCAGCGATACAAGGTTGCAGTAGTCGTCTTTGCTACTTTGTTGCGGTTTTGCATGCGTCCAGAGCAGTCAGCGGTCGATTCCTTGGCAGAAGGTGAAGAGAGAGATGCAGAGGAACTCTGATGAGCTCTTGCATTAGTTATCTAAAGAATTCCCCAAAGCAGAGACCCTAAATAGCCAGAAAAAGGAGGTTTGGCTACTTAGGAAGGAGGATAGGCTAGCAACACAGGTAAGAGCCTATCAGAAGGAGTATCTGACATCACCTGCTGGCACTGGCCACTCAGAGCAGTCCAGTGTGCCAGTAGCACCTCTGTTTCCAAGATGGCAGAGGTCTGGAGCACAGTGGAGGAACTCTGGGCACCTCCCAGGGGAGGTGCAGGTCAGGGGAGTGGTCACTCCCCTTTCCTTTGTCCAGTTTCACGCCAGAGCAGGGCTGGGGGATCCCTGAACTGGTGTAGACTGGCTTATGCAGAGATGGGCACCATCTGTGCCCATCAAAACATTTCCAGAGGCTGGGGGAGGCTACTCCTCCCCAGCCCTGACACCTTTTTCCAAAGGGAGAGGGTGTAACACCCTCTCTCTGAGGAAGTCCTTTGTTCTGCCTGGCTGGACCCAAGGAGGGCAGAAACCTGTCTGAGGGGGTTGGCAGCAGCTGCAGTTAAACCCCGTGAAAGGTAGTTTGGCAGTACCCAGGTCTGTGCTAAAGACTCGGGGGATCATGGAATTGTCTACATGGAAATGTTACATGGCCATGTTCGGAGTTACCATTGTGACACTATACATAGGTAGTGACCTATGTATAGTGCACGCGTGTAATGGTGTCCCCGCACTGACAAAGTCCGGGGAATTTGCCCTGAACAATGTGGGGGCACCTTGGCTAGTGCCAGGGTTACCACACACTAAGTAACTTAGCACCCAACCTTTACCAGGTAAAGGTTAGACATATAGGTGACTTATAAGTTACTTAAGTGCAGTGGTAAATGGCTGTGAAATAACGTGGACGTTATTTCACTCAGCCTGTAGTGGCAGGCCTGTGTAAGAATTGTCAGAGCTCCCTATGGGTGGCAAAAGAAATGCTGCAGCCCATAGGGATCTCCTGGAACCCCAATACCCTGGGTACCTTAGTACTATATACTAGGGAATTATAAGGGTGTTCCAGTATGCCAAAGTGAATTGGTGAAATTGGTCAATAGCCTGTTAGTGACAATTTGGAAAGAAATGACAGAGCATAACCACTGAGGTTCTGGTTAGCAGAGCCTCAGTGAGACAGTTAGTCATCACACAGGGAACACATATAGGGCACACTTGTGAGCACTGGGGCCCTGGCTGGCAGGGTTCCAGTGACACAAACAACTAAAACAACATATATACAGTGAAATATGGGGGTAACATGCCAGGCAAGATGGTACTTTCCTACAGTAAGCTCTTCAGAACTTTTTCTTACTTGATTAGACAGTGGGCAGGTGTTTCCACCACACAGGCTAGTGAATTGTACAAACATGACATCTCACCCACATATTCTCAAAAAACATTTGGACCTATGGGTGAACAGAATAGAACTGGATGTGCTTTTGTATCATGTGTGGAGACCTGAAGAGCTGGATGTACTCACACTTGTACCCAGGACTGATAAGTTGTTCCAAGGTTCAGTAGGCTGACCTGTGTAGTTGCAGTATTACCAAAAGGTATAAGTCGCCTTTCCTGTTATAAATAGGTGACCAGTGACAAATGGACTCTGACTGGAATCTACTAGTGGACTGAGCTGAAGTGAGTCCTAACCCCTATGGTCATGGGAGCCTTAGAAGGGACCAAGAAGAGCTGCTGTAAAATGAAGAAAAATTGAGACTTGGAAAATGTTCGACATCCAATTGTATAGTTTAACCATTCAAGGTTGTCTGCCCAACTCGGTGAGGACGTAATTTGGGTTGGTTCTGCTGAGCGCTTTTTGGTGTCTGAAAGAAGGATTAAAAAAACTCTCTCAGGTAAGATATCCAGC
This sequence comes from Pleurodeles waltl, assembly GCF_031143425.1. NCBI lineage: Eukaryota > Metazoa > Chordata > Amphibia > Caudata > Salamandridae > Pleurodeles > Pleurodeles waltl. Next base: position 553,642,424 of record NC_090438.1, read on the forward strand.
TTCTGTGAAACCTGCCCAGCTAAAACATTGATACTTGTCAAGCAGTAGGGTTTTAAGCTCCAAAAAAAGACTAAGGGCCTGATTTAGAATTTGCAGATGGGTTTCTCCACCACAATAGTGATAGATATTCCATCTGCTGAAATCTAAACTGCAATATAGCCTAAGTGATTTAGATTTCGGCAGGTGGGATATCCATCACTGTTGTTACGGAGTAACCCATCTTCCAATTTCTGAATCAGGCCGCAAGTCCCAACACAGGAATCATGACCAGGAGACGGAGCAAAAAGACAATTGGAGGACTTCTCTGGATATGCAGCTTCAAGAATACTTTGCCAGATATAGCCTTCAAAGTTGCATCGCTGGAGGATATCGACTTCCATAAAAACAACTGAGGGCTTTATATATAGTTTGGTGGGTAGGATGCTCCATGACAGACATGGTGGATATTCTATTTGCTGTACTTCAAATGCATTATAGACTCAGGCACTTGTAATATGGGAGATGGGGTATCTGTCATATTTGTAACGGAGCATTCCATGTGCCAAAATACACATAGCGCCTTAAGTTGAAAAGTAAATACTCTAACTGGGACAGCCCAAATGGTGAACCTAACGTCCTCTTCATCATGTTTGGCCACAAATCATACCTATTTCCTAGTCAATCACAGTGACTTCTGAATGTGACTTTAGATTGGCACTTTACTTTTTGTTGGAGTTTTTTTCCTTACAGTTTGAAAATGTCATATCGATGGTTCCCCTTTTTGGATTTTAATCATTTTGCATTATTTTTCTTGTTAACATTTTCACAGGTAGTGGGATTTAGAATATTTTGTTTTTGACATTTTAATAATGTTTTAGCATTGCTAAACTGCTAAATACTTTACACACTTTTCCTTAAATTGAGCTTTTCTGTTTGATGCCACAAATACCAGAGGATGAGTGCAGGTGTATTTATTAAACGTGTGCATTGAACCTGACAATATTTTGGTCCTATCATTTGGAAAGGAATCACATCTTCCACAATTGAATACCCATTTCCTAAAAAATGAGCTAATGAGAAGCACCCCCTGAAGTTGTTGCATTTTCCAAAGTGTCCCCAATAACATCTTCTTGATGTAAAGCATTAGATGACTCCCAATGGTTAGCTTCTCCTGATTGTAGGCTCTCACTTTTGCTTCTGCACTTTATCTACACAGAGACACTTAAATGCATTGAATGAACAGCTGTTCAGTGTTAAAACAAGAAATAGAGATACAGAAGAGGCATGCCACTTTGCCACATTTGCTGTTGCACCCCACTTTCCATGAGCACCTGATCCTGTTTAAGGCCATGCACTGTGAGATGGGGCATAGAGCCTGGCATCTGGCTAGGCCCTATGCCCCACCGTCTGCGAACACCCATCCTCCACTCTGTACTGCCTTCAGTTGTGTGTTACAGTGTTAAAGCACATGGCCTGACATTCATACAGCCCTGCTATATACCAGGCTGTGGCCTACGGTTGTACAGAGTGGTGGTGGGCCACAGTGCCCATTCTATGGCTAAGCCCTGCATCCCAATTTCTGGGGACTGCCAACTCTAGCTATGTACAGACACTGGCTGTGCCCAACAATGATAGGGCACAGGGGCTGTCCTTTGAGCAGCAATCACACCCCACCTTTCATGAGAATATTACCACCCCTTGTTGTGCATGTCCTGTGGCCATGTGCCCTACCTTCCATAGGCATCCAAGCATCACTGTGCATGCCTGTCAGCTGTGAGCAGCACTGAATAGCCACACATGCTGAAGGGTCAGGCCACTGGAAAAATCATTGATCTATAAAGGATCTGTGCCACTGGAGGTGCAGATCTTGCAATAGCCTAACATGCATCTATGAAGATTTTATTAGTTTTTTGGCACCAGGCCACAGAGCTTGCTGGTGATTCAAATTCCACTCTGGGTCTACAGCACTAATGGGTCATCCTGGGAGCAGCAGAGATCTACAAATCCAGCAAACAAATTTGTATTTTTTTACATTGAAAGCAGGTAGGGGACAGTGGAATATCCCATCCGCTTGGGCTGAGGGTCATGGTATGCTCACTCTGACCTCTTTTTTGTCATTTCATTTTACTTTGTGAATGGGGAGACTGTGTCCTCATGTCCTGTCATGGTGACCATGAGAAATTAGGTTGTCAGTTGATTGGGTTGTGAGCCCTGGTCAAGCACCAGCCCCATTTCCTTGCAGAGTGAACCACAGAAAGTCACTAAATTAACCCGGGTTTAACCCTTGGTAGCTTGGAACAAAAAGCTATCAGGCTTACTTTCAAGGCAATGTGTAAAGTCTTTATGCAGCACACAAACTATAAAAAGGAAAACACAGCACAAACAAATCCCAAACCAATTTAGGAAAATAGAGTACATTTTAATAAATTATTTGACACCAAAATGAAAAAACTCCAATCCGTAGAAACACATTTGTAAAGTTTTTAGTAAAAACTAGCACCTAACAGATCAAAGCACCAATCAAAGACATCTAGTCCCATGAGACCAGGTCAAAGTTGAAAATTATGGTTGATCGCATTGGAGATCAGTTTGGATACAAAAACTGTATCGGGCTCATCAGAGCATACCTTCAGACTTTGAATAATTTCTGAGAGAAATGTTCTGAGAAGGTAAAGTTCAATAGGGCAAGGCTGCAGCAGGTGTCTGAGGAGGGAGCATTGTCATCAGATAGCCTTGGGTCAAAGCTGCAGTGAAGATTTCTACGTTCAGACTTTGGGCCTCATTACGAGTTTGGTGTTCAGTTTTGATGGTCAGACCACCACACTCTGGGCAGTCAGAGCACCCAAATACAAACCTGACGGGCAGACCCACTAAGAGAACGCTGTACCCGCCGGGGTCATGGTTCCCAGTGTGGTGATGGTAGTCTTAGTTGCACTCACCCAGAGAGGCATTGAACTCAGCGCTGCCTCGCTGATTGCAACTCCCCTCACCCCCAGCCTTTCCATGCAGTTTCACTGACATGGAAAGGCTGGTGGTGAAGGTGTGCTGGGGCTTCAGGGGGGCACTGCACTGCCCATGCACACAGTACCATCAGAGTGTGCCCTGTCTGTTTTGCAGTGCACATCCCAAGGGTGATGATTGCCCCCTTTGTGCTACAAGATAACACTCAGCTCCTTTAAGGGAGTTGAGTGCTTTCCCATAGCACTGTTCCTGCCAGTCTGACCGGCGTGTATGCTGTATTACAATGTTTCCACCAATCAGACCGGCGGGAACATTGTAATAGGGCGGGGGAGATGCCACCGCCATGGCGGTGGTGTCCTCTCAGTGAGTTTGGCGGTCCCGCATTGGGACTGCCAAACTCGTAATGAGGCTGTTAGTCTCTGAAATGGAAGTCAAAAATCTCCAGTGGGATGAAGCAGAGGACTGTAGCTGAAGACAGTTCCAACAGGCCGGATATTCATTTGGCCCAGGACCGTTAAAAAGGATATTCTGAATGTACCTCAAGAAGCTGCAAAGTCAATCTGACCTACAGTGCACCTTAAGCAGACAGGCGAGGACGTTGGTCCTGGTCTCCTCCTGGTTCTCTTTTCTAAGGCCTCAGGTTTGGGATTTCACCATCTGGGCACCTTTAGCAGCACATCCAATGGTCCAGGAATGGTGGGAAACCTTTTCGGGGTTGAGGACTTACTCAGGCTGGGTCCAGGCACGGGTTAAGGATGGTGGGAGCCTTTTTTGTCCCTTTGGCTCTAAACAGCGCAGTATGTGGGCAAAGAATTTGGGGGAAAATCACTCTCAGGCTGACAGGTCTAATACACTGGCCACAATTTTTTCTAAAGATATTGCAGTTAGCCAATCGTATTGTCTCAGAACTACAAAATGCTTTAAAAATGCTCCAGTTGGGTGGGGACAAAAGTGTATCTGTGCTCACACTCGGACATCTGCCTGAGTGCCTCTAGGACCTACAAGTTCAACTACACTCTATGCATGCTAGAAGGCCACGTTTGTCTTGCGGTTGGCTGCCAGTGAGAGGTTGGATGCAGGGCCTTGCTACAGGCCATGCGCTTCAACCAACCCCATGCCAGACCACACTCACCATACACAGCCAAAGGTGAATATATAGATTTCAATGAATATAATGTCCCTTCCATGCAGTCTCTTCATCAATTATATCATTTCATATGTTGCAGTCATATTATGAATGATACAGAACATGTAATGAGTGTTGTAATATGGTGAGGGCTCAAGTTACAGCTACTTTAGGGCTCAAGTTACAGTTACTTGAGATAGCCATACCTAGTGAATTTCAGTGGTTTTGCTCATTTAAAACTGTTTTAACTGACATTTTCATCTAGCAATAATGTCCTTTTAACTTTTCTTTTTTTCCAGTGAATTTTTTGTAATACAAAGTAAGGTATAATTACTATACCTAACGATAACAACCTTTGTTTTTTCCAGTATATATCTAGGTTTAAAAAAAATGTAAAGTAATATTTCAGCACCATACATAGGCCCTCATTCCGACCCTGGCGGTTTGAAACCGCCAGGGTGGAGGGCAACGGAAGCACCGCCAACAGGCTGGCGGTGCTTCCAGGGCTATTCCGACCGCGATGGTAAAGCCGCGGTCAGAAAAGGGGAACCAGCGGTTTCCCGCCGGTTTTCCCCTGGCCCAGGGAATCATCCATGGCGGCGCTGCTTGCAGCGCCGCCATGGGGATTCCGACCCCCTTCCCGCCAGCCTGTTCCTGGCGGTAAAACCTGCCAGGAACAGGATGGCGGGAACGGGTGTCGTGGGGCCCCTGGGGGCCCCTGCACTGCCCATGCCACTGGCATGGGCAGTGCAGGGGCCCCCTAACAGGGCCCCACCATGATTTTCACTGTCTGCTATTCAGACAGTGAAAATCGCGACGGGTGCTACTGCACCCGTCGCACCCCTGCAACTCCGCCGGCTCCATTCTGAGCCGGCTTCCTCGTTGCAGGGGCTTTCCCGCTAGGCCAGCGGGCGATCTTCTGGAGATCGCCCGCCGGCCCAGCGGAAAAGTCAAAATGACCCCCACAGTCATTTGACCGCAGTGCGGTCTTTGGGCGGTTTCCGCCCGGCGGGCGGTGCCCGCCGCCCGCCGGACTCGGAATGAGCCCCATAATGCCAACCCCACTCTGCAAGCGACCTTCAGCCCTGAGCATTGTGGAGATGGCTGCAAGGTCTGTGACTAGCCCTTCATGGGCATGCAACCCCACAGAATCCATGTCCTTTGGCCATGCCTGGGCTAGGGTTGTGATCAGGGCTTGGCCTGCAGCCAGGCTCTGTGCTCAGTCCCTTGCTTGTGTTCAACCCCCTCTACAACAGTCTTTAGCAGTGCAGAGCATGGGGTTGGTGCAGGGCCCAGCTTGATGACGCAGTTTGAGTGTGTACTCAAAATGTCGATATGATTGCGTTGTTTGAATAATTTGGTAGTCTCTTTGAGGTTGCAAGCCACTCATCTCCCACAGTGGAAGAATCTATTAACATTAGGCAGTACCCAACTTTATGTAATAGAGGGACTAGTTTTCTGGTGGTGATACACTTTCGCCACCTGGTCCTTTATACTCTTGATTAATTTGATAGCAAACAAATATTGGTTGGGAAATATGTCTGTCAGAATGTGTTGTCATTTACCATTTTTTTTACTTCAATAATTTTTCGCCTTCCACTTTTCCTTGATTAATCAGGCTTTCAGCAACAGGGTGATTAAGCCCCTTGCATCTTCCTTAAGGCTTTACTCGATATTGTATCTAAACATATGCTAATGAAATATGTTCTGTACTAACCTTATGCACTGAGTGCCCCTATAATCAGAGGCTCCTGCACATTCCTAAAATCTACAAATGGAGAGCGGGAGGCCGCTATGTCATCCTGAATGCCGCAATCAGCTTCTGATCACTCTTAGAGTTAGCCAATAATGCTGCATTATATAAGCAGCTCACATCATTGTCTTCAGTGTTCTAGTATTATCTAATTATTATTTCTGACTTCTGCTCTCTTTTGTTCTTGTGGTCACTTCAAGAAGGTGATACCCCTCTTGGTGCTGTACAAGAGGAAAAGTAGTCTAATCTAATAGGCTCTCATCTCATATACTTGGTAATGTACGGTTCAGTTTAGCAGTCAATGTCTTTTTGTGTCTTTGATTTCATTAATTCCTTTCAGATGGAAACACGTTTGCTGGCCAGACATTTGGGACGGCCATTCTCTATAACTTTGTTGCACTACTTGTCAGTTTTGAGGGATTTTTTTATCCTCGTTCTTCTGTCTGACTCTGATAAACTACTCAAGGGGCATGGTATCAAACAAACTTTGAAGAAGGTCTATTATATCTAATAGGAGAGATTTACTTTCTTTTGGGGTTTTTTCTAGAGACTGTGATTTGTTGCATTTCATTTTTACTTGTTGATAGCTGCTTTAAATAATGTCATAAAGGTGGGTGAATGTAGGATTCTGACTTTGGCAGTTCAGCCTTATCTCAAAACACATGCAATTCTACTTGTAATTCTACAAAGACCAATGTACGTCTGCATGAGAAGGGTTTGATCATATTCATTAGTGCACAGAGGAGAAGGGGCTGTGATTATTATTCATGAATATGGTAGGAGACTATCAGAGACTATGCAACGTTAGACTTTGCAGTAGGTAGCTGAAATAGACAGCATGCTTCCAAGTGGATTGAAGCAGCGTTCATGTATACCAACTATGGGCAACCCAACTGGATCACTATCCTGCCAAGCCACTTATGGTTAAGAGTGAGGTAGTATCATCACTTGCAGGAGTAACCTCTCCAGGGCTGAATTACCAGACATTATCTCTAATGAAGCCATCACTGGGAAGATCCCTTGAGGCTGCCCATCTTGAGATTCAGAGTTTGAAGTGGTGCTGCATGATGGTGCCTCTCACATCATTTGATTAGGGAGTTAGTGGATGACATGCAGCAAGTAACCACTAACAGCTACCAATACCATAGGAACCCTCAGGCACAATAAGAGATCCTACTTTAGTGGAAAATGTGAACAAAACATTTCATAACCCTTGGCACACAGTCACTGCCAGTTCATAACCTGAACTACACGTCTTCCTGTTGCTCAAGCTCATACAATGACTTCGGAACCAGTGACGACGACAGCAACCGTGAGTACACACACTTACCTGTCACTGTTGCATAATGCCAAGGTATCAATTCATACACAATATACACTTCCTTAACGATTTGCGATGTCGCACACACACGAGAATGCACATTCACACACAGCCACATACACACACGCAAAGACATAGTACACACACAACAGCGTACACAAATCACGCACTAACCCACTGACACACAGCACCAGCACAGTCAAACACAACACACAACACCACCAAATCACACAACTACACAACAGCTGCACCACTTCAAACGCATCGTCAAGCAACCACAATACACACCTCCACCTGCCAAAACATACAAACAACACTACTTAACAACACCAGAGAACCCATACACACAATCACACAGCTATACAACAAGGCATACGTCATACCATTTAAACACACTACACAACGGTTCTGACATACTAATCAATACACACACACACACATGCACACAGGGCAACCACACAAGGGCACACAACACTAATAAAAACATACTACAAACAATACACACAATATCAACATCAATGCACGTCCCAAACACTTACATGTCCAACACACAATACACAGCCATCACTGAGAGACAAATGCAAAGCACACACCCACACATGCTGGCCACAAGTGGTAGCACAACCACCACACACACAAAGCTCATTCACACACAATCAAAAGATGGCAAGATCATAACAGCCATGAGGAAGGAAAGGCAGGACAAATATGTAACCTTGGAACCAACAACTGGTTGGCCCAGATGCATATCAATAAATAAATATATACAATACAGAACTACTGACTGCTAAATTACCTTCACTGGTGGTGGGATCAAGGGGGCAGGCACCTCAGGGATTGGGGACAGAGGGAGGGGGTTTGGGCTTCGTTTTGGGAGGGGGGTCTTTGGGCTTGGGACGGGGGGCTTAGGGCAAGGATTAGAGGAGGGCTGGATACCCTTGGTGGGGTGGACTTCCTAGCATAGGTAGGGCATGGGTACTAGCAGGGGAGGCAGGGGAGGACCTGGAGGTGGTAGGGCTAGGGAGGGATACAGACCTTTTTGGGGGTCACATGGGGTGGGGGAGCAGTAGGGAAAAGGGACAACTCCAAGAGGAAAAACATCTTGGACACACAGGGAAGGTCATGGCAAGAGGGTTTTGGGAGTAGAGGGAGAGAGAGTGGTTATAGGAGGTGTTTTGGTGGATTTTTTGGGTTCATGCTCGTACGAAGAATGATGCTTGTGTGTGCTGTGTGTCTATGGGGTGGGTGAGTGTGGGCGTTTATGTGTCTTGGGAGGAGGGGAGAGGAGGAGCTGGGAGATGCCATGGTGGGTGGGTGACTGTTGGGGTGGTGACTGCAGGTATGGTTGATGTGCTGCATGTAGGTATGTCTGCGGATGTGGTGACTGGGGTGGATTCCTGCGGGTCTGCTATTGTGGTGACTGTTGGTAGGACTGGAGTGGTGGCTGTATCTGTGAATGTTGGGGCAGGGTTTGCAGGTGTGTCTGCTGTAGTGTCTGGGAAGGTGGGGGTAGTGGGGAGTCTGTGTAGGTAGTGGGTGTTGGTGTGTCTGCAGGTGGGATGTTGAGGTTGGGGCATGCATGTCTGTCTGTAGGCTTTGGCTGGGACAGGGAAGAAGGCTGTTAGTGTGGAGGCCAGAGTCTGAAAGGAGCTCTGTAGGCTAGCCAGTGCACAGCAAATGCCCTCCAGGAATGTATTGCTCTGTTGGTCTTGAGTTGCTTGTCCCTAGATGGCATACATGATGGTAGACTGACCCACAGAAACTTACCTCAGGAGGTCAATAGCCTCATCACTGAGGGCAGCAGGAATGACAGGGACAGGGGCAGAGGTGCCTGCAGCAAAGGAGATGCCCACCCTCTTGGTTGAGTGGGCACAGACAACCTGCTGGAGAGCTACAGGGAGGGTGGTGGTAGTAAGGGGGTTGTCAGACAAAGATGGTGCTGGGGTGGTTCCAGAAGGGTCTGCCACCACCAGGGAGTGTCCACCAGAGGAGGATTCTGAAAATTATGATGTGGAAGATCCGGTTTCCCCTGTGGCACTCACCTTGCCCTCCAGCCCTCTGGGTCCCTCGCTGTCGGTGGTCGCAGCACTCTGGGTCATGTGGCTAGCAGCATTCCCACTCGCCTGTGCCCCACCTCCTTTGCCTGCCAATGCTGATGCACACAAATAGAGAGAGTGATCGAGAGACAGAGAGAGAGAGAGAGAAAGGGTTAACATATTCCTCACATACACACATGTTAACATGCAAAACAGTAGGAAAACATCTCCTGGCTCGGCTATCACTGTTGGCAAAGCACATATCCTACATTATGTCACAACATGATACTACTATCGACCCCTTTATGTCATCCCTGACACCCACATCAAAATCCAAGTAAGTTAGCACGACTGGATTAATACAAATGATCACCTGAAAAGCCATGTCAGCATGCTCATCATGCCCTGCCTAAAGTTGAAATACCTAGCATAATACTGAACATATCTCTCCATACTCCTATCAGGCAAAGGAAGAGCATGTGACTGATCACAACACATCAAGCATGTAAGGAAACAACATCTGACCAGTTCATGTCCATTAGTAATGTCCATTGGTAGTGAAGACTACTCTAGTCACATACCACACATCACCTGCCAATCATATCACATAGCTGCCCAAACCCTCAGTACACATATGCCAATATGGATACATTAACTGATGTAGCCATGACAAGTGGCACTCCCATACAGATGACATGTGATGTGTAGAATACATGTCTGGAGAACAGGCATATTATTACTGTTACACTGTCACCGAAGAATATTTACATGCACTAAACATAGATACAGCACATCAATTCATACATGCATGTACAGCTCGAATGGACTACATAGCACACATTATACATCCATAGTCAATCACTGGGTGCAGTGTCACAGCAAATACACTTCAGGCAGCCACAAAATACTTCATAGAGAACCATTCCACCTGCCATGCAGGTTACAGTTGGACGACTTGACAAAATTAGTTGATCAATATCACTCACACCATTCAAGACATGTGATTACCTGTACCTAAGTGCAGACAACACACATGTCACATGTAAATGACATGTACACATGATTGCACTGACAACATATTCCACTACAACAAAAGGCTGCTTTAGAAATAGTGGTACAACTATACCAGTCCATCTTGATCTCATAAGTCATTCAAAACCTAATTCTGTCCAAGGTGACCACATCAACTAAGTCAAGGGTAGCAATGATTGTCCCACTTTGTAAGATGTGTCCCTAAATAACCATTGAGACATGATGTGGGTAGCACCTATCCAATGTTGCACTGTAACTGGTAGGACATTGGCACACATAGCACTGACATAGCATGTTTTCAAAGGTAGCTTTGCCTAGGCATTTACCACCTGTAGAACACAACCATTGGGATAAAGTTGTAATGCACACATGTTATCCTCTGGGAAATGCATGATGAGTCCAAATAAACCCTATCAGAAACCAACCCAAATTAGAATATCCTACCTTAACATATCCCATAGAATGAAGATGAAGGGACAATTAGGATACAACTAAAAAGCCATATGTGCTGCCCTATTCAGGCCATTTCTATGGTGTAAATGAGATGGCTGCCTCACATGGAGTCGATACCTGTACCAGTACCAGACATGAATAGTCCCTGCACCAAAAAGAGTGAGTCACCCAGTAGCAGTTAAAGGTGATCAACACAGATGGGAGTGGACAGACACCTTGGAGCCACTAACACTCATATGCTGATGGATGCACCAGGGTATATTCAAATGGTAGGGTTAAACACCTGCTAACATCCATAGAAATAGCAGAATAGTGTCACACATGTGACACTGTCATTTGAGCATTTCCACCTGCAGTGATAGAGCAGACTTGATACAGGTAATCCAAATGTACACGTAGCAAACCCTAATGCCACATCTACATTTAATACTCAGCCAAGGTAGGAACTACAGATTTCCACTAGTCTACATACATGTAGCACCTACCCTGTTGTCACAGAAGGTACAGCGAGACAGCAAACACTATACAACCAGGGCCAAGTACCTGGATACTGTCAGTGCTTACCCCCTTGTGGCTGCTGTGCTGCCCTCAAATGTTCAAAAAAAGGTACACTGCTCCAAGATGAGGCTATAAATAGGTCCAAAAGGACTTCCCTTTGGAATACAGGTAAATCAGAAATATGAGCCCTCTCAGAAGCAAGGGCCCTCAGGTATCATTATCAGGCTTGCTCCACACCAGACTGGCACTGCAACGTCTGACGGGACCCACGAAGGAGTCACTAGGCCAACTTCTGGATTGTGTCGAACGGACCAGTGGAGAGAAAAGAAAAATAAATGTGAAGTAAAATTGACTCAACTATCCTCTAGAAACGTATTTTACTTGATGATAGGGGATGTTGGTCAAGATTAAAAAACAACACTGAGAGTTTGGGGAAATAATGTCCCTTTACTGTTCCAAAAAAGTGATTGGGAGTGCTTCGTTTGTCACTGCCAAGTGATTCAACATGTTTTGCCCCTACTTACGTCTTAAACGGATCTCATGGTGCTCCTTCAGGACTGCATATGATCTTCTCCTACTGAAAAAAGAGCGGTATCAAGGTGATATCATACAGGTGTATTAATGGTGCGACTGAACTAACTTACTTATTCATTAGGTCCTGCACGTCTCCAAAGCCTGGAATCACAAAACAATACCAATGAAAATGTTGCTAGTGTCTTGTTACACTGCTTACATGTTATGCGGAAATCAAAGATTAGTATGCACAGTAAGGAAGACAAGGGAAAAAAATCTATATATTGCAGTTATAAGAGGGACAAAAACATCTAAGAAAGACAGGAAGAGAAAGAACATAAATCTTTGCGGGCTTACCACCTGTTGTGGAGGCTAGATTTCTCTTACATAAGGGCATCCAGGCGATTTGCCATGCTCCCTAAAAAGGGAAGAAAAAGTGTTCCAAGAAAACACTAAAATAGATTCTTATTACACCTAGATTACTCAGAAAAAAAAGAACTAGTCATATATATTTGCATAAGTATGTTGCATTATCACCTCAAGAACACCGACCAACTTTCTATTGCAGAAAAGTGTGGGCTTCAATATATGTGCCCTCTTAAATAGGTACTAGCAAAGGAAAAAACTGGTCATCCTTACAGATTAGAGCAACTGACATGTATCTGTCTACAAAAGAAAAAAGAAACTTAAATAGGTACACACTTTCTTAGAGCCAGACACGTATGAGGGATCTATTTTAGTACGTAAACAAAACCGTAATGAGTGCCAGTGTTATAGACTTCAAGTATTCGTTGCATTAGGGCTGTTTTACTATATTGTAGCACTAATAATTGGTCTGAGGTTAATTAACAAGCCCCCGATCTCTTGTGTGGATTCTATGTGCTAAATACTTGCATCAGATGCTCAAAGTGCAGGTGATCCTTCTGGTTCCTGAAGGCATCTCTGTATTGCCGCTGATCACAAGTGCAAGTGGTCACCTGTCAATACTCGGATCTACATAGTTAAATGAACGCACGCGCAGCATCTTATCTCCGAGAGAGTTCTCCTCGGATATCGTAGAACGGGTAGGGGATAAAGGACGAGCTCAAGTATGCCGTCCAATCCTGACCCACTATGGGGAGCAAACACTGAGGAAGGATTACAATGACTTGTGAAAGGACTAGAAGAAGGACTGAAAACCACAGGGTCTTTCTCATGGCACCGGGGATATAGATACTAAAGACAGACTACTCACTGTAATATGTGGGGAAATTGTCTTGAGTAGAAAATACAGAATACTTTTGGTGAAATATTCCTGATAGCCAATCTCAAAAAAAGCAAAAAAAGAAAAGGGGGGAGAACATGTCTACTTTGGTGTTGGGCAATTCTACATAATAGATCCCAAATTCCAGGAATACTGATCCCAGTATTCCCACAAAAAGTCAGGCTTAAAATAAAAAAAGCTTCTAGCATTTGTGCTAAGAATTTTTCAATTCTATTAAGGACACGGAGTTGAGGATTATGCTTCTCTTTCTATGCTTTTTATTTAAAAGCAGCCAATCAAAACGATTAAAACCAAAAAACTACATATCCCAATGTCTGGATATGTCACGTGACAACCATAGAGGAGGACCTCTATAAAGTGTTGCCTCACACCAATCAACTCCTCTTTCTTTGCCAAATACTCGCAACAAAATTGAAAGTCATAGTCTTAAGCATGAAGTCTGCAAACAAATCCTTGGAAGATGAAGTCCTGGATTACCGAAGAAGAGACCTCATCCATCATGGAAACTTGAAACAATGACAGAACGAACTGAGAATTACTTCTCTTGATTTCCTAGAAAAAGAGAAAAAATCATACCATAAAAACTGAACCTCATGGAATGATCCTTATACATACTATCAAAGAGGGTGGGAAAGCACTGAAATACAATACACTTGTTCATAATAAACTTTATATTATCACGATGTATAACAAAATAACTTACAAAACAGTGCAGTGGGATAATCCTCGCCTCCGTGTCCTTAATAGAATTGAAAAATTCTTAACGCGAATGCTAGAATTTTGTTTATTCTATGTCAGGACCGGAGGCTCAGATTATGCTTGTTCAAAGCTGATTCACCACCACCGATGCAATATCCACAGTAGGTTTACAGTAGAATGTTTTAAACGTAGAAGGGGAAGACCAGTCTGCTGCCCTTAGGATGTCTTCTAAACGTGAGCCCAAAGCAAAAGACTTTGAAGCCATAGCACCTCTGGATGAATGAGCACCAAATTTTGATATATCAATGTCTGCTTCATTCAGTAACCATCGCATCCATCTAGCCAGCGTGGCTGATGAAACAGAGTGATACGGTTTAACCAAGGAAATTAGCAATTGCCCTCCCATATCAGAATGAAATTCTTCTGTACTCACCTCATAAGCTCTGAGACACTGAACCACACAAAGTTTGGGATTGTCCACAAAACTGGGATAAGATACCGATTTCAGGTTACATTTAGTTCTTCGCAAAATGGTAAAAGTCACTCCATCAGGAGAAAACTCCCTTCCAGATAAATCCAGAGCTCTAACATCTAAGACTCTCCTACAAGAAATTAAACATAACAACATCGTAAGCTTGGCCGAAAGCTGCTTTCTAAATAAAAATCTATTAGGCGGCCATGATTCTAAAAAACGTAGAACAATGTTCACATCCCAAAGGGAAGAGTAGCGAGGACGAGGAGGGTTAGAAACTCGAATACTTCTCATTAATTTACAAACAATGCGAAACTCCCCAATAGGTTTGCCTTCAATAGGCAAATGCCCCGCCGAAACAGCAGATCGATTATTATTAATTGATCAATAAGCTAGACCTGATGCAGCTAAAGAAGATGAAAAATTTAGGACCAGACAGCAATCTGCTGAAGCAGGAATTGCACCCCTAGCACTACACCAAGCACTCCAGCGTTTCCAAGCAGAAGTGTACCTCTTGTGTGTATTGGAGGACCAGGAACCTGCAATGAAGTCGGAAGATTCCTGCGAAAGACCTGGGACACTCCATCTTTCCCTGAAAGATGCCACGCCACCAGGGCTAATTGTCCCGACAGAACCAATGGGTGCCGAAAGCCCGGAGGGTCCTGGAGAAGGTTCTTCCTGAAAGGAAGTAGGATCGGATGATCGCAACTCAACTCCATTGCTAGCGGAAACCAGGCCTGGGACCTCCAAAGAGGAGTCACCAGAACCAGATCCGCTTGCCGATCTCTGATCTGCCCCAACACTCTGGGAATCATCAGGAAAGGAGAAAAGGCGTACCCCTGTTCCTGAGACCAGTTCTGAAGGAAGGCATCCGTGGCCGATGCATCTGGGTCCGGCCGCCAACTGACAAAACGTTTGATCCGCCAATTGAGGCAGGACACAAATAGATCTATAGAGAAAGGACCCCACCGGGCAAAAAGAGTCCGGAAAACTCTGGGGTGCAGTCTCCAATCGCTGTAATCTCTCAGATGCTGTGAGTTCCAGTCCGCAATGAGGTTGCTGGTCCCTGGAAGATACTCCGCAATGACTGATATCCTGTGTTGAGGGTTCCCCCCAGTTTGCTGACATATCTCACCTCCGAGATATTGTCCATGCGTAGAAGGATACAACAGTTCGTCTTGATGGGGGAAAGACTCTTGATCGCAAACGAGCCCGCCAGAAGCTCCAAACAATTGATGTGAAGATTCAGTTCCGTGTTGGACCACCGGCCTCCTGTGGAGACTGATCCGCAACGGGGTCCCCAACCCCAACGACTGGCATCGGACTCTATCACTTCATCCAGAGATGAGCTGAAGATAGCTCTGCCATTCCATGCCTCCATGTGCTCCAACCACCAAGTCATCTCTGAGCAAGCTTCCTCGGAGAGGAGAACTTGGTCAACATAACTGAGACCCTTTTGAAGGTGGGAGATTTTTAATCAATTAAGGGCTCTGTAATGGAGAGGACCCAGGAATATCGTTTGGATCGAAGAAGAGAGCAGGCCCATCATGCGGGCAATCGCCCTCAATGATACAGTCTGTTTGGATAATAGAGATCTCAACTCCCTCTTGATTGAATTAATCTTCCCCGAAGGAAGTACCAATTGAGACCGAATGGAGTCTATCTGGAAAGCCAGAAAATCCATCTGTTGTGACAGAGTTAGAATGGATTTCTGGGCATTGATTATAAAACCCAAACTCTGAAGCAGAGACACAGTCCACACCAGATGGGAATGAAGAAGGTCTTGGTTCTGGGCCACAATTAAAATGTCGTCTAGGTACATTATTAGACGAACCCCCGAGAGTGTAGAGACTCTACCACCGGTCGCATCACCTTCGTGAAGCACCAGGGGGCAGAAGACAGGCCAAAAGGAATAACCTTGTACTTGTAATAAGTGTATTCCCAAAGGAATTGAAGAAATCTCTGATGCAGAGGAAAAATAGGAATGGTCAGGTAAGCATCCTTCAAGTCTAAATGGACCATCCAGTCTCCCTCTTGGAGAATGTCTCTCAACAAGTGAATGCCCTCCATCTTGAAATGACGGAACATTAAGAAACCGTTGAAGTCTTTTAAGTTCAGGACCAGGCGTGAACCACCCCCTTTTTTGTCCACTAGAAACACAGGCCTTTTGCTATCAGAGCAGAAACCCCTGCGGAAATGAAACGGCGTCTTGAAGGGAAAAATATGTTGGGCGAGGTGGGCACTGTTGAAACAGGGACTCGTAAAATTCTAGTTTGAACCTCTGCACGGTCTCTAAGACCCAAGCATCCGAAGTAATTAGACCTCATGCCTGCAGAAATCTCTGAGTTCTGCCCCCCAACATTACATTTGAACTTGCAATCAATCTCACCTGTGAATCCTGACTCCTGGGAGAAAGATTGGTGGCCTTTGGATCTCCCTCTGCGGAACCTGGAACGACCTGCTCTCGGTCGTGATGGGTAGAAGGTTGAAGAGGAGGAGTCATACTCCTGAAAACCACCTCTTCCTTGATGGTAGTAACCACGTTGAGGGCCTTGCTGTTTGAAGCGGCCGAAGGCACACCCTATGTAGCATCCGGCCCCTCGAAAAAGTGGACGCAGCACCCGTCTGATTGAACCTTGGGCCTTGTCCAAACTCGCGTAGGTTGCAACAAATTTCGAAAGCTCTTTTATAAAGGTAGAACCAAACAGTAAACCCTGGCCCAAAGGGCCTGATTCAGAGGTAGCCAAATCTGCCAATTTGGGGTCCAACTTCATCAGAACGGAGCAACGACGCTCCGATGATATGGCACAATAAGCATTGTCCAGGAAGCAGAGCGCTCTTTGAGCCCAGCCTTCCAGAATATCAGGGTTAATAGCCGCTCCTGGTTCCTTGGCTTGAAAATCCAACTCCAAAATCTTTGTTAGCTGGCCGGAAACATCCAATAGTTTATCCTGACACCCATGCCAGGCTCGATCTATACCCTTCTTTGGGTCCTGGCAGATTTTTTGAGAAAAGTGACCAAGGTAGGATTCAATTCAGGGGTCTCTGTCACCTTGGAGGGGAAATCCGGTCTGGGGCATTCAGACCGCAGCCTGGAGCGGACCTCCTTATCAAAGCTATGCCTGAAGTGGGATTCCCCATAATCTGCTACTGCAGGAGGTGGCAACCACAGAGAAGACCTGGGATGACAATGTATTCCGGCTCAAAGGTCAGGACTCTAGGAGTAGGAGCTTCCTGGTGATGAGCCTTCTTTTTGCGTTTCCGAGGGGGGTCATCTCCCTGCTCCGAAGAGTGATCAGAGGAAGCAGAAGAAGCTGGGTCACTAGTAGCTTTCTTTTGCGACGCTGAATTGTAATCATGTTCTCTGGCCATATTCCTGATAAGGCTTTCAAAGTCTGCAGAATGCGGATTATTACTCTGCTTAGCGGCTTGGGTGCCCGCAGACAGTGAAGGTTCCATAAAGGACTGAATGCCAGGCAGGGCTACCCAGCCTTGTTGTTCCGCAAAACCCAAAAGGTGGTGCTTAATGGGTTTGATAACCTGCGTCAAGGCTTGATTAACTGTGTGACGCACCCCTGCATCCAGGGCGTATAACAAGTCCTGTTCAAAAGAACCAGCCGGTTCATCTACATAATAACCATCATCGGCTTGGTCATCATAGCCAGCCATGCTGTGACACAGCATAGGGGCCCCAAAGGAGAAGTAGTAAATATAATGCAGGGCAATAAAATTATTTTTTAGAAAGTGGAGGGAGCTGCCCTGAAAGCAGAGACACAGTAAATGCAGGCCCAGCCTGAATAGAAATTTCCTGCAACCCCAGTGTGCACTGGGGTGTAAATGGGGAGCTTGAGCCAATCAGGAGACGTAAAAATTACCGTCTCTAATAGATGAAAATATATTTCTCAGCAACGCTCCTATTTATGAGCATGTAACGTTGTGAACTTGTCGAGTTCAAGTCAGTACACGCTCCTATGAACGCGTGTCAAACTTCTCTTTGAACTCATAGAGTCCTGAATAATAACGCTCTGAACTACGAGCGTGAAGAAATTTGGCCTGAAAACAAGAAACGCTCTGATTTACGAGCGTATATAATTAGGCCCCCGGGGGCTGAAAATAAAGCTCCGGCAACAGCGTGCTATAAATACCCACACGCGATCCCCTGGGGCAGTCAGCCTAACGCTCAGAGATGCGAGCTTCTAATTCAGGGGAAAACTGAAACTGAAAACAGCCATAAAAAGAGGACTGCGCGGAGATGCGTGCGTCCTCGCTCTCCTGCTCCCACTCCACAGGATATGGAAGCGCGCCGATCAGTCGCGCCAGGGAGGGTAAAACCGCTCCCAAACAAACAAATAACACACAGTATAAACACTGTACAATGTAAAATCAATGCACTTAACTGGCTGAGAAGCAGCAAAGAAAGAGGAGTTGATTGGTGTGAGGCCACACTTTATAGACGTCCTCCTCTATGGTTGTCACGTGACGTATCCAGACATTGGGATATGTAGTTTTTTGGTTTTAATCGTTTTGATTGGCTGCTGTTAAATAAAGAGCATAGAAAGAGAAGCATAATCTGAGCTTCCGGTCCTGACATAGAATTAGTAGTTAAGGCGGCCGACAACACCTCCAAATCCTAAATTAGTGCTAGTTCTTCCGTGGACAAAAAAACAAAAAACATTTTTTTAATAACATTAATATTTGTTTGGAGATGTTGCGTAGTCGTATACATTGAAATAATTTCCTATAAATGAACGTGATTTTCAGGTGTACAAAAATGTTTTTTTAGAAAAAGCTTTTTCATGATGTTAAAACAGTAAAGATCCATCTCACTTTCCATAACCCCCTGCAACACTTAACCAGGGTATCTCGTCGTTCAGCCCAACAATGTGTGTGCCCAATCTGAACCCCCAAAGTTGTTCAACTTGGAACAGTGTTCTTGTTGGTGACTGTACAACTTCTAAGACGATCCACCACAGGTCATTAGGAGTATGTTTTGCGTTGAGGTAATGAATGCTAAGTTTTGTTGTCAATCCACCGCATCGAATATTACTCCTGTGTTCATTGATCCTGATCTTGACTGGTCTTGACATCATTCCTATAATAGCGTAGTCCACATGGACAGTGGATCATATAGATACAGTTTGATGTATTACAGTTTGTGTGTCTATTAAGATACCACAAGCCTATGGTTTCTAATGTGACCACTTTAATATGTTTAATCAAAGCACAAACATTGCAGTTCCCACATGGGTAATGTCCTTTCACCGGTGGTAAAGACCACAGTCGATTCAGATCGCTGGTCTTATTGTTGGGAACTGGTCTAGTATGTACCACTGTGTCCTTGATGTTAGATGCTCTCTTAAAAGCAAACAGTGGTCTGGGTATATCTGTGCACCGCTAGTAAGAATGGTCCAATGTTTTTGATCACCTTTTTCAAGGAATTGGCAATCAGGGAGAAGGTTGACACACAGGTTAAACGAGGCAAAGATGTTTTCGGATTTGTTGCAAGTAAAGTTTCTCTGTTATTATTGCAAGCTCGTTTCCTTTCTGCACTAAGAATTCTGGAAGGATAGTGTCTCTGCAGTAGTTTTTGTGATAGATCGTCTGCTTCTTGTTCAAATGTGGACACACTGCTACAATTCCGAAGTAGTCTCAGGAATTGGCCAAAGGGCAGATTATCTCGTAGGGCCTTGGGGTGGTAACTTTCATATAAGAGAAGATTGTTTTGATCTTTCTCTTTATGATAAGCGCATGATCGGAGTTTGCCACTGACTATAGAGATGGTTAGGTCTAGAAATGAAATACTCTCTGTAGAAACAGTAGAAGTAAACCTCAAGAATGGATCAAGGTCATTGATCCAATCAGTCAAAGAGGGGACTAGTCAAATGTCTCCTGGACAGATAATTACAATGTCGTCAATGTATCTCCTCCATACTCTGATGTTCTCATGGAAAGGATTAGTAGTGTTGAGAATGAATTGTTGTTCGAAGTTATAAACATATAAACAGGTCAAACCCAGATTAAAAGTGCTTCCCATTGATGTACCATGGATCTGATGGTATATCTGTTCTTCAAATTGAAAGAAATTCTCTTTTAATGCAATGGTGGCACATTGCATGATAAATTGGACTGGTGCCCTGCTATTCAGGGTGTTGTTCAGAAGGGATGTCTCAACAACTCGTAAAGTAACTTGTTGTGGAATATTAGTATAAAGGGATTCGACATCAAGAGTGGTCAAAGCCTGTACCGTTTCTGTGGCATTTATGGACTTGATCAAATTTAGTACCTCCTTGGTGTCTTTCAAAAAAGTGGATGGTTTACTGACAATGGGCTGCAAAAATGTATCACAAAAAATGACAGAGGTTCTGGAAGTGACCCTATGCCCTCAAGTGGCCATCCATCTCAGGGTAGGCCACCACTAAAATGCAGGACATTAGAGGGGCCAGGGTCCGACGGGCAACCCTCCCTCATTTGGAGGACATCCCCAGCTGGGCCTCCATGGTCTTCTAGGCCCAAAGTCTAAGGTCTTCCTACCACTTACGACAATGGGTGCTACTTGCTTGGCAATGGCACGCCGGATCCCCTTCTTCTGAAGGGCATTCACCTGCATGGATGACACAGACAAAAGGAGAAAGTCATGCACACATGCACCATACCAACAGGAGTGTTCACTACACATCTGTCATAGCAAGTGCCAACACATGCCCATCCTCACTACTCACATGTCTTTAATAATTGCTGTCTGCATGCATCTACTCCCTCACCAATCCATATGCTCAACGCTGATATGGCAAGTGATGAAGAGCCAAAGGAAGAAGGAGCAGCTGACTTTATGACAGAGCTGATCAATCAATACTTCCAGTGACATGCAGGTACATTGAGTGGGCCTTTTAATATCTTGAATTTGTACATTCAGAAGTGGATCGCAAACATAACACCTCCGACTTGATTCATAAGTGGGGCTGTAATGAATTTCAATGCCTATGTGTGAGTTGTTGAAGCAGACAGATAGAATGTTAGGTGTACAGTAATAGTGATTCAGCTCTAACATGTACTATTCCAACAGATTCCAACAAACATTTCTCTGTTGGACTGACCAGTATTGTGCTATGTTTCATGCATTCTCCTATTCTCATCACTTTCCACCCACTGATAGTGGAATTCGTTCTGTGGCTCTGCTACCTATGGGTTGAGGTATTAATTGTCAGTAGCCAATGGTAAGAGAATACAGACATGAGAGATAGCTGTTGAAACTGATTTTGTGAAGTGCCTGTGACACGTGATGAATAGGTCCAATCTGTGTGCCCTTGCTTTGGAGGTATTCTTCAATGGGCATGACATCTGCAAGCTACATACGTGCTTTATGTGCACCATGCCTTCCATCCTAGTGGCACTCTCTGTGCTGCTATAATTGCAGATTGGTATGCAAACGATGCCCTGGTGTTGTTCTGGATTTCAGACTCACTCTCTGACATCAGTCCAGTGACATCACAGTTGTCATGTATGTCCTGCTTAGGGAGCCTCCTTCTGATGGCCATTACACTGACAGTTCAAATCAGGGGGCTATTAACACTATTAACAGACCACAGTTGGGTAGCATGACATTTTCTGTTGGATCAATGAAGACACATATACAGTAGCTGTGTCCATATGTGATTTATTATGCATTTAGGGATTTTTACCATTAAAAGAAATGTGAATAACAAAACAAAAGGTGATGAGTGGTGACATGGTATATGGATTACTCATAGTAGCTGCTACAACAGTTGGTTACACAGGTCCTGTGTCCTTGTACCCTGGGAAAATGGAGTTCTGTCTCAGAACAGTCACAGGGTGTCTCAATGGCACACAAGGGTGACAAATCAGGAGAGGTTCACTTGTTGGCAGTGGGTTTTGCCTTGGCATCTGCTACAGCTGGATGTCTGGGTCGACGTCCACGTTTGCGTTGGGGGTTCTTCAGCTACAGAGGCTGGGGTGTCTGAGGCATGTGTTTCCCCTTGTCAGGGCCTCCGTTTCACTAGCTGCTGCTGATGTAGCTGGGACAGGTGTAATGTTGCTAGTGGAAGGGGCCTGATGGTGGCTTGCGAAACCAGGCAGGGTGGTGTTGATGCCCCTCAGCAACCCTGCAATGGAGGCCATGGTGGCAATGTGTGCCTGCCACTAGTACATGACCTCCTGGTGGTATTCCCTCTGCTGTCTTTGATTGTCTCCCAACATGGTAATTATCTGGCCCATCCTGTCCTGGGAGGTTTGGTATGCTCCCAGGACTTGGGGGATGTTTGCTTGGTCAGTGGAGTTCCTTGGGGGCCCCATCCTCTGCCCCACAGCATCCCTCTCATGCACCCTGCCCCCAGGAGCATATGCCTGTGTCACAGTGTACCCACTTGCAGTGTTAACAGGACCATCCTTGTCTGGGGTGTGGAGGTTAGGCTCAGGTCCCTGTACTGTAGGGCACACAATAATTTGAACAGTCCTTGGGACACAGGCTTGGGGGGTGAATGGTTGCCTGTGATGTTGATGCAACAGGGCTGGGGGGACTGATGTGGGCAGGGTGAAGCAGGGATTCATAGACTGACCAGGTGTCCCAGATGGGCCAGGTAAGTCGTCACTGTCCAGACATCCAGGCATGTTGTCATGACTGGGGCCTTCATCCTGAGGAGGGCTGGCAGTGTCTGGTATCTTCTCCCTGGTGGCCCTGGCAGGGTTACAAGTGGATGGAGTGAGACACAGAGTTCAGTTTACAAAGTGTGTTTGGTTGCCTCTTTGTCAGATTATATATATGGCGGCTTAACATGTTTCCCAGCAATGACAATGACAGATGCTGCACAGCATACCTTGGAGGTACATACAAGTCTGTGTCATGAGTTTCATACTCCATGTTGTGAGCTGTCATTTGTGTTGGGAACATATAGCATTGCGTATGGGTTCTGGTTCTGTCTGATACTTCACATGACTGTTCAGTTCTGTTGCCTAGTGAATAGTCAGGCTTGCTGGATATCACACAGTATGCCAGCACATTGGATCATGGTGTCCTAGTGGGAACACAGTATGTGAGTCTGCAAGGGTAATAGTCCTGTCTCTATATGCTGTGCATGTGTATGATCTTACTTTGCAAACCATGGTCAGTCCATTTGTGGCTTGGGTATATGGAAAAATGGCCAATTGGGTTAGTCACTGAGCTGTAGCTTTGTTTAGCCTAGGTTGCCATAGTGGTGTGCCATGCATTGCTGTAATTGGCATGTACAGGTCCTCAGTCGTACAATTTAGTTTGTTTAGCAAGTATGTATGCATGACGTGATTTGATGTGAACATTGCAGGTTTTCACAATGAAGGATTAGTGCATTCTGGCAGTCGTAGTGATTAGATTGGACCATAGTATTGGTGCCTTTGTCAAGGGCTGTGTGGGCATTTGGGCTGTGTGGGGTGGTGGCATATAGGGGAGGGGAATTAGGTGATTGGCAGGTAGTGTAGTGGAACATGCAGTTTAATAAGGAGTGTGGGGGTAAGGAAGCATGCAGGACACTACAATTGTGTGATATGACTGTTGTGGGTACTTGCCAGACTCCAGTTCCCCCAGGTATTCCAGTCAGGCCCTCAGGATGTAGTATTTCCAAGACCTTCTCCTCCCATGATGTGAACTGTGGGGGAGGAGGTGGGAGTCCCACCGCCAGTCTTTGTGCACAGCGATATGGTATCGTGATGCCATGGAACGCACCTCTTCCTGATATCCTCCCATGTGTGTGTATGGTTGTCTACTGAGTTGACCCTGTCGACTATTCTTTGCCATAACTCTATTTTCCTGGCTATTGAGGCTTGCTGGATCTGTGCTCCAAACAGTTGTGGCTCTACCCTGACAATTTCATTCACCATGACCCTCAATTTGTCGTTAGTGAAACATGGGCGCTTTTGTGGGGATATGGTAGTGGTTGTGTTGACGGTGTGTGGGGGTGTTTTGTGTGTAAGGGAGCTGTGTGGGTGATTGATGAGGTGTGGGTGGTGTGTTGTGTGGGATTGACGCTTCTTGTGAATGTGTGTGCTTGTTTTATGTGTTATGTGTTAATTGTGCTGGTATGTAGTGTGTAATGCATGTGGTGTGTGTGTATAGTGTAAGGGTGCTCTCTCTGTCTTATTGCCTGTAGTCGGAGTTTCAGATTGTTGTTTTTTTAGCAAAGGATTGTAGGTTGTGTGGGGGTGTGTTATATAGTGTAGTGTGTAGGTGTGTCATGTGTGTGGATGTGTGTCAGGTGTGGGGTATTGAAACAGTCCAATGTGGTCGTGTTTTCTGACAGTAGTGGGTTCTGACAACGGCGTCTTGAACCACCAATGGTTATCTGCCATGGATGACCGATGTGGTGATTTGTGAGTAGCTATCGGTTGGCTGGATTTGTGTCGGCCTGGCGGTGCTGGTGGTGGCACTGCCTCTTTCCCACCCTCCAGTGTCCTGGCGATTTCAGATTTTTGGCTATTTTTGGCGCTCTTCATGGTGTTTGTCGTAATATGGTGGTTGGATGACTGCTAACATGGTGGGCTTTTGGCGGCCGTCCCCGTGGCAGTCTTGCCAAAAGACCACCAAAGTCATAATTAGATCCTATGTGTTCCACCTGATTGTGCATTTGTTCTCAGATACTTTCTGAGTTTTTCTTCAGTGGCAATCATTAGTCAGCTAGTAGGTTCACTCTCAGTTGAGATCTTATCCTGTTCCACTGTTCCTGTGAGTTGCTCCTGCCATTCCACCAGTTTACTCTTCATCTATTACAATAAAGTTGAAATTCTGAAAGGCAACCCTGCTGTTGACACTATTCCAGAGCAGCTTGTGATGGCTTACTATATCACCATTCCTGGCTCAGCACAATCTTATCAACTAACTTTTGGAACACTAGTTGCTTTCAAGTGTCCTGTTCTGGTGTTGTCAGTGAATGTGTGCACTGTCCCACATCAGTTCACACAGCCTCATGGCGTCACCGCATTACATGCCAGTATCTTTATTTTTCAAGCTAAAGACACCTGTGATAGTAACTTCTAAAAGAAGATTTTGGAATGCGACTCACATACACACTGTGGGGTGATGCACATACAACTACAAATACACTGAACGTTGTTTTAAATATTGTGTGCAATTATACAGGGATATGCACACTACTTGAATCCTATGTTATCGATTGCCAGCTAACATATGGCCTAAATTCTAAACTCCAAAACCCAGCAGGTATATGTTCTGTTCTTTTATCTACTGTGTCAACTTTCTGAACCCAAATGTTGGAAATCAGGCTACTAGTTGAGGGAAGGTGAAACCCTACTCAAGCAGCAGCCACAATTTCTGGTAGGGTGAAGTCACAAGCAAACCCCAAATTATCCTGTGCTTAACCCTCTGGTATCTTGGCACAAAGTGGTCAGGGTTAACTTAGAGGCAATGTGTGAAGTATTACTGCAGCATTTCAAACATTCATAAATTGAAAATACAACACAAGAAAAACACACCAATTTTGAAAAATTTAGTAAAATGTAATGAATTATTTAACACCAAAACAACAAAGACCCAATCAGTATAACCGAAGATATGTAATTTTAAGGTTTTAGGGTAAAAGAGTGCCTAGCAGCACAAAACAGCAACTGTGGTTATCTGATCACTGCAGATTGGGACAAAGTCATACGTTCAGGCTGACCAGGAGGGAGAGGAGGCCATATACAAGGATCAGGTTAAGTTAACCGGACAAAGAATCTTAAATCCTGGTTGTGGAGTATTGAGAGATCCTGTGTCAAGAATGCATCACACAGCAAAGGTTCTAAGGAGTTGCTAGGCTGCAATGTGAGGTTCTGCATCCATCATCAAGGATGCTGTCAATGGGAGGCTTGAACTGTGAGGTTCTTTATCGCAGATGCATTGTGCGCTAGCAGTTCTGAAAAAGCTGAAGGTATGTGATGCAGTCCTGCATAGATGTCGAGGATGCCATGGATGAGGGCCTTGTGATGTGAAGGTCTGCATCTGGTATTTTAGAGCAGTAAGGTTTCACT
Organism: Pleurodeles waltl; assembly: GCF_031143425.1. Classification (NCBI taxonomy): domain Eukaryota; kingdom Metazoa; phylum Chordata; class Amphibia; order Caudata; family Salamandridae; genus Pleurodeles; species Pleurodeles waltl. The sequence goes on from NC_090438.1 coordinate 553,668,540, forward strand.
TCCTGCACACAAAAAACAATGCTGACTGTAATGAAGGTACCCTTGTACCATGGTGCAAGGGTGATGCTTTGGTGCTCGGCTGCTTTGAGTGCGCCAGTGCAAGGATGATATGATGCAGCGCAGCAATTCGCCTTGCTGCTTTACAATGCGTGACATAATAATATATCAAGGTGAGACAATACGTACACTTATGGCTTCTCACATTTCAGTTGTTTAAAACATTATGGACCTCATGACAACCCTGGCGGCCGGTGATAAGGTGGTGGGAATACCGCCAACAGGCTGGCGGTAACTAATGCCAAATTATGACCATGGCAGAAAGATCTCAGATAGACAGCCACTTTACCACACTGACCGACAGGGCGGAAACAACAGGCACCATGGTTGTAGCCTTTTCTGGGGCGATACCAATGACATCATAAGCCTGGCAGAAACACTGCAAAAGAGGGAAAGGACTCACCATTGGAGATAGAAGGAACAATAACGATTCCATGGAGCCCGAGATGCAAATCTTTCCTATGATATTTTATGTCCTGCTCCACCACGAACACCAACGACAGCGAAGACGACCATGGTGAGTATAGCCACCTAGCACACAGGGGAGGGGAGGTGGAAAAAGAGAGTGACACCCCCCCCCCCAACACCATACTCAGATGCAGTAAGAAAACATATTGACCCCGTACCCCTCAGGAATATTGCAAGGACAACACGAATAAATGAAAGTGAATGTAATAATATAAATACAGTAAAAATACGAATGTTAAATCTAAAAGTATATACATATGTACAGTTCAAGGAACACTGCCCAGTCCTCAATGTGCGTGGGCTAGGGCCACATGACAAAGCCCAAGGCCCCACTTGTCTCCTTCACCAACACAGAGAGAACACTGCAGGGACATCAGTTGAAAAATAGGCAGGCACCTCAGGGGGACAGAGAAACGGGGGGGAACATCAGCCGGCAGAGGATAAAACACCACTGATTCTGGAGGGGGCAACATGCCCTGTGCTTGGTCCTGGAGAGTACAATGAGACAGTCTCTCAAGTGGGTGACTTGCCCACATGCTCTGGAGGGGGCAACATGCCCTGTGCCTGGTCTTGGGGATTACAAGGAGACAGTCTCTCAAGTGGGTGACTTGCCCACATGCTCTGGGGGGGGGACATGTCCTGTGCTTGGTCTTGGGGAGTACAAGGCCACAATCTCTTAAGTGGGTGACTTACCCACATGCTCTGGCGGGGGCATCGTGCCCTGTGCTTAAGATCCTGGGTAGGATGGGGTGAGTGGGAGTCATACCCACTGGTTCTGGAGGGGGCATTGTGCCCTGTGCTTCTGATCCTGGGGAGGATGGAGTGAGTGGGTGTCATACCCACCGGTTCTGGAGGGAGCATTGTGCCCTGTGCTTCTGATCCTGGGGAGGATGGTGTGAGTGGGTATCATACCCACTGGTTCTGGAGGGGTTATCATGCCCTGTGCTTCTGATCCTGGGGAGAATGGGGTGAGTGGGTATCATACCCACTGGTTCTGGAAGGGGCATAGTGCCCTGTGCTTCTGATCCTGGGGAGTACAAGGTCACAGTCTCTCAGCTGGGTGTAATACCCACAGGATATGCAAGGGGCAGGCCGCACAAATAGCCCATGGAGGCAGGTCTACAGAACGTCCGCCGACGGTGATGGCTGTTCAGTGGTGGTATTGGTGCTGCTGCTGGTGGTGGTGCTGTTGCTGCTGGTTGTGGTTGTGGGGGGAGTTCCGGCCCATCCCATGCAGCCTCGGATGGCTGCACAACCATGGTTGTTGTTGGGGGCTCCTACTGAGTCCCAGCACCAGGCCCCTTGTCCTTCCTGCCTGCCTTCCTGGCAGCAGCTAGGGATGGATCCTTGCTCTTCTTGGCAAAAGTTGCTTAGGGACATTGGGGCAAGAAGAGGGAGAAGGTTTGGGAGTGGAGGAAGAGGGAGTGGGTGTGGGGGTGTCTGTCTGCTGTGTTTGGGTGCAGGTGCAAGGGCTGGATGCTGTTGTGAGGTGGATGGCCGTTGGGTGTCAGAGTGCTTGCGTTTGTATACCTTGGGAGGGGGGGACAGACACAGTGGGAGAGGACACAGGGGACGTGTGCATGGCTGTTGTAGTGGTGGCTGCCAGTGAGGTGTGTGTTCTGATAGGTGTGTTGGTGATGGCGGTAGTGGATGTGGATGTAGAGCATGCAGGTGTGAGTGTAGATGCAACTGGGACGGAGGTGGAGGATGAGGAGGAGGGGGCCACAGAGGAGGCAGAAGATGTTGGTATGTCTGCATCTGTATGGTGTTTGTGTGAGTGCCTGTGGGATGATGTGTGGTGCTTGTGTTTGCCTGTGCCAATCTTGTGTGTTGTCCTGTGTACATGCTCGTCTGCCTGTGTGCTTGGGATAGGTTGGGGTTGAGGGGAATGGGATTGGGAAGAAGAAGTTGGAGGGGGGAGGGGGGAAACAGGGACAATGGCTGCCATCAGAGAGGAGGCCAGAGCCTGGATTGATCTCTGTTGGGCTGCCAAGTCAGTGTGAATGCCCTCAGGAAATGCAGTCGGCTGTTGCATTTGGGGTCACAGCCCCTGGGTGGCATTCATAATGGTTGACTTCCCAACAGAGATGGATCTCAGGAGGTCGATAGCCTCCTCACTCAAGGCATCAGGGCTAACTGGGGCAGGGCCTGAGGTGCCTGGAGCGAAGGAGATGCCCACCCTCCTGGGTGAGCGGGCACAGGCAACTTGATAAGGGGCAGCTGGGAGGGAGGTGCTGGTACGGGTGTGGTGGCTGTACCTGTAGCTGGGGTGGTCACAGAAGTGTCCGCACCCACCAGGGAGTTTCCATTGGACGAGGTGTCCGAACTGTCCCATCCAGTCTCCGCCATGGTGCTCCCCTCTCCCTGCATCCCACTGGTGCCCTCACCATTGGTGGACTCTGCCTCCTGGGTCCTGTGGGATGCAGCTCCCTCCGTTGCTGGTGCCTCTGCTCCTCCGCCAGAAGATGCTAATGCACATAAGGACAGGATGACAAAAAAAAGGGGGGGGGGAGACTAAGGATACACTGGGTCAATGGCTGCACTAACAGCACCGTTGGCTTACATACCACCCTCACACACAGGGAACAGGCCTACACACTATGCAATACACTACCAGTAACAATGCTAGCCACCAGGGCATGGGGAAGGACACATACGCCCAACTGCAGCATACCTGGGACCCACACAGCCCTGCCCAGTAGTGGATGCCTACAAGTTAGGTAGGAGGAATATCACATCAGAAACCTTCCCAACATGGGACCTACTCTGCAATGTCAGGCCTGGCCTAGGGACACCCACAGACACATCCACCACCCAGATACCATCCCACCAGGCATCAGTTGTAATGCTGGGCATCGTACACACCCCCTTGTGGCTGCTGTGATGCCCTTAAGCGCCCATCCAGCTCAGGATAGGCCACCACCAGTATGCAGGCCATCAGGGGGGGTCAGGGTTTGACGGGCACCCCTTCCTCGTTGGGAGGCCATCCCCAGCTGGGACTTCCGTGCCCAGCGTCTCAGGTCCTCCCACTGTTTCCGGCAGTGGGGGCTTTGCCTGACGTAGACCCACAGGGTCTGCACATCATTGGTGATGGCACGCCATATACCCTTCTTTTGATGGGCGCTGACCTGCAGAGATATACACAGAGGGAAAGGTATTAGTCAGACCGTCCTGCTTGTTACGCTTATGGCCCACCATACCCCTTCACATCACCATTTGCACACACAGGGGCCAGCACACAAGCTGCACGCCACCCAGGGGATATCCACCAACCCCCACCACATGAGGCCTTCACACACACTACTCCATGCATTCCTGCCCCATGCATCGTGTTCACAGTGCACTCACCTGTTGGTCTGGAGGCCCAAACAGCAGTCCTTATTGGAGTAGGACCCCACCCACCAGTCGCTCCAACTCGGCCGAGGTGAAGGCAGATGCCCTTTCCCCAGTCACACTAGCCATGGTAGGTTCCAGACACAGGTCAAAACAGCACATGCAGTGTAGGTCTTCTCCTGTTGAAGGTCAGGTAACAAGTGAGTGAACAGATAGAAAATGGCGGTGACGTCTGCGGCGGTGCATACCGTCACCAACTGCGTACATCACCTTTGGCAACTGTACCCTATGGGGGCCCATATTATCCAATGAGGTGTTGCATGGGGGGTCCCGACCACCTCCCACAATGGCGCACAACGCCAGCGGAATTACCTCACTTCCACCTGTCCCTCCACACAGGACAGGCGGACGACATTTCGGGGGGGGGGCAGGCCCTGCATTATACTGCGTCACAGTTCACAATTGGACATACACTGGACAGGACAAATGCACTGTACATACATTCAAATTACATTTCAAATTAACATCATGTATTGTACTGTTGTGGCTACAATGTTCAGTTTGTGACCGGCTCCTCACTCTTTTGCCCCATAGATTGCTACCACTGTGGATTAATAGGAGATGGAGTCATACCCCCATGTACAGACCCCTGGGGGACTTGGCAACAATGGAGGACAGGCACATTATCCTCACCTACAGACTTGACAGGGCCACAGTCACAGAGCTGTGTGCCCAACTGGAGCCTGTCCTGATATCTGCTATCGTCACCCCACTGGGATACCCCCTCTTGTGCAAGTTCTATCAGTGCTCAATTTCCTGGCAACTGCTTCTTTCCAAGTGACAGTGGGCTTGGCAGCCAATGTTCTCAATAGTGCTGACCAGAGTGTTATCTGCCCTGATTAAACACATGTGCAGCTACATTGTTTTCCCCCAGGTGGAGGATTGGGCCACAGTGAAAGCTGACTTCTATGCAATGGGATATATTTGGGTCAAAATATGGAACATATATTGCATTTGTTCCCCCCAAGCAAAATAAACAGGTATTCAGAAATCAAAAGAGTTTTTATTCCATGAATGTCCAGGTGGTGTGGCTGGCGGGCCACTACATCTCCCATGTCAGTGCTAAGTATCCTGGGGCTGTGCATGATACCTTTACCCTGAGGAATAGCAGCATTCCAAATGTGATGGCCCAACTACAGAGGCACAGGGTGTGGCTAATATGTGAGCCCTGGTTCCCACCCAGTGGATGTTGGTGTATGGGTACATGGGATATTGTGTGGCTAAATGTTGTCCCTCCATATTTTGAGGTGACTCAGGTTACCCCAACCAATCATGGCTACTGACCCCTGTGAGGAATCCCAGGACAGGGGCAGAAGAACGTTACAATGACGCACATGGCCGTACAAGAAGGATAATAGAACGTACCTTTGGCCTCCTGAAGGCCAGGTTTCGGTGCCCCCATCTAACAGGTGGATCCCTGTGCTACTCACCCAAGAAGGTCTGCCAGATAATCGTGGCATGCTGTATGTTGCACGACCTTGCCTTGAGATGTCATGTGCCTTTTCTGCAGGAGGAGGAGGCTGGAGATGGCCGTGTGGCAGCAGTGGACCCTTTGGACAGAGAGGATGAGGAGGCAGAGGATGAGAATGAGGACAGCAGAACTGCAGTGATCAGACAATACTTCCAATGGCACACAGGTATGACAGTGTTACTCCATCTTTCATTGACATTTTCTTCTTTATCTTTGTCACTGGCAGGTTGTTATTTCTCACTTCTATGCCCACTGACTGTACCCTTTGGTAACTCATTTTGAAGATGTTGGTGCCCCACAATCACTCCTGGTGTTATCACTGCAGACAACTACAGGTCTTTCCAATGTGAACATTACTGTACAGTTGAATTGCAATGTTTGAACCTGGTTAAATGAATACATACTTAAATCATTGACGTACTCCATACCTGCATTTTTTCAAAGGGTGTTTATTTAAGTACTAAGAATTAGAGGGGCAAGTGCATTGGGCTGGGGTGATAATCGAGGAAAGTCCAGGGTATAGTTCCAGTCTATTGGTAGCACAGGTGCATTGTCCAAGGGGACATAGGAAGGGGAGCAATGGCAGTTCGAGGTGGACAGGGTGACAGAGTGGGACACAAGGGTGACAATCAGGACAGTCTCATTTCCTGGCTGGGGTCTTGGCAATAGTCTCTGGCTTCTGCCTGCATCACAGGGAATGTTTGCGGGGTGGTTCATCTTCTGCAGTGGAGGGGTGCTGGTGGCCTGTTGGTCCTGTGTCGGGGCCTCCTTTCCACTAGCGGCAGCAGAGGTGGAAGGCAGTTCAGATGTGTAGCTAGTGGCAGGGGCCCGCTATTGTGAGGCTGCTCCCTCATAATGTTGGCCATGTCTTCCAGCACCCCTGCAATGGAGACCAGCGTGGTGTTAATGGCCTGCAAGTCCTCCCTGATCCCCTGGTACTGTCCCTCCTGCAGCCACCTGTTCTCCTGCATGTTGGCCATGATCTGGCCCAGCGTATCCAGGGAGGGTTTGTATGCTCTCAGGATCTCGGTGAGTGCTACCTGGATAGTCGGTTCCCTGGGCCTGTCCTCCCCCTGGCACACAGCGGTCCTCCCAGCTTCCCTGTTGTCATGTGCCTCTGTCCCCGGAACTGTGTGCCCACAGCCACTGACCCCAGGTGCCTGATTAGGGGCGAGGTGTGCCCTGGGGTCCCTGTAGTGGTAGACAGACTGCTGATTGACGTGTCCTGGGGACAGAGGTATGGGTATACTGGGTGGGTGCTGTGGTAGTATTTCCTGAGGGGGAGGCTCTGTGGTGGTGTGTGACTGTGGCTGGGTTACCAACTGTCAAGAGGTCCCTGATGGTCTAGGTTGGTCATCCATATCCAGGCGACCAGAGTCGCTGTCATCACTGTGGGCCTCTTCTGTGGGGGGACTGGAAATTGCTGGCACCTCTTCTCTGCTGACATTGGCTGGGGTACCTGTGGGGATGTAAATGCAGTGTTATTGTTTCTGTGTGTGACATATTGTGAATCAGTGGGTTGCCCTCTTAGTTTGTATTCACCCTGGCAGCTTTCACTTGTGTGAGTTGGTATGTGGTGGGCTAGCTGATTCTCTCTAGTGTGCATGCTTTAGTGATAGGTGTCCATGCACGGCTGTGAGTGGTGTCCATGCATTGGTGGTGCATGCAGGGCTTGGCATTGGGATGAGTGAGATGTGATGGTGGGGTGTGTGGGAGGTAGTGGAGTGATGGGAGTGAGGGTGGGGGTATGGGATGGCATGCAGGTAGGGGGGTAGTAGTAATAGAGTTGACTTACCAGAGTCCAGTCCTCCTGCTACTCCTGCCAGGCACTCAGGATGCATGATTGCCAAGACTTGCTCCTCCCATGTTGTTAGTTGTGGGGGAGGAAGTGGAGGTCCACCGCCAGTCCTCTGTACAGCGAGTTGGTGTCTTGCTGCAGTGGAACGTACCTTCCCCCGTAGATCATTCCACCTCTTCCTGATGTCAACACTGGTTCTTGGATGCTAGCCCACGGCATTCCTCCACTATAGCGCCATGTTCCTAGCAATGGACATCTGCTGCACCTGTGCTCCAAACAGCTGTTGCTCTACCCAGACAATTTCCTCCACCATGGCCCTCAGCTCCTCCTCTGAGAATCAGGGGTGTCTTTGTGGTGCCGTGGGTGTTGTGTGAGTAGTGTGGGTGAGGGTGTGTAGGGTGATGTGTTGGGGTGTGTGTTGTATGGTGCGTGGGTGTTGTATAGGTGATGGTTGTGTGTGGCTCTGGTTTTGTCTGTGGTTGTGGTGTCTGTCTCATGCCAATGGTTTGTATTTGTAAAGGGTTGTGGGTACTTTGGGTATGTATTTTATAGTGGTGTGGGTGTGGTGTGTGTATGGGTGTCAGGTGTGTGTAATTTGAATTGACCAATGTGGTGTTGTTTTGTATGTGTGTGTGTATTTTGAGCGCTGCAGTATGTACCGCCAATGGTTTACCACCATTGAATGTCTGCCTTGGTGATTTGTGGGTCATAATGTGGTGGGCATTGTTCTGTTGGCGTACCGGTGTGGGTTTTGACACCGCCAGTTTATCACTGACCTTTGGTGTTGTGGAATTGTGTATGTGGCTGAATAGTGATGGATTGGTGTGTGTGTGTCATAATATGGTGAGTGGATGTCCGCCGCCTATATCTTGAACTATGATTTAATGTAGTTAACATCAAACATAGATATACATAGCTTTTCTACACTTAAAGATGGAAAATGAAAAGGTGAAAGTCTTATATATCTTCACAAACCAAGATGACAAAGAAGGGCTCATGTCAATTGAGAATAAACATGAACTAGATTGCTACAGCCATTAATGCACTCTAGTTTATCATGGTGCTTACCTTTGAGAACCTCACTTCCCAACTACTGCATTGATGTCTGCTAACGTCTAACTCAGTTGGTAGACTAAGTCATGCTTCGACTATCCTTTGGAATATTATTGTTGCTGGAGTCCTTTAAAGGGGTACACTATTCATGATAAACTTTAATGAACTAAAGGTGCATTGTTGATGTATAGTGTTATCTCTCATTCCTTGTAAAAACCTTGGATTACATATTTGTTTTGCCTTTCTAGAAATATTGTGAACTGCATTCAAAATTGTTCAAAGTAATTGAAGGATTAGGTTGGATACATATACTATTGCACTAACAGGCATTAGATCTTATACTGATATCTTCCTTTATATGTTCCAGGCAAATAATTTTAATTCACAAGAACAAGTTGCTGTAGAGTGTTGCACAACTCTAAAAGGAATATCATATACAGTATGTTATGTAGATCTGTTCAGAAGCACATGTAGCAATGTTGTTTGTTCACTCTCTTCAGGACATGAGACAAATCCTTACCAGGTCCAGGAGAGTGTGCTATGCAGTGATCTTTGATTTATTTAAATTCCCCATTTCATCTGTGGATTCAGGTATGATGTTTATCTTCTTTGGAGTGCGAGGTGAGCTCGAAGGAGCAGCATTGAAGTGCAGACAGTGTTGCCAGTACTTTTAGATGTTGGGATAGTACTAGAAACATTAGTGGGAGCTATTTTTTTGGAAAGTGGATCTCTAGGGCAGCTTGCTGCTGGTGGTTGAGCATAGCTTGTTGAAGGCTAATCTCCCTTGTCCTCTATTGACAGATCTGCTGCAAAGTTAATGGGGCAATATACTTAATATTTGCCTTTCTACTATATGTAATTACCTTTAAAATAGATTTCTGTTTTTAATATAATTTTTGTGGCATTTTTGTCAATACTTTTTTTATGTTATATCCTTTACAATTTTTGGCTCTCTTGTAATGTAGTTTGATAATTAGGTTAATCTAACCTATTACTAATTCAAACAATTCCTAAGAGACTAATATGTAAATACTACACTCACCAGGTTTCTCTGCTCCTCTTGTTTTTGCTCCAGCATCAATGCCTTCAGTGATAATGATATTAATTATAGAAAAGGCTTGTTCTTTCCAAGGTGTTGGTTTGAGTTCTGGCAGTGGTCCTCCTTCAGGCTCCCTCTTCAATGTTTTGCCAGCAAGTACCATCCTCACTTTTTTAGATCTTGGAAGTGTTTGTGAAAATCTTCCGCAGCTCTTGGATGGTATGAACCTGTATTACGTTTTTTGAGTAATTTGAGTTCATATTTTTCTATGGATATTTGCAAAGGTTTTGTGGATCAACTGTCTCATCAGACGAGCTTTATCTTTCACCACTTCCGCTGCTAAAATTTGGCATTCAGACTCACTGAATTTATATTTACTAAGTCTTTCAGAAGAAAGTGTAAAGATATCTGAAAGAGAGGTAGAGGAATGGCAAGTACTTTTCCTAATATAAAGTGGATTGAAGTGGATTGCAATGCTATGGCTTCCATTGGCTCTTTGTTTGCCAAATGCAGCCCAGAAAAGTAGCAGATGTAGTACTTTGCTACTTCCAAATGTTTTCCAAACAATGATGGGCTCTCTAATTCCATGGAAGTAATTTTGGCACATTTAAATGACAAAATGTCTCTTTAAATGTTGTTTCCTATTTTTCTTGCAGGCATTTTTTCTCATCTGTATTACTGTCAGAAATATCTATTGTGGAAAAACTGCATCTGAACAAATCAAGTGCCATAAAAACTTACACATTCAAAGCACTACCTCGGGGCTCTAATTTGAGTGATTTTTTTGGGGCCTGAATTATTTTTACACCAATTATTGGTAAAGTTTGGTGTGATTTTACTATACCTGATTAATTGCAATTCTGTGTAACTTCAGACCAGACTTAAGAAATATCTCAGAAGCAGTCCCAAAATATAAAGAATAGATTAAGACTTCTCTAAATAAGACTATCCCATTTAGGATCCATAAAACTACATAACAGTTCAAAAGTTCTCCTTGGTTTTATTTTCTTTTGCTGAAGATCAAGAAGGAGTGCAAAAAATTAGAAAGGAAATGGAGAAAGCCATACAACTCTAGGAGCCAATTTGGAGCTTAAGAAGGTTTAAAAAAATATAGGTGGACATTACAACCCTGTCGGTCGGTGTTAAAACGGCGGTAAAACCACCAACAGGCTGGCGGTAAAAAAAATTGAATCATGACCCTGGCGGAAACCGCCAACATAGACAGCCACTTTAACACTCCGACCGCCATGGTGGTGCAAACAAACGCCGTGGCGGTAACCGCCAACAGACAGGCGGAAGACAAGGTTCTGCCCACTGTATTACAACAGGCCAATCCGCCACCTTTTCCGGGGCGGATTCACCATGAATAAAAACACGGCGGAAACAGGACTTGGAAGGGAAAACGCTCACCTCTACACACCCCATGAGGAACTAGGACGCCATGGAACCCGAACTCCAGATTCTCCCAGCCTTTACCTTCCAGCTCCTCTACAAGGAACAACAAAGACGGCAGCGAAGACCATGGTGTGTACTGCACCTACGACACAGGGGAGGGGGGAGGGAAAAAAGAGTGACACACACACGCAACATGCAACACTCCCATCCCCACCCTCACCCACTACAACACAAACACAAGTGCATGTAGATACATTACATTTACAACCTCCAACAACCCCTGGAAGAATGCAAGGACAAAAGGAAATCAGTCGAACGTTTGTAATCTATTCAAATAAAGTAATCAAAAACATATATCTACATATTTACACTATAAACAAATATATACAACAAGAATACAAGTCCAAGGTATTCCACCATCATAGTCCGTGGACCACTGGGCCCAAAATGCATGGGCGAGGCCCACACTCACTACTCGATCAAAACGGAGAGAACACTGCTGGGGCATCAGATTAAAATAAAACAGGCACCTCAGGGGGAAGGGAAGGAGGGGCCCTCAGCCGGCTGAGTGCACGACACCAGTTCCACGAGGGGGCTCTATGCCCACTGCTGTATCCTGGGTAGTGCAAAGCCACAGTCTCACAAGTCTTTCCAGTGGGTGGGTTGCCCACTGCTGTATCCTGGGGAGTGCAAAGCCACAGTCTCCCAAGTCTTTACAGTGGGTAGGTTGCCCACTGCTGTATCCTGGGGAGTGCAAAGCCACAGTCTCACAAGTCTCGCAAGTGGGTGGGTTGCCCACTTCTTTATCCTGGGGAGTGCAAAGCCTGAGTCTCTCAAGTGGATAACAGTCTCCACTGGTTCTGGAGGGGGCCTGGTGCCCAGAGTGCTTCATCCTGCCAAGGACAGAGGTAGTGGATGTTAATCTCCACTGGTTCTAGAGGGGGCCTTGTGCCCAGAGTGCTTCATCCTGCCAAGGACTGAGGTAGTGGATGTCTTTCTCCACTGGTTCTGGAGGGGACCTTTTCCCCAGAGTGATTCATCCTGCTCGTAGCGTTGGAAGCTTTGGCGCTCATTGGCCTGCGGTGCTGGTGGCGGCGGTGTCCTGTTCAGCAGTGCTTGAGGCGGCGGTGTCCTTGGCAGCGGTGCTTGTGGCAGCAGTGTCCTGTTCAGCGGTGCTTGTGGCAGCGGTGTCCTGTTCACAGGGGTGGTGGCGGTCTTGTCCGCCATGCAGGTTTTCACAAATTTGCCTGTTTTTCTGTGCCCCTTCCTCACCTTGGATGGTGGAGCAGCTGTCTTCCCACTCCCAACTGTACCCCTGGGAGAGGCTTTGGTGGTAGATGTTTTGCCTCTCTCCTGCCGGGCACTGGCCAACTTTTTGTGCTTTTGAGGTGGGGGACTGTCCATGGTCTGACTCCTTGGCACACTGGCTGCCCTGCTGTTTGGCGCACTACAGAAGCCGGTTACTACTGGCACCACTTTTCCCGCAGATGTTGTGGCTGAGGTGCTGGGTTGGGAACTGGAGAGTCCGGCCCTAGGAGACTGACGGGGTGGGGGAGGTGAGGGAAAGAGGTCAAGGTTGGACAGGAAATGTTTTTTGGACACACTGGGACGGGTAGATGGAGGGGGTTTGGGAGTGGAGGAAGAATTAGTGGTTGGAGGAGTTGTACGTTTGCTGACTTAGGGTGAAGGTGCATGGGCTGGAGGCTGTCATGAAGTGGATGGCTGTTGGGTGGGTGTGTGGCTGCGTTTGTGTACCTTGGGAGGTGTGCTCACAGACACACTGGGAGAGGACACAGGGGATGTGTGAATGGTAGTGGGGGTGGTGAGTGCACGTGAGCGGGGTGTGGTGGTGGGTGTGCTAGTGATGGAGGTAGTTGCTGAAGATGTAGTGCATGCAGGTGTGAGTGGAAACGAGACTGGGAGGGAGAAGGGAGACGAGGAGGAGGGGGACACAGTAGAGGCAGTGGATGTTGGTATGTCTGCATGTGTGTGATGCTTGCGTGAGTGCCTGTGGGATGTGTGGTGCTTATGTTTGCCTGAGCTTCCCTTGTGTGTTGAGGTGTGTGCATGCTGGTCTGATGGTGTGCTTGGGATAGGGTGAGGTACAGGGGTTTGGGTCTGGGTGGAGGAAGTTGGAGGGGAAGGCTAGAGAAATTGACAATGGCTGCCATGAGGGGCTGAGGCCAGAGTCTGAAAAGCTTGCTGTTGGGCTGCCTGACCAGAATGAATGCCCTCCAGGTATGCATTGGTCTGTTGCAACTGCCTCTGTACACCTTAGATGGCATTCAAAATGGTAGACTGCCCAACAGTGAGGGACCTGAGGAGGTCAATGGCTTCCTCATTGAGGGCAGCAGGGCTGACTGGGGCAGGGCCTGAGGTGCCTGGGGCGAAGGAGATGCCCACCCTCCTGGGTGAGCGGCCACGGGGCACACGCTGAGGGGCTGCTGGGAGGGCAGTGCTGGTAGGGGGGGTGGCAGCTGTACCTGTAGATGTGGTGGGCACAGAGGGGCCCGCCACCACAAGGAAGCTCCCATCAGAGGAGGAGTCTGTGTCGCTGGTCTCAGCTCCTGTCCCCACCGTGGAGCTCCCCTCGTCCTCCGTCCCACTGGTGGCTTCTGACTCCGTTGTGTCGCCCTCCAGGGCCATGTGGGATGCAGCTCCCTCCTGCTCCGGTGGCACTGCTCCTCCACCTGATGATGCTAATGCACACAAGTACAGGGAGACCACAAAAAGGGGAGGGAGACAGAAGAAAGACATGTTGAATGCATCCAATACCGCTACCGTTGGCGGAAACTACAGACAAAGAATCCCCCTGCACTACGCTGTGCACTTTGAGTTCCCTAATTAATCACAGGGACATGGGTTACAATGCCCGATTGCTGCACAAAAGGAAGTCACAGGAGCCTGACTAGGTGTGGTTGGCTATGAACACAGGTGGGGTGGGGTGCCACTGGGCCTGCCTTAAGAAGGGACCTTGCCTACTAAACTCGTCCTGGACTGATGGGACACATGTGGCCTTGGTCCCCCCCCGCAGGAGTGAACAGGTGTACAGAAACTGGAAGAGTTACCATTCTATGAATGTGCAGATGGTGTGTTTGGCTGACCAGTACATCTCCCATGTGAACGTCAAGTTTCCTGGCTCAGTGCATGACGCTTACATTCTGCGGAATAGCAGCATCCCTTATGTGATGGGCCAACTCCAGAGGCACCGTGTGTGGCTATTAGGTGAGGGCATGGACCCAATACAGTGTGACTAGGTGTCTGGGTCTGGGGATGTCCCTAAGAGTTAGTGTGTGTTTAACAGTTGTCCCTGGCCATTTGCAGGTGACTCTGGCCACCCCAACTTGTCATGGCTACTGACCCCAGTGAGGAATCCCAGGACAAGGGCAGAGGAATGCTACAATGAGGCACATGGGCGATCTAGGAGGATTATAGAGAGGACCTTCGGCCTCCTGAAGGCCAGATTCCGGTGCCTCCATATGACAGGTGGTTCCCATTCAACTCACCAAAGAAGGTGTGCCAGATCATCCTGGCCTGCTGTATGCTTCACAACTTGGCTTTGCGACGATAGGTGCCTTTTCTGCAGGAGGATGGTCCAGATGGAGGTGTTGTGGCAGCTGTAGAACCTGTGGACAGTGAAGACGAGGAAGCAGAAGAAGAGGACATAGACAACAGGAAGACGGTGATCCAGCAATACTTCCAGTGAGACACAGGTAAGAATACAACACTGCCTGCTACGTCTGATTTAATTCTTCTACCTCTCATCTGTCTGTCACTTTCACCCAGTGTATGGACCCTGAGTTGTCACTTTCCCTTTCATTTTCACAGATGTGGGTCCCACTGTGTGATATCTGCTTTGTTTCCTCATGGACTAGAGCTGTGTGACATAGGAATGTTGACATTACATTGGATACAGCATTTTTCCACAGTTATTGCAAATACACATTTGTGAAAGCACAGACTGACTCCAAATTGTTTTGTGATTTAAGGGTGTTTATTTAAGTGCAAAATAGTGGAGGGGGTTGTAAAATGGTCAGGGGTGATGGTGGAGGAATGTCCATGGCAGAGTCCAGTCTTTTAGTCTCACAGGTGCATTGTCCAAGGGGGCACAGGAAGTGGAGTTAGGGCAGTTTAAGTATGGACAGGGTGACAAAGTGGGACAGAAGGATGACCATCAGGGTGGTCTTATTTCTTGGCGGGGGTCTTGGCATTGTTCTCTGTCTTTGTCCTGGATCTCAGGGACCGCTTGCGGGGTGGTTCTCCATCTGCAGGGGGTGGGGTGCTGGAGTCGTGGTCCTGTGGCGGTGCCTCCTGTCCACTAGCGCCGGCGGAGGTGGTGGGCAGTTCATCGTCCAGGCTACTGTCAGGGGCCCCTTGTGGTGCCATAGTGTCCCTCCTGGTGTTGATGAGTTCCTTCAGCACCCCTACAATGGTGCCCAGGGTGGAATTGATAGATTTGAGTTCCTCCCTGAACCCCAAATACTGTTCCTCCTGCAGCTGCTGGGTCTCCATGAAACTTGGCCAGTACCGTTGCCATTGTCTCCTTGGAATGGTGGTAGGCTCCCATGATGTTGGAGAGGGCCTTGTGGAGAGTGGGTTCCCTGGTCCTGTCCTCCCCCAGTCGCACAGCAGCCCTCCCAGTTCCCCTGTGTTCCTGGGCCTCTGTCCCCTTAACCGTGTGCCCACTGCCACTGCCTCCAGGTCCCTGGTGTTGTTGGGTTGGTGGGTTAGACTGGGTTCCCTGTAGTGGTGGACACACTGCTGCTTGACGTGTCCTGGGGACAGAGGTATGGGTCCGCTGGGTGGGTGCTGTGCTGGTGTTTCCAGAGGGGGGATGCTCTGTAGTGGCCAGTGCCAGTGTGAGAGGAACCGACTGTCCTGAGGTCCCAAATGGGCCGGGCTGGTCATCTAGATCCAGTTGGACAGAGCTGCTGTCATCACTGTGGGCCTCTTCTGTGGGTGGAGTGGACATGTCTGGACCCTCCTGTCCGGTGACGTTGGGTAGAGGTCCTGCAGGGGTGTAAAGGCATGATTATTGCATCGGTGTGTGGCATGGTGTGCAATGGGTGGGTGACCCTGTACCCCAGTGCTTGCATTCTTGTGTGGGACCTTGTGTGATAATCGTTTAGGGGGGGTGTATGGGTATGTTCAGTGGACATGCTTTGGTGATGGGTGTCCATGCTTTGGTATTGCATGCAGGGCTTGGGATGTGTGTTTTGTGATAGTGGGACATGTGTGAGGAGTTAGAGTGATGGGGTGAGGGCGAGGGTGGGGTATGTGTTAGCATGCAGGTAGGGTGGGGGATATGGTAGTTTGACTTAGCAGAGTCCATTCCTCCAGCTACTCCTGCGAGGCCCTCAGGATGCAGAATAGCCAAGACCTGCTCTTCCCATGTAGTTAGTTCTGGTGGAGGAGGTGGGGGTCCGCCGCCAGTCCTCTGAAATGCAATCTGGTGTCTTGAGACCACGGAACGCACCTTTCCCCGTAGGTCGTTCCACCTCTTCCTGATGTCATCCTGTGATCTTGGGTGCTGTCCCACGGCGTTGACCCTGTCCACGATTCTGCGCCATAGCTCCATCTTCCTAGCTATGGTGGTGTGCTGCACCTGTGATCCGAATAGCTGTGGCTCTACCCGGATAATTTCTTCCACCTTGACCCTGAGCTCCTCCTCAGAAAACCTGGGGTGTCTTTGCGGTGCCATGGGGTGGTGTGGGTGATGTGTGGGGTGGTGTGTATTATGAAGTGTGGGGTGATATTTAAAGGTGTGTTGTGTGAGGTGCGTGGATGTTGTGTGAGTGATGATGTTGAGTGCCTCTGTATGCTGGTGTTGTCTTTGCTGTGCTGTCTCTCTGACCTTCGTCAAAATGTTTGGTCGTAGGGGTTTGTGGGTGATGTGGGTGTGTGTTTTATATTGTATTGGATGTGTGGGAGTGGTGTGTGTATGTGTATCAGGTGTGTGTATTTGGAATTATCCAATGTGGTAGTGTTTTGTAAATGTGTGTGTTTTTTAGCACATGTGTACCCCCAATGGAATACTGCGGTTGAAAGACCACCGCGTGGATTCGTGGGTCGTGATAGTGTCGGCGTATTCCTGTTGGCGTGAGGGTGGAGGTTTTGTTATTGTCAGTTTATCACTGACCTTTGGTGTGGCAGACTTGTGTGGGTGTCTATATTTTGGCAGATTTCGAGCTGTGGGTCATAATAGCGTGGCGGAATTCCACGGCCGCGGTGGTGTGTTGGCAGTCTTCTGCACAGCGGTAAGCAGCTTTTACCGCCAATGTTGTAATGACCCCCCTAATCAGGAATCTAGGAGAACTCAGGTATCATATTATGCATCCAAAATAGATAAGGAGTCCAATTCAGCCACAGAAATGTTTGAAATAGATAAATCTTTCATAGACCCCTCTACTAGAATGGGCTTGCTTTCCCCTTCAATAGTACGTTCTAATGACTTGGCAACATTTTCTTTAAAAAAGTCTCAAACATTTTGTGTCTGTCTGATAGAACAAAACAGTCACAATTGCCTGTTCCATCATGGAACCCTAATCCCTATGGGAAGCACTTTCATTCTTCCCCTGGATAAGAGAGGACGACCTAAAGGTTTTACTTAACTCGGTCAAAAGAGGCTCAGCGGCTCACCCTGCTCATTTATCCACCATGAAATAAGGGGCCAAGAATTTTTTTCTAGTATTGTTAGAGTTATTAAATTTCTCCCTACAATGTGGAGTAGTTATGTCCCCTTTGAAAAAATCAGGCCCTCATATTGAGTTTGGCGAGTGGCGGAGGCCGCCCACCAAACTCTTTAGGACGGAAAACGGCCACTCCAGTTTTTCGTCCACTGGCCTTCTATGAGTTTCTCACAGGGCCAGCAGGAAACAGGCCACACCATTGATGATGACTCGTAATCGAGGCAGTGAAAAGTGCGATGGGGCCCCCAGCACCCCGTCTCCACCAGCCTTTGCATGGCTATGGGACCACCATGCAAAAGCCAGTGGAGAGGGGACTCATAATCACCAGGGCAGCGCGGCTTGCAGCACTGTCCTGGAGGATTAAGACCACCGGCACTGCCAGGCTGTCCACCAGTGGCAACCTGGCAGTGCCGACTGTCGGACCGTGAGACCCCGCCACAGCCATAATGTGGAGGCCGGACTGCTGCTTTGGCGGCGGTCCGACTGCCACCATGAGTCTAGCGGTCCCAGGACCGCCAGACTCGTAATGATGGCCTCAGTGGTAAAGCAACTGTTAAAGAAACCCACCTTGAATCCGCATTTAGTGCTTATTATCAGGTGTGAGGAAAGTGCTGTAAAAACATGTCAATCATCATCTATCATCATTCTCAGAGGTGAATTATATCTTACACCCCAAGCAAACAGGATTTCGGCTGAAACACAATGCAGAGTCTGCAATTCTTGCAGTCATCGAAAATCTCAAACAGATCCTCAATCAAGGGGACACACAGCAGATATCTTGCTTGATCTAAGTGTGGCTTTTGACACTGTACCCCATTCGGTGTATGTAAAGAGACTTGAAAGTGTAGGTGTAACAGACTTAGCATTACAGTGGCTCTTGTATTTTCATGAGGGCTAGAGCTTTCAGATCTTTAAAAAGCCATGTTATTCTGACATGTTCTTTGAAATAGTAAGTTCTCCAGGGCTACTCATTGAGCCCTACATTATTCAGTCTCTATCTGCACCCAGTGGCAGAGATCATGCAATACTACGGTCCCTCAATAGTATTGTATGCAGATGATACTCAAATAGTAATTTCCTTTGCCCCGGAATATCAATCAAAATCACATCAACTTGGAGCTTGTCTAAAGGATGTGCTGATTGGATGGCAAATTGTTGCTTGAAACTCAATGGAGACAAAACTGGAAGTGTTGGTAGCCGGTAATGGTTTTAACTATTGGTCTATGGTTAGCAGGCCAAAATCCTTGGGTAGTGTTCCTATCCCAAAAAACATAGTAAAGAGTTTGGGCATTTGGCTGGCAATAAACTTTCTGTTGAAACACAGGTTAGGAAAAGAGCTGCAAGTTGCTATTACATGTTGAGAGTGCTTAGAAAAATATTGAATCTTCTTCCTCTTTCCTCCGGGAGATCCATCATCCAAGCACTTATTTTTCCATACCTTGCCTATGGAAACACTCTTTATCTTGATTGTCCACAATATGCTGAAAGAGGACTGCAGGTGGTACAGAATGTGGCTTCCTAGCAGTTGTTGAAGATCCCAAAACATTATTCAGTTTTGAGTGTATTACCCCATTAAACAAAGAATCCAATTCAAAGCCTTCCATATATAGCCCACAGCACATACTATCAAAAAGCCCCCAAGCTCCTATGGCACCTGGTGCAGCTGTACATTCCCACACGGATGTTTAAATCCTCAGCCTCATTCAGTGTGGTAGTACAAAATATTCAGAAGGCCAGAAGTTGGAGGTTGTTCCTTTTTTTACCATTTCCCAACATAGTGGAGCTCCTTACCTATTACGATTTGTAAGACTGAAAATATCAATATTCAGGAAGATGTTGAAATCCTGGCTGTTTGACTAAAATTGGTGACATTGATCTGTTCTGTTATTTTAGGCCTGGAGGACTTATGGGTAGCCATGCCCTCTACAAATGAATAGAATAGAATAGAATAGAATAGAATAGAATAGAATAGAATGACCAGACTCATAATCGGGGCACAAGGGGTAGATGAAACAAGATGGTCCAACAGACATTATTAAAAACTGCCAAACTAGCTCTAGACAAAGTAGTAGACATCGCAAAGGGATTCAATAGCACCACATACTACAATGAAGAAATGTCACTTGTACTACAACCACAATATGTTCACAAAGCTCAGGCATGTAGTGTGTCAAGCAAAAAAGGAAGGGTCAAACCTATGCAAGAAAGAAAGCAAAACAGCTTAGACTTTTTTTGATGTGGCAGAAGTGGGAATCACTTCAAAAATGCGCAAACATGTTCTACTATGGACTAGGAAGAAGAACATCAAGCTCAAAAGTTTACAAGAGTTACTCTAATGTGTCTTATAGGAGAACTGTGAACACTGAGGATGGCCAGGACATATGGAAAGGGAAGTTGAACTTGAGTGAAGAAAATATTGTTCTGTGTGTTCAAGAGGATAGTGTTTCAAACATTGTATGGGATGAGAATGATAGCTCTGTTGTGTGTGTTGGTGGAAATACAACTGTAATATAGGATGGGTACAATTGATGTTCCTGTCAGGATGATGGTTGATTCGGTATGCATGTGTTGTATCCTGACGAGGGATGACGCTCAACCTCGCTTAGCATGCTTCCACCAATGGAGCCACTTCCCCAGCCAGTATGGCTGCCACAATGTCACACAACATTAACAGTGGATGCAGAGACTCTCTCATAGAGAGTGAGTGTGCGATTTGGATCAGTGTACTTCAGTGGCAGGTGTCTCGAGCCCCTGCCATAATTCCAGCACCAACCATGTTGCTCTGCTGAGACCCTTGCCTACACAGGAGCCCAACTCCCCACTATTAAAATTGAGAAACTCTTAACTACTATATTAGGGGAGATGCAGGAGCTAAAACAAAATAAAAATTAGCTGGTCTGGTCCTTGAGTGGTAAGACTGAGAACATGGACAAGAAAATCAATTCTTACTCAGCTAAATTGGAGGAAGTGAAAACACAGGTCCCTGTTTTGGAAGACATTGAGGGAGAGCTTGTGTCAGTAAATGATTCACAGGCCAAGGAGCTTAAATCAATTAACCTCCAACTGGAGGACTGGAAGAACTGCATTAGGAGATTGAATCTGCATTTTGTGGGTATTTCCGATAGAAAAGAATTGGCATCCTGGAATTTAAAGAATATCTCACAATTACGAAAGTTTATTGTGTTCCATTCAAGGAACATGCTGAGGCCACACAGCCATACACACTGTTAGTGAACTTGGAGTCTTTAGAGTTCAAGAAAAGCTTATTTTCCAAACAATAAAATAACAAAGTGTCAAGTCTCCAGAGGGCTTCAGTTTCTAGGTCTTTCGAGATTTGACTTTTGGGATCAAGGTGCCAGAATGAAGTAAGGTTTATGATTCCTCCATTGAAAGCAGAGGGGGCTCAGGCTCTACTAAAGTAGCCAACAAGGCTAAAGGTGCTCTTTAGCAGAGGCATCAAAAAAGTACCTGCATGGGGAGTGGTGAAGCTGGAACTAGGGCACAAAGTGTAGCTTGTTTACAAACCCTTTGTGCCGCCATAGTGGTGGTGCAGAACAGTCCCCCACACCGTGCCACATTTACAAACTGGCACAATGGTACAATTTCAACAGTTTGTAGACCCTTGTGCCACATTATACCTGCGCCAGGTATAATTTATTTAACGGAGGCGTTCCCCCGCTCGGAGGCCCACCAGAATGGCGCAGTGAAATCTACAAGATTTCACTATGACATTCTAGCATAATTTTTAATGCCGGCTCAAGGGTAGGCACTACAGTGACGCTAGGCTGTTTTCAGTGTTTAACTGGACCTCCTCGCACTTTGCTGGACTAGCATTAAAAATGTTGATGATAGTCCAGCAAAGCGCCACAATTGCACCAGCAATTCCGAAACAGCTGTGCTAATTAGGGCCATGATGCGCTATATTGTAAATACAGTGCTACCACGATGTCGTTAAGGGGGCACAGGGCGGCACAACCAAACTGGCACATCAATCAATCAATCAGTAATTTGTTAAGTGTGCTACTCACGGAGGGCATAGTCCAGTCTTTTGCTGACGACATCGTGGTTGATGCACCAGATTGTTGTAAATGAACCCCATTGTTTTTTCAGTGCATCACTTTTTGTGATGCACCATCTGCGCAGAGTGTAGGCTCACATCTACAAAGCCACGCAAAACCACTTTGCGTGGCTTTTCATGGCGTTGTAGATATTGTGTAAGGCAGCGGCATAATGAAACTGGAGGGGGGCCCTCCTGCAAAGGACATGGAGGGCCCCCTCAGGACTCACTCAGGCTAGATCCTGTGCTGAGGTCCCCCCCCACACATTGCCGGGGCTGTGGGTGCCTTTGTTACGCCACGATTGTAAGGTAACAGCGCAAGTCACTGGGTTGCCTTACACTGAGTCATGGAGGCCTTTCATGGGCTTTGGGGTGGGTTTTTCCATGCAACACCTGTGGGTTTTGACACATTCCAAGATTTACAAGTATCTGTAAACCTGGGAATGCATCAAAATCTTACGTCTCCCCATGAGAGTCACAACGAGGAGAAATATCTTTGAAAAACATTTTAAATGGGGGAAATTTTAATTGTTTCCAAGCCTCGGAGCTGAATCAGAGCAATCCTAAGGCTAAGCAAAGGAAACTAACAGTGGTGCAAGCTACAAATTGGTTAAAGGACAAGGTAGGTCTTTTTGCCCACTAATGCAGACTGAATCCTGGCCTAAAACAGAATACGTTGTTCTCTGCCTGGTTCACACGGCCTCCAGGATAGAAATAGAGTATTTTGTACCTCTGATTCCATGCCAAATGTAGAAGCTACCGATATTCCTAATTGTTTTTCAGCTCATATAGCAACCAGCATAGAAGTCCTGATACTATCTATACCTACCCCTATGTACAGATGGTCTCTTAATAAAGCCCTACTCCTGAAGAACGTTTTTGAAAGAGATAGGCAACAGAATTCAACTTTTTTATTGAAGAATAGAGATTCTGCATCACCAGAAATCATTCGGGAGGCTTATCAATCAACATTGAGGGGTGAGATTATAGTTTATAAAAGTGCCCCGAGAAAGATAGAGAGTGAGAAATTATTAAGTCTCTAAAGGGCGCTCCAAAATGCTGAAGTGACCCTTGCTAGGAGAATATTGAAGGTATTAGCTGATCTAGTGGCTGTAGATCAGAATGGATTTGTGCCCACAAGTCAATTGTTCTCAAATGCACGCTTCCTAATTGAAGCAGAGGATGAGGAGAGGTAAGAAGTTTCTTGACGGTCAGCAATATTTTATTTATTATACGGAAACCACTTTAGGAGGGAGAACTGAGAACACTGTAAAGCAGCACGTTTTAGAAAGATAAAGTTAAAGTGAACGCAAGTGGAATTTTGCTTAGGAAATGTGGTTGGGTTTTTGGTATGATTGCTTGAACCTATATTTTCAGAAAGGAAATTAATGCATGTGTTATCCAGAAAAAAACGAAAAATAAAATAAAGGAGAATGGCTGTTCGAGGTTCACAGTTTATGATTATTAGCATGGATGACTGGAGGGAAATCTCACAACGTGATGTAGATGGGCTCCAACATTTTACAGATTACATATGGTAGAAAACTGACTCATTTGGTTGGCACGCCTTAACTTTGAAATGGAGTACCACACTTAGCACAGTTTGTGTGGCTAACTGTGGGTTTCATTTGCTTGGATGGTTGGAATTAAGGAATTTGAATATACATTCCAAGAAAAACAAATAGGTGCTACATATGATTAACTGTATGACAGCTATAATATAAGGGTTCCATTTAAAACACATTTGAAAATGAACTGGAAATCTATTTAACCAGGATGGTATTAAAACAACAGAACATTTGGAATGGTTGTTGAGGCTTGTCCCAGCTCATAAGGTTAATGATTTCCATAGGATGTGCTTGGACATCACCAACTTAAATTCTAGGATTTGGGTTGATAGGCATCCCCCGCTGAACATTAACAAAATGGTGGCCTTTTTAAGAATGCAAAAGTATTTACTACACTTAATATGGTTCCTTACTACCATCAACTGGTGTTTCATAAAGATTGTTTAGAAATTTGCCAGGTTTGGTGTGCTTTCAGGATGATGTACTGGTTTACAGAGTTGGCAATGAAGTGTGTGATCAGAAGCTTGCCCAGGCTTTATGTATACTAATTGAAAAGAATATAATGCTGAATGAGCAAAGGTGCCAATTCTATTTATTTACTGTAGATTCCACAAACTATGTTATTTTTGCTTAACAAATTTAACCAAAGGAGCATCTGGAGAGAACAATTACTGGCTGTTCTGCACCTGAGAAAAATAAAAAAAATGCATTATTCCCTCAATGAGCTAGAATGCTATTCTTGCTTTATTAATAATTTCTTAAATTCATAATTTACAAAACTAGGTTAAAAAGTTGAGTGTAGTCTGTTTGGTATAATGTATGTGATGAGGAATTCCATCACGTCATTAATAAAATTACAAAAGATGATTCTTTTAAATTGTTTTATACATGGAACTCTAGCATTGGTGTTTTTGATACTAATTTATGTGGCTTGGGGGCCTTGTTACTGCAAACTGGAAATGTTAAGGGTGAAGTAGTAGGTTTTTCCTTGTGAAGTTTGAGAGAAGCAGGGCAAATATTCTTTCACTAAGTGTGAATCCTTAGCATGCTGGTGGAAGAAATCATTTTAAAAGCTATTTATGGGGTACAAAGTTTAAAACTCACCCCAACTACAAATCTCTGGTGAACCTGATAACATCCAAGAGTGCCAAGAAAGATATTCCTAGGATTTCCAACTGGCAAAACAGGTTGTGGAATTTTTGTTACCAGGTAGAGTATATATATTTTTGTTAAGGTTGCAGGACAGTGTGGAATCAGAAGATGAAATAGAGAAGAAGAATTTTGTAGTTTGGTCATTGATAACAGCCATTCAAGGTGCCATTACAGAGTCAGAATGGAGAGATGACATGAGTAATGCCTCCTTACACAATGTTTTAGAATAAATTATGTTCGTCTGGATTGTTGACACAGTTCTGGGAGATGGCACTGCTATGTCTTGTTTTATTGCTGATGAACTAAGTATAGTCAATAGCCATATCTGAAGGTTGAATTTGTTAGGTGTACCACAGAACCTTTTGGAGAAGCTGTGGAATTGTCACATGAAGGCCACATAGGTATGAGGGCCATGAAAGACAGTCCTTTCTGCTAGCCAGGTCTTGATAAATGTATGGTGCAGGATAATACTGTCCCCGGTGTGCAATAGGTGAGAAATTGTGTAACACTGTGCTGGATTCTGTGTAATTGGTGCCTGCTCCAGAGAAACATTGGCTAAAGTTGGGCATGGATATCATTGGTTCTTTCAGCGTACTCAATTTGAATGTGAAGTATGTTCTTGTGACCAGAGATTATTGTTAACTTTGGCCAGAAATCAAATTTGTTAACAGTGTCATCAGCAGGAAGGTGATTTACTTTCGGTAGAATTTCTTTTTAAAGAAAAGCGTAACAGATTAAATTGTTAGTGACAAAGGTACCCAGTTCACTTCTGGATATTTCTCTAGTTTCCTTGAGTGCCTGGGAAAAAACACATTGTCGCATCAATCTATCACCAAAGGATGAACTGGGTGGTGGGACAATGTAGTAAGGTGATAAAGGAGAAAACTTGGTTGTTGGTGTCAAACAGACAGGATTGGACTCATGAACCTAAGTTCTTGCTATGAGCTATAGGCACCAGTTTGAATGCTGACACAGCTGTTTTGCCATTTATTCTCGTTAGGAGAAAGGTCACAGGATCTAAGTTCAATTAGTCATGAATCAAAAGGAGGGAATTTCTTGTCAAGATTAATGGAATTGTACTCCTTTGAAATAAACTAGAGTTCAGAAAGGAATAGAGAAGAAGACGGAGGCTGACATATAGGGGTGAGGATACCAGACGTGTGGCCCAAGGGATAGTATTGGAAGCAAGGATTTGTATGGTCAAACTGGAAGATGGATGGTTTTGGAACAAAGAGCATTTTCCTATTGTTTCACACTGGGTCCAAGGTGGACAAAGGAGGAAATTGGGAATTTATAAAATAATTGGGACTGATGCTGCTGTTAAATTCATACCAGAAATGGCATCAGATTGCCATGTTGAATTTGTTGTCAAATGCCGTAGGTCTCAAAGGAAGACCACTATTCTTAATAAACTTAGAAATTTTGTGCGCAACTGGCCATTAACAGAATTATGGTTGGGATTGCTTCTGAATTTTACTGTAATGTCACATGTTTCCTATTGTGTTTTCTTTGGTTTATTGGTTTGTTGTTTCTTTTTTGTTCATGTTGTTGTTTCTGACATTAGGAGGAAAATGTGTTGTGGCTTGGTGTGTAAGTCTTTAGCTGAGATGATTTGAGGTCAGATGTAAGTATTCTTCAGCTGTTTGGCAAGTGGACTGTGGTATATGGAATTTGAGAGCTCAAATCATAGTCATATGTATCCCCGGATGTAGAACTCTGCTCCACTGGTGGAGTTTGTAGAATTTGGGCACATCACACTATGCTAAGTAGCGCAGAGTTCCTGAATTCTGCAATCCAGCATTGAGCAGACTTCCTACGCGTGAGGGTGGGGTGTGGTGCTCTCTTGCAAGCACCATAATACACCTTAGCCACTAGCGAGCACACGCAAGGCTTTGCATTTGATCGCACTGTTACTGGCCGTGAGGGCAAGACTTTGCGTTTACTTGTGCTGATTCCGGCCGTGACAACGGCCAAAACAGTCCCACTTGCGGGAATGAATGCACCTAGAATCAATTTTCTAATCCAGATACATCTAAATGTAGTCAAAAAGTGTTTTTGAGTGGATTTTATTCTCCAATGGATCCTTCAAGTTGTTTTTTTAGATTGAGAAGTCTTATTTTTCAAAAAGGATGTAAGTGCCCCAAAGACTCCAACTTCCTGTTCCTGTCCAGCAGGCTCTTCCCAGTTCTTTGTCCGTCTCCTGGTCCCTTTTCACTTGGATTTCGAGGTAGAAGGATCACTCTTTTAATCTCCTGGATGTACCTTGTAATTAAGGAATTTGTTTTTGTAAAATCACACAAGTAAGTTCCAAAACTATTGAATAAGGATGTTGTTTGTTTGATTGGGCATGCACCAATATTTCTTTGTACTTTAATTTGATTTTAAAAATGTATAGGGGTGGGTGGCCGGAAATTTAAGTATGGACCAAATTATTTATTTTGCATGTCATTGATTTTTCATCTTTTGTAGAGGAAAATTGTTGCACAGCTCACTACCTGTCCTTTTATACATGTTTGTAACATTTGCAATATTATTTAACTATGTGGCCTAGATTACCAAAGGGCCATCTGGCCTGTAGGCACAGTACTAGTAGTCATCAGTGCATGAAATAAATATTTCAGTAGTATATGTTTTTAAAACTTCATTTAGGACAACAACGGCATTGGATTGAATTAAAAATGTTTGGCTATTTTTTGCATTTCTTTTTCTTTTGCAAAAACTGTATATGTTGTGTGGTAATATGTGGATGTGTGTTCTGTTGTTGTGAAATTTTTATTGCTCAGTTAATGTTTGTGTTTTGTACTGCTGAATTAATGTTAGTGTTTTCTTCTGCCTCCTTACGGCCAGTGTGTGTGTGTGTTTGTGTGTGTGTTTGTCATTGTCTACCAATTGCCTTTGGTCTCCATGCTGTGTGGCCAGGGCCCATATTGTGTAGTCTATGTCCATAGTCTTGCATGTGTTCTTTGTTCTCCATGCCTCCTTGTTCGCAGTTGTTTTTTGAACATGTTATTGGCAGCTATTTTCTGCATTCAGCAACCGTGTTCTTGCCATAGGCTTGCAGGTGTTCTTCCTTGCTCTCCTTGCTCCTTGTTGTTATTGTTTGACCATGTGGCTGACAACCATTTGTACATGCAGCCAGTGTTCCATTGCCACAGGCTTGCCTGTGTTCTTTCCTTGTTCCCCATGCCTCCTTGTTTCTTCTTGTTGTTGTTTGACCATGTCTCTGGTGCCCATTTTTTCCATCCAGCCACTCTCCCTTTGCCATAGACTTCCATGTGTTTTTTGTTCCCCATGCCTCCATGCTCCTTGTTGTTGTTTTTTGACCATGTGGCTGACAGCCATTTTGTGCATGCAACCAGTGTTCCTTTGCAATAGGCTTGCATTTGTTCTTTCTTTATTTCTTCCCCATGTTTCCTAGCTCCTTGTTGTTTGACCATGTGGCCGAAGGCCATTTTGTCCATCCAGCCAGTGTCTCTTTGCCATAGGCTTGCATGTGTTCTTTATTTGCTATGCCTTCTTGCTCCTTGTTGTTGTTTTACCATGTGGCTGTTAGCATTTTTGTGCATCTAGCCAATGTGTCCTTGCCTTAGGCTTAAATACAAACATTGTTAAATATTGATCATGTCTTTATTTTAATTTTCCATTGTAATTTTTATTTTTATTTTCTATTTTATTTACATTTTTTATTTTATTATTTTTTAATTTAATTGTTTACTTTTTTGCTATAGTTTTTTTTAATTATTATTTTTTATTTTACTTTTTTAAATTTTACTTTATTTATTTTTAAAAGATTTTTTTTCAATATCTTGTTTCTATCTTAATTTTATTTTATTTTTTTAAACGTTTTCAACGTTTTTTTCAATTTTTTAAATTTTTATTTCATTTTATTTAATTCTGTATTTTGCCTTGATCCATCCTACCATCCACATCCAGAACTTTTTCTCCATCCATCCATCCACCAAAGGCACACAGCTGCTCTACACCATTCAGTTTGTTGGGGTGTATAATAATTCCATTTCCTCCTGGACACCTTGGCTGCAGTGCACTGTAGACAAATCACTACAGCATAATTTATATTTTTTAATCATGATTCCATTTCCCCTGGACTACCTTTCCGTCATAGGTCTCTAGATTTTTTCAGGATTATTCCATTTACCCATGTACCTCTCTCTGATTATCACAGGTGTGTGCTTTAAAACAGATGGAGTTAAAGCAAAGAGCTATATCTACATGTTGTGTTGCCTAATTTGAAAATAAATTTTATGGGGTGGTTTGACTTTCCAATGTTTGATTAAATTGGTGTTTAATTCATAAGTAACCAACTGAACTAAGATTACATTTGTCTGTACTATTTCAACCAGCAAGAATGTAACGTTTCACTAACTACATGTTTTTCGTGCTTAGTTGCTTCTAGGTGCACAAGAAGAGACAGTTCCGCCACATACCCGCAGTATTGCCAAAGAGAAGGCCTGTACAGTTAATTCTTCAAATCTCTTCTACTTGTGCAGCTTTGTGCCAATACCAAATGAGATATTTAAGATGGCCCCAAAGAAAGTTTCACCCAAGTAAGTTGCCAGTGAGATAAAGCAGCTTCTGCCAGTGGTGTGCCGACCGCAAACTTTTCTGGGTGAGGTGTAACTGGCAGACCGGCTACTGGGAAGGAACCTGGGAGCAGCGCTCCCACATCTACAGCAACACCCCAACCTAAGTCGGAGACCATGTTTGTCAATGAGATAGACACTGCAATCATGGTGACGCCAAGTAGTGACGTTGAATTGGATTTGTCCCTTTTGTAAAGTAGAACCTAATAGTTTCAGGAAATAGAACAAAGTGGATAGCAGCCACATCTAGCAATAGTAATTCTTCCCAAAACTGGAGCAGAACAAGAGGTCGAACTTCCTGCTGAGCAAGAACTTCCTCTTTTAGTATCTTTTAGTATCAATGGCACCCAGATCTACAGCAGGAAAAAGGAAGTGTACTACTCCACCATTTTCTCTAAGCACTACTTCTGATACCAATGATAGGGACATGGAGTGGACCCTGGCAGAGTCAGGGAGACGCCAGGAGAAGCAAGGGAAAAGAATCATGGAAAAGGATGTTGAGGCTAATGACAACGATGAGCTAGTCATTGTAGAATCCGGCACAGAGGAGGTAGATATTACTATACAACCTGCTCCTAGGGATGTGGCACAGGTAGTCCAACCAGCTCCAATATTTGTAAGGCCCCACCAGAGACCTGCCCCAGTTCATACCTCAGTAGAAGTATACCCTGCAGAGAGGCAATCAGCACATCCACCCAGCTTCAGTTCTACTTCAGGCATTGGCAGTAGCCCAGTAAGGAAGTACTTCTGGGACTTTTTTATGATTAGCAAACAGGAGGAGAGCATTGAGATATGCTCCATTTGCCACATTGTCGAGGTAAGCCTGGTTCACATTATGGTACTGGAGGCCAGATGACCAATATGAGAAAACAGCACACTATTCAGTGGGAGGTGCACCTAAAATAATTTCAGAATGTGGTTGCTTTTTGAAGGTGAGAGCCCGGAAACATCAACTACATCTTGTCAAATCACAGTGGAAGGTGAAGAAGAAGAGGATGAGATCCTCACGCAATGCAGCACTGTCTCCAGCGGTGGACCAGAATTACTTACCACAGCAACCTCACAATGGCACAGGAAGACTCCACAGCATATGGCACCATGCTGCATATTGAGTCTACCACCACTGACATCTCTAAAGTGGCCCACTTCAGTGGCCCCAGATAAGAAGAAAATCCAGGCTGCAATTCTAGGAATGTTTAGGCAGGAGGGGCCCGATGACTGCAACTACCTCATGGCATGTTTGCACAGTGGGATGCTGGCAAAAATGTTAGCGCTGGACCTCCTCCCTTTTTATTTTGTGGAAGGAGTGGAATTTTTAGAGTTTGTGGTAGCCATCTGACCAAAATGGACAGTTCCAAGTCTGACCTATTTTGCCATAGTTGCTGTTCCAGTGCTGCATTACGATGTGCTACTATTAGTTGGACAAGCTTTGCAGCAAAATGTTGTCTGCACTATCCACCTGACAACAGACATGTGGACCAGTTGTCAGGCTACTGATTACATGTGCATCACTGTACACTGGATCTCTTTTGTGCCGGAAAAGCAAAAGCTACCTGCAGGTCTTGTCCCTGAAGAACTTTTTCAGAGCATTGGGCAGCATGCAACAGTAGCCGTGTTCGCCATGGGGAATTCACATACAGCTGCAAACATCTTGGAAGAATTTAATAGCACAGTGTCTGAATGGCTGGGACCCAGAGGTCTCCGAAATGGATTTGTTGCTATGGACGATGGCAATAACATAGTCAAGGCCATGCAGAGAGTGGCTATTTCAGGGTCCTGTGTTAGGAGCACTGCATCAACCTGGTTGTGCAAGGCTTTCTCAAAAAGGAAGACATAGTCAGTGACATAATGCGCACCTGCAGACAAATTTGCACTCATTTCAGCCATACCTTCAAAGCCCAGAAGCAGCTGCAGATTATTCAGGGTGGGAATAGAGTACTAGTTAAAGCCCTGATACAGAAGGTGCCAACATGTTGGAACTCAACCTATTATATGTTGCAACATCTGTTTGAGCAGTACAAACAGATCATTGAGTATGTCATTCTAAGAGGGTTTGCAACTGGGAAAGCTATGACCATGAATTCAGATAAATAGGGCCTAGTCAAATGCCTGACACAGATGCTGCTTCCTTTCGAAGTTTTCCACAGAAAGTTAGCAAGAAGGACAGTACAATGAGCCAAGCTATCTCATTGTTGCATCTGCTACAGGAGCAGCTAAAGAAGGTGTCTGAAAGGTTTGCACTCTGGGGTGTGAACGAAAACCCAGAAGTGCATGCCTTAGTTGAGATCTTAATCCTTTGCTTGGCTTGTAATCCAAGGATGCAAAATAACATTATCTCATTCAAAGAGTTCATCTGTGCCGTCTTACTTGATCCACACCACAAAAACATTCTTCACACTTTCATTCCTTTTTCTGATGGGAATGTTTCAAAATACAAGAGGTGGATTGTTGAGTAAGCTTGAGAACTGGAAGAAGAATGGCTAAAACCTAGATTCCCACTGCATAGTACTGTGGTGTGGCCTTCAACTTCCAGAGAGGGAAGTCTTGTCTCACAACAGCTAGAACCGGCAACAAGAACACCAACAACAACATCATCAGTAGAGTTGGATCCAAACACTGTATTTGTTTGGTTTCAAGTGGCAGATCTTAGGTCCAATACAGAGGCAAAAGCAAAAGAGGTTGATCATTGGCAGCACCAATGACACTTCGGAGAATGCTCCAGGTTCATCTTGGTGACCCAAAAGAGGTGCATGTGGGAAAGAAACATTGGTGTATTGGTAAGGGAAATGCACCAATAGCCACAACTCAGCAGGCTCCCAATTAAGTATCTGGCTAGTCCTATAGCCAGTATGTCAGCTGAATGTGTGTTCTGTACAGCTGATGCAGTTGTGACAGTGAGAAGGACCAGTCTCTCCCCTCAAAACATGGATAGGTTAACCATGATCAAAATGAACCAGCATTTTATATCACCTTATTACAGTGTTCCTGAAACACCACAGGAAGACTTTTAGGTGAACCACCTGAGTTTGAGGGCAAACTACCTCCTGGACTAAGTATGCCAGTGCCACTTTAGAACTTTTTAAATTATTTCTTGTTGAACTGCTTTCTTTCTTTCTTTCTTTCCTAATTTCTTTCTTTCTTTCTTTCTTTCTTTCTTTCTTTCTTTCTTTCTTTCTTTCTTTCTTTCTTTCTTTCTTTGCAAACAAAATGCTATTGGAGCATTGTTTGTGTTGGATTTATGCTGCTCCACCATTTTTTAGTCAGATATATATGGCAGGATTAGAGTTGGACCCATGTGCAGTGAAGAAGCCCCTATATTCCCTTCAGGACATTGAATACAATGCCTTCCTCCCTCACATGCCATTGCCTATCATTTTTTTACATCACCTAGCAGGGCTGCCCCAGAAGATCATTGAATAAAAGACTGCCAGTGCCAATGCACAATTCCAATGTGTTGCATCTTGCTACAGTCAAAGAGGAAATAATATGTTCAACCACTGTACTTAGATTGAAAGAGGTAACTACTAGCTATTGCACCAATCAGTGGTGATATATGTGTGATTGTGATTGATGATTGATGATGTATGTAGTGGCTGACAGTGAGGGAGGGAGTGTAACAATTTTTAAAACTTGATTCTGAAGATTTGCAATGTTTGGAGGCTGATGGGTGTTCATTTTTTCCTGAAAGTGATTGGTCTTTCAAACTTAGTAACATTTATCTGCAGGGTCCACTGCTTACTTCTCATTCCTCAGAACTGACCAGTCACTTTAGTTGCCAAACACAAATCTACATAAAATACTCCAGTTCTGTTTCTCTATTTGTTCTTTAAAAGCAGTGCACTACACAGGTCTACCTCACTCGGTTTGGCACTGGGATGGATTTACTCAGAATCCAAAGGAGGAGGAGGATGGAAGGACTCATCAGGACTACCTCAACAGCTAGAAAGAGAAAATTATTGACTTAAAAGAGAAACCATGATGATGGGGAAGACTCTGAGGCATAGTAATCACCCAGCTCTGTGGACTGGAGAGAGGTGTGTTGATTTGGTAAATGCTGCTGCATATGTGTTTGCTGCATTGCTGGCTCAAACGTCAAACTCTTCTTATGTTCTTGCTCTGCATTTGAGAGTTCTTGGTACACTCCTAACCCCTCATGAAGCTTACCTTGCTTCCTTTTGTCCTCCTCTCTTACTCTGTAATATAGATACTGTTTTTTTTCAATTTGCAGGCCTTCTATTAGTCCTCTCCTGCATGAACAAAACTTGGTGAAAGCTCATGACCCCAGCTTACCTACTGGACAAATTCAACTAGGCACCCAAGAGAGTCCGACAGTGATAATTTTTAGAACTAGATGGATTAAGTTAATCCTCGATAATTTGTATTTTCCAAATCTAGAAGACATAACATTTAGAGATATAATATCTTGGGTCTCTTGCGGTAGAAAGACTGTCTGCAATGCATTTAACTGAACTGTGTCATACTTATTCATTCGTTAATTCCTTCCCCAACAGATTGATGATTGTTGGCCGTTCACTGTCCCAATGAATATTGTTGTGGCTTCTTTTGTGTAGCGTTTGTTTTCATCACACCTTTCCCCATATCACCTTTGCCATCCATTCCTTGAGCCCCTAGCCCGCTTCCCCTGGGCTGTGTGATTTATTGAGCTGTGACTTATTTTTATACCATAAAAGGAGCACTCACTTGCTGAGGCAGACATAGTGAAAGCGACTCCAACTCACTGCATGACATCTGTAACCTGAGCAATATTCCACACTCCCCCATCAACATCATCATTCATGCCTTGTGTTGTGTGGTGCATAAAAGCTTAACCTTGTCCCGTCACTCTTGACTCTGTGCACTACAAGGAAAGGAATGGGCTATATAGATTGTATTGAGCACGTTCGTCACAGACTATCCCTTGCGCCAAACTTGAAATCACATCAGGCACCTACTAGTTTGACTTAACTCACTGGCCTCACCCACCACCACAAATTTGTTCCAACAAATTCATTTGCTGGGCAGTTAGGAAACCAAACTTGACTTTCTTTACTGTACTGTAAGGCAGAGGGATTAGGCGGGTAGGTAGAGCTTTTGCTATAGAACAGAAGGTGTCACTGATCATCGATTCATCATGTGCCTAAGCTTTGGCTTATTCAGTCACTGTATAGATGAAAATCTGAAGGGAAAAATCTGAACAGGCATAAAAGGCATAAAATAAATCTGTTGTGAAAAACCATTAAACATAATTTGGAAACACTTCACATTATCATAAAAATGTGTCAAATGCCAAGGATGGATTTTTCAGTTTGTTTGGTAGGATGGGATGGAACAACTTAGGAAAGAATAAAGGAGTGAGGTACTAACAGGTGACTGAGTGGGAGAAGAGGTTACAACACAACTAGTGTGTTCCCTTTTCATTGCATTGAAAACGTTGTAAATGCTGCAGTAACTAAAGCAGAAAGCAAATTGCATAGCCAACACAGCAGGCACAAATTGAACCATGCTGCACTTCCTTGGTCATGTTCATAGGTGGCAAAATGCCATAAGCATGGGGGTGATGAATGATGATGATAGGTGGGATACTTTGCCTAGTTTAACCAATACAGTGAGTCAAAGAATTAGAACACTAACTAAGATATCCCCCATTTGAACCACAGTGTTGATAACTATAACAAACAAAGTGAAGTAGGTGAGCAGCATGCCCCTCTACAGAAGAGCTCTCTTGTTTATTCATTCAAGCAATTATTCAATCATCCTTTCATTCTTCTTACTATAGCCACCCACAGCCACCATGATTTAAGCTTTAACCAAAATTCACAATGCAACATCCATCCATTCAGTATCCACTATCCACCCTTTCTTTCAATCATCTTTTCACCCATCCACCCATTTACCCAATACTCACCAACACATCCTTTCACCCACACATGCATCCTTTCCTTTCACTCATCTCACCCATCCTTTCTTTTAACTGTCCGTTCTTTCCTGTTTCTATCAAGCCATCATTTTTAGCATACATTATGTGTGCTCTAAGCTTTTACTGAGATGCGGATAGAAGAGGCCAGAAGTAACCTAATCACATCTGTAGATTGTAATGCTGGCGATTTACATTCATGACCAGGCCCTTGTAGCTAGTGAGTACTAATAATTGTCAATAAGCAAGCAATGTAACTTACCACTACCCATCCCTGCCACCGCTTCACCCCCTGCTCCATCTGCCCCTGAAGCAGAACTTCAGCCAGCTTCACTGGTGGTCAGTGTGGCTAGAAAAAACATTATATAGTTTAGATTTAGATGCCAGGTACACCTCCCCTTAATTTTTTTAATTAAAAAAATGCAATTGCAATATATTGTTACAGATTGGTTGGCACTGCAGTACATCCTATCAAAACTATCACTCTGGGCACACAAAGCCCTCCACAACAAGGGACCGGAATACCTCAACAGACGCCTCAGCTTCTACGTCCCCACCCGCCCCCTCCGCTCCGCTGGCCTCGCACTTGCTGCCGTCCCTCGCACCCGCCGCTCCACGGCGGGTGGGAGATCTTTCTCCTTCCTGGCGGCCAAGACCTGGAACTCCCTCCCCACCAGCCTCAGGACCACCCAGGACCACTCCGCTTTCCGGAGACTCCTAAAGACTTGGCTGTTCGAGCAGCGATAACCCCCCCTTTTCCCCCTAGCGCCTTGAGACCCGCACGGGTGAGTAGCGCGCTTTATAAATGTTAATGATTTGATTTGATTTGATTTTGTTGGTTCACATTGTTAGAATAGCCAGGTAGTCAAGCCAACCAAAAACTTGGCATAATGGAGGGGCAGAGCTATAGCCTATGATGATGAGGACTCAGCATCATTGAAGAGCAATGAAGGGATGGAATAATAATGGTCAATGAAAGTCAGAAAAAAGATAATGCAAGGATAATAGGAATTAAACCAAAAATGGATAGGGGAATTAGAAAAAAGGAGACAGTATAAAAAAGTAAACAAGGCAAAATTAAAAGCAGTATAATAGTGGGCAGAGGTAAAATTTAGGGAATAAAAATAATAAATAATAGGACTTATTGGGATGAACAGAGCCCTCAGCATTGGCGCTGGTGGTTGGCACCTCCCCAGCTCCTATCGGACCCATCTCTGTGGTGCTCCTCTTATTGTCCTTGGGTGCTGATGTAAGAAAGAAAGAGGTTAAAAAAATAGATAAGTGGTACAGACAATCTCAATAAAATTATTATATAACAGACAAATGCAGTAAATTTGTACTTAAATCAGATTTCTTATGGTATTAGTATGATCAACTATTGTTGAGTTGGCTGTATTCCTAAAATCCGTATTCCAAATGTTCTTAACAAAAACTACATTTCGAACTAATGCATTGCAATAAATGATCTTTGATTCTATTTTCATTTCTTAATCCCCTTGATGGACCAACTCAGTCTCCATTTCTTTCAATGCATAGATGCATCCTAGTACTACACATCACTGTGAAATTACTTTGGACTGCACGAGCTACATAAAGAAAGTCACAGAGAATGCTAACTCACTGATATCACTTATTCACGGTGGTGACAGGAGGACAGAGGAGTCTGCATGGCAATGGCTTTTTAAATATTCAGCTAAAGTGAGTGCTCAGCACATGCCTAGCTTTAGTTGGATCATATAATAAATAATATTCTTAATGTAAACTAAACATAACTCACCTCTGACTGATAGCAGAATGCTATTTGGAAAAAAAGGTAGCATTGAGGAACACAAACACAATAATATAGTTAAAACTCTCTGAGCCCCGGAATCTCCACACCTGGTAGGTCAAGCAGGTCCTGCTTGTGACCTATGATATCCGCCAGTGGTGCGTCAGCTGCTGGGTGGTGAGCTGGACCTGGGTGGTGCCCCGAACACACCTGAATACCCAAGATTAATGCAGGAGATGCTCTTGCAGGGGGGAAACCGTTTCTAGGCAGCACTGCGGTCAGCATGCCGGGGCGGAGGTGCTGCACAATGAAAAAAAAGGCCTGCTACCTCCTCAATCACAAAAGATGTGCCGGGGCTGCACCCCTTGTCGGTGCCACTGCCTGCAAGGTAAACGGCTGCTGCTGAGTGTCTGGTGGGGCGTGGCGCTGATGCGCTCGTGTTCACTGGAGCCACCCTGCTCTCCCACGTGGCTGGGTGGTGGGGGGAAGAAAAGAAACAGGAGAAGAAGGAAAAAACAGAAGAAATAACTAAGGAGGTAAAGTGAAAAATAAGCTAAAATATAAAAGTCACAAAAAGCACAAAAAAATGTACAAAATAAAAATAAGGGGTAGATTAATTAGGAGGGTGGAGAATTGAAAAGATTATTCAGGGATGAAAACAACAAACCCAGCACCATAAACAGAGTGAAAAACAAGATGGCTGCACCCATGTGATTGGCGTGGTGCAGTTTGTGCCCAATTTTGAAAGCGAAAACGCACTACGTGTTGCATTTGACATAAAATGCAAATTTAAAAGTGACTGGGCATGACAGGGAGCTCCGCCCACCTGCGCAACTCCACGTGGTGTGGTGAAGTTTTTTGTCAATTTTCGTAGTTCAGCGTAGCTCTACTCCGCTCAGGTTGTGTTCACTATCTTCTGGTTGTATACAATGAAGCTTACTAAACCACTTACCAGTGTTTCCTGAATTCATTTACAGCGTGTTAGAAGGACAAAGCTGCGTGCTTTGTTTTGTAAAAACTTAATGCCAAACACACCCAAACAGAGAGCGTCACCAATGGGGTTTGTGGTGCATTAGTATCATAAATATATCTTATTTAGTGCATTCGTGTTACAATTTCATCATTTAGCATATTATAGTGCTCATACTTTACTCTTGAACAGCGATACCGCTTAATAAAGGCTAGGCAATGACAAAGTAAATACTTTTCTGATTAAAATAACTTAAAGTGCAATGAAATTTCTGCTCTGAATCACTCAATTTGAAAGATAAATTTAGGGTCAGAAGTGCTATCGAGCTCTCTTCTCACTTCAGACTGCAACACATAAAGGTTGTGTGTGGGTGGCGATGTGTGATCAGAAATACTGAAATAGTGACATCTCTCACTACATAAATTAGTTCTCACCAACCTTTTTATATTGACGTTCACTGGTGTAGATTCATCGAGCGTTTCCTTGTTAAATTTTCTGAAATTGAGACTAACCCTTGCTTGCCTCTGGTGAATTGCTCTCTGTTTACTTCCGTTTATTAAAAAACATGACCCGCTTCAGGGGAGTTCATTTCACCAAATATTGCCCCACGCTTTGCTGAACAACACCGAGTGCAGGCTATATGATACTGTATCTTCACACAGCAAAGGGTTATTGAAATCACAAGCAACATGCGCTCCCCATCCTTGTACAGTCATTTTTGCAGTCTCTACTGTCTTTAAAAAACTGATTACAATGGGAGCTTGTGTTCCACAGCAATAACAGAATGTTGATAACGCCTGGAGCATGAGCAATGATAATTGGACGTAGGTAGCATCAGCCTCTTTGACTGCTTGTTACTGAATCAATGAGTATTAATTAGGCGGCTCATCACTGACCCAAAAGAAGAACGTTGATTTTTTTTTAATCTTCTTCAGGGCAGTTTTGTTTGAGCACAAATGCGAAACAATAACCACGTTTTTGTATCTGTTTTACAGAAATAATGCATAATAAATTGAAAATGGAATTTTCTTTACCACTTTTTTAACTTTTTCCTGAATCGCAGCGTTTTGTAATGTTACTGGACAATCTAACATGTTTTATTTTGCGCGCATAGTACTCCACAGGAGAGTCGCCTATAGTGTTAATCTTAAAATTGAACAGGTGAGTAGTTTGAATCCTGCTAATCTGCTTTGGAACAAGGTGATGAGTATGCAATATAAACCAAATATTAGTTTATGGAGAGTTGACCAAGACAAAGTTTGTTTCTGAATTTTGAGGCCTGTACTTGAAGAGGTTAAAGTTGTTTTATTCACCACCTTACGAAGCAGTCCCATTACAGTGCATGCATAGCGAGGTGTCCATGGTGCCATGACAATAAGCAAATTGCGTACTTATACCATCATCCCAAGGTGCTCCCAAAGGGCATTTAATAGATTATTATCAACGCTACTAAAAGGGGTTGGGGGACAACATATTCAAACAATGAAAAAGAACCTTCCGTTAACTTATTATAGGTCACGAGGAGGAGCTCTGTCAATCTTGTACTATCTTGTCAATACATCTCCCAGAGGATTCCTGTAAGAAAATGAGTTACTACATGGGGAAGATGGGAGTTCTACCCAAGTAATACGTGCCAAAATCCTGTAAGGTCAAACACACAGGTCCTCATTTACAAGGCCTTTGTGCCACCTTGCATCATTTTTTTATGCAATGGTGGTGCAAGTATTGCTCTACATTGCTCTACATTTACAAACTGACAAATTCGATCCAATGCGTCATTTTGTAAAACTTTGCATCACATTATACCTGTGCCATGTATAATGTATGCAAGGTAGGCTTTCCCATGGGAAAAGCCACGCAGAACTGACGCAGTGAAATTTGCATTTCACTGCATCATTCTGTGACTTCACTACGTCAGAATTGTCTCGCCTGCTCGGAGCAGGAGTTAAAATGACACAGGACTTTTCTCAATGGGGGCCTACTGGCATTGCTGGAGTAGCATAATTTTTTTGGTGCTAGTCCAGCAGAGCGTGAGTTTAGCGACATAGATGCATCAGAATTTTTGATGCATCTGTGAAAACATGCACCATGGAGATCAGTACTGTAAATACAGCACATCCATGGTGTCGTTAGAAGGTCGTAGGGCAGCGCAAGAAATCTGATGCATCAGTGCCAATGCATCAGATTCTTGTATGTGAGGTACACAGTTTCAATAATTTAACCCTGGGCTCAACACATAATAGCTATAGCACAGAGAAGGCAAATTTTACTTAGGAAAAGTGCAAAGTATCTAGCAATCAAAAATTCTAAAATTATTTTTTAACGCTAATAAACATTATTATGAAAAATGGACCCAAAATGACATAAATCCTATAAGGGTAACAGAAATGTGAATTCTGAATGTTTTAAGGCAAAACACACCAAGAAAATGAAAGAGCAAATCAGAAAGCACTGTACAAGGTTGACGAATAGCTTCTCACATTTTAGTCATTCAGAACATTATGGGCCTCATTCTGACCCTGGCGCTCTATGCCCGCCAGGGTGGAGGCCGGCTGAAGCACCGCCAACAGGCTGGCGATGCTTCATTTTGAATTCCGCCGCGGTCGACCAGCCGGGTCCGGCGGTTTTCCGCCGGATTTCCCCCGGCTGGGGGAATCCTCCATGGCGGCGCTGCTTGCAGCGCAGCCATGGGGATTCCGACCCCCTTCCCGCCAGCCTGTTTCTGGCGGTTTTCACCGCCAGAAACAGGATGGCGGGAACGGGTGTCGTGGGGCCCCTGGGGGACCCTGCACTGCCCATGCCGCTGGCATGGGCAGTGCAGGGGCCCCCTAACAGGGCCCCATAAGGATTTTCACTGTCTGCTTAGCAGACAGTGAAAATCGCGACGGGTGCAACTGCACCCATCGCACCCCTGCAACTCCGCCGGCTCCATTCGGAGCCGGCTTCCTTGTTGCAGGGCCTTTCCCGCTGGGCTGGCGGGCGCTCTTTTGGCGGTCGCCCGCCGGCCCAGCGGGAAAGCCAGAATGGCATCCGCGGTCTTCTGACTTCAGAGCGGCCATTTTGCGGCTCCCGCCGCCCGCCAGGGTCAAAATGACCCTCTATATCTCGAACTATGGTTTAATGTAGTTATTATCAAAAGTAGGCCCTGCTTTCGATATTGTCAGATAGGTTACTCCGTCACAACTGTGACGGATAGCCCGTCTGCCCAAATCTAAATCCGATAATTTCTTATGGGATTTAGATTTCGGTTGACAAGATATCTATCACCTTGGTGACGGTGTAACTCATCCTCAATATCTAAATTAGGCCCTTAGTTCTAAGTAGTTCTAAGATCTAGGCATAATTTCTCGTGGACTGCAATAGAGAGCAGGCTGGATACTGCAAGTGGGAAGCCATGATCAACATTTTTACCTTTTTACTTAGGGCCTAATTACAAGTTTGGCGTTCTGTTGATCGCCATGGCAGTGGCAGTTCGGCCACCATCGACTTGGCAGTCATACCACTGTATTACGATGCATGCGGTTTTAGAGATCTGTGGTCCTGCTGGTACCGCCAGGTAGCGCAGAGCGCCGCAGTGGTGAGATAGGCTAATTAGCCCCTCTGAGCCAGTTTTTTCATCAGACAGCTTATGATGTTGACTTTCGCCAGCATGGCTGTGGCAGTACAATCACCATCTACCAGCTGGAGGAAACTGGTGCATGAAAGGCAGCAACTTACCTGCAGACAGCGTCACACATCCTGTTCTGCCATGGAGCCGATCCTTCACATCCTGCTGCTGCTGATAGAAGGTGCCCAAAATCAACGCTGCCATGGACATAACTGGTGGTAGTACAAACACCTACCCATGTTCCGAAATGCAACAATGACACAATGCGTCCCAATCCAATTATTATGTGGGTTACGCCATCTGGACCAAGTACACTTTTTTCGTATCCTGGATCAGAGGCATTCACAATGAATGGCCCATACATAGCAACATGATGCACCCTTTGGGTAGGTCACAGACACTGCACCAACACACTCCTCAAAAACACACATGTCTGCTCATCCCAGTTTCTGGAAAAGTGAATTGTACACAACAGCAACACCACATCAGCATCACACATAATTAAACAGACACCCTCACATTGCTCACATGCCATGGCCCATCAAGACTTTGAAGGTATATATGTATGGATGTGTCATTTAACCCAAACACACCTTCCATTAAACTTTCCTGTAATGGACCCACACATATCACCCACATTGCAAGACAAAGGAAGGTCAATGGGATGCACAATATTTTGTAAGACAAATATCCAAAGCTCACAATGTAACAATACCTACGCAGTAGGTCTAGGGGTATCAGTGGCACTACAGTAAGGCTGCTTCCCTGGGACACATTTCATTTAGCACATGCCCCTAAAACACTGAACTGAGCCTTCATGTATCTCAGGGACAACCAATAGTAGAGTCAAGTGACATGCCAATTTGTCACATGTGTAAGTGCAAGTCAAGAAAGTAAATACAACAGCAACATCATGGATTACCCATGTAGATGAAGTTGCTGCAAGGTACACACATGAAAATGGACACAGGGTCAGTCAAATGTATAGGAAGGTAGCACAATTACACTCCATGTGCAGACAAACAAAACTCTAGCTTGCACACAAGATACACATGTCCAATTGTCATAAGGGGGACATACCTAACACAATAGATGTTGATATTGGCCACGCCAAGATGAAATACTTATCATATCAAACAAAACACAATGCAAGGACACCCTAATTGGATTACTACTCACATATCCATACAGTGAACATCTACCCTTGTCCTGGGTGACACCAGCACTGCCCCCAAAGTCAGATCTTGACAACCACAGCAAACGAAACAGAAATCAGGGTGAATCACACACAACTGTAGGCATACAACACAAATTACTCTGAAACACCACAAAGGTAGAAAAGTAATGGCAGAACAAATGTGTACCCAGAAAAACACCTTGGGTGTATTACCACAAGAATATTGAGAATCAAAGGCCATTGACCAGTCTGCACAGTACTGTGACCACCGTGACTCTAATCACTGCTAAGGAATCTCCACAGGAAAGGGCATCAAGTGGCAAGCAGCCACCTCAGGGGTCATTATTGAGCGGGGTGGGTTTGGAATTGGGATGGGGGGTTTGGGTTTGCAAGGGTGGTCTT
Source organism: Pleurodeles waltl (assembly GCF_031143425.1). Lineage (NCBI taxonomy): Eukaryota > Metazoa > Chordata > Amphibia > Caudata > Salamandridae > Pleurodeles > Pleurodeles waltl. The sequence continues at coordinate 553,711,119 of NC_090438.1, forward strand.
CACCTTTGGATGAGTGGCCTCCTTCTTCGGGGTGGGAGGGGTATGACTGCTTGCAGGGGGGGCAGGTGTGAGAGGGGAGGACTTGGATGTGAAAGGGATGGGTTGAGATGTGGGTGGATTTCTCTATCTTTTGGGAGGGAGTGGGGATCACAGGGGTAAGGGCAAGGTCAAAAAGGAATATTTTCTTTGGGAAAACGGGTAGGGTCTGCAGAAGAGGCTAGGGGTTGGGAGGTTGAAGGAGTGCTTGTCTTGCCTGTGGGTGATGATGCTGCAGGTGTGTTCATGTCTGAGGAATGCTTGGTTTGGGTGGTATCTGTTGCATGTGTGTGTGTGGGTGCTTGCATTTCTTGGGGGTCTGTGAGGTGGAGGTGCTGGGTAATGTGGGAAACATGGCTGTGTGTGTGTGGGTATTGGAGTGGTGTCTTGGGGTATGATGAATGTGATTGCTGTGTTTGTGGGTGTTGGGGTATGTGGATGTGGTGGCTGTGGGTATCAGGGTATTGTCTGGGCATATGGTGTCTGGGGTATGTGGATCTGTGGGTGCCGAGGTGGTGTCTAGGGGTATGATGGGTGTGGTGTGTGGGTCTGTGGGGGTGCGATCTGTGAGAATGGTAGTTGTTGTGGTGTGTGTGAGCAACTGTTGGCTGCCAGTGTGTCTTGTGGTGCTTGTGTTTATGCGTGCTGCTTGTGTGCATTGCAGTGGGTGCATGCAGATTTGTTCATGTGCTTGGGACAGGTATGGGAATAAGGAAACTGGATGGAGAAGATGTAGGTGGTGGGGGAGGATTGTGGTGGGTGGATGGCTGCTTTCAGTAAGGAAGCCAGAGCCTGAAAAGATCTCTGTAGGCCAGACATTTCACTATGAACGCCTTCCAGGTACCCAACCATCTGCTGGAGCTGGCTGCCCTGTACCTGGATGGCATTCAGAAAGGCATTCTGACCCACAGACATACTCCTCAGGAGGTCAATAGCCTCCTTTCTCATAGCAGCAGGTTTAACAGGCAGGTTGTAAGATTCCTGGGGCAAAGGAAATACCCACCCTCTTGGGTGAGTGGGATGGGCCAACTGGGAGGGGAGCAACAGGGAAGGTGGAGATGACCTTGAGGTGGCAGACAAGGATGGAACAGGAGCATGTCCTGATGGGTCTGCCACCCATAGAGAGTAGCCACTGGAGGATGAATCTGAAGAGGACAATGTCGATCCTGTGTCCTCCGTGGCACTCCCCTTACCCTCGGGCCACTGGGTCCCTCCATGTCAGCTCTCTCATGACTAGAGGTACCACAGCCAGCTGCTTTACCACTTGGTTATGCCCTTTTTCCTCCACTTATCTGGGATGATGCTGAAATTTGAAAATACAAATAAGTTCACTAAATGTGCCTGATCACACTTGAAAACAGCTGTGATTTACAAACATTATCATGAAGGACAGAAGTCACCAGCCACAAGCTCCAGCAAAGTGGCTCTAATATTTGCCACACCATATGCATGCATGGAACATGAACTGTCAAAAGTTGCCCACAGGAAATTTTGAATCACAGATATCTCCAATTGCATGGGTGAAGTTGTGCAATCACAGTACCCATTGAACATGTGGCATCCCTCAGTTATCTGTTGTCGCACAATAGTAGGGTAATGCCAAGTTCAATTCCTTAGATCCCACACAAGGTCATGCATACATCTATTCTTCATATACCCAATGCCACATCATGAAGAAATGATGGCCAAATAATCCAGCCTTTTTGCTGAAAGAAGTACCGTAGCCAGAAGAAGGTGACACTGAAACACCCATGTCACACTGGAAAATATCAGCAATGGTCACTTCACTATAGGTACATTGTCTAAATTGCCTCCTGGAGGTTGTACTAATGTCGCTCAGATAGATAACACATCTGGCACAGAAATGTACACTGGAGACAAGTTAGGCTACATGTCAGGGAGATAAGTCTACAAAATCCACCCCAAAATGAAACAAGTACCCCTAGGGAAATCACCTCTCTTGATTAGTTTTCCTCACAATACCATAGACTGATAGCATCAGTGGAAGCCAATAGTCAATTGAATGTTTAGAGGCCTAGGGATTCTCAAGTACCTGGAGAAGGCCCTTAACATGTGGCTCAATGGGAAGGCATATCACTGTCTCTTTTTGTCATGCAATACAGATTTACTAGAATGAATGGCTGTACACAACCACATATGATTCCCCACATTGCTGCAGGTCATTTCCTGATGCATGTCAACACTTTGGTAATGAACCTTCATCATTTAACATGTGCTAAGCGCGTGTTGCTAAATGATTCTACATCAATGCAATGGAAAACAAATGTGTGGGTAAAACTGTAGTCCTATCTGTCATGTCATTCATTGGTTCTGCAGTTTGTACATGCCAAATGACATGGAATGACTGGTGAGGGTATGTGTGAGATACCAATCAGTGGTGACCTGCTCTTGTCTGTGCCACCACATGTATTGTAGCCCCATCACATATGCTCAGTTCCAAACATATGGTGCACACATATGTGAGGGAATCTGACATCATCCCATGAAGATAGGTAGACCATGCATGAAACAGCGGTGAAAATGATATGGCAAAAGAGAAAGGTACACAGGCTAACATGTAGCCACAAGAAATTATGTCAACAGTGATGTCACCAAAATCACAACACTGGACAATCAGTACTTACCAAAGAAAATTATTCAGTTGAGACTGCACCCAAAGGGAAATGTATGCTCTGTCACATGTATGAAGGCAACTTTCACATGACAGACAGTAGTGAGGCACCAACACATGTCACACACTGAAGACAAGTGGCCTGTGTGAGACAGATGCCAATAGACTCACTAAGCAGAGAAATGAATGAGTACAGTGATCTATTACTCCGTGTTGTTTGGGCAGACACATTGAAGACAAGTGGACTGTTGGATACAAATGACACCCACAACAACAAACAACATGACATGATTGAGCACTGTACTCAGCCATGTTTTGGCCCTGGAGAGGTAATTGGTTGTGGAATGTACTTTGTTGTAACCTAGGTCTCCGGGCCAATAGGCAAGGCACACCAGCATGCACCAACTACTATACCGACACAAACAATCAACTATCTTTTGTCTCACACATGGCCCACCTCTAACCTTCAGGAGGAGATGGCAAGCTCTAGCACATCAACTTGGCAATGTAATAGGCAGGTCTATTCCCAGGACTCACCCCCTTGATGCTGTTGTGCTCCCTTCAAATGTCCATCAAGCTTGGAGTAGGCCACTGACAGAATGCGGGCCATTAGGGGGTCAGGATCCAATGTGCACCTCCTGCCCCCACATTGGCAGGACAGTCCCAGCTGGACATCAGTGAGTGTCTGGGCCCAGCATCTCAGGCCCTACCACCTCTTGCGACAGTGGGTACTCTTCTGGCTATGGACCCCCTGGGCCCTTTATGGCTTTATGACCTGTATGGCTGCACAAGGCAAATAAAAAGGTTACAAATCTCTTTCTTTGCACAAGTGGTCGCGTCACACATATTTCAGAAACACCTGCCACATACATAAAGTTTGACATTTTAGACACAACACAAGTGTAAAGCACACATGCTGATAAGTACAGGGATATGGGTACGTACATTTGGACTACTGCAGACTAACCCACTACCCTGCTCATGGCCTACACTGCCTAAGCAAGCCTACTGACATCAGTGTGTCCCAGGCTGAAGCAACATGCACTGTGTTGTGAGACACAATGACACACAGCACACCAATGTGTCCTTTAGAAGTAAAAACTCCTTGGGCCCAACTAGAGAGACGCATGTACATCCAGCAACTTTGACTCAATGTATACAGTCCCTCCAGGCAACTACCAAAGTACAGATTTCACCCTAACCCTTAAGTGACAATAAAAGGGCTGCCATGGGTGGCACAGAAAGTCTCTTCCTCTTGCATATGTGGATATGTGAGCTACTCAGTGTTAACTGATACCACTTCAGGGTGGCTTTGTGTCGTATGTACTTGTACCACAGAAAACACTTTCCACCATATATGGCAATCCCACAGAGGTGGCATCCAACACACATAGGTCAGTTTGGTCTGATTAGTTGCCTGTAACCAAGCTAATGAGTTACATGTCATGTCATGCTCTCCCCGGACTCAACCAAATATCTGCACTGTTGATTTGGCATTTGTAAAATACACATGTACTTGATAAATATAACGTATGTAAAGGTGACAACTGAGCTGTGGGAGTAAGGTACCTGTCATAAGCCAATGGCATACACAGACATTGAAGCAAAATGCACAAATGTACAAGGTCATGGAGTATCCTCAGTACCCATCCATAATGTAGTCAATGGACAAGTCTTGTCACTGGAGACTCATTGTTGCCACAAGCCAGGATCTGCAGGTCTACAGGGAGTGATCCAGAAGCATAGCCACAGTTACTCTACACCAGCAAGGACTATGGGGGTCATTCCGACCCCGGCGGGCGGCGGGTGCCGCCCGCCGGGCGGAAGCCGCCAAAAGACCGCACCGCGGTCAAATGACCACGGCGCTCATTCTAACTTTCCCGCTGGGCCAGGATCTGCAGGTCTACAGGGAGTGATCCAGAAGCATAGCCACAGTTACTCTACACCAGCAAGGACTATGGGGGTCATTCCGACCCCGGCGGGCGGCGGGCGCTGCCCGCCGGGCGGAAGCCGCCAAAAGACCGCACTGCGTTCAAATGACCACGGCGGTCATTCTAACTTTCCCGCTGGGCCGGCGGGCGATCTCCAAAAGATCGCCCGCCGGCCCAGCGGGAAAGCCTCTGCAAAGAGGAAGCCGGCTCCGAATGGAGCCGGCGGATTTGCAGGGGTGCGACGGGTGCAGTGGCACCCGTCGCGATTTTCAGTGTCTGCAAATCTTTGTGGGGCCCTGTTAGGGGGCCCCTGCACTGCCCATGCCAGTGGCATGGGCAGTGCAGGGGCCCCCAGGGGCCCCATGACACCCGTTCCCGTCATCCTGTTCCTGGCGGTAAAAACCGCCATGAACAGGATGGCGGGAAGGGGGTCGGAATCCCCATGGCGGCGCTGGAGGATTCCCTGGGCCAGGGGTAAACCGGCGGGAAACCGCCGGTTCCCCTTTTCTGACCGCGGCTTTACCACCGCGGTCAGAATGGCCCAGGAAGCACCGCCAGCCTGTTGGCGGTGCTTCCGTGGTCGTTGGCCCTGGCGGTCGGTGACTGCCAGGGTCAGAATGACCCCCTATGTCCCTTACTGGCAGAAACATATGACAGCCCTGGTCTCTGCAGGCTGAGCATCTAGAACCTACATGACAGTCACATTTCCATTACTTCAATGCATGACAGCACATGATATGACTGTCCTCTAATTGGTTTGTGGCTTGTGTGGCACTCTAAAGGGCACAGTGATCTTCATATGGTTTTCATACAACAGTGTGCCAAGGCCATATATGTTCTGTGGCACTATACACATTGCTAACAATATCGTCAAATGACTCAAACAGTATACATACACAGCTCATGCTGTGATACACATATATGTCATTTGAGATTTACAACCATCATGTCCACAGATTTGTCATTGTATGTCTATAAAGTCTCCTAGATATATAAGTGCAACACAAGGATGATCTATGCGTTATCACACATCACACAACACAATGTTAATCTCAAATACATAGGTACAATTCTACACTACCTGCACAACGTACATCTCATGTATGGCACACAACAGGCACCCAAAAAGTTTAACTGGCAAACAGAGGCACATTGCAGCCTATGAGGAAGTAAAGGATGGTGTTGAACAGAGTCAAATATGCATCTGAGGTTCTTACCTGTTCCTCTGGTGAACCTTAGAGCTGACCATGCATGGGAAGAACCTCCTCAATGAGCCTCTCCAGCTAGGCCTGGCATTATTGCTCCCAGAGGTGGCACACAGCAGCTGACTCGGTGGAGGTGTTGATGACAGCAGTGTCAGGAGTCAAGTGAGTGAATTTGCAAATGTGGTGTACATGATTATCACCGCCGACGGCAACACCAATTGTCCTGCAACCGTCACAGGCAACAATGTTAGCCAATGGCTGTGTCTGAAGTGGTTGGAACCGCCCACTGTGCAGTCAATTTCTGCCAGCTGCCGTGGGCAGTTCCTAATATCCAGTGAAGTAGATTAGGCATCCACCATTTTTTCAGTTGGAAATACAGTACTGGTCTCTGATACATGCATCACAGCACCAATACATGGGTCAAATCACCACAAGCTCTCTAAAGGTTTTTGTGTAGGTTATATTACACAATCATCAGGGTAGTGTGTTGCTGGGCACAGAGTGCATATGACAGCAGTGCACTGTCCATCACCGCTGGGTTTTTTTTTGGGCAATTGGAACAGACTGCTAAATTTCACGCAGCACTTGAGGAGCAAATAGTTAGGTGTTGCCCAAATTCATGCTATGGACTCCATCAGGGGTTACATTTGACCCTTGTTTAGTTGACACCTGTGATGTGTACTGGGTGTAATGTATTTCCAGTCAGAAATGTTTTGTCACATTATTTTGTTGCTCTATCTCATGCATGTTGGTGTGGACACAGTGACTAATGTTCCAGCTCATGAATTTTCACAAATAGGTGCACTGGAAGGCGACAACCTCCAGTTTACCATCCATTGCCAGGACTTCAAACCATGGAAGAACGTCACAAGAGTCTGAATAGACAAACAATTGTGGATTTATGTCATCAGTTGGATCCAAATCTGATGCCTGAAAACAGTAATAAAAAATGCATGCCACCCATTGTTCCACTCAAGGCAGTATTGGGTCCTTCCAATATACATGGGGCCATATCTGGTGGTTACCACACTGTGAGGAATTAGCCAATGTGGAGGCTGACTTCTATGGCTTTGCTAGCCTCCCATATGTGGTGCGAGCCAATGATGGCACACATGTGTAGGAGGTTGGCCTTGCTTGTAGTGTGTACCAAGGGGTACTTACACTCTGTACCAGGTCCTGTTATCCCTTATTAGTGTAGAAGAGGTGTTTCTAGCAGCTTAGGCTGATAGAAGGTAGCTATAGCAGAGCAGCGTAGGCTGAAATAGGAGACATGCAAAGCTCTTACTATACCACTGGTGTCATATGCACAATATCATAAGAAAACACAATACACAGATATACTAAAAATAAAAAAAAGGTACTTTATTTTTATGACAATATGCCAAAAGTATCTCAGTGAGTATCCTCAGTATGAGGATGCCAAATATACACAAGATATATGTACACAATACCAACAATATGCAGTAATAGCAAAAGGAAGTAATGCAAGCAATGTATAGTTACAGTGAATTGCAATAGGAGCACATAGGTATAGGGGCAACACAAACCATATACTCCAAAAGGGGAATGCGAACCACGAATGGACCCCAAACCTATGTGAGCTTGTAGAGGGTCGCTGGGGCTGTAAGAAAAGAGTGAGGGTTAGAAAAATAGCCCACCCCAAGACCCTGAAAAGTAGGTGTAAAGTGCACCTCTATTCCCCAGAGAGCACAGAAGTCGTGATAGTGGAATTCTGCAAGGAAGACCAACACCAGCAATGCAACCAAAGTGGATTTCTGGACGAGAGTACCTGTGGAATAAGGGGACCAAGTCCAAGAGTCGCGACAAAGTCGAGAGTGGGCAGATGCCCAGGAAATGCCAGCTGAGGGTGCAAAGAAGCTGCCACCGGATGGTAGAAGCTGTGTATTCTGCAAGAACGAAGAGGGCTAGAAACTTCCCCTTTGAAGGATGGTTGTCCCACTTCGTGAAGAAGCTTGCAGAGGTATTCCCATGCATAAAGACCACAAACAAGCCTTGCTAGCTGCAAGGGTCGCAGTTAGGGTTTTTGGATGCTGCTGTGGCCCAGGAGGGACCAGGATGTCGCCACTTGGATGAGGAGACAGAGGGGGCGCCCAGCAAATCAGGGAGCCCTCACAGGAATCAGTTGTCCAATGGCCTTTTACTTTACATAAATAACACCAAGGCTTTTTTACTTGATTAGAAGAGGATTTGGACCCACCACCCCCACCAGAGTGTTTTTGTGGGCCTGATGAAGACTCATTTGTAGATTTGTCCCCATCCTTGTCAGAAGACTTACCATCCTTCTTCTTGCCATCCTTGTCACCCCCTGTATGAACTTTTCTGTTCACTCTTGTTCTGACCCATTTGTCTGCCTTCTTTCCCAATTCTTGGGGAGAGGTCAGATCTGAGTCCATTAGTATTAGATATTAGTGTAACAAGTCAGACACAGTTATTCAGAGTATGCTCTCTCAGGATTAGATTGTACAGGCTTTCATAGTCAAAAACTTTACTGCCATGTAACCACCCCTCCAAGGCCTTCACTGAACAGTCAACAAAGTCTATCCAGTCTTGTCTGGACTCTTTTCTGGTGTCTCTGAACTTAATCCTGTATTGTTCAGTGGTTAAGCCAAATCCATCCAAGAGTGCATCCTTCAAAACTGCCAAATTATTGGCATCACTTTTTCTAATAGTATGGAGCCTATCCCTACCCTTTCCATTGAAAGATAGCCATAGGATAGCAGCCCACTGCTTTGAGGGACCCCCTGTACCATACAGGCCCTCTCAAGTGCAGCAAACCACTAGTTAATGTCATCCCCCTCCTTGTAAGGGGGAACTATCTTATGCAGATTCCTGGAATCATGCTCTCTCACAGGATTTCTATCAGGAATACTGCTGCTGCCACCATGGGGTCCAAACCCCAACCTCTGTCTTTCCTTTCCAGATCTGGGGATTCCCTGTCCAGAGCCAGCTGTTGCTGTTTAAGCTTCAGTCTGGTCTCTTCCACTCTCCACTTGTTGAGTTCCCTTTCTAACATTTTGTCTTCAGGGTGGGTGGGAAGGGAATTTTTAGACACTGAGGATATGTTGGAACCAACAGAGGAAGACCTGTCCCTAACAGCTTGCACCCTAACAACCTGGTCTCCAGGAACAAAAGCATCCCTACTATGATGAGAGCTTCTATTACTACCAGCATTGCTAGGTGGTCTGCTAAGGGGCAGATTTGGGAGAGAACCCTGTACACCTTCCTCAAGGGACTCCCCTGAGTCAGAATGTGAGCTATCTACTAACTTCTCAGATGAAGGGCCACCCTGTGCCTTATCATTCTCAATGAGCATGTTAAACAGAAATTCTTTAGAAGGGTTCTTCCCTACCACTAAACCTCTATCAATGCAGAGACTCCTTAGGCTCTTAAAGTTAAGATTGTCATATGTTGTATTGACTATTTTAAGAGACGTTCCTACATCAGACATGATAGAACATGGTTTAGGGACAGTGAGAAGAGAGAAAAAATTTCAGGACTTTTTAAAGAACAGAAAAAAAACTTTTTCAAACTTTTTGAAACTTTTGGAAAGTTTAGGAGTACTTTTCAGCACTTAGCAGAAAGTGTAAGAGAAGAAAAGCAAAACTTTTTGGTTAGGTGTATATACACTGAACTTGTTTTGTATATTTTTCTCTTATGAAAAGTACAATATTAGAAAGTGATAAGTAGTTACAAGTACTTATCCCACCGCTGCACAACCAATGTAGGAGGCTGGCCTGGCTTGTAGTGGGTACCAGAGGTACTTACATCTTGTGCCAGGTCCAGTTATCCCTTATTAGTGTAGAAGAGGTGTTTCTAGCAGCTTAGGCTGATAGAAGGTAGCTATAGCAGAGCAGCTTAGGCTGAACTAGGAGACATGCAAAGCTCCTACTATACCACTGGTGTCATATGCACAATATCGCAAGAAAACACAATACACAGATATACTTAAAATAAAGGTACTTTATTTTTATGACAATATGCCAAAAGTATCTCAGTGAGTACCCTCAGTATGAGGATGCCAAATATACACAAGATATATGCACACAATACCCAAAATATGCAGTAATAGCAAAAGGAAGTAATGCAAGCAATGTAAAGTTACAGTAGATTGCAATAGGAGCACATAGGTATAGGGGCAACACAAACCATAGACTCCAAAAGTGGAATGCGAACCACGAATGGACCCCAAACCTATGTGAGCTTGTAGAGGGTCGCTGGGGCTATAAGAAAACAGTGAGGGTTAGAAAAATAGCCCACCCCAAGACCCTGTAAGGTAGGTGTAAAGTGCACCTACAACCCCTAGAGAGCACAGAAGTCATGATAGGGGGATTCTGCAAGGAAAACCAACACTAGCAAAGCAACAACAGTGGATTTCCGGACCTGAGTACCTGTAAGAGAAGGGGACCAAGTCCAAGAGTCGTGACAGTGTCAAGAGTGGGCAGATGCCCAGGAAATGCCAGCTGAGGGTGCAAGTAAGCTGCCACCGGATGGGAGAAGCTTGGTGTTTTTCAAGAACGAAGAGGATTAGGAACTTCCCCTTTGGAGGATGGATGTCCCACGTCGTGAAGAAGCTTGCAGAGGTGTTCCCATGCAGAAAGACCGCAAACAAGCCTTGCTAGCTGCAAGGGTGGCAAGTTAGGGTTTTTGGATACTGCTGTGGCCCAGGAGGGACCAGGATGTCGCCAATTGCGTGAGGATACAGAGGGGGTGCCCAGCAAGACAAGGAGCCCACTCAGAAGCAAGCAGCACCCGCAGAAGTTCCGGAACAGGCACTACGAAGAAGAGTGAACCGGAGCTCACCCAAAGTCACAAAGGAAGGTCCCACGACACCGGAGGACAACTCAGGAGGTCGTGCACTGCAGGTTAGAGTGTCAGGGACCCAGGCTTGGCTGTGCACAAAGGAAATCCTGGAAGAGTGCACAGGAGCCGGAGCAGCTGCAAATCACGGGGTACCCAGCAATGCAGTCTAGCGTGGTGAGGCAAGGACTTACCTCCACCAAACTTGGACTGAAGAGTCACTGGACTGTGGGAGTCACTTGGACAGAGTTGCTGAGTTCCAGGGACCACGCTCGTCGTGCTTAGAGGGGACCCAGAGGACTGGTGATGCAGTCTATTGTTGCCTGCGGCAGCAGGGGGAAGATTCCGTCAACCCACGGGAGATTTCTTCAGAGCTCCTGGTGCAAGAAGGAGGCAGGCTACCCCCAGAGCATGCACCACCAGGAAACAGGCGAGAAAGCCGGCAGGATGAAGCGATACAAGGTTGCAGTAGTCATCTTTGCTACTTTGTTGCAGTTTTGCAGGCGTCCTGAGCAGTCAGCGGTCAATCCTTTGGCAGAAGGTGAAGAGGGAGATGCAGAGGAACTCTGGTGAGCTCTTGCATTCGGTATCTGAAGAATTCCCCAAAGCAGAGACCCTAAATAGCCAGAAAAGGAGGTTTGGCTACCTAGGAAGGAAGATAGGCTAGTAAGAAGGGTAAGAGCCTATCAGAAGGAGTCTCTGATGTCACCTGATGGCACTGGCCACTCAGAGCAGTCCAGTGTGCCAGCAACACCTCTGTTTCCAAGATGGCAGAGGTCTGGGGCACACTGGAGGAGCTCTGGGCACCTCCCCTGGGAAGTGCAGGTCAGGGGAGTGGTCACTCCCCTTTCCTTTGTCCATTTTTGCGCCAGAGCAAGGCTGGGGGATCCCTAAAGCGGTGTAGACTGGCTTATGCAGAGATGGGCAGCATCTGTGCCCATCAAAGCATTTCTAGAGGCTGGGGGAGGCTACTCCTCCCCAGCCCTGACACCTATTTCCAAAGGGAGAGGGTGTAACACCCTCTTTCTGAGGAAGTCCTTTGTTATGCCTTCCTGGCTGGACCCCAGGAGGGCAGAAACCTGTCTGAGGGGTTGGCAGCAGCAGCAGCTGCAGTGAAACCCCGGGAAAGGCAGTTTGGCAGTACCCGAGTTCTGTGCTAGAGACCCTGGGGGTCATGGAATTGTCTCCCCAATGCCAGAATGGCACTGGGGTGACAATTCCATGATCTTAGACATGTTACATGGCCATGTTTGGAGTTACCATTGTGACGCTATACATAGGTAGTGACCTATGTATAGTGCACGTGTGAAATGGTGTCCCCGCACTCACAAAGTCCGGGGAATTTGCCCTGAACAATGTGGGGGCACCTTGGCTAGTGCTAGGGTGCCCACACACTAAGTAACTTTTCAACCAACTGTGACCGGGCGTCCCCGGCAGCCGCGGCTCGACATGACGTATCGGACCAGGCCGATACGTCATGTCCGCGTCTCCCCGTTGCCGGGGCGACACGATACGAGCGAGGCAGGGGGAGGGCCGTTGCCTGGGAAACCGGATGGGTTTCCCGGCGCGGCGTAAACAAAAGGGAAGACGGCACCGGAACGAGGAAGGAGGGGCAGGAGAGGAGAGCTGAGGAGAAGAAACCGGAGGGGCAGGCGAAGAGACCGGAGGAGCAGGAGAAGAGACCGGAGGAGCAGGAGAGGAGAGCCCAGGAGAAGGAGCAGGAGGGGAGAACCCAGGAGAAGGAGCAGGAGAGGAGAGCCCAGGAGAGGAGAGCCCAGGAGAAGGAGCAGGAGAGGAGAGCCCAGGAGAAGGAGCAGGAGAGGAGAGCCCAGGAGAGGAGACCGGAGGAGCAGGAGAGGAGAGCCCAGGAGAGGGAGACCTCAGAAAAGACCGCAGGAGAAGAAACCGCAGCAGAGGAACGCCACAACGCCAGCCATGACCCAGGAGGGTCGTGGCTCACCAAGGTACGGTCCTTGTGGACCAAAACAAAGGCCATATCAGACTAAGGAGGGGGGGGAGGGAATATAGAGGAGGAAAGGGAGGGAACCGAAAGGGGCACGATAACGAGCACATATGAGCACCCCACAAATCTATAACTAGAGATTGAGAGCACTTATTCCCCAACTCCGCACAGACACCCACCCCTCCTTATCATTCCTACCCATACCCAGACAAGACTGCAGAGAAAGACTGAAATAACCTTGGTTAAACCCCATACTTACCCAGGTGTTGTTTTCCTTTGTTTTCCGGTATCCGGGAATCCACCTGAGGGGACCCGCCAGAAGTAACCCTGGAAAAGAAACAAGAAACATTGAGACTAAATCAACAATACAGGAAACTGAACAACAACACCGGAAACCCTAAGGAAACCCCGCCCGCTTGGTTATATACTTCAAGTTTTTTTTTCTGTATTCCACCTTAATCTTAGAATAAATCCCACCATAAACTAAACGCATATCTCGTCGTCATTTGTATATTGTTCGATCTGTCACAGTGGTGTCAGAAGTGGGATCAGATTCTAGATCCTCCTCGACAATCGAACAGTATACACAATAAGTGACGCCCCCTCACTGGAGGACATGATAAAACAGTTGGCCGAAGGCCAACGACACCTACAACTGGTGTGGGAGGCCCACCAGAGGGAGGCTAAGGAGGACCGGGAAGCCTTACAGTCGGCTTTGAAAAGTCAGGCAACCATACTGGCCAATAATCAACTGGTCCACGAGACGGCCATGAAGAAACTAACGGAGACTATTGCTACCACTAAGGTACACCCCAATGTCCCAAGTTCCGTCTTGCAAAAATATCAAGAAGGGGAGGATCCCGAATCCTTTTTTACTAATTTTGAAAGGGTGGCCTCAACCGCACAATGGCCGAAAGATAGATGGGGCCAGTATGTCGCCCCCCTGCTTACAGGAATCCTACAAGCCGCATATCAAGCAGCGAACCCCGGGGGCACAACCCCATATTCCGAAATTAAGACCAGTATATTAGAGCGGGTGGGGCATGACACGGAATATTATAGAATCAAATTCAGGAAAATCAAATGGGGACCGAACGAGGATCCCCGAACCTTTTACTATCGGGTAAACGATTTGGCTTTAAAATGGTTGGGTCCATCAGGGAATAGCCGGGAAGACGTAATCCAAACAATTGTCCTCGAACAATATTTAGATGCCTTACCTACGGCTACAAAACATTGGATCCGTCATCATCCCAAGGTGAATACGGAGATGGCAATTGACTTAGCATGTGCCTACCATCGTTCGGTGGATGTACAAAATATGCCAACCCGCCCCAGCATAAAACCAGGGCTCCCCAACCCGAAAAGCACTCCCAGAGTCCTTCCCGAAGAACCCATACCTCGCAGAACCTACGAGCATCCACCAGTACCAGGTCCTCAGTGTTATAACTGTGGGGAATGGGGGCACATTGCCCGTATGTGTCCAAGAAAACAAGACACTAGTGAACCCATGGAGGTTGGAGTTACCCGACGACAGGTGCTGTGTACAGGCCGGGGCAACCCCAAATTTAAACAGTCCTTAAACGTCAATGGTAGAGTGGTTTGCGCCCTTATAGATTCCGGATGCAGTCAATCCGTGATAAGAAAGGATCTCCTAGCCCTAGCAGACCAGGAAGTCGAACATTGGGTGACTATTTGCTGCATTCATGGGGATAAGAAGAGATACCCCTTACAGGCCCTGACAGTAAAGTGGAGGAATTACAGGGACATCCTTCCTATGGGTATAATGTCAGATCTGATAGAGGAATGTATTATTGGGACGGATTACGAACATTTTCAGGAGATCCTGGACCACGTTCGACAACCAACCCTGACCCAGGATTGGTGGAGGGGTGCCCCTTTTTCTGACAGCGACCTAGAGCCCCCTCTCCCCTTAGGAAACTGTCACGTAGGGAGAAGCGTGTAGAAAAAGCAAACCACCGGGAGAAAGAGGCACATAACACACCCTCAGGTCTGATTGCCGAGACACATGAGGTGCCTGTCGGGTTTCCCCAAAGACAGAGAGAAGATCCTTCTCTCGCCCAAGCTTGGAAGTCGGCAAAATCAGAAGAAACCGAAGAGGTGGGTCCCTACTTCTTAATTAGTAAAAACCTCTTATATCGCATAACCACTAATCGCTCCGGGGACCGTAAGCAACAGTTGTTAGTGCCCGAGCACTATAGAGAACATGTTCTAACCTTAGCCCACTGTCAACCCGGAGGAGGTCATTTCGGAAGGGAAAAAACAGAGGAGTATCTCCTCCGGCGGTTCTATTGGCCGGGGGTTTTCGCCCACATACGAAAATTTTGCTCCCAATGTTCCAGGTGCCAACTTACCGAACCCGGTAGACCTAGAAAAGCGCCTCTCATGCCATTACCCATCATAGACGTTCCGTTTAGTAGGATGGGAATGGACTTGATAGGTCCCATAGTACCCTCCACGAAAGGGCACACATATATCCTAGTCATGGTAGATTATGCCACCCGATACCCAGAGGCCATTCCTTTAAAAAGTATAACAACCAAAACAGTAGCCCAAGCAATGATTAATGTATTTTCTCGAGTAGGATTTCCACATGAAATACTCACGGACCAGGGAACTCCTTTCATGTCTACACTCATGAAGCAGGTGTGCAAAACGTTAGGCATTTCCCAAATTCGCACCTCGGTGTACCATCCACAGACCGATGGACTGGTGGAACGGTACAACCGTACCATAAAAACCCTGCTAAGGAAAGTAGTAGAGGAGTCAGGTAGAGACTGGGATCAAAAATTGCCCCTGGTATTGTATGCTATACGTACACATGAACAGGCGTCCACCGGACACAGTCCTTTTGAACTCGTGTTCGGAAGACATCCCCGATCCCTGCTGGACATGGCCATAGAAGCGTGGGAAGAGGAGGCGGAGGAAGGGGGGAAACCCTTGTTAGAATATGCCCACGACTTACGGTCTCAGTTGCAAGGGTTATGGGACACAGTCCGAGTAAATATGGAACATGCCCAACAGAACCAAAAACAGTATTACGATCGAGGGAGTAAATTAAGGGTTCTACTACCAGGAGATCAGGTACTTATAATGCGCCCCACTTCTGAACACAAATTGGTTGCAAAATGGCAGGGTCCACATAAAGTACTACGAGCCGTTTCCCCGGTCACTTACCTAATTGAAATCTCGACCACGCCGCAGAAAACCCAGATTTATCACATAAATCTCTTAAAGAAATGGGAAGAACCCGAGAGCTCTAACTCGACCGAAGCCATGGGCCGGTTCCTATGTCCCAATGGGAGGGTTCAAATTGAATTTTGCCCGACCGAGACCACTATTGAGGAGAGTCTGCCCACAGTGAACGCCTCCTTAACAAAATTAGAGAGGGAACAAGTATTCAGTTTACTGGAACATTTCAGATCATTTTTTTCCATAGTGCCAGGCAAAACCTCTTTGATTGCCCATAAAATACGGACTGCACCAGGTACAATTGTCCGGTTACGACCATATCGTATCCCAGAAGCCAGGAAACAGATTATGGAGGACGAGGTCCAAAAGATGCTAGAATTAGGAGTAATAGAGCCTTCTACTAGTCCCTGGTGCTCCCCAGTTGTCCTGGTACCAAAACCTGATGGTACTATTAGGTTCTGCATCGACTTCAGGAAACTCAACGAACATTCCATGTTCGATACTTATCCGATACCCAGGGTGGATGATGTATTAGAAAAATTAGGAAAAGCAAAATACATGTCCACCCTAGATTTAACTAAAGGATATTGGCAGATTCCACTAGCCGCAGAAGATAAAGAGAAAACGGCCTTTGCCACGCAGTCCGGTCTGTACCACTTCACAGTGTTGCCGTTCGGACTGCATGGAGCCCCAGCGACATTTCAACGGTTAATGGACAGCCTCCTAAACCCCTTCCGACATTTTTCAGCTGCTTACTTAGATGACGTAGTTATTTTCAGTGAAACATGGAATGATCATCTACGGCATTTGCAACAGATATTCCATACTCTGAGACAGGCAGGGTTAACTGCCAATCCAAAAAAATGCGTTATCGGACAGCCTGACATATTGGGCCGTATTTATACTTTTTGACGCAAAACTGCGCTAACGCAGTTTTGCGTCAAAAAAATTAGCGCCGGCTAACGCCATTCTGAAGCGCCATGCGGGCGCCGTATTTATTGAATGGCGTTAGCCGGCGCTAGCAGACCGGCGCTGCCTGGTGTGCGTGGAAAAAAACCACGTACACCAGACAGCGCCGGCGTAGGGGGAAAATGGCGTATGGGCGTCTTAAAATGGGGCAAGTCAGGTTGCGTCAAAAAAATCGTCGTAACCCGACTTGCGCCATTTTTTTCGACGCCCATCCCCCATCAACATGACTCCTATCATTGTAAAGATAGGAGTCATGCCCCCTTGCCCAATGGCCATGCCCAGGGGACTTATGTCCCCTGGGCATGGTCATTGGGCATAGTGGCATGTAGGGGGGCACAAATCAGGCCCCCCTATGCCACAAAAAAAAAAAAAAAAAATACTTACCTGAACTTACCTTAATGTCCATGGGATGGGTCCCTCCGTCCTTGGGTGTCCTCCTGGGGTGGGCAAGGGTGGCAGGGGGGGTCCCTGGGGGCAGGGGAGGGCACTCTGGGCTCATTTTGAGCCCACTTGTCCCTTAACGCCATCCCTGACCCAGGCGTTAAAAAGCGGCGCAAATGCGCCGTTTTTGGCCACGCCCACTCCCGGGCGTCTCTTTTGCCCGGGAGTATAAATACCACGTAAAGGCCTGGGAGTCATTTTTTAAGACGGGAACGCCTCCCTTGCATATCATTAACGCAAGGAAGGGGTTCACGCTAAAAAATGACGCACACTCCGGGCACTTTGGCGCCCGAAGCGTCTAACGCCAGAGTATAAATATGGCGTTAGTTGGCGTTAGTTCTGCGTCAAATTTGCGTCGAAAAAAACGACGCAAATTCGGCGCAACCAGAGTATAAATATGGCCCATTATACTTAGGATACAAGATCAGTCAAGGGAACCTCCAACCCCAATCTAAGAAGGTAGAAGCTATTCTCAATGCACCTAGCCCTGCAACGAAGAAAGATTTGCGTTCCTTCCTAGGGTTGGTCGGCTACTATCGAAGATTCATTCCCAATTATTCCACCCTAGCCGCCCCCCTTACGGATCTTCTGGCTAAGTCTCGTCCTAATCAATTAGCCCCTTTTTCGGATCAACAGGAGACTAGTTTTGACCAGCTAAAATCCTTTCTGACTAGGGAGCCCATCCTACGGTGCCCAGATTTCTCGAAACCGTTCCACCTCTATACAGATGCCTCTGATGTCGGGCTAGGAGGGGTACTGACCCAGCCCGATGAGGACGGTGGGGATCACCCGATAGTGTATATTAGCAGGAAACTGTTTCCACGGGAGCGCCATTATCCCACGATCGAAAAGGAATGTTTGGCCATCAAATGGGCTGTAGACACCTTGCAGTATTACCTTTTGGGTCGCCCTTTTATTCTCTATACAGATCATGCTCCCCTCACTTGGTTATCGGCTCATAAAGATACGAATTCACGGATCTTGAGGTGGTTCCTTGAACTCCAACCCTTCTCATTTCAGGTCCGTCACATCCCTGGTCCCCAGCAGGCCCCGGCTGATTATCTCTCCAGATACCCAGACTCTACCTCGGTCCTCGATCAGGACTGTTCTTGGGAAGGGGTGTGTGACCGGGCGCCCCCGGCAGCCGCGGCTCAACATGACGTATCGGACCAGGCCGATACGTCATGTCCGCGTCTCCCCGTTGCCTGGGTGACGCGATACGAGCGAGGCAGGGGGAGGGCCGTTGCCTGGGAAACCGGATGGGTTTCCCGGCGCAGCGTAAACAAAAGGGAAGACGGCACCGGAACTAGGAAGGAGGGGCAGGAGAAGAGACCGGAGGGGCAGGAGAAGAGACCGGAGGAGCAGGAGAAGAGACCGGAGGAGCAGGAGAGGAGAGCCCAGGAGAAGGAGCAGGAGGGGAGAACCCAGGAGAAGGAGCAGGAGAGGAGAGCCCAGGAGAGGAGAGCCCAGGAGAAGGAGCAGGAGAGGAGAGCCCAGGAGAAGGAGCAGGAGAGGAGAGCCCAGGAGAGGAGACCGGAGGAGCAGGAGAGGAGAGCCCAGGAGAGGGAGACCTCAGAAAAGACCGCAGGAGAAGAAACCGCAGCAGAGGAACGCCACAACGCCAGCCACGACCCAGGAGGGTCGTGGCTCACCAAGGTACGGTCCTTGTGGACCAAAACAAAGGCCATATCAGACTAGGGAGGGGGCGGGAGGGAATATAGAGGAGGAAAGGGAGGGAACCGAAAGGGGCACGATAACGAGCACATATGAGCACCCCACAAATCTATAACTAGAGATTGAGAGCACTTATTCCCCAACTCCGCACAGACACCCACCCCTCCTTATCATTCCTACCCATACCCAGACAAGACTGCAGAGAAAGACTGAAATAACCTTGGTTAAACCCCATACTTACCCGGGTGTTGTTTTCCTTTGTTTTCCGGTATCCGGGAATCCACCTGAGGGGACCCGCCAGAAGTCACCCTGGAAAAGAAACAAGAAACATTGAGACTAAATCAACAATACAGGAAACTGAACAACAACACCGGAAACCCTAAGGAAACCCCGCCCGCTTGGTTATATACTTCAAGTTTTTTTTTCTGTATTCCACCTTAATCTTAGAATAAATCCCACCATAAACTAAACGCATATCTCGTCGTCATTTGTATATTGTTCGATCTGTCACACCAACCTTCACCAGGTGAAGGTTAGACATAAAGGTGACTTATAAGTTACTTAATTGCAGTGGTAAATGGCTGTGAAATAACGTGGACGTTATTTCACTCAGGCTGCAGTGGCAGGCCTGTGTAATAATTGTCAGAGCTCCCTATGGGTGGCAAAAGAAATGCTGCAGCCCATAGGGATCTCCTGGAACCCAAATACCCTGGGTACCTCAATACCATATACTAGGGAATTATAAGGGTATTCCAGTATGCCAATGTGAATTGGTGAAATTGGTCACTATCCTGTTAGTGACAATTTGGAAAGCAGAGAGAGCCTAAACCCTGAGGTTCTGGTTAGCAGAGCCTCAGTGAGACAGTTAGTCATCACACAGGGAACACATACAGGGCACACTTATGAGCACTGGGGCCCTGGCTGGCAGGGTCCCAGTGACACATAGACTAATACAAGATATATACAGTGAAATATGGGGGTAGCATGCCAGGCAAGATGCTACTTTCCTACAGTGGGCTTTTGGGCTCCTGAAGGCCAGATTTTGTTGTCTGGACAGGACTTGTGGAGGCCTTCTCTGCTCACCCAGGAAAGTGTATCAAGTCACTGTGGCGTGCTCCATGCTCCATAACATTGTTCTGCGGAGGAATATCCCTTACATTCCAGAGGAGGCAGATCCTGCAGTACCAGTGGGTGAGAATTCTGAAATGTCAACCGAAGATGACAGTGGTGAAGAGGAAGGAGCTGACAAGATCTCATCAAAAACTTCTTCTCAAGAGTTGAAGTATGTCATGAGATGTCATGACTTTGACTGTACAATGAATCACAGTTGTGATAATGTGTGTAGGTAATTCTTTGAAATAGTTAGGGAGCTGATGCTCAGGCAAAATCAGTCACAGTGAGCTTGATGAGGTAGCTTTTGACACATAGACTGCTTGATGATGTTGCTTTGTTTGTGTTAGATTTACTGTAATGTACTTTGTTCTCCGGATGCTTGCTATGTGACTGTGTCTTGTGTATGGTTTCATACTTATACTCCTTGTTTTGTTCTTTGTTCAGGTACCTTCACTATGACATCTTCATGTGGGCATTTCAGAGTTGTGACATTGACAGGTATGTGATGCTGTTTGGACATATATAGTGGACCTGGATTGTTCCAGGGAATGTAGGTCTCAGACTTTGGGTGTAGAAGACCTGTGCCAAGGCAGCTTGCACAGTGATGGGATGGAAGTTTAGAAGACTCCATTGGACGTGTTCCTTGTTGTGTGGTAGCCCTGATGTACCATGTGTATCCTCATGTGGTAAAAAACTATGTAGCCATAGGTCAAAATAATGTTAGTATCCCTTCACATTGGCTAAGCATTCTTTTTGAATGAACTGTATGTAACTGTTGATGTGTTTCATCCTTGTTAAAGTGCCTGTGCCACATCACTGACATTTATTTGTGTCATACCGTCAGATGCCAAAGCACTGGATTGTAATGATTCTGTGATCAGAAACTGTTGTACTGTCATCTGAGTCTTGCATTATATGATGTTGGATTACATTTGTGTAGTAGGCGATACGGCTCCAGCTGATGACATCAACCACTTTAATGTTTGTCTGTTCTACAGGATAATGTCTGATAAATCCCTTCCTTCCATGGTCTGGAGGTCTGTACCTGTAAATTTGATCATTTACCTAGTATGATTTGCTATGTTTCAGATATATTGTAATATAATAACATTTCTTCTATGATAAGACACTAGTATGTATGTGTTTGTGTGGAATGGCTGTAATCCTTAGCTGGTCGCTGGGTACATGCAACATATCCCTGCTTGTACAAGTACCTTGGATAATCATAGTACGGTTCACAGGGCTGACATATCTACTTGGCTAAATGTGAAATAGAAGACAGCAGACAAAGAGTTTGTGGCGGGTGAATTTATTGCAATTCTACTACTAACAGAAAATATTTATGACAGAAATGGACAAAACTGTAAAGTGAAGGCGTCAGTCATGGTGAATTAAATCATTGGAGTAGATGCCACACCATTGGAAGCCCAAAATCCAGAGTATTCTTCTCATCGCAAATGGTAGGTGGTTCAGGATCAGTCCACAGAGTGTATGTGTGACACACAAAGCAGGACATCAAGGGAGAGTTTTATTGCTGGCAGTGTCTTGCCATCTGCTCCTCCTGGATTCTTTGCAAGATGTTCCCTCCTGGGGGGGCAGCTGCTGCAGAGGCAGGGTTGTCTGTGGGTGGTTGTACATTTGGCAGGGACTCCCTTCCTCTGACTGCCACTTATTTACTTTGGCGTGATGAAGTTGCCACATAGAAAGGGTTAGATGGCGGGGTGAAACCCCTTCTCAGGGTGGGGTTGATTTACTTGAACACCCATTAAGGTCTCCATTTCATTGTTATTTGCATACATTTTTTCAACCACGCCCTCTGAAGCTGCTTTGTTTTTCACAGTTCAGTCTACACATGGCCCATCACACCTTGGGACTCCTGATAGACTCCCAAGATGTGGCTGATGGTGTCCTGGCTGACAGCAGCCCCAGTGGCCTCACTCCACTGGCCCACAGCATCCCTTCCATGCACCCTACCCTCACAAGCCTGTGCCCTTCCCTCAGGATGCCCTCTCGAATTGGGTCCTGGAACCTCAGTGTCAGGACTGTTGAGTTGCACCTCAGGATCCAGGACTGGGCACAGGGCACAAGATGGTAGAAACTGTGCTAGGTACACATGTTGGGGGGGCACATCGCTGTCTGGGATGTTGATGCAACAGGGCTGGGAGGTGATAATGTGGGCACAGTGAGAATCACTGTTGCCATCTGACCAGGTTGCCCGGATGAGCCAAGACCATCCTCCAGGTCCACAAGCCCATAAGTGTTGCCGTCACTGAGGTCTTCATCCAGGGGGGTAATGGGTGTCTCTTCAGTCGCTTCTGTGTGCCTAGTGGCAGCTCGACCTGCTGATGAAGGAAGTACATTGTTACTGGTTGAAGTGTGACATGTACCTACAAAGGTCTTGTGTTACCATAAGAAGAGACATTGGACATTCTTAAGTTGAAGGTTAGCCTATTGTGCCATGTTACCATGGTATTGGAGTATTTGACATAACGTGTTAAGCTTGCCTAAATTATTTGACTCAAGCAGCTCATGAGATGTTCCGATCAGCTGCACTTTGTATGATGGAATGGAAAATAGCATCTTACCAACAGTGAAGCCAACACTGTGGAGAGGCAACATATGCCTTGGACCATTTGGAGGCCTAGTTGAGTGGGATACAGGCAAAACAGAACCTTGTTGTATATGTAACTGCAGTCATCATGTGTGCAGAGCTGTGTCAATGTGTTTGCTGCCGCTACCAGTCTGGTGATGCAGCTTGCAGCCTTAGGAATACTTAGCCCTCATTACAACCCTGGCGGTCGGTGATAAAGCGGCAGTAATAAAGAATTGGAATCATGACCACGGTGGAAACAGCCAACACTTTAACATACCGACCACCACCGCAGTAGCAACAAACACTGCGGTGGTAGCCGCCAACAGACAGGCGGAAGACAATGTACTGCCCACTGCATTACAACACGCCTATCCACCAGCTTTTCCGGGGCGGTACCAATGCCATCAAAAGCATGGTGGAAACACTACTCTGAAGGGAAATGACTCACCTCTCCACAATCAAGGAAGAACTATGATGCCATGGTGCCCGAATTGCAGGTGTTCCCCATGCTGGAACCTATACCAGGAACACGAACGCCGGTGAAGACGACCACTGTGAGTACTGCACCTAGCACACAAGGGAGGAAAAAGAGAGTGACACAAACACGCAACACGCAACACCCCCACTATCCCAACCCCCACACTCCAACACCATACACACAAATACATACAACAACATTACATATACACCCCGTAACCCTCAGGAATAACGCACGGACAAAAGGAATGGAGTAACTTGAGTGTACTATTAGAAAGTTTGAGAAATACATTCTTACTGCAATAAACAGTTGTACAATATACACAATATATACTAAAGGAGGGACAATGCCCACTCAAAAATGTCCCTGGCCCACTGGGCCAAAACACATAGGCCAAGGCCACACTTGACCCCTGCTTCCATATGGAAAGAACACTGCAGTGGCATCAGGTCGAAAACACACAGGCACCTCAGGGGGGTCGGGAATGGGGGGGTCAACTCAGCTGGAAGATGGTACAACACCACTGGCCTTGAGAGGGCTCCATACCCATTGCTTGGTCCTGGGGAGTGCAAAGCCACAGTCTCTCAAGTGGGTGGTTTGCCCACTGCTTGGTCCTGGAGAGTGCAAAGCCACAGTCTCTCAAGTGGGTGGTTTGCCCAGTCCTTGGTTGTGGGGAGTACAAAGCCACAGTCTCTCTAGATGGTGGTTTGCCCACTGCTTGGTCCTGGGGAGTGCAAGGGCACAGTCTGTCGAGTGGATGTTTTCTTCTACTGGTTCTGGAGGGGGCCTTGTGCCAGTGTGCTTCATCCTGGCAAGGAGGGGGTGAGTGGATGCCTTCTTCCACTGGTTCTGGAGGGGGCCTTGTGCCCAGTGTGCTTCATCCTGGCAAGGAGAGGGTGAGTGGATGCCTTCTTCCACTGGTTCTGGAGGGGGCCTTGTGCCCAGTGTGCTTCATCCTGGCAAGGAGGGGGTGAGTGGATGTCTTCTTCCACTGGTTCTGGAGGGGGCCCTGTGCCCAGTGTGCTTTATCCTGGATGGGGAAAGGTCACAGTCTCTCACCTGTGTGTCACACCGACAGTTGTTGCAGGGGCCAGGACACACTGCAGCCCATTTAGTCACCACTACACACTGCACACCGGCGGTGATGGCTCCTCAGTGGATGCCAGTTTCCCTGTAGGTGGTGGTGCTGTTGGTGGTAGCCTCCAGGCCTTCACCTGCAGCCTCGGACGACTGCCAACTGGGGCTTCTGCTGCTGGCAGTGGTGCTGCTGGTGGCGGGGCATGTGGTGGTGCTGGCTGCGGTACAGGTGGCGGTGCTGGCCGTGGTGCAGGTGGCGATGCTGGCAGTGGTGGTAGCCTCCAGGCCTTCGTCTGCAGCCTAGGACGGCTGCCCTCTGGAGCTGCTGGAAGTGGTGCTGCTGGCAGCGGGGCATGTGGCGGTGCTGGCCGCGGTGCAGGTGGAGGTGCTGGCAGTGGTGGTGGTAGCCTCCAGGCTTTCACCTGTAGCCTCGGACGGCTGAGGTGCTGGGCTGGGTTCTGGCCACCCTGGCCCGAGGTGAAGGATGGTGAGGGGGAGGGGGAGGGAATAGGTCAATGGTGGCGATGAAAAGCTTTTTAGGGACACAGGGGCAGGAAGAGGGTGAAGGTTTGGGAGTGGAGGAAGAGGGAGTGGTTGTAGGAGATGTCAGTCTGCTGTGTTTGGGTGCAGGTACATGGGTGGGATGCTGCTGTGAGATGGATGGCTGTTGGGTGTCTGTGTGCTTGCGTTTGTGTACTTTGGGAGGAGGGGTCACAGACACAGTGGGAGAGGACACAGGGGACGTGTGCATGGATGTGGGGGTGGTGACTGCCAGTGAGGGGCATATAGTGATAGGCGTGATGCTGATGGAGGTAGTGGATGAGGATTTAGTGCATGCAGGTGTGAGTGGAGAAGCTACTGGGAGGGAGGTGGAAGATGAGGAGGAGGTGGACACAGTGGAGGCAGTGGATGTTGGTATGTCTGCACGTGGATGGTGCTTGTGTGAGTGCCTGTGAGATGAAGTGTGGTGCTTGTGTTTGCCAGAGCCACTTGTGTGTGTTGATTTGGGTGATTGCTGGTCTGAAGGTGTGATTGGGATAGGCTGGGTTTGAGGGGATTGGGACTGGGTAGAGGAAGTTGGAGGGGGAGGCTGGAGACAGGGACAATGGCTGCCTTAAGTGAGTTGGCCAGAGCCTGGAATGCTCTCTGTTGGGCCGCCATGCCAGAGTGAATGACCTCCAGGTATGCATTTGTTTGTTGCAAATGCCCTCCTACAACCTGGATGACATTCAGTATAGTTGACTGCCCGACAGAGAGGGATCTCAGGAGGTCAATAGCCCCCTCACTGAGGGCAGCAGGGCTGACCAGGGCAGGGCCTGAGGTGCCTGGGGTGAAGGAGATGCCCACCCTCCTGGGTTAGCGGGCAAGGGAAACATGCTGAGGGGCTGCTGGGAGGGCGGTGCTGGTACGGGGGTGGCGGCTGTACCTGTAGTTGGGGAGGGCACAGAGGTGTCCGCCACTATCAGGGAGCTTCCATCAGAGGAGGTGTCACTGTCAGAACTGTCCCCTCCTGTCTCCGTCGTGGTGCTCCCCTCGCCCTCCATCCCACTGGTGTCCTCACCGGCAGTAGATTCGGCCTCCAGGCCCATATACAGCTCCCTCTATCACCGGTGACTCTGCTCCATCACCAGATGATGCTAATGCACACAAGTACAGGGTGACAAAACGAAATGGGGAGAGAGACAGAGGATACACTTGGTCAATGCCAGCAACAACATTACCATTGGCGTACATAACACACAGGGAACAGCCCTATGCACTAGGCCATGCACTACCAGTTACACTGCTAGTCACCAGCCCATGGGTTAAATGCCTAATGTCATTAGCTGCACAACGGAAACCCACAGGACCCTTCCTAGTAGTAGATGCCCACTAACAATATTGGGTTTTTAGTGCATCTGATCTTGCCCATCATTGAACATACCCTGCCATGTTTGCCCTGGTGTAGGGGCACCCACAGCCCACAACCCTCACCCAGGTAATACCTTAACGCGTGCAAAGTCATGATTTTGAATCTGTATTCACCCCCTTGTGGCTGCTGTGATGCCTTCAAGCTCCCATCCAACTCCGGATAGGCCACCGCCAGGATGCGGAAAATCAGGGGGGTCAGGGTTCATCGGGCAGCCCTTCCTTGTTGGGAGGCCAGCCCCTGATTGGCCTCCGCCATCTTCCTTGCCGAGCGGCGCAGGTCCTCCCACCATTTGCGGCAGTGAGTACTCTTCCTGTCAAAGACCCCCAAGGTGCGCACCTTCTTTGCGATGGCACGCCAAATACCCTTTTTCTAATGGGCGCTGACCTGCAGAAAAAATACAGCAGAAAGGGTATTAGTCATACCGTCCGGACTGTTATAATCATGGTCCACCATATCCCCCCATCCACTTACTCAGATACATTGCCCACCATATCTGCAGCACTCTGCCCAGGACCCCTCATGTCCCCCTACACGGGGCGTACACACACAGCAATCCATACATTTGTGGCCCACGCATCATGCTCACAGTGTACTCACCTGTTTGTCTGGAGGACCATAGAGTAAAGTGTACTGGGGTAGGACCCCATCCACTAGTCTCTCCAATTCCTCGGAAGTGAAGGCAGGGGCCCTTTCCCCTGAGACTCGAGCCATTGTCGTTTCCACACACAGGTCACAGCAGCAATTGCAGTGTAGGTCCTCTCCTGTTGAAGGTCAGGTAGCAAGTGAGTGCACAGATAGAAAATGATGGTCACGTCCGCGGCGGTGCGTACCGTCACCACCGGCGTACATCACCATTGGCTCCTGGAACCCATAGGGCCCAATGATAACCAATGCGATGTGGCGCGGTGGTCATCGACTGCCGACCGCAATGGAGCACAACACCAGCGGAATTACCTCATTTCTACTTGTCTCTCCTCATAGGTCAGGCAGCCACCATTTCAGGGGGGCACAGGCCATGGCGCCTAATTGCGTCACAGCAGACATTGGCACATCATCTGACTTACGAGTTCACATATGGTTCTGTAAAGGAAGAATTGCATATTAATTTTGACATATGTGTGAATATGACCTTCTGCTCACCGTTTTCCCCCCTAGAGTTCAACCGCTGAGGATGAATAGGAGATGGAACATCCCCCAGTATACAGATCCCTGGTGGACCTGTCGACAATGGAGGACAGGCACATTATCCTGACCTACAGACTTGATAGGGCCACAATCCAAGAACTGTGTGCTCAATTGGAGCCAGACCTGATTTCAGCTATCTACCACCCCACAGGTATCCCCCCTCTAGTGCAGGTCCTGTGAGTGCTCCATTTCCTGGCAACTGGTTCCTTCCAAGCGACAGAGGCCATGGCATGAGGGATGTCGCAGCCTATGTTCTCAAATGTGCTGACCAGAGTGTTGTCTGCCCTGCTGAACAGGTGGAAGATTTGGCCACAGTGAATGCCGACTTCTATGCACTGGGACATATCTCCAACATCATTGGTGCCATTGATGGTACACATATTGCATTTGCCCCCCCCAGGAGAAATGAACAAGTGTTCATAAATAGGAAAAGCTTTAACTCTCTGAGTGTGCAGATGGTGTGTTTGGCGGACCAGTATATCTCCCATGTCAATGCCCAGTATCCTGGCTCTGTGCATGATGCCTTTATCTTGAGGAATAGCAGCATCCCATATGTGATGGCTCAACTCCAGAGGCACCGGGTGTGGCTAATAGGTAAGCCCATGGTCCCCACCCAGTTGATGTAGGTATATGGGTGGGGTTTTGGCCCTAAGGGCGAGTGTGTGGCTAACAGTTATCCCTCGAATATTTGCAGGTGACTCTGGTTACCCCAACCTCTCATGGCTACTGACCCCAGTGAGGAATGCCAGGACAAGGGCAGAGGAACGTTACAATGAGGCACATGGGTGAACAAGGAGGATCATTGAGAGAACCTTTGGCCTCCTGAATGCCAGATTCCGGTGCTTCCATGTGACAGGTGGGTCCCTGTACTACTCACCCTAGAAGGTGTGCCTGATCATCGTTGCATGTTGCACAACCTGGCCTTGAGACGCGCAGGTGCCTTTTCTGCAGGAGGATGAGCCTGGGGATGGTCGTGTGGCAGTGGTGGAGCCTGTGGACAGTGATGGAGAGGAGGCAGATGAAGAAGATGTGGACAACAGAAGTACACTAATTCAACATTACTTCCAGTGACACACAGTTAAGACACTGTAACTTCACCTTCCATTGTAGTTTTGTGTTTGACATTGAACATGGCAGCCTGATTTCCCTATTTCTATGGCCACTTACTGTACCCTTTGGCATCTCTATTTTCAGATCTCTGTGTCCCACTCTGGCTCCTGGTGTGTTTACTGCTGCCCACTACAGGTCATACCTATGTAAATATTACAGTACATTTGAACTGCAATGTTTACAGTTTGTTAAACTAATACTTTTGTCAAAGAATTGACAGACTCCATATTTGATTTTGTTCCAAGTGTGTTTATGTCTGTGATAATAAGTATAGGGGCTATTGCAATGGGCTGGGTTGCTGATGGAGGAAAGTCCAAGATAGAGTCCAGTCTATTTGTATCACAGGTGCAGTGTCCAAGGGGGCATAGGAAGGGGAGCAATGGCAGTTCAAGGTGGACAGGGTAACAGAGTGGGACACAATGGTGACAATCAGGAGAGTCTTATTTCCTGGCTGGGGTCTTGGCAATGTTCTCTGATTTCTGCCTGGATCACTGGGACCGTTTGTGCGGTGGTTCTCCTTCTGCAGGGGGTAGGGTGCTGGTGGCCTTTGTTCCTGTGGTGGGGCCTCCTGTCCACTAGCATCAGCGGAGGTGGAGGGCTGTTCTTCGGTTTGGCTAGTGTCAGTGGCCCATTGGTGTGCCACTACCTCCCTCATGGTGTTGGCAATGTCTGCCAGCCCCCCTGCAATGGTGACCAGGGTGGTGTGGATGTCCCTCATGTCCTCCCTGATCCCCAGGTACTGTCCCTCCTGCAGCAGCTGTGTCTCTTGCAACTTGGCCAGTATCTGGTCTATGGTCTCCTGGGAATGGTGGTATGCTCCCAGGATGATGGTGAGTGCCTCGTGGAGAGTCGGTTCCCTGGGCCTGTACTCCCCCTGTTGCACAGCAGTCCTCCCAGCTTCTCTGTTGTCCAGTACCTCTGTCCCCTGAACCGTGTGCCCACTGCCACTTTCCCCAGGTCCCTGATCGTCCTCTGTTTTTGAGGTTGCCTGGGGTCCCTGTAGTGGTGACACACTGCTGATTGACGTGTCCTGGGGACAGAAGGATCGACCCGCTGGGTGCGTGCTGTGGTGGTATTTCCTGAGGGGGGAGGCTCTGTGGTGGGTTGGGACTGTGGCTGGGTCACCGACTGTCCAGAGGTCCCTGATGGGCCAGGTAGGCTATCGTGAACCAGGCATGCAGAGCTGCTCTTCCTTGCAAAAGATGTCTGCTGCACCTGTGATCCAATTAGCTGTGGCTGTACCCAGATGATTTCCTCCACCATGATCCTTAGCTCTTCCTCTGAGAACCTGGGGTGTTGTTGTGGTGCCATGGGTGTCGTGTGACTGGTATGTGTGAGGGTGTGTGGGGTGATGTGTTGGGGTGTGTGCTGTGAGGTGCGTGGATGGTGTATGGGTGATGGTGTTTTGTGGTTCAGATTCAGTGGGTGCTCCTGGCTTGTCTCTCTCTCTCATTTGCCAAAATCTTTGGGTTGTAAAGGGTTGTGGGTATTGTGGATGTGTGTTTTATAGAGTTGTGGGTGTGTGAGTGTGGTGTGTGTACGTGT
This sequence comes from Pleurodeles waltl, assembly GCF_031143425.1. NCBI lineage: Eukaryota > Metazoa > Chordata > Amphibia > Caudata > Salamandridae > Pleurodeles > Pleurodeles waltl. The sequence continues at coordinate 553,741,014 of NC_090438.1, forward strand.
GCCAGGTGTGTGTAGTATTGTCCAATGTGATGTTGTTTTGTATGTGTTTTTTTTTTTATGAGCACAACGGTGTGTACCGCTAATGGTTTACTGCAGTTGAATGACTGCCATGGTGACTCGTGGGTCATAATGCTGTGTGTGTAGTTCTGTTGGCGTAACAGTGTGGGTTTTGGTACCACCATTTTATCACTGACCTTTGGGCTGGCAGAGTTGTGTGTGTGTCTGTATAGTGGCGGATTTCTATGTGTGGGTCATAATATGGATAGTGGTATACCGCCGCGGTCACGGTATGTTGGCGGCAGTCAGCATGGCGGTAAGCGGCACTTACTGCCAATGTTGTAATGAGTGCCTTAGTGTACACATCTGATAAGGGGTAATTCCTTTAATCAATAGTTTAATTTTGAGATAGCAGGTCGAGATGGAGCCAGGTAGTCAGACATGTCTCTGAGTTGAGCATGATCTGTATATTGCTCACTTTTGGAAATTGTCCATCTCTGAGGGTCACCCCAAAGTTTTTGCCTTCTTTCTCCTGTTGCTAACCAGTGCTGAAGTGCAAGTGCTCTCCACCCTAAACATGGTAAAATTGGTTGTCACCCAATTGGCACATTTAATTTACCTGTGTGCCCCTAGTGATGTGCAGTACATGTGCCCAGGGACTGTAAATTAAATGTTACTAGTGGCCTGCAGCACTGATTGTTCCACCCTCATAAGTAGACCCTTAACCATTGTATGGCCTGTGTGTATAGTTTCACTGCCACTTCGACTTGGCATTTAAAACTACTTGCCAAGCCTTAAACTCTCCCTTTTCTCCATATATGTTACCACTAAAGTAGGCCCTAGATACTCCATAGGGCAAGGTGCTATGCCAGTAAAAGGCAGAACAAGTACTTACGTATTTTACATGTCCTGGTAGTGAAAACTCACAAATTCATTTTCCACTGCTGTGAGGCCTGCTCCTCTCATAGACTAGCATTAAAACTGCCCTCATATACTTTTAAGTGATAGGAGTAGCCTTGTCATGTTTAGTATGGCCAGAATGGTAATAGAAAATCCTGATTACTGATGAAGTTGGATTCAATATTACTATTTTAGAAATGCCATTTTAAGAAAGTGGGCATTTCTCTGCTCTTAGTGCCATCTGTGCCTTTTAGCCTGTCTCCAATCCATGTCTGGTCTGTGCTGGTTTGCAGCTCCCCTTGTTAATTCTACCCAGACAGCCATAAACACAGGACTCTCAGCTACATCTGCATTCATCTGCACACTGAATGGGTCTCCCTCGGTAGCAAGGGTGGAGGGCTCTCTCTTACAATTCAAAGGTCAGTGGCCTGCCCTCATGAAAAGGAATGATAACCCCCACAGGGATCCTGACATACAGGACTAGGCTGAAAGGGAAACTTGTGCACTTCAAAACCACTCTTTGAAGTTTCCCCCACTTCAATGTCACTTTTGGGTATATATGCAAAGTTTCTGATCCCACCAAATCAGACTCTTCTGGATATGCACCTGGACTTTGTCTGAGGGACTGCATGGCTGCCCAAAGGGCACATCTTGGCTGCTTTGTTGAGAAGGACTGCTGCCCCGCTGCCCTGCTTGTTGCCCTGCTGCCTGCTGGCATCTGACTCTGCTGGAAGGACTCTGCCTTTCCCACAAGTGCTCTCCAAGAGCTTGGATTGAGCTTGCCTCCTGTTTTGAAGTCTCATGGCCTCAAAGACTTCACTCCAGAGAAGAAAATCCCTGTGCTTCGGAAAATCAACACAACTCCTGCAGAAATTGACACAGTGCCTGCATCATGACTGAAAATTCGCTGCATCGCCCACCTGATTGACAAAGCACCTGCTCCTTCTTACCAGAGTATCAAGGATTTTCAAAGCATCGTCCCTGAGCGTCAAAAATCCCTGCTTAGCAGTGAGGAACCAAGGCTGTGCTCCTGGTAATCAATCCATCACCTTGCAAAGTAGAAAGAAATGACGCATTGTCTGTGCCACTACAGAAAATCCAATGCAGCGCCTTGTTTTTCAATGCATCTCCTCCTCTGCTGCCCCTTGTGTTGTTGTGTTTGACGCATCCCAGGTACTGTGTGTAACAAGGATACATTGACTGATTCTTAAGGATTGAGACTCTTTCAAACTTGAGCATATTGTATTTTTGTAATTTTTATCTTATTTTACTCAGATAAATATTATCTTTTCTTCTAAACCTATCTGGAGTATGTCTGTGGTGTTTTCATTGTGTCTGAGTTTTTGCAAAAATACTTTACACATTGCCTTCTAAGTTAAGCCTGCCTGCTCTGTGCCAAGCTATCAGAGGGTGAGCAAAGGATAATATGGATAGTGTTATGACTTACCCTGACTAGGATTGTGATCCTTACTTGGACAACAAGATTCCCAATTTCTAACCCTCACTCACAGGTGAGTAAACATCAATTGAAAGATGACAAAAGGGGTGTTCAACTTGGCATCATTGGCATGGTCTTCCCTAACATTTTGCCTCTACGTCCCAGATTGCTTCTGCGTGCTGGACTCTATTTTTGCTGTTTATGTTTGCTCTGGGAAGCTTACAACTGCTGACCAGTGCTAAAGTGTAAATAGTCCCTATATAACTTATATGTGTACATAGGCTTATCCATGATGGCCATATTTGATTGACTAGTAAGTCCCTAGTAAAGTGCACTAGAGGTACCCTAACTTTTTACCTCTACTTCCCAGGTTGCTTCTGCGTGCTGGACTCCGTTTTAGCTGTTTTTGTTTGCTCTGGACAGTTTACCACTGCTGACTGTAGGAAAATACCATCTTTCTTGGCATGTTACCCCCAAACATACATGTATGTCAGTATGTTTTTGCCTGTCTCACTGGGATCCTGCTAACCAGGTCCCCAGTGCTCATAGTTTGTGGCCTAAATGTGTATGCCTGTGTAGTGCCTAACTGTGTCACTGTGGGTCTGCTAATCAGAACTTCAGTGCTCATGCTCTCTCTGCCTTTAAATCTGTCACTATAGGCTAGTGACTACATTTACCAATTCCAATTGGCATACTGGACCCCCCCTTATAAGTCCCTAGTATATGATACCTAGGTACCCAGGGCACTGGGGTTCCAGGAGATCCATATGGGCTACAGCATTTCTTTTGCCACCCATAGGGAGCTCAGACAAACCCTTACACAGGACTGTCACTGCAGCCTGCGTGAAATAACGCACACGGTATTTCGCAGCCATTTTCACTGCACTTAAGTAACTTAAAAGTCACCTATATGTCTAACCTTCACTTGCTGAAGGTTAGGTGCAAAGTTAGTACATGTGAGGGTACCCTTACACTAGCAAAGTTGCCCCCACATAGTTCAGGGCCATTTCCCTCGACTTTGTGAGTGCGGGGTCACCATTACGCGTGTGCACTACATATAAGTCAATACCTATATTTAGCTTCACAATGGTAACTCCAAATATGGCCATGGTATATGATCTAAGATCAGGGAATTGTCCCCCCATTCCAAATCTGGGATTGGGGAGTCAATTCCATGCATCCTGGGGGCTCCACTATGGACCCCCAGTACAGCCTAACCAGCTCTCTGAGGCTTGCACTGCAGCCACAGCTTCTGCCACCTCACAGACAGGGTTCTGCCCTCCTGGGGTCTGGGCAGCCCGGTCCCAGGAAGGCAGAACAAAGTATTTCCTCTGAGAGCAGGGTGTGGCATCCTCTCCCTTTGGAAATAGGTGTTACAGGCTGGAGAGGGGTAGCCTCCTCCAGCCTCTGGAAATACTTTGAAGGGAACATATGGTGCCCTCCTTGCATAAGCTAGTCTACACCGGTCTAGGGAACCCCAGTCCCTGCTATGGCGCAAAACTGGACAAAGGAAAGGAGACTGACCACTCTCCTGTCCATCACCACCCTAGGGGTGGTGCCTAGAGCTCCTCCAGTGTGTCTCAGACCTCTGCCATCTTGTTTTCAGAGGTGTGGGGACACTCTGGAGACCTTTGAGTGGCTACTGCCCGCAGGTGACATCAGAGACCCCTCCTGATAGGTGCATACCTGGGTAGGTAGCCAATCCTCCTCTCAGGGCTGTTTAGGGTCTCTCCTGTGGGCTTCTCTTCAGATTACAATTTGCAAGAATCCAGCAGGACTCCTTTGCACTTCTCTCTTGGACTTCTGCCAAGGATCGACCGCTGACTGCTCCAGGTGGCCTGCAAAACTGCCACAAGTAGCCAGAAGACTACCAGCGACATTGTAGTGCCTAATCCTGCCTGCTTTCTTGACTGTTTCATGGTGGTGCATGCTCTGGGGGCTGCCTGCCTTCACCCTGCACTGGAAGCCATGAAGAAATCTCCCGTTGGTCGATGGAATCTTCCCCCTTCTGCAGCAGGCACCAAACTTCAGCTTCATCAGCAATCTAGGTCCCCTCTCATCCTGACAAGCGTGGCCCCTGGAACACAGGTGGTGGATCCAAGTGACCCAGACTGTCCAGTGGTCCAACTGTCCAAACTTGGAGGAGGTAAGTTCTTGCCTCCCCTCCCCAGACAGTAATCCTGTGCAGCAATTGATCTGCAGCTATAAGGGCTTCTGTGCACATTTCCAAGAAATCCTGCATGCACAGCCAAGCCTGGGTCCCCAGGACTTTGTCTTGCGATGCTCAGCTCCCTGAGTTGACCTCTGGTGTTGTTGGACCTCTCTTTGCAGTGTTGAGATGACAGCGATGTTCAGTATGCTTGAACCTGTGTTCAAGGACTTCTGCGGGTACTTCCCTCCTTCCAATGGGCTCTCTACGTTGTTGAGGGTCCCCTCTGTCTCCTCACCTGAGTGGCGACATCCTGGTCCATCCTTGGCCCAGGCAGCACACTTTTTCCTCAGCCATGACTCTTGCAGCTAGCAAGGCTTGTTTGCAGTATTTTGCCAAGGAAACACACTGCATCCTCCAGCACGCTGTGGGACATCTTTTGCACAAAGCAGAGCCTCCTACCTCCTTTCGTTGGTGCAAAACCAGCATCCACTTCCAACCGGAGGCAGCTATTTTTCACCTTCATCCGGTGTTTAGTGGGCTCCTGCCCCCCGGACACTTTAGTGACTCTCGGACTTGGACCCCTTTCTTTACAGGTCTTCAGGTCCAGGAATCCATCTTCAGTGCTTTGCAGTCTGCTGTGGTCCTTGCAAAATCCTTTATCACAACTTATGTGTGTTTTGGGGGAAATAGTAGTACTTTACTCCTACTTTCCTGGGTCCTGGGGTGGAGCCTCCTTTACACCCTTTATGTTTTCTCACACTCCCAGCGACCCTCTACACACTACACTTGCCTAGGGGTGCATTTGTGGTTAGCATTCCACTTACTTAGTATATGGTTTGTGGTGCCCCTAGGCCTATTGCATCCTATTGTGTTTTACAGTGTTTGCACTACTTTCTGACTGTTTTACTTACCTGATTTGATTAGTTGTGTATATTTTGTGTATGATACTTACCTCCTAAGGGAGTATATCCACTGAGATATTATTTGCACATTGCCACTAAAATAAAGTACCTTTATTTTTAGTAACTATGAGTATTGTCTTTCTTATGAAATTGTACCTACATGAAATAGGTGGTATTGCATGAGCTTTGCATGTCTCCTAGTTCTGCCTTGGCTTCTCTGCTATAGCTACCTCTATGAGCCTAAGCTGCTACAACACTACTACACTCTACTAATAGGGGACAACTGGGCCTGGTATAAGGTGTAAGTACCATTGGTAGGGAAACATCCTTTATTACAACGTTTTATTAACGAAGTTGTGGTTAACGAAAGCGCAACAACGCTTTTTTTAACCACGACTCCGTTATTGTGTGCCTTAACTATGTATGTTCTGAACAACGAACATGTGTGGTTAAGGTACAAAGAAGGGAGTTGGCGAAGGAGGACGACGCAGGTTACGAGGGGACGACTAAGGTAAGTGGGGGGTTTTAGGTTTTGGGGAGGGGGTGGGGGGTCAGGGGGTTTTAGGTTTTGGGGTGAGGTTGGGGGGGTGGGGTGTTTTAGGTTTTGGGGAGGTGGTGAGGGGTCAGGGGGTTTTAGGTTTTGGGGTGAGGTTGGGGGGGTGGGGCGTTTTAGGTTTTGGGGAGGGGGTGGGAGGTCAGGGGGTTTTAGGTTTTGGGGCGGAGTTGGGGGGTGGGGCGTTTTAGGTTTTGGGGAGGGGGTAGGGGTCAGGGGGTTTTAGGTTTTGGGGTGGGGTTGGGGGGTGGGACGTTTTTGGTTTTGGGGAGGGGGGTCAGGGGGTTTTAGGTTTTGGGGCGGGGTTGGGGGGTGGGGCGTTTTTGGTTTTGGGGAGGGGGTGGGGGGTTTTAGGTTTTGGGGCGGGGTTGGGGGGAGGGGCGTTTTTGGTTTTGGGGAGGGGTTGGTGGGTCGGGGGGTTTTAGGTTTTGGGGCGGGGTTGGGGGGGTGGGGCGTTTTTGGTTTTGGGGAGGGGGGAGTGGTTTTAGGTTTTGGGGCGGGGTGGGGCGTTTTTGGTTTTGGGGAGGGGGTGGGGGGTCAGGGGGTTTTAGGTTTTTGGGCGGGATTGGCGGGGTGGGGCGTTTTTGGTTTTGGGGAGGGGGTGTGGGGCCTGGGGTTTTAGGTTTTGGGGCGGGATTGGGGGGGTGGGGCGTTTTTGGTTTTGGGGAGGGGGTGGGGGGTTGGAGGGTTTTAGGTTTTGGGGCGGGGTTGGGGGGTGGGGCGTTTTTGGTTTTAGGGAGGGAGTGGTGGGTCGGGGTTTTAGGTTTTGGGGTGGGGTTGGGGGGTGGGGTGTTTTTGGTTTTGGGAAGGGGGTGTAGGGTCAGGGGGTTTTAGGTTTTGTGGTGGGGTTGGGGGGTTGGGGTGAGGGATGTAGGATCAATGGTGACTAGTACTAATGCTTTTATCAGGAATGCCTTTACAACGAAATATCGTTGTTAAGGCATTCGTGGTAAAGGCATTAGTAGTAACAACGAGGTCGGTGTTCTGACCTCGTTGTTAAGGCACTAGTTGTTTCGGAAGTCGGTGTTCCGTTGTACAACCCCATTGGTACCCACTAAAAGCCAGGCCAGCCTCCTGCACTGAAAATAGCTAAAGTGAAAGTGTTCCCTACATAACTTATATGTGTACATAGGCTTATCCATGACTGGCATATTTGATTTACTAGTAACTCCCTAGTAAAGTGCACTAGAAGTGCCCAGGGCCTTTAAACCAAATGCTACTAGTTGGCCTGCCGCACTGGTTGTAAAACCCACATAAGTAGCCCTGTAACCATGGCTCAGACCTGCCACTGCGGTGTTTTAAACTGCCAGTTCGACTAATCAAATGTACCTGCTTGCTAGGCCTAAACCTTCCCTTTTTATAGAAAAATGTAGGCCCCAGGTAGCTCCTTGGTCAGGGTGCAGTGCATGTTAAAGATGGGACATGTTCTTCTGTGTTTTACATGCCCTGACAATTAAATACTGGTAAATTAGGTTTTCACTGTTGCAAGGCCTATCTCTCTTGTAGCTTAACATGGGGGCTGCCTTTAAATATTATTAAAGTGCAGATTCCCTTTGGGAGCAGATAGACATGTGGAATTTGGGGTCTCTGAACTCACAATTTAAAAATACATATTTTAGTGAAGTTGGAGTTTGGATTGTGTGTTTGAAAATGCCAATTTTGGAAAGTAGGCATTTTCTTGCTTAAACCATTCTGTAACTCTGCTTGTTTGTGGATTCTCTGTCTGGGTTAGTTTGACAGTTGTGCTGTTTGCACCTCTCCTCTGGACAGTGACACAAAGGGAGCTAGGGTGTAGCCTGCATATCCTGATGGGCCATCTGGGCTGAGAGAAAGGAAGGAGTGGCCACTTACACATGAAAGGGCTGTGCCTGCCCTCACACAAGGCAGTCTCCAACCCCCTAGTGTGTGTCTGGGGCCTAGCCTGGGCCAGGCAGTCTCTTGAAAACAACAGAGACTTCTCTTTGAAGTAGGCCTACTTCAATCCAGAAAGGGCTTAAAGAAGAGCACCCAAAACCCCTGAAAATCAGATTACTTCTGGAACGAAGAGGAACATCTCCAAAGGAGAAGAGCTGGAGAAGCTGGAGGAGTACTGCCCCTTTGCCTGTGACTGTGCTTTGCTGGGTTGGAACGCAGTAGCTGCTTCTGCCTCAGAGAGGACAAAGACTGACCTTTGTGTGACTTCCCACTGGTGATGAGTCTCCAAGGGCTTGAACTGAGCTTGCCTCCTACACTGCTGAGAGTCCTGATTGCCAAGTGGTGCCCTAACCTATCTCAGGGCACTTGAAAGGTGCAGCTGGTGGAAAAGGACAGAAATCCATGCAAACACAGCCGTGTGGGGAACCGTTTGATGCACCACCCGCCTCATGTTAGATTTTTATTATTTTGGTCTTGTTTTATTTAATTAAATATTGTTCCTTTTTCGAAACCTGTGCTGTGTCATTTTGTAGTGTTTTCACTGAGTCACTGTGTGTGTTAGTACAAATACTTTACACATTGCTTCTGAAGTTAATCCTGCCTGCTCATGCCAAGCTACCAAGGGGTGAGCTGGAGTTAACTGAGGGTGATTCTCCTTTACCCTGACGAGAGTGAGCGTCCTTGCTTGGACAGGGATAACCTGACCGCCAGACCCCATTTCTAACAAGGTGTATATGGGCAGGTGACCACTGGGCTGCTGGTTAGGATTCGAGACACAGGGCCTACTGGGAGTTGCAGTTGGGTCAATCCCTGTACTTCACACACTTACGAAATGGTATCCTCCCAGCTAAGTACACTTCCATTGAGAGTTAACAGGGGTATATGGCCAAGGGACCACTCAGCAGGTGGTTGGAATTACAGACACAGGGCCTCCTGGGAGTTGCAGTAAGGTCATTCTCTGTACTTCACACACAAGACAAATATTGGGTATTATATATCTGTAGGCAGGCTGCATTTAAGTTTGAGCATCCGTTTACATGTTGAGACATACTATGATTCCTGGAATGATTTTTTGATGTAGATAGACTTACAGGCACAATTTCGACTTATGCCATGTGATGGGAATGGTAGCTGTGATGTTGGGTCAAACAATATACAGTGAAAGTGTTTCACTTCAGATACTCTGGGTATTGAATGTTGGTGAAGTACATGAACAACGCAGTGGCAAAAGATGAGTTGTGAGCATGCAGGACATTGCAGTTTTGCAACAGTTTTCGTGTGGTAACTGTCCAGACCCCACTCCCCCAGGTATTCCTTTCAAGCCCACAGGATGCAGGATGGCCAAGATCTTCTCCTCCCAGGGAAAGGGTCTGAATGCGGCACTGGGAGGGCCACCGCTGGTCTTGTTGGCCTCCATCTGTTGCCTGGAGGCCAGGGAACGCACCTTGCCCCTCAGGTCATTCCACCTCTTCCTAATGTCCTCCTTTGAACCCATGATGGTACCTACAGCATTCACTCTGATGACAATCCTTTGCCAAGGTATGTGCTGGACTTGGGCTCCAAACAATTGTGGCCCTACTCTTATGATTTCATCCACCATGACTCTCAACTCATCTTCAGACAAAAGGGGATTTTTGGCATGTAAAATATTGAACAACTAAATTGGATGACAGGGATTTACCTAACAGGGGACCTGATATAGGGAGTAATTGGACAAAAGTATGTGCAAGATGTTAAATGGGATGGTGAAAAAAGGGGGTGCCTTATCTAGCAGTATGAACAAACCAGTGGTCTCTGGTGTCTTTTTTTGCAATGGAGAGGCAAAGGATTGTGTTGTGGTCTGTGAAGGGGTGTGTTACATAGTATGATTTGCTGGGTTATTCACTGGATTAATGTGTGTCAGCTGTGTTGTTTAAGAATTCATCCAATGTACGCTTGTCTGTTACTTTGGTGAACGCAGACCACTGTGGTCAACCACCATTGGCTAACTTCTGTAAGGGGATCGCCACGGCGATTGTGTGTTTGTAACAGGCTCAGTGATTGGCCGGGGCACTGACAATGCTGGAGGTCAGACCGCCTAAATACAAGACCGCTGTGTCACTGGCAGTCTGCCTTTTTGCGTGGCGGGTGACGGTTTTGCCTCTTTCCATCACAATACAGCAGACTAGGGAGTGCCAGCGGAGCAGTCTTTTTAGGACCACCATCATGGCGATCTTATGGTCTGACCGCCAAATTCACAATCACTCCTTAAGTCTTTTTTATGGTAGTCAAAATCCTCGAGTGGGGCAAGGTTGAAAGCTGTATCTGATGAAGTCCTTTCAAATCTTAATAGCTAGTGGACGAGATCCAGCTGAAGTCATTGATTCTAGCTGGAAAACAGTGGGAAAATTCTACTTTTGTGGCTGCTGAAGTTCTCTCTTAGGGTCGGTACTTTTCATTATTTCGCCCATTCAAGAATCTACCTAGGACTTAATCACCTTTTGTGGATATCAGAGTCTTCTAGGTCCAACCCCTCATGTCTTCAGACATGTTGCCAACAGCAGGTCCAGTTTTCTTATGTTCTGCAACAGGTCACAAAACTGTTCTGATGAACTCAGAGGAAGGTGCTATTTTTGTTCAATTCATTAGCTAGTGGGTGTTAGTGATCCGTGGGCACTCCTTTATTAATGAGCAAAATTTCCCAAGGACAAACCTTCCCACTTTTTACAGGACAGTCCATTTGCCTCACTGGAGACTATCCCAAAGTGTGCTAGTGTGCCATTTTCATTAAAATCCAACATGGCAAAATCTTTCTGCACCTTGGAGGTAACTTGTGGCATACCTGTGGGTGTGTTTAAGGTAATGAGCAGACCCCTCCCACTCAACCAGTCTAACGTGGTTCTGGGTCCAGCTTCCTCCTCCATTGAAAGTATAGCCTGGACGATAAATTGTATATTGAGACCAAAAGACCAATACTTCTTCTGGCTTCCCTTATCACTAAACTGTAAAAGTGCAGCCCTCCTCCTAGTCCTATTTAAGTTAAGGAGGTTTCTGGACACTCCTAAACTGCCCTGCTTCGTCGCCTCCCTCTACCAAGCCATCCTGTTAGGCCCTATCTATTGTCTCTGCACTGAGAGCAGTATTTCACACCTCTTCAAAGCAGCACTGACAGTCCAGCTGAAGGCATGCCAATGCTAATTAGTCTGCAGGGACTTCAGGAAAGTATAACTTTTTGCAAGTTACTTTTCTTGTATAAATTTGTGAAAAAGACAATTCCACGATCGACTTTGATTTTCAATACATATTAAAAAGGAAGTAGTTTAACCGGTTTTGCAGCTTACTTTAGCTTTTTCTTCATAGAATCAACTACAGCCCGATAGATGAAAATGGCTTTTGCAGGACTGTCACTATAGGAAAATGCAACCAATAAAATATTTTATATTCCACTTTTCAAGACCAGGAACCCTAACTTTTGGCCTAGAATGCCTACGCAAGAAGCGTAATATTTAATAGGAAGTTTTCCATCCCATCAAAAGGTTTTGACAGGTCTGCCTGCCAGCTTAAAAGCTGCAGTAGTCAGGCTGCACATGTTGACCTGAAGCCATATTTTTCTCTCCAGCCAACAGAATGGCACAATAAGTGTTACAGTTCACAAATTGATATTTACATTTCTGTCCCATTGGGGTATTTTGTTATGCCACATGTAGCCTTACTGAAAAGTTCAGTGTGCTACATGGAGATAAGCCAGTTTTACCATGTTTTAAGGATCAGATGACTTTCTCTGTGGCCTGGACAGCAGTAACCCAGTATGCAGAGTTACAAAACACAGCAACATCAAACAATTGGAATGACTACTCAAAATAAGGCCCTTTCTCACAGTTTCCTTTTATTGAAACCATTATTAACAATCAAGAAGTAGCAGCTGAGGTACAACGTATGCCTGGCACTCTAACAAGAGTGCATCAACCAGTGTTAAAGCACAAGTATCATAGGTGCCTATTACAAAGTCATTAATGGGTGTGTTGTGAGCTGTCTGCAATGTAGTTGCAATGAACAATGATAAAAATGGTCCATGCTTCAAAGTTTAGTGGCCTAGCCTGTTGGCTTCTTCCTCTTTTCTCAATGATTACCTCATTCTGCATGTGCCTTAGGTCAAGGATGTCACAGAGGAGAAAAAGTAGAATGAACTAAAAGGGTATTCCGCTGGCTTACTTTTCTCAACAGCCTCTCTATTATATGATCTTTTTTCTGCAAACTCCTTGAACAATGACAATATTATATTGCTATCAATACAGGTATTACAAAAAATCCATACTTTGATAATTGACCTCCTTGAGAAATTGGTAATGGGCTCTTTGACATTGATAGATATATAGTGGTTCCACATATGGGGTACCATGAAGCTACTCGACCTTGAACCTATTTGTGAAAATCCAGCTAAGGTTAATTCTGATACAACCAGAATTAAGGTGTCATACAGGTAGTATAAAATCAAGGATATTAGGAACAAAGTTAAGGATGATTATCTGGTTACAGATTCTATTTCAACTAAGATCAGGTCAGTTTGAGTCCTATTTAAATAAAATGTATCTAATTACACAGTATGCTTTTTATGTTAAAGTTAGGCGAGGTATGTTTCCGATAAAGACATACACTGCCCAGTGGACAGAGGGTGAAACTTCAGGGAGAGGATGTAGCGCAGCGGTCAGAGCAACTGCCTTCACAGTCGGAGATCCACATTCGATTCTTGCCATCGGCACAAAGCCCTTTGATTCTGGGCAAATCACTTAGGTGGTCATTATGAGTTTGGCGGTAACTACCACCAACCGCAGTGCAGTCTGCTGTGAAAAGGCCGGCGTGGACGCGGGAAACTTACTGTCATAATACTACACCCTAGGAAAAATCTGCCAGAAAAGAGCAAGGTATTTGACCCCGCCAGGCTGATCGATGGCAGGAAACAGGCTGCACAGAATCCCCCACCTCCATGGCAAAAATAAAACTGATCTCCCAAATACGAATCAGAAATCAGCACAGCAGTCGTGCCATTGACAGTACAGACCACCCCGGTTACGAAATGGACTCACTTGCAACAATACTCCACATTGGACAATTTGAAAACCCCACACCTAAGACACATACATATACTTCACACACCCACACACCTCACTATATTCTCACCACACCTTCCATCAACTCACTCACACACTGCACAACCCCAAACAACACCACAACATCACAGCATTCATCTCCTCACACAACACACTAAGGCATCCCCTCAGGCATCTCTGACAGAGAGTTGCAGACCACAGTGGACAAAATAATCTGGGTGGAGCCACAGCTGTTCGGTGCACACGTTGAGCAGACATCCATAGCCAGGAAGATGGAGCTATGGCAGAGGATCGTCAACAGGGTGAATGAAGTGGGAAACCATTCACGCACAAGGGACAAAATCAGAAAGAGGTGGAACGACATGCGGGGGAAGGTTTGGGCAATGGCATCACAACACCAGATTGCCATCCAGAGGACTGGTGGTGGTGCGTCACCACCTCCCCCGACTTGACTGAGTGGGAAGAGAAGGTCATGGCAATCCTTCATCCTGAGGGCCTCACTGGACTCACTGGAGGACTAGACTCTGGTAAGTCAATGACACACCCCTCCCATCACCTGCACCTGAAAGGCTTGTAACCCCCTCCCCCTGTACCGAATCCAGACACCCTATCTCATATCTATCCCACCCCATCAACCACCCAAACCATCCCCTGCATGCCCATGTACCCCACTAACACCTACCCAACTAATGTGCACACAACCACCAGTCCCTGCCTGGAATGCTTGAAACACAAGTCCCACAATGCATCACCCATCACACTAATTCCATGCACTACACCAATCCCAATGGGAGTCCAGCATGCAGATGTATGAGCATGTAAGCACAATCAACTGGTGGCAGATGCTGACAGGGAAATGGAAATGACAGGACAGAAGACAGAAACAGAAGGAAACAGAACAAAACACATGCCACTCCAAATGTGTGCAAGCAATGCACATGTGCAATGTCCACCATCAACATCTAACTGACTGTCAATGCCACATCCCCTGAAGCTGTTAAACACTACTGCCACCCAGCTAACGCACAGTCAAACATTCTGCAGGACACAGAATCAACTTGATTTAGTTTACTCCACAGGTGACCTGGCAGTAGATCTGGCTCTAATTGGGCACACAGTTCACGTATGGTCATCCGTTTCAGACAGGAGGTCAGTATGATGTGTCATTCCTCCATGGTTGCCAGGTCAACTAGGGGCCAATACACCGGTGGATTCCTCAGTCTCTGCAGGGGTTGGTACCTAGGAAGGGACAACACACATATTTCACCACACCAGCACATTACAGATGATATCAACGCACACACAACTGCACAAACTTAGCTTTCACATCATGGAAGGGTTGCATGCAGCTAACACTGTGACAATCGATGTGTGTATACAGTGCCATGCAACCTACAAATACAGATAACTGATGCCACACATCACATATGGCATGTGCTGTGTATAACTGGTGTGCATAACATGTTCAGGAAGATATGACAGCATGGAGGGCACGTAGAGATTGCACTCTATTACATTTTACACTTCAAATGGTGGTCACCTGTCCTACATGCTGAGGACAGATAGAAGTGACATAACTCCATTGGCATAAATCGTCATTGTGCAATTCCCCATTGGTTAACATTGGTGTCTATGGGGAACAGGGGCCATTCACGACCACTGCTGGCAGTGATGGTGCGTGCCACTGCAGCCTTCACCGCCATTTTGATTTCCCTTAGCCACTTGACTCGCCACTTGACTCCTGCACTCACCACGACCACTACTCCACTACGTGTGCTGCTGTGTCCTGCATCTGGTCACGAAGATGGCATGTGCTACAGGAGAGGGTCCCAGCATTTACCCAGGAGGAGCTGATGAGGCTTGTGTTCGGGGTCCTACTCCGTATGCAAAGTTGTATGGGTGAACAGAGGAGCAAGTGAGTGGATAAACAGTGTCCTAGCAGTGAGTGTGATTGCTTGGGTGCAGGTGTGTGTGAAGGTAGGATTACCAATCATGTAGGAGTAGTGGAGTAGGCCATCAATATGTACATGTAGGAAGATGATGGACTGTATTGTTGTCAACTGCGATTGTATCCTATGTCAGCAATAGTGTGGTCAGTCTGCATTAATGTGTATTCCTACATTTTTCCCATGCAGGACAGCACCCATCAGAAGAAGGGGTTATGGCGAGCCATTGCCAAGGACGTGCGGACCCAGGGGGTCTATAGCCGGTGGAGCACCGACTGCAGGAAACAGTCGGAGGACCTAAAATGCTGGGCCCGGAACACCATGGAGGCCCAGCTGGGGACGGCCTCCCAACGAGGGAGGAGTGCACGTCGGACCCTGACCCCCCTTAAGGCACGCATACTGATAGTGACCTACGCAGCCTTGGATTGGCACTTAAACACATCACAGCAGCCACAAGAGGGTGAGTTTTGACACTGTCCTGCATGCCAACTGGATTGGGGAGATGGTAGGCAATGTGGGGAAAGGGTGCTGTTATAGTCACTCATAAGTGTCAGGGTATGCAGGTGTTCAGCTTCTTGACCAGGTTACGTTACCTTGTTGTGTAGGGGGCATGTGTAAGGTGGAAATTGGATAGTACAGTCAGTCAGGTAGTGTTCCGGTTGTCTTGCTAAGTGACCTAGTGGTACTCATTACATCTGAGCATTAAATGGAAACCTCAGTTGGAGTTGCAGGACATGTGCATTGAATCTGTAGGGCACCACTGTCAGTGTAATGTACTCCAAAGAAGCAGGTGAACTCCCTATCAGTGGTACATTCCTATAGTGCAAAGGTTTATGGTAAGGTGAGCTCTGAGACTGAAGTGTACTGCATGTGTACCTACCTGCATCATAGTTGAGTTGCTCACATCTTATATCCATTTCTTTGTCTCCCCTCCTCTCTGTTTTCTTGTGACCTTGTGTTCATCAGCATCATCAGGCAAAGGAACAGAGGCACTGGCGAGTGGGGATGCTGCAGCCCATGGGCCAGGAGGCACAGTCCACCAACTCTAAGGGAACCACTTGGTTGGAGGGCGAGGTGAGCACCACTGGGGAGGCTACTACCACTGCAACATCAGACTCGGATTCCTCGTCTGATGGCAGCTTCCTGGTGGTGGCAGACCCCTCTGGTACTACCCCAACAACATCTTCGCCCCCCACCCCCTTACCAGCACCGCCCTCCCAGTAGCTCCCCACCAAGTTGCCTGTGCCCGCTCACCCAGAAGGGTGGGTGTCTCCTTCGCCTCAGGCACCTCAGCCCCTGCCCCAGTCAGCACTGCTGCCCTCAATGAGGAGGCTATTGACCTGCTGAGGATCATCTCTATGGGACAGATAACCATTGTGAATGCCATCAAGGGCTGCCATCCCAGATGCAGCAGAGCAATGCCTACCTGGAAGGTATTCACTGTGCCTTGTTTGGCCTCCAGAGATCGTTCCAGGCACTGCCCTCCTCATTGATGGCAGCTAGTGTCCCTGGTACCTCAATTCAACTACCTGTGCCCCATCCAGAACTTTTCTCCTCTCACCCATCCCAAGCACACAAGCCAAACAGCATACACACAGAACAACACATATGCCACACAAGGACACACACCATAAGTCACACCACAGCCATGCACACACTCAACATACAGATGCAACACAACTGCCACGTCCCCTACTGTCTACTCCCCTCCTCCCTTACAGTGACGTTACCACACGCACCCGCAAGCACTGTATCCTCACTCGCAGATCCTGCCCCCACTGACACAGTCACCACAACAGCAGTCACCCAGACATGCACCCCAGACACCACACCTGCACTCACCACAACCATTACAGACACCTGCAGTACACACCAGACATGCAGATACTACCACAACCTACATTCACATGACTTATTTGTCCTCTCCAACCCTTTTTCACCCACCTCCTCCCAACACATGTAAACTTACCCACTCAAGCACCCCACATTCATCCACCACACACAAGCAGACTGAGCACCCACATGCATCTACCTCCAGCACACCTACACATCCTACGACCATTCCCTCTACCTCTACTCCCACCCGTTTCCTCAGCCCCTCCTCGTGCTCCTAAAAAACTTTTTCTTTCCTGCATTGACCTTTTTGAGCCTCCTGGCCCACCCCGTCTTGTCCCTGTGCGTTTCCGTGGCCTCCCCAAACCCAGTACCTCTGCCTCATGTTCCTTCCTGGACCTTCCTTGCAGTTCTGATGTCCCTTGCCCCTCCAAGAAGACACCTGTCAAGAATAACTGATCCCGCTACCACCCACCCTTCTCCATCAGGTACTGAGGCCAAGCCCCCCCTTCCAGGCCGAAGACAAAGCCACTCCCTCCTAAGCCGAAGCCTAAGCCACCCCCATCAAAGTCTAAGCCCAAGCCCCCCTACATGACCTGAGTCCCCACCACCAACCCCCCTGTGCCCTGCGGGGCCTGCCCCATTGATGCCTCTGCCCTATGGAGACCATGGTCATGTCAGGAGTCAAGTTGGGGCCTTGTTGTGTCTGTTTGGCCGCATGGTCATGGACCTCAGAACTGCCCAATAGGCCCATTTGTAAATAATTCATGATTGATCATTTTGAAATAATATATCTGGCCAACCTGCACAGTTGGTGCACTTTGATCAAGTTGTCCTGCGTTCACTATGGCTCCCTCATGTGCACATGTATGTGCATCGTTGCCCTATCTGTGCATCTATACTGTGCTTGTGTGGGTGCATCACTCATATTTTTCAATTTCGCCCCTGTCTGTATTTGTGTGTACAATGCTGTTTGTGTGGTGATAGTTTGGGAAGTTGGTGTGGATGTTATGTGTGTGTGTATTTGTTTGTGATGTGTGTTCAGCTGTTGTGCATGGTGTGGGTGGAGTGAGTGGTATGGACAATGGCGTCATTGTATGGTACCAGTGTATGTGTGGTTGGCACTTGTGGTTGTGTGCCATATGTGTGTCTAGTATGACGTCTTCTGCCTGATGTCTGTGTCGGACTTGGTTTTGTGATCAGTTTCTTTGTGGCTGGGTATGTGTGTCGTGACATGCTTATGGTTGGTGTTGTTTGGTTGTGTGTGTCGTGTGTGGGGCGTGGTCTGTGTTCTGGTTGTGCGTGAGCATATTGTGGGTGCGCGTGTCTATGGGTAGGGGTGTTGCTGTGGGTGTGTTAGTTTGTGGGCGTGGCAGTCGATGTCGGGTGTGTTTGTGGTGTGTGGGTGTGTAATTGTCCCCTTCCCTCCCTTTCATGGTAGGCGGCGTACTCACCATTGTCATCTCCGTCTGCGCTGTACATCCTGTAGGTGGATAGGAAGTACCAGGATCGGGAAGATCTTCAGTTCATGCTCCATGTCGTCGGTGACATCCTCTGTGTCCCTACGGTGTTTCCTTTAATACTGTTCCTTTCCGCCATGCTTTGAGTGGAGGTTGGCCACCCCGGAAATCACAGCGGTGTGCTGATCCCTAATATGGTGGGCGATAAAGTCCTTTCCACTGCCCTGTAGATGGCATCTGCCGTCGGTGGTGGTTGGTCTGTACTGGCGGTACAGGCGATGTACTCGGTGTGTGCTGGCCTGTTCGCGGCACGGTCATATTACGGCAGTCTGCAGTGCCAGCCTGTTGGCAGTCGGATCGCCATGGCCAGCGTAGCGGGCATGTGTCTGCCAAACTCGTAATGACCACCATAATCTCCCTATGCCCATGTACAGCGAATTGAGACCCTCACGGGTGATACGCTGTGCTACATAAGTCTACATTTCATTTCAAAATCTACATTTCTTTTCAAACTTGTGATAACCCATATGACTGTGGCATGAAAATTAGGATAAGTAATCAGCGTGACATGGCTCATAACTTTGTTCACAATACATACAGAACTGATTGCTTGAGATTGTACTATAGGTCTTATTAGCCAGCGATCTATTGTGCAGTTCAATCTTACATTATGCCCACTTGGTTTTCATATGGTAAATTTAATACTAACTGAAAACACCACAGAATTTAATAAGCGTTTGCTAGGGTCACGTGGGTCTTTGTTCAGTAGTATATCAAGCACAGCATGGAAAAGTTGCAGACCTGGAGTTTAAGAGTTTTATGATCTTTAACAATCGAATTATGCAAACAATATTGTTTTTTCCTAACTAATATTTTATTGGATGACATGTAAACCCCAAGCGGACTAGCTTTGTTCAATTTTGATTTTATCAGTTTTAATGAATGATTGATGATCATAACTAGTAATGTCTATTATTTAGAATGTGTTCACATGATGTGATGTGTTCATGTTTTGATTGTAGTAACTGTTGTGTTGATTGTGTGAATCACTGTTGGGTTTCTTCAGTAAAGTTATCTGATGCATGTGCATGTAATGACATATGCCTTTATTATGACCCCCAGAGTTAAAGTGGCGGTATCACCCCCAACAGGCTGGCGGTGTATACCGTCACATTACGAGTGTGGCAGGTTGGCCGCTGCCAACCCGCCATATCTCCACTCATAACGCCATGGAGGTATGAACCGCTGGGTCAAAGATGTACATGTCCGACCGGGCGGTCCACAGCAGACCGACAGCGGCATTATGAACAAGCCTACCACCATGGTTTCCACGGCAGCAGCACCACCACGAAAACTATGGCGGTAGGGCTACCGGTGACAGGGAATTCCTTCCCTGTCACCGGTAGATGGCTCCACCCCCAGGAAGCACATGACCCCACCACCCCCCTACACACATAGGGGGTCATTCTGACCTCGGCGGTAAAAGGCGCTTACCGCCAGTCAGAAGACCGCCATAACACCGCCGCGGTCGCGGTAAACTGCCACGGTCATTCTGACCCGCAACTGGCAAACCGCCAAAAACCCGACATCAACAAAAGTCTGCCACACCAACGGCCAGTGAAAAACTGGCGATGACCAAACCTCCACCGTCACGCCAACAGAAATACGCCCATTCCATTCTGACCCACAAATCCCCGCAGCGGTCTTTCAACCGCGGTATTCCATTGGCGGTACACACCGCCGCGGTCAAAATGCACACACCTTTACAAAACACAGCCACATTGGACAATTCAAAATACACACACCTGAGACACATACACACACCACTCCCACACACCCAATACAATATAAAAAACACACCCACATCACCCACAAACCCTTACGACCACAATTGCGACTGAAGGCCAGAGAGAGACAGCACAGAATAGAGTAGACCATCACACAGAGGCAAATCACTACATCACTCACACAATATCCACACACAAAACACCACACACCAACACACTCACCACACTCTACAACACATACCCCACCCCACACCTCATCCACACCACCCCATGGCACCCCAAAGACACCCCAGGTTCTCTGACGCAGAACTCAGGGTCATGGTGGAGGAAATAGTTCGGGTAGAGCCCCAGCTCTTCGGGACACAGGTGCAGCACACAACCATTGCCAGGAAGATGGAGTTATGGCAAAGAATAGTGGACAGGGTCAACGCTGTGGGACAGCATCCACGAAATCGGGACGATATCAGGAAGCGGTGGAACGTCCTACGGGGGAAGGTGCGTTCCATGGTATCAAGGCACAACATTGCGGTGCAGAAGACTGGCGGCGGACCCCCGCCTCCCCCCCCAGAATTAACAGCATGGGAGGAGCAAGTCTTGCACATCCTGCATCCTGAGGGCCTCGCAGGAGTAGGCGGAGGAATGGACTCTGGTAAGTCAAATCTTCACTACTTCATTCCCCCCACCCCACCTGCATGCCAAATTATTCCCCCACCCTCACCCCCACCCCCATCACACCAACTCTTTGCAAATGGCTCACCATCACAACCCACCCATCCCAACACCTAGCCATGCATGCGTCCACAAAGCATGGACACCCATCACCAAAGCATGCCCACTGCACATACCCATCTCCCCCACAAGCCACCGTCACAACAGCCCCCACAAGGGAATGCCAGCACTGGGGTACACGGCCACCCACCCATTTCACGAAATGGCACACACAGAAGCAATAACCATACTCTTATACCCCTGCAGGACCCGAACGCCACCACACCGCCCAGGAGGGTCCAGAAATGTCCATCCCACCAACAGAAGAGGCCCCCAGTGATGACAGCAGCTCTGTCTCCCTGGACCCAGATGACCAGCCCGGCCCATCGGGGACCTCGGGACAGTCGGTTCCCCTCAGACAGCCACAGGCTACAGCAGACCTAAGCCCCTCTGGGAACACCAGCACAGCTCCCACCCAGCGGGCCCATGCCTCTGTCTCCAGGACACGTCAATCAGCAGTGTGTCCACCACTACAGGGCACCCAGGTTGACCCGCCACCCCAACAACAACAGGGACCTGGGGGCAGTGGTAGTGGGCACACGGTCCAGGGGACAGAGGCCCAGGGATACAGGGGAACTGGGAGGGCTGCTGTGCGACAGGGGGGGGACAGGCCCAGGGAACCCACTCTCCACAAGGCCCTCTCCTCCATCATGGGAGCATACCACCGCTCCCAGGAGACGATGGCTACGGTACTGGCCAGGTTCCAGGAGATCCAGGTACTGCAGGAGGAACAGTACATGGGGTTCAGGGAAGAACTGAGAAACATTAGTTCCGCAATGGGGACCATCGTCGTGGCTCTTAACCAGATAGTCACCACATTGCGGGACCATGTGGCACCACAAAGGGCCCCTGTCACTAGCATGGACCAAGACCAGGCTACCACCTCTGCCGGCGCTAGTGGACAGGAGGCCCCCACACAACGACAGGCCACCAGAACCCCACCTCCTGCAGAAGAAGAACCACCCCGCAAGCGGGGCCTGAGATCTCAGAAGAAGACAGAGTAGGATGCCAAGCCCCCCGCCAGCAAGGGATACCCCCTGATGTCATCCCACTGTCCCACATTGTCACCCTGTCCAACCTTAAACGGCCCCTGCTCCATCCTTCCACAGGCATATGGACAATGCACCTGTGAGACTGAAAACTGGACTCTGACATAGACATTACTCCACCATCACCCATCACCGTTTTTCAACCATGTCCCTAAATTTAGCACTTTAATAAAATCACTTATTGCACTAAAAATATCTGGAGTCTGCTTGTATTTTGAACAAATGTATTAGACATAACGGTGCCAAAATGTACAGTTACATTGTGATGACCAGATACCACTGTCACACAGCTGTAGTCCATGGGCAAACAAAGCAGAGGTCACGCAGTGGGGCCCACATCTCTGAAAACGGAAGGGAAAGACACAACTCAGTTAACATAAACTGGGGGGAAACACAGACAGTAGAGAGGCAGGAGATTGTAAGTACATGTAAAATGGCGGTGTTGATTCGTACCTGTGTGCTATTGAAAATACTGTTGTATCACTGTGTCCCTGTTGTCTGTGTCGTCCCCGTCGTCTTCCTCCTCTTCACTCTCCACAGGCTCCACAGCTGCCACAACACCACCCTCTGGACCATCCTCCTGCAGGAAAGGCACCTGGCGTCGCAAAGCCAGGTTGTGAAGCATACAGCAGGCCACGATGATATGGCACACCTTCTTCGGTGAGTACATTAGGGATCCACCTGTCATATGCAGGCACCTAAACCTGGCCTTCAGGAGGCCGAAGGTCTGCTCGATCACCCTCCTAGTCCGCACATGGGCCTTATTGTACCGTTCCTCTGCCCTGGTCTGGGGATTCCTCACTGGGGTCAGTAGCCACGACAGGTTGGGGTAACCAGAGTCACCAATTAGCCACACACGGTGTCTCTGTAGCTGTTCCATCACATAAGGGATGCTGCTATTTTGCATGATGTACGCGTCATGCACTGACCCAGGGAACTTGGCATTTACATGGGAGATGTACTGGTCAGCCAAACAGACCACCTGGACATTCATCGAATGATAACTTTTTCTGTTCCTGTACACCTGCTCACTTTCACTGGGGGGAACCAAAGCCACATGGGTCCCATCAATGGCACCAATGATGTTGGGAATATGTCCAAGGGCATAGAAATTACCCTTCACTGTAGCCAAATCATCCACCTCAGGGAAAACAATGTAGCTCAGCATGTATTTCATCAGGGCAGACAACACTCTGGACACAACCTTAGAAAACATAGGCTGAGACATCCCTGATGATATGGCCACTGTTGTTTGGAATGATCCACTTGCCAAAAAATGGAGTACTGACAGCACCTGCACCAGAGGGGGAATCCCTGTGGGTTGGCGAATGGGTGACATCAGGTCTGGCTCCAGCTGGGCACACAGTTCCTGTATAGTGGCTCGGTCAAGTCTGTATGTCAGTATGACATGTCTTTCGTCCATTGTCGACAGGTCCACCAGCGGTCTGTACACGGGAACATTCCTCCATCTCCTCGCAAGTCCCAGCAGACGGTGCCTAGGAAGGACAACATGGAGCACAGAGTCAAGCAACCCACAGGTACGTAACCACAGCTTGCACAGAACACAATTCGCTATGCATTGAATGGCTTGTATGAGTGGCAATGCAAGGCCTAGGCCTGTGTGACGCAGTAGAAATTAAGCCATGTGGGCCCATGAAATGGCGGCTGCCTGACCTGTGAAGTGTGACAATGGGATGTGAGGTCAATGCGCTGGCGTGGCACACCGTGGCGGTAGGCGGTCGAAGACCACGGCGCAAAGCAGCATTGGTTAACATTGAACCCTATGGGTCTCAGGAGCCAATGACGATGTGCGCCGGCGGTCGCGGTACGCACCGCCGCTGTACGCACCGCCGCGGTACGCACCGCCGCGGGCGTGACCGCCATTTTCTATCTGCTTAATCACTCGAGACCTGATCATCCACAGGAGAGGACCTATACTGCAAGTGCTGCTGTGACCTCGGTCTGGAAGAGACAATGGCTGCTGCGACTGGGGAAAGGGCCCCTGCCTTCACATCTGAGGAATTGGAGAAACTTGTTGATGGGGTCCTCCCCCAGTATGCGCTACTCTACGGTCCTCCAGACCAACAGGTTAGTACACTGGCACCATGCTTTGTGGGCAATGCCTGGGTTGAGTGGGGTGAATGAACGTTGGTGCGGAGGGGAGTGTATGAGGCATGCATCAAACGACAGATGAGAGCATGTGCCACATGGCAAGGGTGGGGATGGGGGACACTCACATCGAGCATGCAGAAAATGATGATATTGTATTTTCTCTCCCTGTACGTGTCACATAGGTCAGCGCCCATCAGAAAGTCGACATTTGGCGTGCCATCGCCAAGGACGTCCGGACCCTGGGGGTCCACAACAGACGGGGCACCCACTGCCGCAAGAGGTGGGAGGACATCCGCCGCAGGAGCAGAAAGACCGCAGAGGCTCTGCTGGGGATGGCCTCCCAACGTAGGAGGGGTGCCACACGTCAATTGACCCCCCTGATGTCTCGGATCCTGGCGGTTGCCTACCCAGATTTGGATGGGTGCGTGAGGACATCACAGCAGACACAAGGGGGTGAGTACACTCTCATTCTGCTGACTATGCGCGCAGTGGAGGTGTCTGGGTGGGGGCGGAGGGCTGTGGGTATCCCTAGGCCAGGGCGATTTCTGTAGGCTAGGCCCCTCCATAAGGCATGGCCCTGTGCCCCGCCCCCCACCTCTGTAGGGTTCCAAGTACAGCTATCCATGGCCCTGTGTCACCTATGTGTGCAGTTGTCATCCATAGGCTTGTAGGCCAAGTCCCAATGATTGAGTAGTGTACCCCATGTGCGCGGCGTAGTACATGGGGCTTCTGTGTCTGTCCTCTCCGCCAACTGTGTTGCCAATGCATGCACTCAACATGTCTTTATTTATCCCCCCCCCCCTTTTTTGGTCTGCTCTTCCTGTTCATGTGTGCATTAGCATCATCTGGCGGAGGAGAAGTGGCATTGGAGCACGAGGGAGCTGCATCTCACATGGCCCCGGAGGGCCATGCAACGGACTCTGATTTCACCAGTGAGACGGAGGGCGAGGGGGGCTCCACAACGGGGACACGTGGAGACATCAGCGACACTGACACGTCCTCAGATGGGAGCTCCCTTGTGGTGGCGGCAACATCCGTGCCCACCGCAACAACAGATACAGCCGCCACCCAGCGCACCAGCTCCACCCTCCCAGCAGCCCCTCAGCGTTCGCCCCGTGCCCGCTCGCACACCAAGGCGGGCATCTCCTTCGCCCCAGGCACCTCAGGCCATGCCCCAGTTACCCCTGCTGCCCTCAGTGAGGAGGTCATTGACCTCCTCCGGACGCTCATTTTTGGGCAGTCTACCCTTTTGAATGCCATCCAGGGGGTGGAAAGGGAGGTGCATCGGAGCAATGCATACCTGGAGGGAATTCATTCGGGTCAGGCTGCCCATCAGCTATCGTTCAACGCTCTGGCCTCAGCACTGACGGCAGCCATTGTCCCTGTCTCCTGCCTCCCTCCTCCAACTCCCTCTACCCAGTCCCACTCCCCTGTTCCTCTGCCTATCCCAGACACACCTACAGACCAGCCTGCACACACCTCAACACCCAAGGTCAGCTCATCCAAACATAAGCACCACACATCACAGAAGCATTCACACAAGCAACATCCACATGCAGACATGCCAACAGCCACTGCCTCCTCTGTGTCCCCCTCCTCCTCGTCTCCCTCCTCCCTCCCTGTGACGTCCCAACTCACACTTGCATGCACCACTTCATCAGCCACTACGTCCATCACCAACACACCCACCAGAACACTCCGCACACGTGCAGTCACCACCCCCACTGCCATTTACACGTCCCCTGTGTCCTCTCCCAGTGTGTCTGTCACCCCCTCTTCCAAACCACACAGACGCAGGCAGCCACCCACCCAACAGCCATCCACCTCACGACAGCCTCCGTCACAAGCACCTGCACCCAAAGACAGCACACTTGACTCTCCTACAACCACATCCTCTTCCTCCACTCCCATACCCACTACACCTACCCTTCCCATTGCTCCTAAAAAGTTTTTCCTCTCCAAAATTAACCTCTTTCCATCACCTGACCCACCCCCTCCATCTCGTAAAAGTCCAATCTGCACCTCAGCCACCACAACCCCTGGACCTACAAGGACCAAAGTCCAGGGATATTGGAGTCCCCCACTTTCGAGGGCAGCTACATCGGCCAGCAGCAAAGGGACAGCCAGCCCACCCCCTGGGAAAAAATCCAAAAAAGGCAAGGGCCAGCGCGAGAGGACAGAGATGGCAGCCTCCACAGGCACCACCCTGGCACCGTCAGGGAGTGGGGTGCCACCTGGCACATCTCCAAAGGGAAGCAAGGGCCACAGAGGATCAGGCAAGGATGGCAAGGGCAGCACGGCCGACAAGTCCGGCAGCAGGCGAGCTGCCCAGGAGGGCCCCACCAGCCCCATTCTGGGGGTGAAGGAGGACACCCACGGGCACGGGACACCAGCACAGGAGGGCCCAGTAAGCGAGAAGTCGGATGGCGAGTGAACACCATATATTGGCCGGATCTGGTGCCCTGGAGACACATGTGAAGAACCGCAGAACAGGGCTCCGCCGTCTCAAGAACCGCAGAACAGGGCCCCGCCGTCTCAAGAACCGCTGAACAGGGCACCGCTGTCTCAAGAACCGCTGAACAGGGCCCTTCAAGACAAGCACCGCTGAACAGGGCCCTTCAAGACATGCACCGCTGAACAGGGCACCGCCGTCTCAAGAACCGCTGAACAGGGCCCTTCAAGACAAGCACCGCTGAACAGGGCCCTTCAAGACAAGAACCGCTGAACAGGGCCCTTCAAGACATGCACCGCTGAACAGGGCACCGCCGTCTCAAGAACCGCAGAACAGGGCCCCGCCGACTCAAGAACCGCTGAACAGGGCCCTTCAAGACAAGCACCGCTGAACAGGGCCCTTCAAGACAAGAACCGCTGAACAGAGCCCTTCAAGACAAGCACCGCTGAACAGGGCCCTTCAAGACAAGAACCGCTGAACAGGGCCCTTCAAGACATGCACAGCTGAACAGGGCACCGCCGTCTCAAGAACCGCAGAACAGGGCCCCGCCGTCTCAAGAACCGCTGAACAGGGCACTGCCGTCTCAAGAACCGCTGAACAGGGCCCTTCAAGACATGCACCGCTGAACAGGGCACCGCTGTCTCAAGAACCGCAGAACAGGGCCCTTCAAGACATCCACCGCTCCGCTGGGCCCTTCAACTCAAGCACCGCTCCGCTGGGCCCTTCATCTCAAGCACCGCTCCACTGGGCCCTTCATCTCAGGCACCGCTCCGCTGGGCCCTTCAACTCAAGCACCGCTCCACTGGGCCCTTCAACTCAAGCACCGCTCCGCTGGGCCCTTCATCTCAAGCACCGCTCCGCTGGGCCCTTCAACTCAAGCACCGCTCCGCTGGGCCCTTCATCTCAGGCACCGCTCCACTGGGCCCTTCATCTCAAGCACCGCTCCGCTGGGCCCTTCATCTCAAGCACCGCTCCGCTGGGCCCTTCAACTCAAGCACCGCTCCGCTGGGACCTTCATCTCAGGCACCGCTCCGCTGGGCCCTTCATCTCAAGCACCGCTCCGCTGGGCACCGCCGTCTCTCCACCGCTCCGCTGGGCCCTTCATCTCAAGCACCGCTCCGCTGGGCACCGCCGTCTCTGCACCGCTCCGCTGGGCCCTTCATCTCAAGCACCGCTCCGCTGGGCCCTTCATCTCAGGCACCGCTCCGCTGGGCCCTTCAACTCAAGCACCGCTCCGCTGGGCCCTTCATCTCAAGCACCGCTCCGCTGGGCCCTTCATCTCAGGCACCGCTCCGCTGGGCCCTTCAACTCAAGCACCGCTCCGCTGGGCCCTTCATCTCAAGCACCGCTCCGCTGTGCCCTTCAACTCAAGCACCGCTCCGCTGGGCCCTTCATCTCAGGCACCGCTCCGCTGGGCCCTTCATCTCAAGCACCGCTCCGCTGGGCCCTTCATCTCAAGCACCGCTCCGCTGGGCCCTTCAACTCAAGCACCGCTCCGCTGGGCCCTTCATTTCAGGCACCGCTCCGCTGGGCCCCTCATCTCAAGCACCGCTCCGCTGGGCCCTTCATCTCAAGCACCGCTCCGCTGGGCCCTTCATCTCAAGCACCGCTCCGCTGGGCCCTTCATCTCAGGCACCGCTCCGCTGGGCCCTTCATCTCAGGCACCGCTCCGCTGGGCCCTTCAACTCAAGCACCGCTCCGCTGGGCCCTTCATCTCAGGCACCGCTCCGCTGGGCCCTTCAACTCAAGTACCGCTCCGCTTGGACCTTCATCTCAGGCACCGCTCCGCTGGGCCCTTCAACTCAAGCACCGCTCCGCTGGGACCTTCATCTCAGGCACCGCTCCGCTGGGCCCTTCATCTCAAGCACCGCTCCGCTGGGCACCGCCGTCTCTCCACCGCTCCGCTGGGCCCTTCATCTCAAGCACCGCTCCGCTGGGCACCGCCGTCTCTGCACCGCTCCGCTGGGCCCTTCATCTCAAGCACCGCTCCGCTGGGCCCTTCATCTCAAGCACCGCTCCGCTGGGCCCTTCATCTCAGGCACCGCTCCGCTAGGCCCTTCAACTCAAGCACCGCTCCGCTGGGCCCTTCAACTCAAGCACCGCTCCGCTGGGCCCTTCATCTCAAGCACCGCTCCGCTGTGCCCTTCAACTCAAGCACCGCTCCGCTGGGCCCTTCATCTCAGGCACCGCTCCGCTGGGCCCTTCATCTCAAGCACCGCTGACACATTGGCAGAGGGGGCAGGCCCGGATCAGTGTCGGACAGGGCTGCACGATACACTCTGGGAACCAAGAGTCCTCCAGTACCGCTGGAGTCTGTCATCCACTTGAGAGACTGTGGCTTTGCACTCCCCAGGATGGCACAGTGGGCAACCCACCCACTGTAGAGACTTGAGAAACTGTGGCTGTGCACTCCCCAGGATGGCACAGTGGGCAACCTACCCACTGTAGAGACTTGAGAGACTGTGGCTTTGCACTCCCCAGGATTGAACAGTGGCCGTGGAGGCCCCTCGTGGATCTGGCGTCGTGGACTCATGTGGCTGAGGTGCCCCCCCTTCCCTTCCCCCTGAGGTGCCTGTAGTTTTCCTATCTGATGCCCCTGCAGTGCTCTCTCCAATGGATTCGGGTCTCATGTGTGGGCTTTGCCCATGTGTTGAGGACCATTGGCCCACGTACAATGACAGAAAGCCAATTCTGACGGGACAATATACATATGTGTATATAGTTATGGGATGTTCGACTTACTTATTTACTTAGCCTTACAATATATTTGTATTCCAATAACATATTATTTTGTCTTTGCATTCTTCCGGGGGGTTTGGGGAGTGTCACTCTGAGTTGTTGCTCTGCATTGGTGTGTAGGTAGTTGGGGGGGGGGGTGTCGCGTATGTGTGTGGCCATAATCTTTTCTCCTCCCCCCTCCCCTGTGTCGTAGGTGCAGTAGTCACGGTTGTCTTCTGCACCGGCGTTCGTGCTCCTGGTAGAGGAGCAGGTAGACAATTGCTGGTAGGATGTGTAGTTCTGGTTCCATGCTGTCCAGATTCCTCGTGGAGTGTGTAGAGGTGAGCGTTTTCCTGTTCGTAGTCTGTTTCCGCCGTGTTTTTATCGGAGGGGCTCCCGCCCCGGAAAAGGTGGCGGATTGGTGAGTTGTGATAGGGTGGGCGGTACATTGTCTGCCGCCTGTCTGTTGGCGGTGACCGCCGCGCTGCTTGTCTGTACCGCCGTGGCGGTCGGAGTGTTAAAGTGGCGGTCTGTGTTGGCGGTTCGCACCAGGGTCGGAATTCCATTTTTTTGCCCGCCTGCCTGTTTGCGGATTGGCCGCCGCTTTAACACCGACCGCCAGGGTTGGAATGACCCCCATAGTATCCCTCACCACCCACCCCCCTACTGTCACAGCGCCCCCACCTCCCCTACTGTCACAGCACCCCCTACTGTCACAGCACCTCCAACCCCAACCCCTCTACTGTCACAGCACCCTCCCTACTGTCACAGCACCCTCCACTCTCTACCCCCTCCCGCATCCATGAACACATACACCCACAGGCACCATGCATACACCTATTCACTTACACTTCCATACATGCATTCACTCTCACCCATCCATACACGCATTCACTCACACATACTCACACGCATTCATGCACGCATACACACATACATCCAAACATGAATATTCACATGCATACACACACGCATACACACTGAGAAACAAAAAGCTATGGAAAATAAAACACTCCATTTACCTCATGGTAAACTACTTGGTATGCCCTTGATGTCATACACTGGAGCCCCCTCAAAAAAGATTGCAAAATTACATAGGGTACAAATCTAGCAGCAATGTTCTCAATCAGGTGAAAGAAATCCCATCAAGTCTCTGGTTATCAAAATCCTTCATTGCATTCCTGTGGCACCATCTCTCTGTACCAACTTTAATGGGTGGGAGGTTATTGGCTTCAAATATGTACAGACTTTACTTATACTATACATACTCAACAAGTACCAGAGATCAAGCAAGGAAAATTGAGATACATCCCGGACAGTTTCGTCTGTGATAAATATGGAGGGAGGTCACTCTACCTACAAGGTTCTCAACTCTGGAACTCACAGTTGTCAGACCACAGGAATCTTCTTTGCCTGGCTGAGTGAACAAGCAGCAATGTTCTCTATGGAGTGAAAGAAATCACATCAAGTCTCTGGTTATCAAAATCCTTCATTGCATTCCTGTGGCACTGTGAAAAATAAATCCAGCTCTCTGTACCAACTTTACTGGGTGGGAGGTTATTGGCTTTAAATATTTCTAGACTTTATTTATACTACACATACTTAACAAGGACCAGAGATCAAGCAAGGCAAATTGAAACACATCCCGGACAGTTTCATCCGTGATAAACATGGAGGGAGGTCAATCTGCCTACAAGGTTCTCAACCCTGGAACTCACATTTGTCAGACCAAAGGAATCTCCTTTGTCTGGCTGGGTGAACAAAAAACAGAACCCATCCTGCAAAAAGAGGCCTTCCCATGTTTTCTTAAATAATCAAAGACTACCCTGCTTCCCCAGCAAGGCAGAGCCCCTGATGAGTGTTCATCAGCCACAAGGAAACCACAGTTCAGTGACCTTCAAGAGATTCCTGACTGACCAGAGACATTGATTTTTTGTGTCTTGACAGGGGATTGGCTTATTCAAGAAATGCCAGTCATTTTAAAACTGATACAATGTATCTTGCATCCCCAACCAGGGCTTTAAAAACATTTTTGGAAAAATAATCATTCTTGCAACTTTGCTCTTCATAGCTTTGCTCTTCTGAAATTAGATGTAGCATTCAAAAACTATCAGACGGCTACCACTTCAGTAGAAAATCTACTTGAATGGTAGCAAAATCAACAGGAATAGCTGTGCCCTCTGGCACACCGCGTGGTGCCATTTGCGCTGATTTAGCACCATGGAATGCGCTGCCGGTGCTAAATCACAGCGTGAACATTGGTGGAATTCTGCATAATTCCACTTAGTTTTTATGCAACTCTGTGGAATTCCTCAGAGTCAAATACTGCAGTTTCTGCCCCCTCCCCCCAGCACTAACACAATAAATGCAGGCCTGCACAAATGTGCAAAGAATATGTTGCACCTCAAACTGGGGGAATTAAAAACAGGGTAAAAAATAGAAGGCCAGAAAGAGTCAGTTGAAAGACTCATGACACAACTAGTCTGTACACTTCTGCTCAGACATGCAGATACATGCATTAGCACAATAAAGCTTGCCCTGCAGGTTTTGTCAATGCTTGTTGTTTTTCCATATGACCAGGGCATGGAACATATTTTGAACATAAAATATCACCAGCTCCATGACTCCATAAAACTAGTAAAATACCTTTGATGTGCAATGCAGCTTTAGTGTAGAGCTGTAGACTGCCAGGATTGCACACATTGTAAGCCCTAGGTTCAAATTCCAAGAAGGACTGACTCAACCTCTCATTCTGCACTTACAGAGGCATGCTGCCCTTCCTGCATTCACACAGGTATCAATGCACACTTCTGACCCTGCACTCACATAGACACAATCCTCACACTGCACTCAGATTTGCACACTAACCACTTTAGACTAACCACAGGCACACTAATCATTTTATACTAACAAGGGAACACATATATAATCTCTAAAAGGCCTTTGGCCTGTTCTCTCCACTCTGCTAGGGGCTCGCTCTACAGGATCTTGAGGTGCAGACGCAGGAGAGAATAAGGGAGATTCTCCTGGGTGGAATGAATCAATGGGAATTCAGGCTCCAGTGGTGCACTCCTGTCATCTGAATGCTTTATCTTCTGCAGCAGCTCTCTATGGCTTCCGACCATTAGAGCCACGAGCAAGGTTCTGAAATGTAAGACAAGTTACTTCTTTACTGTTCTAAATGCTTCAAAAACCAAGTACTGCTTCTTTGTCTGAGTGACTGCAATTGTAAGGTCAGATTTATCAAACTATCACCCAACGTATCCATAAATGCTGCACTGCATTGTGTGACAGTGAGGGAAAAAGAGAGCCCCATATGTTTCCTGATATGGTACTCTCCTTACCTCTCCCTAGCGCCGGCGCTGACGTACACCACACACACATCTTTGCACCATAGTGGAAGGGCGTGTGCATGAATCTAGTATAGGTTTTCTACTGGAAGTATAACCTTTGAGTACAAAATACTATGCTTAGACAATTTATAACACTTTTCCTACTTTGTATGTGTGCTGCACAGTGCACCACACTTGTAAAGTAAAAAAAGAAAGGAGAAATGAAAACATTTCTCCTTTTAATACCTGGTTTTAAAAGGTGTTCTTTTTTTATGCAGAGCACTGTCTCTCAATTTTGGTTGATAGGGTTTTGCTTCTAAAACTGTGGGTGTTGCATAGGAATGCCCATGTACCATCCATGGACCACCCTTGTTTTGCTAAGTAATACAAATCAGCCATTTGCATTGCTTTGCATTACTTTTAGGCAACTTTCCAGTGCAAAACAATTTTTGAGCTGGAAAGTAAGTAAAATAAACATTTTGTACTTGTTTGAGTCACTTTTATGACACAAACTCAGCACAAAATGTTAGTAAATCACCCCTTACGTGTCTGTGTCTCCACCAAGTCCCATTTGGCTTCAGTGTATTTAGTTAGTCCTGATACAGGGCAGAACAGGACACATGGTCAAACAGACAGTGTAATCTTAAGGTCTTTGGCAACATATTTTTTGCCCCCTGTATATGGAACAAATATTAATTTTACTAAACATTTACTGATAATTAATGACCTCCGTGGTGGCAAATAATATTACATGATATTCTAACCTTGAAGAGTGTCACACACCAGCTGAAATATATTGTGGCCAGCACCCCTGAAATCCTTAATATGACATTGGGTGGAGAGGCTGAGTCAGTGCTAGAGGTAGGCAAAGGGAGAGCAATTTAGAGGAGAAATAAAATAGACAGAGGTCAAATATTGACTTCACTTTTACAGGCTGAACTTCGGAAGGTGGATCCTTGGCATTTGCTCACTTTACCTCTGCCTTAATGTATCTCTGGTGCTAGATTCATTCTTCTAGGCCTTCAATGAGAACAGCACAAGGAGGCAGCACAATGACACGCCTGAGATAAAAATGGAACAATAACATGGTCTAAAATAAACATAATGCAGGTTCCTGCTGCCACTTAAATCTCAAGGCATATGATGAGCCTAATGGCAGACATCAGTAGGATCACCTTCCATGCACTCCGTGACCAAACAGTGCTGCAGGATTTACCTCTTTTATCACTGCAGCAGTACAGACAGTAGATCAGAATTCGTCTCTGATCTGTGACTTGCCCCTGCAAAGCTTTTCTGTGTATGAACTGTCACTGTATAATCATATCTTCATATTACATTTAGACACTTGTTTTTTTAAGCCTGGCGCCTCTTGAGGGCACTTTGTGGATTGCTATCTGCTGCTGTTCCTAAATACACTATGGCCCTCATTATGACTTTGGCGGTCTCTAACCGAGACCGTCAAAGCCACGGGTGCCAGAAGACCACCAGTGCTGGCAGTTTCCACCCATCATATTATGGTTACTGCCCAATTTCCGCCACACTTTGAGTGGAAATCCGGCAGTAACCATGCTAGCGGACAGTGGCGCACTGCCGTTGCTACCACCAGCACTGCTCTGTCAGTAGGACACCACCAGCTATATTGAGACCATTAATACAGCCTGGTGGTGTCCTGCTGACAAGGCGGGGCGCTGCCGGTGGTAGCAATGCCCCTTCCCTGACTGACCACCTCCTTGCCAGACAAGGTAAGTCGGGCATCGGACAGGGGAGGGGGTGGGAGGGTGTGGTGTCTGCATGTGTGTATGAATGTGTGTGCACATGTGTGAATGCAACTGTGAGTGTTGTGGTGCATGCGTGTGCATGTGAGTGAATGCCACATTACAATCAGAGTGGGAGGACCCACCAGGGGACCGCAATCCCCGCCGGGAACCGCAATCCCCGCCGGGAACATGGTTCCTGATGTGGTGATGGTGGCTGAGTTGTAAACAGCCACGTTGGCCCTGACATAAATGGCGCCTGGCTGATTACAACCCCACTTTGGAAAAGCCTTTCCATGGCGACGACTCTGGCATGAAAAGGCTGATGGAAATCCAGTGAAGGGACCTACGGGGGGGCCTGCACTGGCAATGCTTGTGGCTTGGGCAGTGCAGGGCCTCCCACCCCACACATCAGAATGCACTCTGTCTGTTTGCATTCTGAGGATGCTGGAGTGCAACTATATTGGCCTCAGCTCCCAAGACTAATATTGAAGCACTGTTCCTGCCGGACAGCCAGGTGGGAACGCATAATACAATGTTCCCCCCAGTCATCCTGGCGGGAACATTGTAATATGCTAGGGAGAAACATCACTGCCAGGCAGTGGGATTCTTATACGGCTTTGACAGTCCTGTGGTGGGACCTCCAAAGTCATAATCAGGTCCTAAGTGGTTGCCAAATTGCACAGCATAAACATTATAAGCAAATCAACAAATGGCATGGCAACTGTCCAGATATACAAAAATGCTAAGCTTTTCAAATCCATTTGGCACCTTTTGCAAATGTTAATATCTCAAAAACCACTGAATGTGTTTGCACCAAACCAGCAAAAACATACTTTCTGAGTAAAGAACTGAATTGAATCTCAGTTTGTTGCATATCTGTTCAATGGTTTCTGATGTAGATGTAAGCAAAATTTCCTGAGTGGTTTTGTGTTTCCTTTTCCTCTGTAGAACTGAAATGTAGCAGGTTATATGACAATCTCTAGAGACAAACAATATTGAATTACTAACTCTCCTGCCAAATTAGTGTGATCCCATACTTAAATGTATAATCCATGTATATTGACAACAATATTGTGAAACAAAATCAAAAATTTGATAATATTTAAAACAAGAATAAAGAAATGCCAAATATCATGAGTATCTCAAAAGTAATAAAACCTAACACTAACCACAATATCAAAATATAGACAAAACATTCAAAATAACATCATATGTGTGCCTCTGTTTGTGTGGGTGTGTCTAAAAGTAAAAAGCAAACTAAATATTCGTATAATTTCAAACATTAATTAGCATTTACCATAAAGGGTAAAAAGAAATAAAAATACTCTCCAAAGAGCAAATCAAAATAAACCTAAAAATATTTAACAAATGGAAACATTTTTCCTAAAAAAAAAAAAAAATGAGACATAAACATTCAATTCAATGCTTCTCAAACTGCAACCACAGTGGATCGGTATCATAACTGTTCAGACTAATATGTAAATATTGCAAAAATAATTAACAATAAATTAAAATAGACATCGGTACATTCTTATTTTTTTAAATAAACGCGAAAAAATATGTGTGCAACAAAAAAGTAAAATGTTATTTTTGCATTACTAAAAGAGAATGTGATTTTGTAAAAACAAAAAAATAACAAATAATATGAATGATATAAAAAAAAATCTAGTAATTGCATAGAATGAATATGTTAATTATATTTAAATGAAAGACTTTGGGCCCAATTACGAGTTTGGTTGTCACACTGCTAGATCAGCAAGGCGGCAGTCCCAAAAAGTCCGCTGCACCAGGGTCTCCAGACTGCCCTATTATGATGTATGTAGGCTGAACCGCTGACTGCCAAAACAAACGTCTGCCCTTCCAGCTCCATGGCAGTCTGCAATCTTGGCGGCATGCACTCCATCGCTGTCATGACCACGTGGAACAACTGAGCCCAATCACATGTCGGTCTCCTTGCAGTTGTCAGCTGACGGTGGTCAGCCTCCGCAGTACGCATTCAGCAAAGCAACAGGCACTTGCCATTGGATGGAATCCAAAATCAACACAGCTGACATATATTGGCCCAGTGGACATACCTGTGTGTTATTTGTAGCTATATATGTAACACAATAAAACACCCCCCCTCCCAGATCATGATCCTTAGCCTCTCTACTGCAAGAAAAAGACCATAGCCCACCGTTTTTCACATCCTTGATGGAGGAGGCACCCCTTTTTTCACTATCCCATTCAACACCTTTCACACACTTTTGTCCATTTACTCCCTATATCAACTTTTTTTAAGTAAGTCCCTGCCACCCACTTCATTTTACACCACTAATGTCACATTCCAAAAATCACCTTTTTTCTGAAGATGAGTTGAGAGTCACAGTGGATGAAATCATTAGAGTTGAGCCACAATTGTTTTGGAACCCAAGTCCAGCATACTCCTCTCACTAGGAAAATGAAAATGGGGCAAAGGATAGTCAAAAGAGTGAATTCTGTAGGCACAACCCTGTGCACAATGGAGGAAATTAGGAAGAGGTGGAACGACCTGAGGGGGAAGGCGTGTTCTGTTGCCTCCAAGCAACACATGGAGGCAAATAAGACTGGTGGTGGTCCCCCTGGTGCCTACATTCTTTGGAAGGAGAAGGCCTTGGACATCCTGCAGCCTGAGGGCTTGACAGAAGTAGCTGGGGAAGTGGAGCCAGGTAAGTTACAACACAAAAACTGGCACAAATCTTCAATGTCCTGCATGCTCATATCTCACCTTTTACCACTGTGTTGCTCATCTACTTTCCCAACATGCAATACCCAGAGTTGTAGAGATGCAAGCTTGTCAATGTGCTTTGTCATACATAACATCACACGTATCAATCCCCATTACATGCCATATGTTGGAACGGGGTCTAAGATCATCCCAGGACCCACGGAATGGAGCAACATGTAAATGAATGGGCCAACCTAACTGCAGCATGACAACAGATATGTAAAACAAAACATTTGACAAGTGTTGGGAAGTACTGAGAGTGACATGAGTACAACCACCAGGATTCCCTGTTTTTGTACCTCTAACCAACAGGCCTTCCTGCATTTGTCCAAATACACCGCCTGTGTGCCACCTCTCAAATGAT
The DNA here is from genome assembly GCF_031143425.1 of Pleurodeles waltl. NCBI lineage: Eukaryota > Metazoa > Chordata > Amphibia > Caudata > Salamandridae > Pleurodeles > Pleurodeles waltl. Next base: position 553,778,281 of record NC_090438.1, read on the forward strand.
GTACCCTCCCCTCTAAGTTTAGCATTTGTGTAGTGTGGTGAGGCAACAAGTGACATGACTACAACTACCAGGAAACCCTGCTTCTGTATCTCTAACTGCACTAGTCCAAATACACTTGTGTGCCATCTCTCAAATGATGTACCTTCTCCTGTGTGTTTAGCATTTTTGTAGTGTGGGGAGGCAGCAAGTGACATGACTACAACTACCAGGAGGCCCTGTTTCTATAACTCTAACCTACTGGCCTTTCTGCATGTGTCCAAATATACCTGTGTGCCATCTTCCAAATGGTGTAACCTCCCCTGGGAGTTGGCAATCTACATATCATGCTCAACTTTAAGATGTGGCTGTCTACCTAGATTGCTCTTGTCCTGGTATCCCAAAAGGAAACTATTGAGGACAGAAAAAACACCTTATCTAGGCCCTCATTACAACCCTGGCAGTCGGTGATAAAGTGACGGTAATACCGCCAACAGGCTGGTGGTAACTACCGCCAAATTATGGCCATTATGGAAAGATCTCCGAAAGACAGCCAATATACCACACAGACCGTCAGGGTGGAAACAACAGACACCAAGGCGGGAGCCGCCTACAGCCAGGCAGAAGACAAAGGTCCGCCCACCATATTATGACATGCCAATCCACCACCTTTTCTGGGGCTGTACCTACGACATCAAAAGCCTGGCAGAAACAGACCTCAGAAGGGAAAGGACTTACCTCTGGAGAAACAGGGAAGAACCAGGCCACCATGGAGCCCGAGCTGCAAATGCTTCCAATTAACTTTTACGTCCTGCTTCACCACGAATACCAACGATGGCGAAGACGGCCATGGTGAGGACAGCCGTCTAGCACACAGGGGAGGGGGTGAGGAAAAAGAGAGTGACACACATATGCAACACACACACACCCCCACCCCCAATACCATACACACAATCAGGAGCCGTAATAAAACATATTTACCCCGTACCCCAGAGGAATAATGCAAGGACAACAGGAATGTGATAAAGTGAGTGTAATAATATAAATACAGCATAAATACGAAAATGCAATGCAACTGGTATATATATATGTACAGTTCAAGGGACACTGCCCAGTCTTCAATGTAAGTGGGCCACAGGCCAAACTCCAAGGCCCCACCTGTCACCTGCAACAACAAGGAGAGAACTCTGCAGGGGCATCAGTTGGAAAATAGGCAGGCACCTCAGGGGGACGGGGAATGGGGGGCACCTCAGTCGGCAGATTGAACAAGACAACTGGTTCTGGAGGGGGCAACATGCCCTGTGCTCTGTCCTGGGGAGTGCAAGGCCACAGTCTCTCAAGTGGTTGACTTGCCCACATGCTCTGGAGGGGACAACATGCCCTGTGCTTGGTCCTGGGGAGTGCAAGGCCACAGTCTCTTGATTGGGTGTCTTACCAACTGGTTCTGGAGGGGCATTGTGCCCTGTGGTCTTGATCCTGGGGAGGCTGGGGTTGGTGGGTGTCTTACCCACTGGTTGTGGAGGGGGCATCAAGCCCTGTGCTCTTGATCCTGGGGAGGCTGGGGCTGGTGGGTGTCTTGCCCAATGGTTCTGGAGGGGGCATTGTACCCTGTGCTCTTGATCCTGGGGAGTGCAAGGTCACAGTCTCTCAGGTGGGTGTCATACCCACTGGATTTGAAAAGAACTGGCAGCACAGTAGACGATGGACACAGGACTACCTACCGTCTGCCAGCGGTGACGGCTGCTCAGTGGTGGTAGTGGTGCTGCTGCTGCTGGTGGGAGAGGCTCCAGCCCATCCCCTACAGCCTCAGATGGCTGCCCACTGGTGGTGGTGGTGGTGCTGGTGGTGGTGGGGGGAGGCTCCACGCCATCCCCTCAAGCCTCGGATGGCTGCCCACTGGTGGTGCTGCTGTTGGTGGTGGTAGGGGGAAGCTCCAACCCATCCCCTGCAGCCTCAGATGGCTGCCCACTGGTGGTGGCTGTGGTGGTGCTGCTGCTGGTGGTGGTGGTGGGAGGCTCCAGCCTACCCCCTGTAGCCTCGGAGGGCTGGACACTGGTGGTGGTGGTGGTGCTGCTGCTGGTTGGGGGAGGCTCCAGTCCATTCCCCTGCAGCCTCGGATGGCTGCCCACTGGTGGTGGTGGTGCTGCTGCTGGTGGTGGTGGGGGGAGTCTCCAGCCCATCCCCTGAAGCCTTGGACGGCTGCAGAACCTTGGTTGGTGGTGGTGTCTCCGTCTGAGTCCGTGCACTAGACCCCTTGTCCTTCTTACCTGCTGGTGCTGGCTCCTTACCCTTCCTGGTAGAAGCTGGGGCTGGCTCCTTGCCCTTCCTGGCAGCAGATGGGACTGGCTCCTTGCCCTTCCTGGCAGAAGCTGGGGCTGGCTCCTTGCCCTTCCTGGCAACAGCTTTGGCTGGCTCCTTTCCCTTCCTGGCAACAGCTGGGGCTGGCTCCTTTCCCTTCCTGGCAGCAGCTGGAGCTGGCTCCTTGGTCTTCCAGCATGCAGCTGGAGCAGACACCCTTTCCTTGTGGCTGCCTGGTGCAGGCTCCTTCAACCTATGCACATGTCCCCTGGATCCTTTCCCACCACGAGTGGGTGTGGAGACTATAGGGCCCCTGGACTGGGTGGCTGAGGTGCTTGGCTGGGGTTTTGCCACGTGAAGGACGGGGGAGGGGTGGGAAGAGGTCAATGGTGGAGAGGAAAGACTTCTTAGGGACATTGGGGCGGGAAGAGGGAGAAGGTTTGGGAGTGGAGGAAGAGGGAGTGGTTGTAGGAGGTGTCTGCTGTGTTTGGGTGCTAGTGCATGGGATGGATGCTGTTGTGAGGTGGATGGCTGTTGGGTGTCTGAGTGCTTCCATTTGTGTACCTTGGGAGGGGGGGTGACAGACACAGTGGGAGAGGACACGGGCAACATGTGCATGGCTGTTGTAGAGATGTCTGTGAGTGAGATGTGTGTTCTGCTAGGTGTGGTGGTGATGCTGGTAGTGTATAAAGATGTAGTGCATGCAGGTGTGAGTGTAGACGGAACTGGGAGAGAGGTGGAGGAGGAGGAGGGGGACACAATGGAAATAGTGGATGTTGGTATGTCTGAATCTGGATGGTGTTTGTGTGAGTGCCTGTGGAATGATGTGTGGTGCTGGTGTTTGCCTGTGCCACTCTTGTGTGTTGTTTTGTGTGCATGCTCGTCTGCCTGTGTGCTTGGGATAGGTTGGGGTTGAGGGGAATGGGATTGGGTAGAGGATGTTGGAGGGGGGAGGGGGGAAACAGGGACAATGGCTGCCATCACAGAGAAGGCCAGAGCCTGGATTGATCTCTGTTGGTCTGCCAAGCCAGCTTGAATGCCTTCCAGAAATGCATTAGTCTGCTGCATCTGGGCCGCCAGCCCCTGGATGGCATTTACAATGGCGTACACAGCACCGTCACACACAGGGAACAGCACTACGCACTATGCATTGCTCTACCAGTTATATTGCTAGCCCCTAAGGCATGGGGAGGGGCACACACAGCCAAATGCAGCACACCTGGGAACTACGCAGCCCTGACCAGTATTGGATGCCTACGAGCTAGGTAGCAGGACTATCCCTTCAGGACCCTTGTCACCAGGGGACCTACTCTGCAATGTCAGGCCTGGCCTAGCGGCACCCACTGACCCACGCCCCCGATACCACCCTACCATGCGTAAGTTGTGATGATAGGCAGTATACTCATCACCTCGTGGCTGCTGTCATGCCCTCAAATGCCCATCCAGCTCCGGATAGACCACTGCCAGTATGCGGGCCATCAGGGGGGGGTCAGGGTTCGACAGGCACCCCTTCCTCGTTGGGAGGAAATCCCTAGGTGGGGCTCCACACTCTTCCATGCCCAGCGTCTCAGGTCCTCGCATTGTTTCTGACAGTGGGTGCTCCGCTTGCCATATACCCTCAGGGTCCGCACGTCCTTGGCGATGGCACGCCATATTCTCTTCTTTTGATGGACGCTGACCTGCAGAGGAAATACACATACTATCAGTCAGAGGGTACTGCTTGTTACACATATGGCCCACCATATCCCTTCACATCACCATTTACACACTGTACACTGCCCCCCCTTCCCGAGGCCTTCACACACACCACCCCATGCATTCATGCCACATGTTGGTCTGGAGGCCCATACAGCAGTCCATACTGGGGTAGGACCCCATCCACCAGTCGTTCCAACTCAGCCGAGGTAAAGGCAGGGGCCCTTTCCCCAGTCACACGGGCCATGGTAGGTTCCAGACACAGGTCACAGCAGCACATGCAGTGTAGGTCCTTTCCTGTTGAAGGTCAGGTAGCAAGTGAGTGATCTGATAGAAAATAGCAGTCACGTCCGCAGCAGTGTATACCATCACCGCTGCCGTAGACCACCATTGGCCATTGTACCTGATGGGGCCCAATGTTAACCAATGAGGAGTTACACGGCGGTTCCCGACCGCCTCCCGCCACAGCGCACAACATCAGAGGAATTACCTCACTTCCACCAGTCCCTCCACACAGGACAGGCAGACGCCATTTCAGGGAGGGGGGGGGCCGGCCCTGGATAAAAACTGCATCACAGTTAAAATTGGACATGCTGGACAATCTCACATCCCCATTATAATTTAGCATCATGCATGGTACTGTCAGGTACTGCGCTGGACTTCTCACCTCTGGATTTCAGATTGACGAATACACCAAGGGCCGGCGGTGCCCCGCAGGGCATTCTGATCGCGGCGGTTCGGCCGCGGTCAGATGCGGAAAACCGGCGGTCTCAAGGCGTTAATCAGCTTCATCAGACTGGTAGTGGTAGTTAACACATTGGCTCAGCTCTGTTCATAGGATGGCTACAGCTACTTACATAACAAAGTTGTGTGTTCACCTGTATCTTATACAACTACACCTTGGAATGGTCAAATAAATGTCTCCTCTCCAATGTGTTGGCTTAACTGTTGCTAAGCTGTCATGTTCATTCCCTCATCTAAATTGCAACTAATCATCACATCTAATAAGCTGCTTGAGCCTAATAGTTTTTGCAAGCTTCACAGATGTCATGCCAACAACTTCAATATCATGGTCACATGGCACAATCAGCAAACCTTCCACTTAAGAGTGCCCAGGGCCTCTACTTACTGTCACACAAAACCTTTAGATGTAGAATCCACACTTCAACCAATAACATTGTACTTTATTTCTCAACAGGTAGAGCTGGAACAACACCTGGACAGACATCTTCCACCAACCAGACTCCCAACCTACCTCTGGATGAAGTCCTCAGTGATGACGACACTCCTGGATATGTGGACATGGATGACAGTCCTTGCCCATCTGGGCAGCCTGGTCAGACGGCAACAATGAGTCTCACTGTGCCAACAACACCTCCCACCCAAGTTGCTTCAATATCACAGATAAGAATGTGCCCCCAACCTGTGCATCTAGCATAGTTCCTATCATATTGTTCCCCTAGTCCTGGATCCTGAGGGGCAAATCAACAATCCGGACAATGAGGTTCCAGGACCCAGTTGGAGAGAGCAGCCTATGCCAAGGGCACAGGCTCATGGGGGTAGGGTCCGTGGGAGGGATGCGGTGGGCTACCATAGTGAAGCCACTAAGGCCACTCATGACCAGCATACCATCAGGGAAGCCCTTGTGGTCTATCATGAGTCCCAAAGTGTGATGTCCAGGTGCTAACCAAACTCTGGGAAACTCTGGGAAATCAAGCAGCTGCAGAGGGACAAGTACCAAGGTACCATAACTCCAATACGGGCAGCCTGACAGGGGTGCTGAGGGACATCCATACAAACCTGACCAGGGCATTTTTCCCAACATCTACCCCTTCCTGTTGGCCAATTACATCAGTCCCAAGTACATCTGTGGCAGACACAGGAAGGGAGGCCCTGCCACAAGCCCAACCACCCTCAGACACCCCTGCCAGCAGATGAACCCCTCCACCCTCACAAGCGTGGGCGTCCATGTAAGAATCCAAGAGGTGTGAATGGCAAGACACCAACCACTACCAGCAAGAAACCTCATCCTTAATGTCTTCCTTTGTGTGCCACATATTCACTCTGTGGACTGGTCCTGAGCCCCATTCCATTTCTGCTGGGAGGAGTACTATGTACATTGGACTTCAGATATTGTGGCATCTGCTCCTATGATTTCATTCGCCATGACTGACCCCTTCATTTTTCATTCATGTTACTTTTTTCCACAAGTTTGTTTTCACGCTTAGCACCATTATAAACTCAAGTCACCAACACATTGTCTGCTGTCTTAAATTTCACATTTAAGAACATGTGAACCATACAATTAAAAAACAAGCTACTTGTGGAAGCAGGGATATATTGCAAGTACACAGTGTTCAGCTCAGGATTACAACCATAACACACAAAGATATTTACAAGTGTCTTGTCAAAGAAGAAAATGTATTACATTGTTCAGCTCAGAGGCTGTCAATATGCCTGAAACGTAGCAAATCACACATGATTGAACCATACTAGGTAAATGTTCAAATTTACAAGTACAGACCTCCAGACAAGGGAAGGAAGGGATATATCAGGCATTGTCCTGTAGAATAGGTAAACGTGAAATTGGTTGATGTCATCAGTTGGAGCCACATCGCCTACCTCACAAAAGGAATCCAGCATCATATAAGCCAAGAGTCAGACAGAAGGCAGTACAACAGTTTCTGAACACAGGGTCATTACAACCCAGTGCTTCTGCATCTGGTGGTATGACACAAACAAATGTCAGTGATGTGCCACAGGCATTGTGGCCAACAATGATGAAACACAAACAAAGCTACAAACAGTTCACACAAAAGAGTGTTTAGCCAGTGTGAAGGGAAACTAACATGAATTTGGCCTAGGACTACATATTTGACCACATGATGACACACATGATGTATCTGGGCCACCACATAACAATGACCAGGTCCAATTGAGTCTTCCAACCTTCCATCCTATCACTATGCAAGCTGTCTTGGCACAGGTCCTGTGCACCCAAAGTCTGTGATCTATTTTCCCAGGAGCAATCCATGTCCACTCCATATATCCAATTAGCATCATATACCTGCCAATGTGATGACTCGGAAATATTCAAATGAAGATGTCATGATGAAGTACCTGAAATCATACACATGATACAATTCACATAACCTACACCTGCAGAACGCAGTCCATTTTATAAATCTTACACAAACAAAGAAACATCTACTAAATGTTATTGTGTTCAAAGCTTCCTCGTCAGACACACTTTGCAATATTTGCCAGAAACTTCAGCTTCAGAACCGTTAAAAAAATATACTCCTCATATCATCACTACAAGAGTTCATTGTACAGTCAGTTATGACATCTCACGATTCACTTGCACTCATGAGAAGAAGATGTTGATGAGATATTGACACAAGTCAGCTCCTTCCTCTTCACCACTATTATATTAATTTGGCATTTCCAGATTCTCCCCTGCTAGCACTACAGGCTCCCCCTCCTCTGTGATGTAAGGGAAGTTCCTCTGCAGGGCGATGTTATGGAGCATGCAGCATGCCACAGTGTTGTGACTCACGCTGGGTGAGCAGAGGAGGGATCCCCCAGTCTTGTCCAGACAGCAAAATCTGGCCTTCAGGAGCCCTAAAGCCTGCTCAGCTGGCCGCTGTGTTCTTCCATGAGCCTCATTGAAGCGGACTTCCCTTAGCGTGGTTAGATTCCTCACTGGTGTTAGCAACCAAAGACAGTTGGGAAATGCTGAGTCTCCTGTTTTGTAATGAGACATAAGTGCCCCAATGAGTCACACACTTCCTGATTGCAACACCTGCCATTGCATACACAAGATCACAACAGATGTAACTTAACACCAATCCAGGCCCTCTCTGGTTGCACTTGTGACATCAGCTGGGGTACGGTGATGTTCTGCATTTCAAATAAATCATGGGCAGAGCCTGGGAACCGGGCACAGATGTTTGAAATGTACAGATGTGACAAGCATACAACTTGTATGGTGATTGAATGGAAGTGTTTTCTGTTTCAACAGACTTGTTCACTGGCATACGGTGGTATAAATTCAATATGGGTGCCGTCAATGGCCCCCACAACCTGTGGAAGGTGATCAAATCCATTGACATCAACCTTCACACTGGCTAAATCCTCACGTCTGGGGAACCTGATATAGCTGTCAATGTGTTTCATTATTGCTGATATCACATCTTTTTATAGACCACTGAACATAGGTTGTGACAAACCACCAGAGTTAGCCACTATATATTGAAATGACCCAGTTACCAGGCTGTGTAATACTGCCATGGGACTCACAATCTGTGGTGTACATGATGGATTATTGTTTTGAGGCAGGAGATCTGTCTCGAACTGATGAAATAGATCTTGGATTGTTTGCCTAGTCAGAAGGATCTGGTTAATTATGTTATGTTCTTCCATGGTCTGGGGGTCTGGAAATTAATGGTAGACTGGAGGTTGTCACATCCTTCTTCTCCCAGGATGCTAATTTGTGGAATTAAATGAGTTGGAGCATTAGTCACTGTGTCCAGACCAACATATCTGAAGATTAAGACCAAAGTTATGTGACAAAACATTACTGATTGGAAAAACATTACATCCATTACACATCAAAAGTGTCTACTACTCAAGGTCCTGCTATGATCTCCATGGTTGTCCAGACGTGTCTATTATTGATGTGTGCACTTCACATGTGGCTTGTTTGGGGTCAAGTTGCTGAAGTGCACAAACCTGTGTGCATTCTAGACTATAATAAGCACATGGGTGGTGTTGATAGAGTAGGTCAGAGATTGGAACCTTACGCTGCTGCTCGCAAATCTTATGTTTGGTATAAGAAATTAGCGGTTCACCTGTTCCACTTGGCAACTTTTAATGCTTTTGTTGATTTCAAGGATAGTTCACCAGAGTAAAGGATGACATATTTGAAATTTCAGGAGTCTATCATAGCGAGTCTTGTTGTGCTGGAACAGGCAAGAGTTCCTAGAGAAGCAGTGGTGGAAGATGTGGCTAGATTGAACGATCGTAACTTTTGTGAGCGTAAACTGCTGTTTTATATTCTTATATGTTCAGTTTCACGGTTGGCATGACTGTCATGTATTTAGTTGAAGCTCTTGTGTTTGTAGTATTGTACTTATTTATAATTTGTGGTTTCTTTGTTGTTTAAAAACAAAAAAAGTGTGATGGCAGTGTGAGTGGGGTGGTGCTTGGCTGGCGGTGTGAGTAGGGTGGTGCTTGGCTGGTGCTGTGAGTTGGGTTGTGCTTGACTGGCTGTGTGAGTGGGTTGGCGCTTGGCTGGCGGTTTGTGTGGGGTGGCGCTTGGCTGGGGGGGTGAGTGGGGTGGTGCTTGACTGGCAGTGTGAGTGGGGTGTCGCTTGGCTGGCGGTGTGCGTGGGGTGGCACTTGGCTGGTGGTGTGCATGGGGTGGCGCTTGGCATATGGGCATATGAAAGTTATGGGTCCTACCACCCAGAGTTCCCCTCAGCCTCCCAAGTAAAATGGTACCTCACTTGTGTGGGTCCCCAAAGCAGAGTCAGTCTAAAAGATGTATAAAAGAAAAATATGTGCTTATCAAGTCGTTGTGCTATCCCCTCAATCTCTACAGGTTTATGGCATATTTCTGTTGCAGGCACCTGGGCCACCCACACAAGTGAGGTATCATTTTTATCGGGAGACTCGGGGGAACGCTGGGTAGAAGGAAATTTGTGGCTCCACTCCGATTCCAGAACTTTCTGTCACCGAAATGAGAGGAAACTGTGTATTCTGGCCATATTTTGAGATTTGCAAAGGATTCTGGGTAACAGAACCTGGTCAGAGCCCCACAAGTCATCCCATCTTGGATTCCCCTAGGTATCTAGTTTTTAAAAATGCACAGGTTTTCTAGGTTTCCCCAGGTGCCGGCTGTTTTCTTTGTGAAAATGTGATGTGTCCACGTTGTGTTTTGGGGCATTTCCTTTTGCCGGCCCTAGCCCTACCCACACAAGTGAGGTACCATTTCTATCGGGAGATTTGGGGGAACGCTGGGTGGAAGGAAATTTGTGGCTCCTCTCACATTCCAGAACTTTCTGTCACCGAAATGAGAGGAAAAAGTGTTTTTGTTGGCCAAATTTTGAGGTTTGCAAAGGATTCTGGGTAACAGAACCTGGTCAGAACCTGGTCAGAGCCCCACAAGTAACCCCTTCTTGTATTCCCCTAGGTGTCTACTTTCCAAAAATGCACAGCTGTGCTAGGTTTCCCCAGGTGCCGGCTGAGATAGAGGCCAAAATCCACAGCTAGGCACTTTGTAAAAAACAGCTCTGTTTTCTTTGTGAAAATGTGATGTGTCCACATTGTGTTTTGGGGCATTTCCTTCTGCGGGCACTAGGCCTACCCACACAAGTGAGAAGTGAGGTACCATTTTTATTGGAGACTTGGGGGAACGCTGGGTGGAAGAACATTTGTAAGTCCTCTCACATTCCAGAACTTTCTGTCACCGAAATTAGAAGAAAAAGTGTTTTTTGGGCCAAATTTTGAGGTTTGCAAAGGATTCTGGGTAACAGAACCTGGTCAGAACCACACTAATCACCGCATCTTGGATTCCCCTAGGTGTCTAGTTTTTAAAAATGTGCAGGTTTGCTAGTTTTCCAAAGGTGCCGGCTGAGCTAGAGGCCAAAATCCACAGCTAGGCACTTTGTAAAAAACAGCTTTGTTCTCTTTGTGAAAATGTGATGTGTCCACGTTGTGTTTTGGGTCCTTTCCTTTCGCGGGCGCTAGGCCTACCCACACAAGTGAGGTACCATTTTTATTGGTAGACCTGGGAGAATGCTGGGTGGAAGGAAATTCATGGATCCTCTCCGATTCCAGAACTTTTCTGTCACCGAAATGAGAGGAAAAGGTGTTTGTGTGCCAAATTGTGAGGTTTGCAAAGGATTCTGTGCAACATAACTTGGTCAGAGCCCCACAAGTCACCCCATCTTGGATTCCCCTAGGTGTCTAGTTTTCCAAAATGCGCAGGTTTGCTAGGTTTCACCAGGTGCCGGCTGAGCTAGAGGCCAAAATCCACAGCTAGGCACTGTGGGAGGCTGGCCTGGTTTGTAGTGGTACCAAGGGGTACTCACACTCTGCACCAGGTCCAGTTATCCCTTATTAGTGTAGAAGAGGTGTCTAGCAGCTTAGGCTGATAGAAAAGGGTAGCTTAGCAGAGCAGCTTAGGCTGAACTAGGAGACGTGTGAAGCTCCTACTATACCACTGGTGTCATATGCACAATATCATAAGAAAACACAATACACAGATATACTCAAAATGAAGGTACTTTATTTTTATGACAATATGCCAAAAGTATCTCAGTGAGTACCCTCAGTATGAGGATAGCAAATATACACAAGATATATGTACACAATACCAAAAATATGCAGTAATAGCAATAGAAAGCAATGCAAGCAATGTACAGTCACAATAGATTGCAATGAGAGCACATGGGTATAGGGGCAACACAAACCATATACTCCAAAAGTGGAATGCGAATAACGTATGGACCCCAAACCTATGTGAGCTTGTAGAGGGTCACTGAGACTGTAAGAAAACAGTGAGGGTTAGAAAAATAGCCCACCCCAAGACCCTGAAAAGTGGGTGCAAAGTGCACCTTAGTTCCCCAGAGAGCACAGAAGTCGTGATAGGGGAATTCTGCAAGGAAGACCAACACCAGCAATGCAACAACGATGGATTTCCAGACGAGAGTATCTGTGGAACAAGGGGACCAAGTCCAAGAGTCACACTCAAGTCGTGAGTGGGCAGATGCCCAAGAAATGCCAGCTGAGGGTGCAAAGAAGCTGCCACTGGATGGTAGAAGCTGTGGATTCTTCAAGAACGAAGAGGACTAGGAACTTCCCCATTGGATGAAGGATGTCCCACGTCGTGAGGAAACTTGCAGAGGTGCTTCCGTGCAGAAAGACTGCAAACAAGCCTTGCTAGCTGCAAGGGTTGCAGTTAGGGTTTTTGGATGCTGCTGTGGCCCAGGAGGGACCAGGATGTTGCAAATTATGTGAGGAGACAGAGGGGGCACCCAGCAAGACAAGGAGCCCACTCAGAAGCAAGCAGCTCCCACAGAAGTGCCAGAACAGGCACTACAAAGAAGAGTGAACTGGAGCTCACCCGAAGTCACAAAGGAAGGTCTCACGACACCGGAGGACAACTCAGGAGGTCGTGCACTGCAGGTTAGAGTGTCGGGGACCCAGGCTTGGCTGTGCACAAAGGAAATCCTGGAAGAGTGCACAGGAGCCGGAGCAGCTGCAGAAAGTAGCTGTGTCTCCTGCCATTCCAGTGAGTGTCTTTTGGGTAATGACCTTGAAACTTCTTCCTGGGCAGAGGTGGAAAGAATGACTCATGGAGCAAAGCTGCTTCTCCCTGGGTGGGTTTTGGTCTCTACTAGATAATGGAAGGCCTTAAGGGAAAGTCAAGGGACCTTGGATCCTGAAATAGTGGACTAAGGCCCTATTACGAAGAAGAAAGGAAGGATGCCTGGCAAGTCCACTTCCAAAGATCCGCAGAGCCAGAGGGAACCTGGTCTCTGAACAGGAAGGAGCTGCCTTGAGAGACTTGCCTGACATGGCAGAGCTTCTGGGAGAAAGTGGTCCCTCCACAGAAGGCAAGCGGGGACAAAAGACTTGCAACGGTCTTGAGGGACTGAGGCAGTTATCTGTCAAATCGGAGAAAGATTATGGCAGTGGTACCCATAAAGTATGCTGGGAGGAGGGTATCCTGTACAGTGAGGCAAGGGTCCCAATATCAGAAGCAAACAGAAGAGTGGTGGTCCCTCAACCGTACAGAAAATTCCTCCTTAACCTGGCCCATGATATCCTCTTAGCCAGACAACTGTGGTAGACCAAAACCTGGGACAGATTGGTCAGCGATTTTTACTGGCCTCATATATCAGAAAAGGTGAAGCGGTTTTGTTACTCTTGTGTTACCTGCCAAGCCATAAGCAAAGCAGGTAGCAAGCCAAAGGCCCCCTTGATACCTCTACCTGTGGTAGGAACTCCCCACATTTTTGGACTGAGGCTGCTCGTTTTATGACCCTGAGAGTGCTCTGAGGCCTGCTAACTAGACCTCAGTGCCAGTATTGTAACCCCTTAAAAATATATGCTGAATTGTCTACATCCCATTGGCAACTGCTGGCTTACTTTTAAGTCCCTATTACATGAGCTACCAAGCTCCTGATGAGTGAAGAGGGATCCCCACATCTTCATAGTATCAAGAATATTGGGCTCTGGGATAGCCACATGCCACATATTACATGAAGCAAGTCACCAGAAGAAAGAGGACATAGTATCTGCTTGGGTAGTGATTGAATGCCCCCCTAAATGACTATGGCACCCCTAGTGCCCTTCTCCTCAGATCACTTCAGAGGAAGGACCAAAGAAGAACTGCCTAGTTGCTCCTGAACCTGCACAAAGAGAGGCTGCACATCAGCAGGACTTCACCTGCTGCATTTAGAGCTAATGACTGTGTCTGTGTCTCCTGACTTGAGGAAAGGGGATTCCTGGCCCAAGATCAAGGAAGTGTCTCCAAGGATCAGTTGGCTTACCTCCCGGAACCAGATCCAGGGGAAAAGGAGCTGAAGAAGCCCAATGCCGGCAAGTTGGTAGGCAATGCAGATGTTTTGCTGCTACCAGTCATTGTGCGTATAAAGAGACAAATCTGAAATAGCCAAAAGTTGCACCCGAGTCTGCAAGACCTGGGAGTGCTATCAGAGTCCAGATTTATTACCCATAAGGGACACTAGTCTCCACCTAATGATTTTGCCAGAACTGTGGTGCAGGAAAACCAGTAGCCAGGATCAGCTGGCCAGTCACTGCAACATAGATGAATTTGAAATACCCCAACCTCTGTGGCCAAAGTTGCTCCACATCACATGTGGATGGTGGAATAACCACAAAGGTGCCCCTAGTGATGGTGCCATGACAGGAGCATCCTTAACCCCTTTGCTGCCAGGCCTTTTCCCCCACAGGTGGCAAGCCTTTTTCTGGCTATTAGGGGTAGTCCGCGTTTAGGCCCTCATAACTTTTTCTCCACTTAAGCTAACCATGCCAAATTTGCATCCTTTTTCTCCAGCATCCTAGGGATTCTAGAGGTATCCAGACTTTGTGGGTTGCCCTGAAGGAGACCAATAAATTAGCCAAAATACAGCGACAACTTTGTTTTTAAAAATAAAATGGGGGAAAAGGGCTGCAGAAGAAGGCTTGTGTTTATTTCCCTGAACATGGCATCAACAAAGTGTTTACTGTGGCAAAATCACCATCTTCCCAGCTTTCAGGAACAGGCAGAGTTGAATTAGAAAGCCCCATTTTCAACACAATTTGGACATTTGACTGGGACATACCCCATTTTTACTATTTTTTGTGCTTTCAGCCTCCTTCCAGTTAGTGACACAAATGGGCAAAAAAGCAATGCTGGGTTCCAGAAAGCTAAACATTTCTGAAAAGTAGATGAATTTTTGAATTCAGCAGTGGGTCATTTGTTTAGATCCTACAAGTGTTTCCTACAGAAAATAACAGCTGAAAAAAAGAATATTGAAATTGAGGTGAAAAAAAACAGCAATTTTTCTCCACGTTTTACTCTGTAATTTGTTCCTGCGATGTCAGAATTTTGAAAGCAATGTACTGTTACATCTGCTGGATTCTTTTCATTGTGGGGATATATAGGGCTTGTAAGTTAATCTAGAACCCTAGGTACCCAGAGCCAATAAATGAGCTGCACCTTGCAATGGGTTTTCATTCTCTACCGAATATACAGCAATTAATTTGCTGAAATATAAAAAGTGAAAAATAGGTATCAAGAAAACCTTTGTATTTGCAAAATGAGCACGAGATAAGGTGTTGAGAAGCAGTGTTTATTTGCACATCTCTGAATTCCATGGTGCCCATACTACCATGTGAATTATAGGGCATTTCTCCAATAGATGTCTTTTTTACAAACTGTCTTACATTTGGAAGGAAAAACTGTAGAAAAAGATAAGAGGCAATAATACTTGTTTTGCTATTCTGTGTTCCCCCAAGTCTCCCGATAGAAATGGCACCTCACTTGCGTGGTTAGGCCTACTGCTCGTGACAGGAAACACAAAATGGACACATCACATTTTTACACTGAAATCTGACATGTTCTTTGCAAAGTACCTGGCTGTAGATTTTGACCTCTAGCTCAGCCGGCACCTAGGGAAACCTAGCATTTTTGAAAACTAGACACCTAGGGGAATCCAAGATGGAGTGACTTGTGGGGCTCAGACCAGGTTCTTTTATCCCGAATCCTTTGCAAACCTCAAAATTAGGCCAAAAAAAACACATTTTCCTCTCATTTTGGTGACAGAAAGTTCTGGAATCTGAGAGGAGCCACAAATTTCCTTCCACTCAGCTTTCCCCCAAGTCTCCTGATAAAAATGGTACCCTGCTTGTGTGGGTAGGCCTAGCGCCCGCGAAAGGAAATGCCCCAAAACACAATGTGGACACATCACATTTTCACAAAGAAAACAGAGCTGTTTTTTACAAAGTGCCTGTAGGAAAGTACCATCTTGCCTGGCATGTTACCCCCATATTTCACTGTATATATGTTGTTTTAGTTGTATGTGTCACTGGGACCCTGCCAGCCACGGCCCCAGTGCTCATAAGTGTGCCCTGTATGTGTTACCTGTGTTATGACTAACTGTCTCACTGAGGCTCTGCTAACCAGAACCTCAGTGGTTATGCTCTCTCATTTCTTTCCAAATTGTCATTAACAGGCTAGTGACCAATTTCACCAATTTACATTGGCATACTGGAAGACCGTTATAATTCCCTAGTATATGGCACTGAGGTACCCAGGGTATTGGGGTTCCAGGAGATCCCTAAGGGCTGCAGCATTTCTTGTGCACCCATAGGGAGATCTGACAATTCTTACACAGGCCTGCCAGTGCAGCGGAGTGAAATAACGTCCACGTTATTTCACAGCCGTTTACCACTGCACTTCAGTAACTTATAAGTCACCTATATGTCTAACCTTTACCTGGTAAAGGTTGGGTGCTAAGTTACTTAGTGTGTGGGCACCCTGGCATTAGCCAAGGTTCTCCCACATTGTTCAGGGGAAATTCCCCGTACTTTGTGAGTGCGGGGACACCATTACACGTGTGCACTATACCTGTCACTTCATATGTATAGCGTCACAATGGTAACTCCGAACATGGCCATGTAACATGTCTAAGATCATGGAATTGTCACCCCAATGCCATTCTGGCATTGGGAAGGCAATTCCATGATCCCCCGAGTCTCTAGCTCAGACCCGGTTACTGCCAAACTACCTTTCCCGGGGTTCCACTGCAGCTGCTGCCAACCCCTCAGACAGGTTTCTGCCCTCCTGGGGTCCAGCCAGGCTTGGCCCAGGAAGGCAGAACAAAGGACTTCCTCAGAGAGAGGGTGTTACACCCTCTCCCTTTGGAAAAAAGGTGTCAGGGCTGGGGAGGAGTAGCCTCCCCCAGCCTCTGGAAATGCTTTGATGGGCACAGATGGTGCCCATCTCTGCATAAGCCAGTCTACACCGGTTCAGGGATCCCCCAGCCCTGCTCTGGCGCAAAACTGGACAAAGGAAAGGGGAGTGACCACTCCCCTGACCTGCACCTCCCCTGGGAGGTGCCCAGAGCTCCTCCAGTGTGCTCCAGACCTCTGCCATCTTGGAAACAGAGGTGCTGCTGGCACACTGGACTGCTCTGAGTGGCCAGTGCCAGCAGGTGACGTCAGAGACTCCTTCTGATAGGCTCCTTCAGGTGTTGCTAGCCTATCCTCTCTCCTAAGTAGCCAAACCTACTTTTCTGGCTATTTAGGGTCTCTGCTTTGGGGAATTCTTTAGATAACGAATGTAAGAGCTCATCAGAGTTCCTCTGCATCTCTCTCTTCACCTTCAGCCAAGGAATCGACCGCTGACTGCTCTGGAAGCCTGCAAAACTGCAACAAAGTAGCAAAGGCGACTACTGCGACCTTGTAACGCTTATCCGGCCGCCTTCTCGACTATTTTCCTGGTGGTGCATGCTGTGGGGGTAGTCTGCCTCCTCTCTGCACTAGAAGCTCCGAAGAAATCTCCCGTGGGTCGATGGAATCTTCCCCCTGCAACCGCAGGCACTCTGGGTCACCTCTCAGCACAACGAGCGAGGTCCCTTGAACTCAGCAACTCTGTCCAAGTGACTCCCACAGTCCAGTGACTCTTCAGTCCAAGTTTGGTGGAGGTAAGTCCTTGCCTCCCTACGCTAGACTGCATTGCTGAGAACCGCGTGTTTTGCAGCTACTCCGGCTCCTGTGCACTCTTCCAGGATTTCCTTTGTGCACAGCCAAGCCTGGGTCCCCGGCACTCTAACCTGCAGTGCACAACCTCCTGAGTTGTCCTCCGGCATCGTGGGACCCTCTTTTGTGACTTCGGGTGAGCTCCAGTTCACTCCAATTTGTAGTGCCTGTTCCAGCACTTTTGTGGGTGCTGCTTGCTGCTGAGTGGGTTCTTTGTCTTGCTGGACACCCCTTCTGTCTCCTCACACAATTGGCGACATCCTGGTCCCTCCTGGGCCACAGCAGCATCCAAAAACCTTAACTGCAACTCTTGCAGCTAGCAAGGCTTGTTTGTGGTCTTTCTGCACGGAAACACCTCTGCACAACTTTTCATGGCGTGGGACATCCATCCTCCAAAGGGGAAGTTTCTAACCCTTGTCGTTCTTGCAGAATCCACAGCTTCTACCATCCAGTGGCAGCTTCTTTGCACCCACAGCTGGCATTTCCTGGGCATCTGCCCACTCCCGAGTTGATCGTGACTCTTGGACTTGGTCCCCTTGTTCCACAGGTACTCTCATCAGGAAATCCATTGTTGTTGCATTGCTGGTGTTGGTCTTCCTTGCAGAATTCCCCTATCACGACTTCTGTGCTCTTTGGGGAACTTAGGTGCACTTTGCACCCACTTTTCAGGGTCTTGGGGTGGGCTATTTTTCTAACCCTCACTGTTTTCTTACAGTCCCAGCGACCCTCTACAAGGTCACATAGGTTTGGAGTCCATTCGTGGTTCGCATTCCACTTCTAGAGTATATGGTTTGTGTTGCCCCTATCCCTATGTGCCTCCATTGCATTCTATTGTGACTATACATTGTTTGCACTGTTTTCTATTGCTATTACTGCATATTTTGGTATTGTGTACATATATCTTGTGTATATTTTCTATCCTCATACTGAGGGTACTCACTGAGATACTTTATTGTCATAAAAATAAAGTACCTTTATTTTTAGTACATCTGTGTATTGTGTTTTCTTATGATATTGTGCATATGACACTAGTGGTACTGTAGGAGCTTCACTCGTCTCCTAGTTCAGCCTAAGCTGCTCTGCTAAGCTACCTTTTCTATCAGCCTAGGCTGCTAGACACCCCTCTACACTAATAAGGGATACCTGGGCCTGGTGCAAGGTGTAAGTACCCCTTGGTACCCACTACAAGCCAGTCCAGCCTCCTACACCTCATTGTAACATTCCTCTGCCCTTGTCCTGGGATTCCTCACAGGGGTCAGTAGCCATGAGAGGTTGGGGTAACCAGAGTCACCTGCAAATATCGAGGGACAACTGTTAGCCACACACTAACCCTTAGGGCCCTCGCCATACCGAAACACCAACATCCACTGGGTGGGAACCAGGGCTCACCTATTAGCCATACCCGGTGCCTCTGGAGGTGAGCCATTCCTCAGGATATAGGCATCATGCACAGAGCTGGTATACTTTGTATTGACATGGGAGATGTAATGGTCTGCCAGGCACACTATCTGCACATTCATCGAGTGAAAGCTCTTTCGATTTCTGAACACCTATTCATTTCTCTGGGGGGGGGGGACAAATGCAATATGTGTACCATCAATAGCCCCAATAATGTTGGGGATATGTCCCATTGCATAGAAGTCAGCTTTCACTGTGGTCAAATCCTCCAAGTCCTCCACCTGGGGGAAAACAATGTAGCTGTTCATGTGTTTAATCAGGGAGGACAACACTTTGGTCAGCACTATTGAGAACATTGGCTGAGAAATTCCTGCTGCCAAGCCCACTGACACTTGGAAGGAGGCAGTTGCCAAGAAATGCAGCACAGGTAGGACTTGCACAAGAGGGGGGAATCCCGGTGGGCTGACGGATAGCAGATATCAGGTCAGGCTCCAATTGGGCACACAGCTCTGTGACTGTGGCCCTGTCCAGTCTATAGGTGAGGATGATGTGCCTGTCCTCCATTGTTGCCAAGTCCACAGGGGTCTGTACACGGGGGATGTCTCCATCTTCTATTCATCTGCAGCGGTTGTAATCTATGGGGCAAAACAGGGAGCAGATGGTTAGTATAACACATTGACAAACACTACATTGCAGTGCATGCTTGGACTGTAAAAGTATGTTGTTGGATAGGCTCAAATGGTGCCTATGTGTACTGTGACGCAGTTAGGTGCCATAGCATCCACCTGTCCTGTGTGGATGGACATGTGGAAATTATGTAATGCCGCCGACGTTGTGCACCGTTGCGGGAGGCGGTCGAGTACCACCGTGCAACTCCTCATTGGTTGTCATTGGGCCCTATGGGTTACAGTGGCCAATGATGATGTACGCCTGCAGTGACGGCACGAACCACCGCTAACATGACCGCCATTTTCTATCTGTTCACTCACTTGCTACCTGACCTTCAACAGGAGAGGACCTACACTGCAAGTGCTGCTGTGACCTGTGTCTGGAACCAACCATGGCTCGTGTCATTGGGGAAAGGTGTCTACAAGATCACCCGCAGAGACCGACCCAACAAACCAGGAGGAGGCATCACCGTCATCTGCAAGAACACCCTCAGGATCGCGTCCAGCACCGAAGACACCCTCAGCACCACAGAACATCTGCACTTCCAGATCCACACTGACCCAAACACCACCCTTCGAGGGACCCTCGCCTACAGGCCACCCGGCCCTCTACAGCAGTTCAGCGACTCCATCACAGACATCATCAGCACGCACGCTATGGCATCCACTAACTGTATACTCCTCAGGGACTTAAACTTCCACCTCGAGAATACCAACGATAACAACACCGCCACCCTGCTCGACAACCTCTCCAACCTCGGCCTGAAACAGCTCGTCACGACACCGACCCACTTCGCAGGACCCACACTCAATCCTATTTTCTCCATCAGCAATCACGTCTTCTTCAGCCACACAACCGAACTCCACTGGACAGATCACCACTGCATCCACTTCTCCTTCAAGAAACCCACAACACACCACCACCCACAACAGATCCTCCACTGCAGCTGGAACAAGGTCACCAAAGACCAACTTATTGTGACCATCTCCCGGAACAATACAATACTCTCATCCCAATCAAGAATCCCTCCAACAGACGCACCGACAGAAAGGCCTTCTGGTTTACCTGTCGAAGATTTGAAAGAAAGTGGCGCCAAGATCAGACTCTGGACAACCACACAGCCTTCAAAAACGCCATCCGCCCACACCACCAACTCATCCGAGCTGGCAAGAGAACCTCCTTTAAAGACCAAATTAACAACAACGCACATAGCCACAAGGAGCTCTCCAACATTGTGAAGGAACTCTCCAACCCCAGCTCTAATGCAAACGACATATCATAATCCCAAGACCTCTGCGACTCCCTAACCTCCTACTTCCACCGCAAGATTGCAGACATCCATGACAGCTTCCGCACCCAGACCCACCCAGGCAACCATCAACACCAGAGATTCACCTCTGGCCAACCTCCTGCTCTCCTGGACTCTTCAACAACAACAACAACACCATTGAAATCATGAACACCATCCACTACGGCTCTCCATCTGACCCCTGCCCTCACCACATCCTCAACAAAGCAAGCTCTGTCATCGCACCCCAACTACGGAAGATTATCAACAGCTCCTTTCAGTCCGTCACCTTCCCAGAGAGCTGGAAACATGCCGAGATCAACGCCCTCCTCAAAAACTCCAAGGCGGACCCAAAGACCACAAGAACTTCTGGCCTATCTCCCTGCTCCTCTTCCCGGCAAAAGTCATGTAGAAGGCTGTCAACAGACAACTAACCCGCCTCCTTGAGGACAACTGCACCCTGGACCCTTCCCAATCCAGATTCCGCAGCAACCACAGTACCGAAACCGCCCTCATCGCCGCCACCGTTGACATCAGAACCATACTGGACAATGGCGAAACCACAGATCTCATCCTCCTGGACCTCTCAGCCGTGTTCAACACCGTCTGCCACCACACCCTACTCTCACACGTCAGAAATATAGGAATCTGCAACAGAGCCCTGGACTGGGTCACCTCCTGTCTCATCCGCAGAACCCAGAGAGTCCGCCTCCCCCATTCCACTCGGAGGCCACTGAAATCATCTGCCGCATACCCCAGGGTTCGTCCCTCAGCCCGACCCTCTTCAACGTCTATATGGCCCAACTTGCTAACATCATCCGATCCCACAACCACAACATCATCTCATACGCCGACAACACTCAGCTGATCCTCTCCCTCACCAAGGACTCCACCAAGACCAACCTCCACAAAAGAATGAAGACCATCGCTGAATGGATGAAGAGCAGCTGCCTCAAACTCAATTCCAACAAGATGGAAGTCCTCATCTTTGTCTCCACCCCCTCCGCATGGGATGACCCCTGGTGGCCTGCCACTCTCGGAGCTGCTCCGACTCCCACCGACCATGCATGCAACATAGAATTCATCTTGGACCCTTCATTATCCATGACCCAGCAAGTCAACGCCATCTACTCCTCCTGTTTCAATACTCTCTGCATGTTCCGAAAGATCTACAAATGGATAGCCACAAAATCAGAAGAACAGTCACCCAAGCCCTCGTAAGCAGCAAACTGGACTACGGCAATGCCCTCTATGCAGGAACCACGGCCAAACTCCAGAAGAGGCTGCAACACATCCAGAACACCTCAGTATGCTTCATCCTGAACATCCCCCGCCACTGCCACATCACAGACCACCTGAGAAAACTGCACTGGCTCTCCGTCAACAACAGAATCACCTTCAAACTCCTCACCCACGCTCACAAAGCACTGCAGAACACCGTACCAGAATACCTGAACAGACGGCTCTCCTTCTACACCCTGACCCGGCATCTCTACTCCAGCGACCTCGCCCTCACAACTGTCCCGCACGTCTGTAGAACTACAACCGGCAGTAGATGATTCTCGCACCTCACCGACAATACGTGGAAAACTCTTCCCACCCACTTGTGCCAGACCAAAGACCTGCTTACCTTCAGGAAACTTTTTAAGACCTGGCTGTTCGAGCGGTAGCAGCACCTCCCCCTTTTCTCCCTCCCTCCTCAGCACCTTGAGAACCTCACGGGCGAGTAGTGCGCTTGACAAATTCCTGACTGATTGATTGATTGAGCCCACTGGTTCCGGAGGAGGCAACGTGCCCATTGCTCTTTGTCCTGGGGAGTGCAAGGCCGCAGTCTCTCAAGTGGGTGTCTTGCCCACTGGTTCTGGAGGGTGCAACATGCCCATTGCTTTGTCCTGGGGAGTGCAAGGCCACAGTCTCTCAAGTGGGTGTCTTGCCCACTAGTTCTGGAGGGAGCAGCATGCCCATTGCTTTATCCTGAGGAGTGGAAGGCCACAGTCTCTGGAGTGGGTGTCTTGCCCACTGGTTCTGTAGGGGGCAACATGCCCATTGCTCTTTGTCCTGGGGAGTGCAAGGCCACAGTTTCTCAAGTGGGTGTCTTGGCCACGGGTTCTGGAGGGACCAACATGCCCATTGCTCTTTGTCCTGGGGAGTGCAAGGCCACAGTCTCTCAAGTGGGTAAACACCCCACTGGTTCTGGAGGGGGCAGCCCGCACAGTAGCCCCTGGAGGGTGGACTACATGGCATCCGCAGGCAGTGATGGCTGCATGCTGGTGGTGGTTGGGAGATGCTCCTGGGCAGCCCTTGCACTCTGTGATGGCTACATGCTGGTGGTAGTTGGGGGAAGCTCCTGGGCAACTCCTGTACTCTGCTGGTGGTGGCTGTGTTTTCCGGACAGATTCTGCTGGGGTAGAGTGCCTCTTGTCCTTATGGTCATGGGTTGGGGAGCCCTTACCCTTCCTGGCAGGGGTGGATGGGCATTTTCCCTCTCTGCCTGGTGGTGCAGGCTCATTTCCCTTCCTCACAGCTCATGCAGGCTCTTTCCCCTTCTTCACAGCTGGTGCAGGCTCCTTCCACTGATTCACAGCTGGTGCAGGCTCCTTCCCCTTCTTCACAGTTGGTGCAGACTCCATCCTCACAGCTGGTGCCAGACTCTTCCCTTTTATCCCAGGTTTTGCTGCCTCCTTTCCGTTCAGTGTTGTTGGACTGGTATCCCTACCACTACGAGTAGGTGGTGCTAGCAATGTCCCCGTGGACTGTTTGGCTGAAGTGCTGGGCTGTGTTCTTGGTACCCTACCCATACATGCAGGACAGGGGAGAGGTAGAGAAGAGGTCAATCTGGGAAAGGAAAAGCTTTTTAGGGACATTGGGGCGGGAGAGGGGAGGAGTTATGAGAGTGGAGAATGAGGGAGTGGTCGTCGGAGGTGTTTGTCTAATGGATTTGGGTGCAGGTGCATGGGCTTTATGCTGTTGTGAGGTTGATGGCTGTCGGGTGTCTGAGTGCTTACGTTTGTGTCCTTTGGGGGGGGAGACACAGTGGGAGATGACACAGGGGATGTATGCATGGATGTTGTGTAGGTGTCTGCCAGTGAGGTGTGTGTTCTGCTTGGTGTGGTGATGATGCTTGCAGTGGATATTGATGTAGTGCATGCAGGTGTGAGAGTGGACGTAACTGGGTGGGAGGTGGAGAAGGAGGAGGAGGGGGAGACAGTGGAGGCAGTGGATCTTGCCATGTCTGCAACTATATGTTGTTTGTGTGAGTGCCTGTGGGATGAAGTATGGTGCTTGTGTTTGCCTGTGCCACTCTTGTGTATTGTCTTGTGTGCATGCTCATCTGCCTGTGTGCTTGGGATGGGTTGCGGTTGAGGAGAATGGGACTGGGAAGTGGTAGTTGGAGGGGGGACAGTAGAAACAGGGACAATGGCTGCCATCAGAGAGGAGGCCAGAGCCTGAATCGATCTCTGATGGGCCACCAATCCACCGTGAATGCCCTCCAGGAATGCATTGCATTGCTACATTTGGGATGCCAGCCCCTGGATGGCATTCACAATGGTTGATTGCCCTACAGAGATGGATCTCAGGAGGTCAATAGCCTCCTCACTGAGGGTAGCAGGGCTCACTGGGGCAGGGCCTGAGGTGCCTGGGGCAAAGGAGATGCCCACCCTACTGGGCGAGTGGGCATGGGCAACTCACTGAGGGGCTGCTGGGAGGGTGGTGCTGGTACAAGGGTGGCAGCTGTACCTGCAGCTGGGGTGGTCACAGAGGTTTTCACCACCACCAGGGAACTCCCATCGGAAGAGGTATCAGAGTCTGTGTTATCCCCTCCAGTCTCAGCTGTGGTGCTCCCCTTGCCCTCTGTCCCAGTGGTTCCTGCCTCCTGGGTCCTGTGGGATGCAACGCCGGTGCCTCTGCTCCTCCGCCAGATGATGCTGATGCACATGAGGACAGGATGACCAAACAAAAAAGGGGGGAGAGAGTCAAAAGATACACTGGGTCAATGACTGCACCAATACCAGCGTTCGCGTACACTGCACACTCACACACAGAGAACAGGCCTACATACTATGCATTGCACTACAAGTGAAATGGCTAGTCACCAAGGCATGAGGAGGGACACACACTGCCAACTGCAGCACACCTGGGACCCACTCAGCCCTGCCCAGAAGTGAATGCTAACAAGCTAGGGAAGCAGTATTTTCCATTCAAACCCTTAGCCTCCAGAGGAACTACGCTGCTATGTCTGGCCTGGGCTAGGGGCACCCAAGAACACACAACCACCACCTAGATACCACACCACCAGGTGTAAGTTGTAATGATAGCCACTGTACTCACCCCCTTGTGGCTGCTGTCCCATCCATCCAGCTCAGGGTAGGGCACCGCCAGTATGCAGGCCATCAGTGGGGTAAGGGTCCGACGAGCACCCCTACCTCATTGGGAGGCCATCCCCAGCTGGGTCTCTGCATCTTTCGTGCCCAGCTTCTCAGGCCCTCCCACCATTTCTGACAGTGGATGCCTTAGACCCCCAGGGTCCACACGTCCTTGGCGATGGCACACCATATTCCCTTCTTTTGATGGGCGCTGACCTGCAGAGGCAATACAGACAGTAGAGCACCATTAGACAAACTGTCCAGCCTGTCACACAAATGGCCCACCATACCCGTTTGCATCACCATTGGCACACACTTAGCCCAGCACACAACATGTACACACGACATCCACCCACCCCCTTTACACAATGCCTTCACACATAACTCCATGCATTCATGCCACATGCATTGTGCCCACAGTGTACTCACCTGTTGGTCTGGAGGCCCATAATGCAGTCCATACTGGGGTAGGACTCCATCCACCAGTGATTCCAACTCCTCTGAAGTGAAGGCTGGGGCCCTTTCCCCGGTCACATGGGCCATGGTAGGTTCCAGACACTGGTCACAGCAGCACATGCAGTCAGGAAACAAGTGAGGAATGTGAAATAAAATGGCGGTCACGTCCGCAGTGGTGTATACCATCACCGCAGGCATAGATCCCCATTGGCCACTGTATGCCATAGGGCCCAATATAAACCAATGAGGAGTTGCACTGCGGTAGACGATCACCTACCGCCACGGCGCCCAACGTCTGCGGCATTACGTCACTTCCACCTGTCCCCTCACACAGAACAGGCAGTCGCAATTTCAGGGGAGGGAAACAGGCCTATCAATTATTCCTGCGTCACAGCATATATAGGCACATACGTTTAAATTACACTGTCTCAAAACATGATTGCACGATGTGGACTGCTGTTGTGGTATAGTTGTTCAAAATGTGACTGCCTACTCACTCTTGTGTCCCTTAGATACTTACCGCTGTCAATGAACAGGAGATGGAGACATACCCCTGTGTACAGACCCCTGGTGGACTTGGCTACACAGGAGGACAGGCGCATTATACTCACCTATAGACTGGACAGGGCCACAATCACAGAGCTGTGTGCCCACTTGGAACCTAACCTGATCTCAGCTATCCGTCATCCCACTGGGATTCCCCCTCTTGTGCAAGTTCTACCAGTGCTCCATTTCCTGGCAAATGGTTCTTTCCAAGTGACAGAGGACTTGGCAGCAGGAATGTCACAGCCAATGTTCTCAACAGTGCTGGCAAGAGTATTGTCTGCCTGAAAAAGCACATGTGCAGCTACATTGCTTTTCCCCAGGTGGAGGATATGGCCATTGTGAAGGCAGGGTTTTTTTGTAATGGGACATATCCCCAACATAATTGGGGTAATTGACGGAACACATATTGCATTTGCCCCCCCCCTGGCAAAATGACCAGGTGTTCAGGAATCATAAGAGTTTCCACTCCATGAATGTGCAGATGGTGTGCCTTGCCGACCAGTACATCTGCC
Organism: Pleurodeles waltl; assembly: GCF_031143425.1. NCBI lineage: Eukaryota > Metazoa > Chordata > Amphibia > Caudata > Salamandridae > Pleurodeles > Pleurodeles waltl. The sequence continues at coordinate 553,804,761 of NC_090438.1, forward strand.
ACGTCAATGCTAAGTATGCTGGATTGGTCAGCATCCCAAATGTGATGTCCCAACTATAGATGCACAGTGTGTGGCTAATAGGTGAGCCTTGGTTCCTACGCAGTATATGTTGATGTATGCCTATGCTGTTCACCATGTAGGATAAATAGTGTGTGGCTAAATGATGTCCCTTAATATTTGCCGGTGACTCTGGTTACCCAAACCTATCATGGCTGCTGACCCCTGTGAGGAATGCCAGGACAAGGGCAGAAGAATGTTATCAGGGTGAACCGGAGGGATAATTGAGAGGACCTTTGGCCTCCTGAAGGCCAGGTTCAGGTGCCTCCATCAGACAGGTGGATCCCTGTGCTACTCACCCAAGAAGGTCTGCCAGATAGTAGTGGCATGCTGCATGTTGCACAACCTGGCCCTTAGAAGCCATCTTTTCTGCAGGAGGAGGTGATTTGTGGCAGCAGTGGACCCTGATGACAGTGAGGATGAGGAGGCAGAGGATGAGTATATTGATAACAGAACATTGGTGATACGTCAGTACTTCCAATGACACACAGGTGAGACAGTGCAACTTCACATTTCTATGACTATTGTGTATTCTGTGTGGAACTGGCATGCTGGCATTACCCACTTCTTCCCCCTTCTTACTATTACCTGTGGATATTCATTTTACAGATATTGGTGATATGACAACAAGGTCCTGATGTAATCACAACAGCCAGCAGCAGGTCATTAAAGCTATGCTCATACTATGTACAGTTCATTTGCAATGCTTGTAGCTGTTTCAATCACTACAAATTTGCAAAACTAGTATACTAGTAGTCGAGTTTTATCCAAGGGTTTTTATTGTTGTGCTAAAATATAGAGGGGAAAGTGTAATGGGATGGGGTGATGATGGAGAAAAGTCCAGAGTATTGTTCCAGTCTGTTTATAGCACAGGTGCAGTGTCCATGGGGACATAGCAAGGGAAGCAATGGCAGTTCAAGGTGGACAAGGTGACAGAATGGGACGCAAGGGGGACAATCAGGAGAGTCTCATTTTCTGGTGGGGGTCTTGGCAAGTGTCTCTGTGTTCTGTCTGGTTTGCAGGGAACGTTTGTGAGGTGGTTAACCTTCTGCAGGGGGAGGGGTGCTGGTGGCCTGTGGGTCCTGTGGTGGGGTCTCCTGCCCATTAGTGGCAGCAGAAGTGGAGGGCTGGTCAATGGACTGGCTAGTGGCAGGGGGCCTGCTAATGTGCTGTTGCCTCCCTCACGATGTTGGCCATGTCTGCCAGCACCCCTGCTATGGAGATCTGGGTGTTGTTAATGGCCTGTAAGTCCTCCCTGATCCCCTGATACTGTCCCTCCTGCAGCCGCCTGTTCACCTGCATGTTGTCTAGGATCTGGCCCATCGTGTCCTGGGAATGTTGGTAGGCTCCCAGGATCTCGGAGAGTGCCTCCTGCAGAGTCGGTTCCCTGTTCCTGTTCTCCCCCTGGTGCACAGCAGTCCTCCCAGTGTCCCTGTGAGCCTGTGCCTCTGTCCCCTGCACGGTGTGCCCACAGCCACTGACCCCAGGTCCCTGATTGTCTTGTGGGCGATGTGTGGCCTCGAATCCCTGTACAGGTGAGAACACTGCTGATTGACGTGTCCTGGTGACAGAGGTGTGGGTATGCTGGGTGGGTGATGTGGTGTTGGTTCCTGATGGGGAGGCTCTGTGGTGGTCTGTGAGTGGGCTTGGGTGACCAGCTGTCCAGTGGTCCCTGATGGGCTAGGTAGGTCGTCCTGATCCAGACGCCCAGACTTACTGTCATCACTGGGGGCCTCTTCTGTTGAGGGACTGGGTGGTGGTGGCACCTCCTCTCCAGTAACATTGGCTGAGGTACATGTGGGGATGTAAATGCTGTATTATACGTCAAGTGTATGACATTTGTACTCTGTAGATTCCCCTCTATGGTTGTTGTTACCCTGCCAGCTTTTGCTTGTGTATGTTGGTGTATTGTGGGATTGTTAGTTTCCCTATGCTATGCATGCTTTAGTGATGAGTGTCCATGCAGGGCTGAGAGGGGTGTACATGCATTGGTACAGCATGCAGGGCATTCGGTTTAGTGAGATGTGTTGGTGGAGTGTGTTGGATGTGGTGGAGTGATGGGAGTGAGGGTCAGTGGGTGTGATGCCATGCAGGTGTGGGGGGTGATAGTTGTTAAAAGTTGCCTTACCAATGTCCAGTCGTCTGCCAACTCTGGCAAGTCCCTCAGGATGCAGCATTGCCAGTATCTGCTCCTCCCATGCTGTGAGCTGTGGGGTAGAAGGTGGGGGTCCACCGCCAGTCCTCTGTATGGTGAGCTGGTGTCTTGCTGCTATGGAACGTACCTTCCCCTGTAGGTCGTTCCTCCTCTTCCTGATGTCATCCCTTGTTCTTGGGTGCTGTCCCACGGTGTTGACCCTGCCCACGATTCCCTGCCATAGCTCCATCTTCCTTGCTATAGATATTTGCTGTACCTGTGCTCTACAGAGCTGTGGCTCTACCCTGACAATTTCCTCCACCATGACCCTTAAATCTTCCTCAGCGAAACAGGGGTGCCTTTGTGGTGCCATGGGTGTTGTTTGATGTGTGTTGGTGAGGGTGTGTTGGGTAATGTGGTGGGGGTGTGTGTGATGTGGCGTGCGTGAGAGGTGAATGGGTGTATGTGGTGTGTGTGTCTAGTTGTCTCTGTGCTCTCCTTCTCAGTCTCCTGCTGGCAACTGCTGTAGGTAAGGGTGTGTGGGTAATGTGGGTATGTGTTTTATAATGGTGTGAATGTGATGTGTGTATGTGTGTCAGGTGTATCATTTTGGTATTGGCCAATATAGTGTTGTTTTGAATGTGCGTGTCCATTCTGAGCACGGCGGTGTGTACCACCAATAATTTACCACCATTGAATGTCCGCTGTGGTGCTTCGTGGGTCATAATGTTGTTCCGTTGTCGTAACGGTGTGGGTTTTTGGATCACCAGTTTATCACTGACTTTCGGGCTGGCGGATTTGTGGATGTGGCTGTATTCTGTCAGATTGGTGTGGTGTGTGTGTCATATTATGGTGAACGGGCATTCGCCAGCGTGGCAGTAAGTTGGCGGCAGTCCACGGGGGGGTAAGCGGGATTTACCACCAATGTCCTAATGAGGGCCTTAGTCATCAATATATTTGGTCGTTTTTGGGTAGCCCTAACAAGTGGGGGGCACAGTTTAACTGGAGTCACAAAATTGTCACATGCTAATAACTTTGGTGCTTTTTAATGAATATGCATAACATTTGGCAGACAGTTTAGCTCAGTGCAAGAATCTCTGGATTATGTCAATCCAACAATGGGGAAAGATAAAAGAGTGTGCTCAAGAAAATCATTGATTTGTTAACAAATTAGCCACACTTCCACAGATCTATACCACAATTGTTATTTACCTAGCCCATATAGCACACTATTTTGAGTTCTATGGTAGGTCTGTCAAGAGGAAGCATAGTAAGAATGAGGGTCATTTGCATGAAAGCGTTGTGCTAAAAAATAAATCAGCCTGAAATGGTGCAAGGTCTTAGTAAGTGAATCTTGGAACATCTGTTTCAGGTTGCAATGTAATCTGATGAGGGAAGGGGAGCAAAAATGAAGGTGTGGCTAGTATGTTTGATTTAGTAATCCATGTATTTCCATTTAATATAAATGCACAAAGTATGGCAGGCATTGGCAATGTTTAACATACTTCTGATGTGTTGAGTAAGGGGGAGATGCTAATTTGCTAATAACTGTTTTACCTTTTGGCAAAAGTGCCTAAAATAATTGAGGCATTAAATATTTAATTGTCTGTTGGAATGTCAAGTTTAGCACGGGTTACAAGAAGAGCTATCATGGGAGGTCACAACATGTTTTTGGTGCCATTTGACAGAGTTGCACGGAGTTTGAGATATAGGGATTTGATTTGACTTGCTGCTTGTGCATCTGGAATTTGGATGCATAGTAGGTTGGCAGACAATGATATAATGGGGCAGTGTTTTTTTCACTTTCTGACTCCTCTGGATCTTTCTGTGTGGAGCAAATCTGGTGACTCAGAGAATGACTCAGCATCCTGAAAAGACTGTGATATATTAGAGTGAACTGTGCGGAAAAAGGGTGAGGTGGCAGCAAGCAAAACTGTTCATGTGAATGCTTTGAAATGATATTATACTATTAGTCAACTAATTAAACAAAAAATATTGCATACACCATATGCTTTTCTTCGAGACATTAGAGCAGGTTGACATACCTACACTTAGGGCCATTTATCAAGGCATCTTGGCTCATCGAGCAGAAACAGTTTGAGACAGTCAAAAGGCACAAGCTAGGAATTTACAAAGTACAGTCTCAAAGATCTGAAAAACATGCTCTGAAATTGGAGACAGACCTATGAAAGTGAAAGAGTGAAACATAGCCCTAGAACCTGACTAAACAAAAAGTAAAGAACAAATTGTTTGACATGAAGCACAGCTAGTCTACATAAAATGGAAACTAGAATATTGGGGAAACTGACAATGTTGGAATATTTGAGAATTCTCAGAATAGCAGAAGGGGCAGAAGAGAATGACATCAGAACATTTTAAACTCAGCTACTTAAATATGCCTTCTCAGAGCTGTCAGAATGGGACTGGGAACATCAGATGCAGGATGGACACATAGGGGGTCATTCTGACCCTGGCGGTCTTTTCGCAAGACCGCCGAGTTACCGCCGCGGTGAAGACCGCCGGCCGCGGCGGTATGCCGCTGCGCGTATTCCGACCGCTGGCAGCGTTCCGCCGGAAAACCGCCAGCAGCCACACTGGCGGTCGACGGGAAAGTGGAGACTGGTCAACCTCCACCGCCACGCCAGCAGAACACCGCCCACAGAATTACGACCCACATTTCTGTGTGGCGGTCTTCTGTTGGCGGTCTTCTGTTGGCGGTCACGTCCCTATGGCTCCCATCGCCTCCCGGAGGACCAACGCACAAGGTAAGTTGATCGTCCGTGAGGGGAGGGGGTTGGGGGGTGTTGTGTGATGTGTGCGTGCATGGGGGTGTGCGTGTGAGTGTGTAGAGGGGGTGTGTGAGTGCGTGTATGCGGGCGGGGGGTGCTGCTGTGTCAATGGGTAATGTGTGCAGTTCGGCGGGTGCACATGTCTGCATGTATGTGTGCGGGTATGTGTCCCCGTTGTGTATGTGTGTGTAGGGGGTGTGTATATGTGCATGTTGGGGGTGTGTGCATGTCGGGGTGCGTGTATGTGCATGTCGGGGTGGGGGTATGTATCATCTCTGAGGGTGGCAGGGGGGTGGAGGGTTTGGGGGGAGGACTAGTGGGGGAGACCCCTATCAGTGCCAGGGAAGGAATTCCCTGGTCCCGATAGTGCCTACCGCCATGGTTCGCATGGCGGTTCCCGACCGCCAGAAACCGCGGCGGTAAGCAGGGTCATGATACCCTTGGCGGTCTTGGGTTGACCGCCGGGCTGGAGAGCGCAACCTCCAGCCCGGCGGTCATGACCGCCGTGGCGGTCGGAGTGGTGAAGTTGCGGTCGATCGCGGCGGTGACCGCCGCGGTCAGAATGCCATTTTTTTTACCGCCGGTCTGGTCGCGGTCCGACCGCCGCCTCTCCGCCGACCGCCAGGGTCAGAATGACCCCCATATTTCCCTTACTGCTTAAGCAGTGCCTGGGTGGTCTCTGGATTTGAACAAAGAGCCAATTTGTTGTATTTTGGTGACTTTTTATAGACCCGGAAAATATTTGAGAAAGCTCATTCAGACTCAAAGAGAAAAGCTAATGGTTGTGTTTTGTGTTAGGCCAGACTTCAGCCATATTATGATCGAAAAGAGGTAGAGACTGCAGCAACTGTTAAAGGCATTCCAAGATAAAAACTACCAAGCACTTATGCAGATCCCAGCATAATGAACAGCTTTAAAGAACTCAAAGAGATAAAGGCAACGGAATTTCTGGACACTTTGATTTGACCGTGAAGATATGGGGGGTCATTCTGACCCTGGCGGTCGGCGGAGAGGCGGCGGTCGGACCGCGACCAGACCGGCGGTAAAAAAAATGGCATTCTGACCGCGGCGGTCACCGCCGCGATCGACCGCAACTTCACCACTCCGACCGCCACGGCGGTCATGACCGCCGGGCTGGAGGTTGCGCTCTCCAGCCCGGCGGTCGACCCAAGACCGCCAAGGGTATCATGACCCTGCTTACCGCCGCGGTTTCTGGCGGTCGGGAACCGCCATGCGAACCATGGCGGTAGGCACTATCGGGACCAGGGAATTCCTTCTCTGGCACTGATAGGGGTCTCCCCCACCCCCTGCTAGTCCTCCCCCCACACCCTCCACCCCCCTGCCACCCTCAGGGATGTTACATACCCCCACCCCGACATGCACATACACGCACCCCGACATGCACACACCCCCAACATGCACATATACACACCCCCTACACACACACATACACAACGGGGACACATACCCGCACACATACATGCAGACATGTGCACCCGCCGAACTGCACACATTACCCATTGACACAGCAGCACCCCCCGCCTGCATACACGCACTCACACACCCCCTCTACACACTCACACGCACACCCCCATGCACGCACACATCACACAACACCCCCCACCCCCTCCCCTCACGGACGATCAACTTACCTTGTGCGTTGGTCCTCCGGGAGGCGATGGGAGCCATAGGGACGTGACCGCCAACAGAAGACCGCCAACAGAAGACCGCCACACAGAAATGTGGGTCGTAATTCTGTGGGCGGTGTTCTGCTGGCGTGGCGGTGGAGGTTGACCAGTCTCCACTTTCCCGCCGACCGCCAGTGTGGCTGCTGGCGGTTTTCCGGCGGAACACTGCCAGCGGTCGGAATACGCGCAGCGGCATACCGCCGCGGCCGGCGGTCTTCACCGCGGCGGTAACTCGGCGGTCTTGCGAAAAGACCGCCAGGGTCAGAATGACCCCCATGGTCTTTTCCCCTTGTATTTGCTTGGCATTTGTTAAATAATGATATTGAAGGGAGGGCAAAAAATGCCACCAGTTCCTCAGACCAGAAAAACTGCCTTGGCTGATTTACTTTCCTCTTGTGGGTAGGTTGTTGGATGGTGGGATATGTGGGAGAGGACCACTGGAGGTTTTGGGGCAGGAAGCCAATGGGATTTAAGAGTGGATGAAGTGGCACAAGAGGGAAGAATAAAAAGTGGGGTGATTCTCCACAGAAATAAAGGGAGAGTATGAACATTGTGACAAGCTTTTATGGAAAATACTAATTGTACAGCTTCAATGGTCAGAATGGAATACCACTGATATAGTATGTAGACATTTAAGTTTTGATATTTGAAAGTGAGGATTTTGATAGCACTACAAAATATGGTAATAAAGAGTTCACAAGATTTAAAGCAGAAATGATCTGTCTCATAAATGCATATTTCATTCTCTAATAGCAAGTGGCTTGACCCTTGGAGTACTGTCAACAGGTGTGTACGGCACATGAATCCTAAACAAAAGGATGAGCTATTTTAACTAGAGGAAATCAAGGTATGATAAGAAATAAATCATTGGATCATTTTGGGAGATGGGTCATTGCTGAATGTTAAATAGATACAGTTAAGTTTAATGTCTGTTCAGTTAATGGATTTAATATAGATAATACTGGTGTTTGAGTTCTTAACTGTCAAGCTTGTGTAGTGGTCTACTAATATCAACAGGAGTGTAACCACTTATCCTAGTGTTCACCAAGGAGTCCCTCTAGTTTCGTTTGGGAGACCCTCACCAGCTATTTTCCACAACAAGCATATTATTACTCTGGTGTACTCATGGCTAATAGCATCATCATGGGGTCTCCTTTTTCCCCTAACCAAGGGGGGTCTTTCCACATAAGTCCAGGAAACTACTAGGGATCTGGTAGACCTGACAGCCTTAGGGTGGTCACCCCTAACTTTTTGCCTGCCTCCCTCCACTTTTTAGATACTGTTTTTTCTGGTTTTAAGACTCTGCACACTTTACCACTGCTAACCAGTGATAAAGTGCATATGCTCTCTCCCTTTACACATGGTAACATTTGATCATACCCAATTGGATCATTTAAATTTCTTATAAGTCAATATTAAAGTGCACTATATGTGCCCAGGGCCTGTAGATTAAATGCTACTAGTGCGGGCCTGCAGCACTAATTGTACCACCCACTTAATTAGCTCCTTACCCTTGTCTCAGGTCTGCCATTGCAAGGCCTGTGTGTGCAGTTTCACTGCCAATTCGACTTGGCATTTAAAAGTACTTGCCAAGCCTAAAACTCCCCTTTTTCTACATATGTCACCCCTAAGGCATGCCCTAGGTAACCCATAGGACAGGGTGCTGTGTAGGCAAAAGACAAGACATGTACCTGTGTAGTTTACATGTTCTGGTAGTGTAAAACTTCTAAGTACGTTTTTACACTGCTGTGAGGCCTGCTCCCTTCATAGGCTAACATTGCGGCTGCCCTCATATATTGTTTGTGTGGTAGCTGCTGATCTGAAAGGAGTAGGTAGGTCATATTTAGTATGGCCAGAATAGTGATACAAAATCCTGCTGACCGGTGAAGTTGGATTTCATATTACTATTTTAGAAATGCCACTTTTAGAAAGTGAGCATTTCTCTGCACTTAAATCCTTCTGTGCCTTACAATCCACATATGCCTGGGTTTAGTTGACAGCTCCCTTGTGCATTCACTCAGACACACCCCAAACACAGGATACTCAGCCTCACTTGCATACATCTGTATTTTGACTGGATCTTCCTGGCTGGGAGGGTGGAGGGCCTGACAATTACATGTCAAAAGACAGTAGCCTGCCCTCACACAAAGGACTTCCACACCCCCTACTGGGACCCTGGCAGACAGGATTGAACTGAAAGGGGGCCTTGTTCACTTCTAAGCCACTCTTTTAAAAGTCTTCCCCACTTCAAAGGCACATTTGTGTATTTAAACAGGGCCTCTGCCCCTACCAACTCAGACACTTCCTGGAGAAGAGAACCTGAACCAGAACTTGCATCCTGCCAAGAAGAACTGCCTGGCTACCCAAAGGACTCCCCTGTCTGCTTTCTGTGAAGGACTGCTGCCTTGCTGCTCTCTGGCTGTGGTGAGAAGTGCTCTCCAAGGGCTTGGATAGAGCTTGCCTCCTGTTGCCTGAAGTCTCAGGACCAAAACAACTTCATCTCTGCAAGAAGGACTCCTTGTGTGGCGAAATTCGATGCACAACCTGCCCGAAATGACGCAATGCCTGCACCGCGGTAAAAAATTCACTGCACGCCGTCCCGGAACGATGCAGCGAGACTTCGCATTGAGAAGATCAATGCAGCGCCAGCGTTGCAATCAGAAATTCGACACACGGCCCACTGGATCGACGCAGAGCTGAGCCGGAACGATGCAGCCCAACTTCCAGAGAGGAATCGCCGCAGCGCCTGCCGTGCAGTAAAAGTTTCCACGGAATGCCCACCACATCGACGCCGCTCCAGTGACGTCGTACTGTCAGTGCAGGAAATCCACACATCGTCCTCGGGGCATCCGAAAACCCCGCAACCCGAAGAGGATACACGACGAGCACCGGAAATAGACACACAGCCGTTCCCTGCGTGAAAATGAAATAACGAATCGCTGTGTGAGGCCCGAGAAATTGTCACACTGCCCCTTTTTTTCCACGCATCTCCTCCTCTGCAGTTCTTTGCTGAGATTTTGCACGCAAACCACGTACTTTGTGCTTGAAAGAAACATTTGTTGCTTTTAAAAGACTAAAGACACTTTATTTTCACTTTTACAGTGATATCTCAACATATACGTATTGCATCTTAATCGTTTTGACCTACATCTTATCAGGTACATATTATATATTTTTCTAAACACTGTGTGGTGTATTTTTGTGGTGCTATACTGTGTTATTGCATGATTTATTCCACAAATACTTTACACATTGCCTTCTAAGTTAAGCCTGACTGCTCAGTGCCAAGCTACCAAAGGGCGGGCACAGGATAATCTGGATTATGTGTGATTTACCCTGACTAGAGTAAGGGTCCTTGCTTGGACAGGGGGTACCTGACTGCCAACCAAAGACCCCATTTCTAACAGGATCCATAAACAAATATACAAAAAGTGCAGTCAAATTGAGGAAATAATCTATAAATGCCTCTATCACTCAGCTACAATCCAACTTAACTATGGCTGAGATAGGGTATGTTTAAAAACAAATATAATATGATAGGAACGAATTACATGTCCTTCACACTTATCAGGTCAGGTTGATATGTTTCAGCCCACTCTTGCCTAAAAGGCTCATTGGCTTTCTTCAGGACCAAAGAATTAGTGGATCCCAAAGGGCCCAGATATGGGTTTTACCTTCTTGTGCTTCTCAATTTAGTGTGATGACTTTGCAAGCTCCAGACTTGTGGTGCTAAACTGCTCCTTATTCAGAGAATCACCTACTCCTTCTTTTTATTACAGAGTCACATCTCTGATGTTTTACATCATTGTGTTAAGGTCTGTGAATTCACTCGAGCAGCAGCTTGTATGACCATTGACTGTTTGTGCAGATTTTAACTTCCATGAGGCTATTTATGACACATGTTATGTCATGCTATGTGGATTTGTAGAGTGCCTTGTTCACCTGAGGAGTATCCAAGAACTGGGTAGGTGAATAGGTCAATTAGGTTCCTAGATGAATACCGAGGACTTCAGTTTTGGGGGAATTTGAGACAGGGCGGTAAGGTCTTCATGTGATCTGGAAGGTCATTCCATGATTTCGTGGCAATGTAGAATAAGGAGCATCCTCCTGATTTGCATCTGCAGGATATTTGGGCAAGCTGGGGTGATGCTGAGAACAGCTGCCTGGTGGGCTGGTGGAAGTTGAGGTGGTGGTTGAGGTAGGCAGGTCTGACGTTGTGGATGGCTTTGTATGTGTGGGTCAGCAGTTTGAATTTGCATCACTTCAGGATTGGTAGCCAGTTTAGCCCTCTGTGCAATGTGTGCATTACAGGTTGTGTGTTGACAATGAGTTTGATGGTGGCATTTTGGGTGGCCTGTAGTCTTTCTATGACTTGATTAGTGTGTGTTAGACTGTGTTGCCATAGTCTAGAGTACTGGTTATGAGGGCCTGTGTCCATGTGTCTAGTGCCAGTGGGGAGCAAATGGAATATCTTGAGCATTATATGGAGGATGAAGAAGCAGGGGGAGGTGACAGCATTCACTTGTTTGGCCATCATGAGTCTGTCATCCACGATGATGCAAAGGTTTTTTGGTGCAGTTCATAGGGTTGGGCATAGGTCATAGGTCTGTTGGCCACCAGGAGGATTTCCATGGAAAGCTCTTGTTCCCAAAGATCAGAAATTCTATTTTATCTGTGTTGAGCTTCAGGCATTTCTATTTCATCCAGTTTACTACATTAGACATGCAGGTGTCTAGGTTGGTCCTGGTAGTGTGGGTGTTGTTTGTGAGAGAGAGGATGAACTGGAAGTTGTCTGAGAAGGATACAAGGTTGGTTCTGTGGTATCTTATGACATTAGCAAGAGGAGCATCGGTCTACACAGGGAGGAAACCTAAGGAGGAAACCTAAAGTTCGTTTTGTTATTCGCGATCTTATAAAAACACATGGATTAGTAGGTGCATGGGCTCAATTAAACAAACCAAATATACTTTGTGAGGCTTTTCTCTGAAACTGCCTTTACATTACTGTCAGATCATTTTTCTTTGGTGCTTGAATATAAATTATAGCAAGTTCTATAGTCTGTGAGCAGGCGAATCTCTGAGAGGGAATTATTACTAGACCCAAACTATGGCCCTCATTATGATCTTGGTGGTAATCACCGCTGACCGCCGTGGCGACGGTGAACAGAAGACCGCCAGTGGTGGTAGACTACACACCGCCAAATAATGATGCCAAAAAGTAAAACCTCCAAAAATCCTGCAACCTCCACCCACCACCAGGGCCTACAATGGCAGAAAGGCAGTACACCCCACCCTGCCACGGCCATGCAGACAAATCCTCCGCCCACCAAATAATGAAGCACAAATCAGCGTGGCGGATAGTGAATGCCAAACGACCATTGGCGGTACGGACCGCCACAGCCAGTCATGGGACCCACCAACAACAAAAGCACACATTGGCAACTTTGAAACCCACACATCTGACACACATCCACAACACTATAAAACATTCACACACATAACCCACAATCCTTTACATTGCCAATAGCACGAATGAGATTGACAACACAACACGCATACACTGAACACATCACACAAGTCTCACAAACAAATACACCACCAAAACACATACAAATCCCAAACACTTGTACAAGCCACACACTCAACCACACGACAACACCCTCACCAATACACCCAAATACACCACCATGGCATCCCCTAGGCTCCCCCGCTTCACAGATAGGGAGCTAAGGATCATAGTGGACGAAATACTCAGGTTTGAGCCACAACTATTCAGGGCACAGGTACAGCAGAAATCCATGGCCAGGAAGATGGAGCCATGATAGACAATAGTCAACAAGGTCAAGTTGGAAACCATCCACGCACAAGGGATGACATCCGGAAGAGTTGGAACAACCTGGGGGGAAGGTTCGGTCAATGGCATCCAGGAAGAATATCGCCGTACGGAAGACTAGTGGCAGTCCCCCACCTACACCCCACGAATACACCAATTGGGAGGAGAAGGTCCTGGCTATCCTGCATACGGAGAGCCTCACTGGACTCACAGGAGGACTGGACTCAGGGAAGTCAACTACAGTGCCTTATCAGTCACCACACCTATAATGCATGTATTACCCCACCACTCTCATTACCACCAGGACCCCATCTCCTACCCAGTCCCAACACCCACATCCAACTCCCCCGAATGCCTTCTATCCCACAAACAAATCTCCATCCAGCCCCCTGTGCACAGTCACCTACCCCTGCATGTATTCCCAGTGGCATTACAGCACCCACAATGCACCTCTACCCCCCACATAAAATGCAAAGAAATTTACACGAAGGGACCTTGCATGCCACAACAGGGGAATGTAATCATTGAATAGGGCAGAGCAGTGCAGCAATTGCAGAAAAAGTACCTGACACCCACATGTCCATTCCCCCCCACAGCCACCACCACCCACCTAGACGGAAATGCCAAGGAGTTCCAGCGCCCCACCTGAAGACAGAGCCCCACTTAGGAGAGTGCAGAGGGATGTCTGGAAATAGAGAAACTTTCTGGCCCATCACACAGTCTTGGACTCTCACCCTCCAGTAGCCCTACCCAGGATACCACTGACAGCCCTACCACCCAGCCACCATCATCAGCGCTGGGCAAATTACCCCACACCAGTGCCTCCTGACCATGATTTGGTGGCCCACGTGTACAGAGGCCAGAGTCTGCACCCACCAACAGACAGGATGATTAAGGGCCAACTGCAAGTGGGACTGCCAGACCTGTGCAGGGGACGCAGGCACAGGGGGCTAGGACCAATGGGAGGGCATTAGTGGTCCGGGGGTGGCCAAAGGATGGATGCAGCAGCCCAGGAGGTGACATCTGAGGTCCCTGGAGCATACCACTATACCCAGGACAGGATGGGCAAGATCCTGGCCACCTTGCAGCAGAATCAGAGGTTGCAGGTAGCACACCATCAGGAGGTCATGGAGCAATGGAAACAGCTCAATGCCACCATGGCCTCCATTGCAGGGGTACTGCATCACCACTACCACAGCCAGCCTGAGTCCTCCACCCACCTGCAAGCCCTGACCGCTAGCCAAGACACTGCCCTGCCCTCTACATCTGCAGCAGCTGCTGGACTGGTAGCACTGCCAGAGGACACACAGGAAACCAGCACCCCTACCCCTGCAGCCCAGCTCCAGCTATGCAAACTTGCCCTCAGATCCAGACATGCCACTGAAACACCAGCCAAGACCAAGCCCAGCGCTAGGAAGTGACTCTGCCCTGAACTGTCTCCCTTGTGTGCCACTGTGCTCCCTTGTTGACATGCCACTGTCATCACACCATCTTCCCATGGCCACATGGACCAAAACCCAGTGCTACCAACAGCTGAGCATGTGTACCTGAGTATGTATGTGCACCATGTGCCCCCTCCCTTGCATTGTCCAACTAATTATTTATATTTTGCCATTCAATAAATACACCTATGCACTCAAATCAGATGTCCCTCGTCAATATGAGATATGAATTGTGATTGTGTATGCATTATCCAGTCAATGTCATAATCATACCTTTATTTATTGCAGGAGGGGATCCAATGGACTGTAGTGTCTGAAGTATGTCACAATGTACATTATATTGAGTTTCCTGTCACATGCCACTTCAGTCCAATTACATGAGTCAGACTGAAACTATGCAGTGAATACATCAGCATCATTGAATAGCATCTTAGAGTCACTGGAAGTATCGGCGGATGAGCTGGGTCCTGGAGTTGAGATCTTCCCCCTCTTCTTCCTCACCATCACTCTCAGTTCCCTCTCTGAGGTTGCTGGGCTGGTTGGACAGCACCCTCCTCTTCCAGAAGGGGGGTAGCTTTCCTCACAGCCTTGTTGTGCAGCATGCAACAGGCCAACACTATCTTACCCACCTTGTCAGGGACATAGCACAGGGCTCCCCCAGAGAGATGGGGTCAACAAAATCTAGCCTTCAGGAGACCTATAGTGCGCTCAGACACCTAACAGCCATCTACCTCACAACAGCACCCAGCCCATGCAACTGTACCCAAACACAGCGGACAGACACCTTCTACAACCACTCCTTCCTCCTCCACTCCCAGACCTTCTCCCTCTTCCAGCCCCAATGTCCCTAAGCAGTTTTTCCTCTCCACCTTTGACCTCTTCCCTACTCCTACCCCCGTCCTTCACGTCTGGCCAGGGTGACTCAAATCCAGGCAAGCACCTCAGCCACCCAGTCCACAGGCCCAGTAATGTCCACAGCAACTCTTGGTGGGAAAGGATCCCGGCCACCAGACAACCACACTGAAAGGGTGCCTACCCCAAGTGCTGCCAGAAAGGTCAAAGTGGCACACCCAGTCACAGCCAAGAAGACCAAGGAGCCAACCCCAGCTGCTGCTAAGAGGAGCAAGGAGCCATCCCCTGTTGCTGCTAAAAGGAGCAAGGAGTCATCCCCAGCTGCTGCCAAGAGGAGCAAGGAGCCATCCCCAGCTGCTGCCAAGAGGAGCAAGGAGCTATCCCCAGCTGCTGACAGGGAGGATAAGGGGCCTGCACCAGCAGGCAGAAAGAACAGGGGGCCTAGGGCTGGGACTCATTCGGAGCCCACACCACCAACCATGATGATGGAGCTGTCCTAGGCTGCAGGGGATGGGCTGGAGCTTCCCCCCACCACCTCCAGCAGCACCCCCAGCAGCAGCATCATCATCTCCCCCAGCCCCACCACCAGCAGCACCAGCACCAGTGGGTAGCCGTCCAAGACTGCAGGTGATGGGCAGGAACTTCTCCCACCACCACCAGCAGCAGCACTACCACCAGCAGCACTAGTGGGCAGCCGTCCGAGGCTGCAGGGGATGGGCAGGAGCTTCCCCCAGCCACCAGCAGCAGCACCACCAGCTCCACCAGCACCACCACCAGCAGCACCAGTGGGCAGCCGTCCGAGGCTGCAGGGGATGGGCAGGAGCTTTACCCCACCCCAAATGTATTTATCTTGGTACACTCACTTTAATCTATTCGCATTATTCCTGAGGGCAACGGGGTAAATATGTTTTCATGCTGCATCTGCTTGTGTGCGTGGTTCTTCCCTGAGTCTCCACAGGTGAGTCGTTTCCCTTCTGTGATGTGTTTCTGCCAGGCTTATGATGTTGTTGGTACCACCCCAGAAAAGGTGCAGTATTGACGTGTCATAATACAGTGGGCGGAATATTGACTTCTGCCTGGCTGTAGGCGGCTACCACCGTGGTGCCTGTTGATTCCGCCCTGGCAGTCAGCGAGGTAAAGGGGCTGTCTGTCTCAGCTGTTTCTGCCATGGACATAATTTGGCGGTATTTACTGCCAGCCTGTTGGTGGTATTATCGCCGCTTTATCACCGACCGCCAGGGTTGTAATGAAGGCCTTAATTTTTCATCACACGTCTCCTCATTGATATCCACCTTGTTTATTTTCAACAGGGAAATGTCACACTTTTTTGCAAGTTAAACAGCCGTTGGTTAAGGTGGCACAAATCCGGGTATTAGCAACGTGTGCTTTTGATCCACACCTACAACATGCACACCTTGTTTCCTTTTTGATGGTCTTGCCATATTTTGCTGTTGACTTCACCATACACTCAGACTGATCAACATCACACGAATCATCACACACATCAGTAATTTAATTAACAGGAACACCAGCATGCAATGCTTCAGAAAATATCATGAACCTTTCATTTCCTTTTGCTAAGTCTATAAGTTCTTCTAATGACGGATTCCTACAACTCAAGAATCTTCCTTGGATTTTCCTGGCATAGCAATGAAAAACAAACTGGTCATGAATGTATGTGTCCACATTGACACCAAATCCACAAGATGTGGCTAAAATCCTCAAAGCTTAAAAGTACTCTTCAGTATTCTCTTCCATATATTGTTTGTGCAAAAAAAAAATTGGATTGTTCTAATATAATGCGAGGTTCCTCACAATAATGTGTCCCTAGCTTCGCAGTTGACTCTGTTTACACACTCAACATATTTTCTTCCCTGCTTGATGATGCTGGTGCTTCTGGTAAGAGTCATAAATCTCTTGTGCTGCATGGCCTAGGTTCACAAATAATAACCCCAACTTACGCTCGGCTGCAAACACTCTAGCATCAATAGCTACCAAGTACGTTTAATACATGCATAATCACTGTATCCATTTCATTTGGGGTTTTCCTGCTATTCTTAAGAAGGGTGGAGGGTGAACAAATTGCTGCAAATAAGCCATTCTCACTGAAGCATTGTTGTAAATACTACCTAATTTATGTATCAAGGTCAAATATCTGAGTATGCAGCTCCATACCCCTTTAAAATGTGTTGTCGAAATGTAACTGAGGCTGTGGCAGCGTTTCTATCACAAATGAATGCCCTCAGAAAGTTGCAAAATAACCCTAAAAAAGTGACCCAAATGTTGCTCAATGGGAAACTCAAAGAAAAAAAGCCTAGCATTGTGCTGTCCACATCGTTATGCATTTGCTTACAGCTGATTGGTTTAACCCCTTGGGTGCCCTTGACATAACTGTTATGTCCTGGGCAGCACCGCTTGGATGCCCAGGATGCAACCGTAACGTCAAGATAGGGTCCCTCGGGGGAAGCCTCACACCCCCCACCCCCTTGGGCAGGAATGGAACGGGAATCGCTTCCCCTTCCCCTCCAGGCCCTCGTGGCGTCTGATAACGTCAAAGCGTGACCGCGTAATGTCCTTCAGAAGCCTACCCCTCCGCGCTGGAAGCTGAGCTTCCATCACAGATCGTAGGAGAAATGCAAAAGCATTTCTCCTCCGATCACATGGAGGGGGCGAGAAAGGCACGAAAGGAGAGGAAAGGCCTTTCCTCCAATTTCATGTCTCTCTCAGAATTTCTGCTGCCCGATCACAATGTGATTGGGCAGCAGAAATATCACTACATACAAGGGAATTTTTATTTTTTTATATTTATATATAAGGGCCTCTCCCCAGCGGGGCAAAATATTTTCAGGCCTTCGGGGGGGGTGCAGATCGGCCTATTGTAATTAGGCCGATCTTCCCCCGGGGTGGGCAGAAACTAGGGATCTTTATTTTTTTGTGTTTATTTTTTTATATGTGGGAAGCGACCCCTTGGGGAAGGGTCGCTCCCCTGGGGGCAAAATTACCTCTAGGCCATTTATGCCCTCCCTTGGGGGCAGATCGGCCTATTTTTATTAGACCAATCTGCCCCAAAGGAGGGCAGAAACCACTAGACACAAGAGATCTTTTTTTTGGCAGTTTCACATGAGGGGAGCACACCCTTAGGCACGGGTCACTTTCCTGGCTGGAGCAAATTTGTTTTAGGCCATTTCTGCTCCCTTTGGGGCAGATCTGCCTATTGTAATTAGGCTGATCTGCCCCCGGGGGGCAGAAAGCCCTAGTAGACACCCGGGAGTTTTTTTTTGCTTATTTTATTTTTTTATATGTGGGGAGCGACCCCTGAGGCACTGGGTGCCCCTTCCTGGGTGGCAAATTGTCTTTAGGCCACTTCTGCCCCCCTTGAGGGCAGATCAGCCTATTGTTTAATGCCAATTAGCCCCCAAGAGGGGCAGAAACCACTAGACACCAGGGATTTTAGTTTTTTTGAGTCAATTTCACGCAAGGGGGGTGACCCCTTAGGCAAGGGTCGTTCCCCTGTGGGCAAATTTATTTTAGGCCATTTCTGCCCCCTTTGGAGACTGATCAGCCTATTTTTAGTAGACCACTATGCCTTGGGATTTTTTTTTGCGCCAATTTCACGCAAGGGGAGTGACCCCATAGGCAAGAGATGCTCCCCTGGGGGGGCAAATTTATTTTAGGCCATTTCAGTTCCCCTTGGGGGGCAGATCGGGCCTACTTCTATTAGGCAGATCTGCCCCTGGGGGGGCAAAAACCACTTAGGTACCAGGGATTGGTGTGTGTTTTGTTTGGGGGGGGCAGCCCCTTGGGCAAGGTTCTCTCCCCATGGGGGCACATTACTGTTGGCCATATCTGCCCCCTTGGGGGCAGATCGGCCTACATTTTGAAGGTCCATCTTCCCCCCAAAGGAGGGGCAGAAAGCCCACCAGAGACCAGGGTACCACCCAGCATTCTCTCTTCTATACCAATAAAAATTCGGCCTCACTTGTCAGCCTAAAAATGTTTCAAACTGCCCTTTTGAACCCGCTTTGATTCCCTTCAATTTCAACATGTTTTTGGCTCTTCCCTGTCACAGGCACTTGCCCAGCTACAGAAGTGAGGTATCATTTTTACTGGGAGACTGAGGGGAACGTTGGGTGGTAGGAAATTTGTCCCAGTGCGGTGATCCCACACGGAAATGTGGGAAAAATGAGATTTTTTAGCTAAATTTGAGGTTTGCTGAGGATTCTGGGTAAGAAAACACTGGGGGATCCATGCAACTCACATCTCCCTAGACTCCCTCAGGTGTCTAGTTTCCTGAAATGTCTGGGTTTGGTGGGTTTTCCTGTATGGCTACTGAGTAGAGGACGAAAAACGCAGGTGCATCCCACCCACAAAAACAGGTACGTTAGTATTTGACAATTTTGATGTGTCCAGATAGCGTTTTGGGGCCTGTCCTTTCGCGGGCAGTAGGCCTAACCACACAAGTGAGGTACCAATTTTATCGGGAGTCTTGGAAGACCTCTGGGTGAAAGGAAATGTGTGGCTCCTCATATTTCAGAACTTTCTGTCACCAAAATGCGAGGAAAAGGTGTTTTTTGGGGCCAAGCTTTGAGGTTTGCAAAGGATTCTTGGTAACAGAACCTGGCGAGAGCCCCACAATTCACCCCATCTTGGATTCACCTAGATGTCTAGTTTCCAAAAATGCACAGGTTTGGAAAGTTTCCCTAGGTGCCGACTGAACTAGAGATCAGAATCCACAGCTAGGCACTTTGTAAAAAACATGTCAGATTTCAATGTGAAAATGTGATGTGTCCATGTTGCGTTTCCTGTCGCAGGCATTAGGCCTACCTATGCAAGAGAGGTACCATTTGTATCGGGAGACTCAGGGGAGCACAGAATGGCAGAACAAGTGTTATTGCCCCTTGTCTTTCTCTACATTTTTTTCTTCCAAATGTAAGACAGTGTGTAAAAAAGATGTCTATTTGAGAAATGCCCTCCAATTCACATGCTTGTATGGGGATCCCAGAATTCAGAGATGTGCAACTAACCACTGCTTCTCAACACCTTATCTTGTGCCCAGTTTGGAAATACAAAGGTTTTCTTGATACATATTTTTCCCTCTTTATATTTAATGAAAACCCATTGCAAGGTGCAGCTCATTTGTTGGGTCTAGGTACCTAGGGTTCTTGATAAACCTACAAACCCTCAATGTCACTGCAACCAGAAGAGTGCGGCATACGTAACAGTAGATTGCTTTCACAAATCTGACATCGCATGAAAGAGTTACAGAGTAAAACATGGAGACAAATGCCTGTATTTTAGATCAATTTCAATAGTTTTTAATTTCTGCTGTTATTTTCTGTAGGAAAACCTTGTAGGAGCGACACAAATTACACCTTGCTGAATTCAGAATTGTGTCTACATTTCAGAAATGTTTAGCTGTCTGGGATCCAGCATTGGATAAACACCCATTTCTGTCCCTAACTGGAAGGAGGCTGAAAGCACAAAAAATAGTAAAAATGGGCTTTGTCCCAGTAAAATGCCAAAATTGTGTTGAAAAATGTGGTTTTCTGATTCAAGTCTGCCTCTTCCTAAAAGCTGGGAAGATGGTGATTTTAGCACCGCAAACCCTTTGTTGATGCCATTTTATGGAGAAAAATCACAAGCCTTCTTCTGCAGCCCTTTTTTCCCATAAAAATAAATACATTTTTTTGCTGTATTTTGGCTACTTTTTTGGTCTCCTTCAGGGGAACCCACAAACTCTGGGTACCTCTATAATCCCTAGGATGTTGGAAAAAAAAGGACACAAATTTGGCATGGGTCGCTTATGTGGACAAAAAGTTATGAGGGCCAAAGCGTGAACTGCCCCAAATAGCCAAAAAAAGGCCTGCCTCCTGAGGAGGAAAAGGCCTGACAGCGAAGGGGTTAAAACTTCCTGGTGCGCGTGACGACTCTTGAACATACATAACTCTGTCTAATTGTGCAGCATGCTCACTCAGCTCCTCAAAAAAGCTGCCTTTGCTTTGGTGTGTGCCGTTGCACAGGGACAGCATGTGGCTTAACACTATACCGGTAAGAGCTTGGGGCTACGAACACTTCCCTAAAAACAGATACTGTCCTTTCAGCTTCGCAATGAGCTCTGCTTCAAGCACTGGGTGCTCATTCTGAGTTTGGCAGTAACCGAACTGCCATGCCAACAGAGTGGCAATGCAGACCGCCAAATTATGAGTAAGGCAGTGAATCCAAGGCAATACAGACAACTCACTGCCAGACCCGCCACCGCCGAAGAGCAGCAACTGCCGGCAGAAGACAACTTCAGGCAGGAGGCAGCCAACATCCCGCCCTCCAAATTCCGAGTAGCCATTCCACCAGGATATCCAGTGGGGCCATTCCACCATGAAAAACCTGGCGGAAACAGAAAGTAAAAATGGAAACACCCACTTCCAGGCACAGAGACGCCGCCGCTGCTGCCATGGCAAATGGACTGCTAGTCTTCCCAGCGTTGTATCTCGCCATACACCTTCAGGACCACTGACGACGATGAAAACGACAACCGTAAGTATACCGAGCACAGAGGGGAGGGAAATGGCACTGATACACACCCACACAGAACACACATACCCCACACACACAGTGAAGGTCACACACACGCACACACAACATACATCAATGCCAAATACCCAAAACACACAAAGCCACGCAGATACATGCCAAACATGCAGCACAACGCACACCAACACTACCAACACACCCCATAAACACACAATGACAACTACCCCACAAGCACCTCAACGATGGCGTAGACGGGCACATTGTGCAACACCACACAAACACACACACCATGAACTCCATGTAGCAATGACACACAATCAATAGCTATGAACACACATCCAGACAATCATACAGGTGACACAACACGTACAACCAACAATCGAGGAAATACACACATCCAGCACTAGACACATGGACGCACACAATACCCCATACAAACACACAAGCAAGCAGACACACAAATCACAACATCCCCTAGGCCCAAACCATCTACCAAGTGCATGCAACAACACAGACACAATCCACACACAGACCTTTGCACACAGATGTCACAACACAATGTAGAAGAAACCAGGACAAGTATCTTATCTTGCCAACCACAGCAATGTGTATTCAAACAATAAACTATATACAGAGGTGCCAATGGCAAGTTCAAATGTCCAATTTTGCAGGGCACACTGTCCATCAGGAATGGCCCAACCTGACTCCTGACTGAAGCTAGGCCTCCACTTCATAGGGGCAGCAATGGGACAGGCAGGCACCTCAGGGCTGTGGGGGTGGTGGGGGAGGTTTGGAAGTGGAAGGGGCAGGTTTTGGCTTGGGCTTGGGAGAGGTGACCATGGCACTGGGAGGGGTGGATTTTTTCCTGGGTGGAGGAGCAGGGGAAACACCAGAGGGGGGACCCAAGGAATGGGAGGTGGAAGGGCCTGAGAGGGGCAGGGGACACACTGTTTACGGGGAAGACAGGGTAGGAGTGGAGTAGGGAAGAGGTCAAGGGTTTCAAGGAAAATTGTCTTAGGTATCCGGGGTGGTCACATGATTGAGGGTGAGGAGTGGAGGTAGAGGGAGTGCTCATCCGACGTGTCTGTGTGCTATACGTGGATGCTGGTGTGTGCAGTGTCTGGATTTGTGTGGTGGCTGGGCTGAATGTTGGGTGGGTGAGTGGGTACGTATGCATTTCTTGGGAGGGTGGCAGAGATGCAGGGAGAGTGAATGGGTGATGTGTAAGTGAATGTTGAGGTGGTGTGTGCAAGTGAGGTGGATGTGCTGCAGGTGACAGAGACGGTAGTCGTGATGAGTGTAGATTTGTTGTGTGGGGTGTGTGACTGTGAGTCTGCTGTTGTGGTGATTGAGGGGATGACAGCAGGACCAGTGTGTGATGATGCTGTGCTGGCAGGTATGAGTGGAGATGTGACTGTATAGGAGGAGGTGGTGGGGGAAGTGTCTGCAGATGTGTGTTGTGTGTGTACATGCCTGTGTGAACGTTTGTGATGCCCATGTCTGTCTTTGCACACCTTGTCTGTCATACTGGGTGCTTGCTTGTGTGTTGGTGTACCATGGACGGGTGTAGGGAGAGGGCTTGTGATTTGGAAAAAAGGTAGCTGGATGGGGGACGGAAGATGAAGAGCCTGAAATGATCTCTGGAGGCCAGACAAGGCACAGTGAATGCCTTCCAGGATTGCATTGGTCTGCTCCATCTGGGATGCCAGTACCTAGATGGCATTCACGATCATTGGCTGTCCCACTGAGATGAACCTCAGGACGTCAATAACCTCCTCATTGAGGGCAGCAGGGCTGACTGGAGCAGGGGAGGAAGTGCTTGAGGCGAAGGAGACGCCCACCCTTCTGGGTGAGTGGGCACAGGCAACTGGGTGGGGTGCTACAAGGAGGTTAGTGCTGGAAAGGGGGGTGGCGGACAACGATGGTGTTGTGGTACTAGAAGGATCTGCCACTGCCAGGGAGCCACCATCGGAGGAGGATTCTGAGTCAGATGTTGTGGTAGCTCCAGCCTCTGCCGTGGTGCTCTCCTCACCCTCAGTCCCACTGGTCCCCTCGACTTCACTGCTAGCTGCCTCCTGGGTCCTACGGGCTGCAGCATCCCCACTCACCGGTGCCCTTCCTCCCTTGCCAGATGATGCTAATGCACACATAGACAGAGGAGGAGAGAGAAAAGGAGGGGGGCAAAAACAGAAAGGGAGGAAAATATTGGAACCCACACATCCACTTCACATACAAACAATGAAGATAACAGTCCCTGCCTGCCAAACATGAGACCATTTAGCAGTTTTTACCAAAGAGTCATGCAAGCTATGTCCAAACCCGTAACAACCCTGCTGACCATACTCCTGCATGAAGACACCTATATACCTATCAATGTCAAAATGACTACTCCTAGAATCAAGCCCAGGACTATACCTAATCACATGTCATCCACTACAGAATGATACTAATCTAAGCAGAGAGGGACTCAGGGCACTAATCAGCTGACAGGAATGTGAGGATTACATGTGGTACAGAGAATCCATTGATGTAGGAAGTGATGCAACTGCAACCCTCACGTAACATGCATGCCATTACCCATATACAGTGCCATCATTACCACTTCAAGCTACTACAGTACACGCAGAGATAGAGGATGCAGCCATTGACATGATAGCAGACTCGAGAGATCCATACCTACAGCTGAACATGTGTCACTGTACCACCACTGCTAATCCTACATGGCTCAACATAGCGTCCATCACACACTACTACCTAGTGGATGTGGCAGCCAAGACTGCACATTCCCTATTTCACATCTGTCTACATTAATTCCAAGTCCATGGAGGGTGACAGTGCACAACCATGCAGTAGTGACCTGACAGTCAACACTTACCCCCTTGTGGCTGCTGTGCTGCCTTCAAGCGCCCATCCAAATCAGGGAACGCCACAGCCAGTATGCAGGCCATTAGGAGGGTCAGGGTCTGAAGTGCACCCCTTCCACGTTGGGAGGCTGTCCCCAGCTGGGCCTTTCCAGTCTTCCGGGCCCAGCGCTGCAGGTCCTCCCACCGCTTCCTGCAGTGTGTGCTCTGCCGGCAATAGACCCCCGGGGCATTGCAGCAGAACAGATGAGAACAGTTCCTCAAAATTTGTGCATGTTTCTCCTACTAGCTATGCAGTTTTTATTTGGAGAGCAGACTCTATAAATCTAAAGGGAAAGGAGGAAAGAAGGGATAACAAAATATGACCCCCCCTTCAAACATGGTTCAATATAATACAGGATGTATGATTTATTCAAGGAGAAATTGCTACTTTGATATTTGGTATGCAGTGAAGGAACCACCACACATATGAATGTTCAAATGGTTTAAAAGTCATGTAGAAACTGCCTACGACCTGAGACAGACCGACCACCATGCACTCTGGTAGCAACTGACTTAGTTGTAGCTCTGCATCAGTAAGTGCTCCATTCCAGAATCACAATCCGCAAATAAATGTAAACACGATAACAATTACACTATATAACACCTTACAGTAAAACTTTTGTTTTTGCTTTTTTTGACACATTAATGTTAAACCTAACAATAAAATAGAAAAAATAAAAATTTGATCAATAAGATAATCATCAAGTCTGCAAGGAACTTTCAGACAATTTGTGGCTCACAACACCACTCTAT
The DNA here is from genome assembly GCF_031143425.1 of Pleurodeles waltl. NCBI lineage: Eukaryota > Metazoa > Chordata > Amphibia > Caudata > Salamandridae > Pleurodeles > Pleurodeles waltl. Next base: position 553,829,739 of record NC_090438.1, read on the forward strand.
TGTCCCTGTTAACTGGCATGTCTAGTTCCAGATTAGGTTCTGCACCAACACTTTGACAAGCCCTATAGGATTGGAATTGTTGTTTATTTGCACTTGTACTTGGCCTGTGATTACTCAACTAATGATTGAGTGACTGCAAATACTATTATCTGCATTCATATCTGCCTTGCAGTCAAGCAGGCCAATTACATTCTTTAGTGTTATTTTCCATGCACTCCTGTATCAGCCCAGCTTGACCGTCAGTCACCTATACCAAGCTGTATTTGTTCCACCATCTCTTGCAATCAAGTAATGCTGCTTCTTTACCAACCATCAATACTTAAACAGGATAAGAAAATGTGGACTCCCATTTTTTACATTTTTGGGTTTCTTTATCAGCACCCAATCATTGACTTCTTAACTTGGACTTCCTCTGCCTTTGTTACATTATCAAGCTTTTGCTTGATCTCTGTCTGTTTTTGAACTACCTTGTTGAGTGTTTCTTTGGAACCATCAGTTGTCACTTGACACCCACTCCTGAATGACAACTATGTAGGGTACAAATTTGTGTCTACCTTGATACCTCGAATCAAGGTAAATGGTGCAACCCCTGTCATGGTATGGGAAGACATATTGGGGCATATTTATACTCCGTTTGCGCCGAATTTGCGTCGTTTTTTTCGACGCAAATTTGACGCAAAACTAACTCCATATTTATACTTTGGCGTTAGACGCGTCTAGCGCCAAAGTTCATGGAGTTAGCGTCATTTTTTTGTGTGAACACCTTCCTTGCGTTAATGATATGCAAGGTAGGCGTTCCCGTCTTAAAAAATGACTCCGATGCATATGCGTCGGATTTATACTCCCGGGCAAAAATGACGCCCGGGAGTGGGAGGGTCTAAAAAACCCGCATTAGCGCCGGATTTTAGCGCCTGGGTCAGGGCAGGCGTTAAGGGACCCGTGGGCTCAGAATGAGCCCAGAGGTGCCCTCCCCTGCCCCCAGGGACACCCCCTGCCACCCTTGCCCACCCCAGGAGGACACCCAAGGATAGAGGGACCCACCCCAGGGACATTAAGGTAAGTCCAGGTAAGTATTTTTTTTTTATTTTTTTTGTGGCATAGGGGGGCCTGATTTGTGCCCCCCTACATGCCACTATGCCCAATGACCATGTCCAGGGGACAGAAGTCCCCTGGGCATGGCCATTGGGCAAGGGGGCATGACTCCTGTCTTTGCTAAGACAGGAGTCATTTCTATGGGGGTTGGGCGTCGTAAAAAAATGGCGCAAATCGGGTTGAGGCGATTTTTTTGCCTCAGCCTGACTTGCACCATTTGTGGACGCCCATACGCCATTTTCCCCCTACGCCGGCGCTGCCTGGTGTACGTCGTTTTTTTTAACGCACACCAGACAGCGCCGGCGGCTAACGCCGGCTAACGTCATTGAATAAATACGGCGCCCGCATGGTGCTTCAGAATGGCGTTAGCTGGCGCTAATTTATTTGGCGCAAAAATGCGTTAGCGCAGTTTTGCGTCAAAAAGTATAAATATGGCCCATTATAACTTCACATTTTCCTTTGCACAGCATCTTTAACATCCTGGCCTGACAACAATGCTGTCTAAGTACCTTCCTTGACAAATGTATTCACCTGCTCTGCAAGCCTATTTGAATTTGGCGAATATAATGCCACCATAATGTGTTTAACATCATGCAAATCCAAAAATGTGCACATATCATTAGAAACAAAATGAGTATTGTTATCTGTAATGATTGCTCTTGGCAATCATTCTAAAGAGAATACACTATTTAAGACTTTAATGGTAGACTTGATACTAGGGGCTTTGGCGAACAAATCAAAAATCCAATTAGAGTGGTAATTGACCAACATAATAATATATCTCATGGCACTTGGAAGAACTGAAAAAGGGCTGTCAAGGTCCATTGCATCCTCATATAAAGGTGCCTCAGGAAAGGGAACAGGCTTCAATGGCATGCTCATCGTCTTCTAATGTTTGTCAGATAGTAGGCACTCAAAGAGATTGTTCACTACAGATTTCACCAATGCAACCAAATAAGGCCACCTGTAGTGTTGCTTTATACATAATTGTTCTGCTAAGACATTAGTGCCCCTGATGTGCAAATGAAATCAATGAGCTTCTCAGCTCCTCTGGGGATACAAACACCTCATAATGCATAGTCATGCCACTTTCAATGAATAGTTCTTCAGACACCTGTGAAAATTTCTTAAGGTGACCGACTAAATTCCTATTTGCTGGCGAATCCATCAACAATAACGTTCTACACCTGAGACAACTTTTCATCATTCACACACGCGTTACTCCATTCTGCTTCTGTAATTTTCAATGAACCTGAATCCATTGCATCCATTACAGTGGCTACACATTCAGTATTAGTATCTAGATCAATACTGCACCATTCTAGACAACCAATCTGCTCTGTCGGATTTTCCCCCAGAAACATGCTTTACATCAAAAGTGTAGTCCTGGAGGTTTGGGAGCAATCTTCTTAATGTTACACACACTTTGCATGGGTTACCACTCTGAAACAAATGCACTAGAGGTTTATGATCTCTTGCATCTTTAGCATTCTGGATGTGAATGACACCCTTTGCCCTCTATCTGATACTGTCTGAGTCAAAACAGCTCCAAACCCTGTAAGACTGGTGTCAAGTCTTATAAAACACCTACACCCAGCCAGAAAAGCACTTAAGGAAGGAGCCCCCTCAATCATTTTCTTTACAGTCCTGAATACTTCATCTATAAATGAAGACCGTTCAAATTTAGTTCCCTTCCTTAGAAAGGCTCTCAATGGTTCCACCATTCAGGCAAAGGCATGTAGAAATTGTGCGTAGTATTCCATCAGCCCTAAGAAAGAGTGAAGTGCCTTTTTATTTTCAGGTGGTTCAGCATCCCGCAAGGCTTTAATAAGACAACATTTGTATTTAATTCCACTTCCTGAAACAGTACGCCCTAGGTATTCCAACTCATTCATATTTAATTTACACTTATCGTGTCTCAATTTCATACCAGTATTAGCCAGTATAGTCAACACGTTCCTTAATATTTAATTATGTTTTTTCTGTGCTCGCTGCAAAAACCAAGATATCATCTTGGTACGCGTGGACATTTTCAAAAAGATTTTACATCAATCTCTGAATGACACAAGCCACTGACGCGAGTCGAAATGGCAATCTCACATATTTGTACATACCAAAGGGTGCTTCAAATGCTTTTAACTCTTGGGGCTCCTTTGCCAAGGGTACCTGGTGATACGCTGAGTATAAATCAATTATTCAAAACATCTCTGCCCCACCTAAATTGGTCAAGAGGCCATGTATCCTGGTTATGGGGTGGCAATCAATGACAATGTTATTATTTAAGGACCTTAGTCTGCCCACAGCCTACTCTCACCTGACCAGTTGTGCTCTACTACCATTGGAGACATCTATTGTGACAAATCACAAGATACAATTAGACCTTCCTCACACAATTTCTTTAATGAACAACTGATTGAGCATTGGGTCTTAAACAAAACTGATATTCAAACATTTAACTAAGCCCACTTTATCTGAAAAAACTTTGCCACACCTCCATAGTATGACTTCCACATTCATAACCTCAGGTTCACAGTCTACATGAGCAATAGGCAATCCTCCCAAGACTATGAGGTTCTCAGCCCCTGGCATGAGATAAAGTCCCATTATGGTCAAATCTCTCCAACTCACCACATCTTTGCCTTTAACTGCAACATACATGTTTGAGGAAATAGTTCTTCCCAAACACTCAATTTCCATTTAAAAATACCCAAAATATTGGTCTTTTTCCCCGAATGCTTTGGGGTTAATATCTATCAGCATTAGACTAACATTGTTCCCCCAATTTCTATAAAAGGCTGCATCAATTAAAATAATAATGAGAGAATCCGAATCTGCTATAATTTGGAGACTCCATTACCCACTCTTGATGTGCACAAATTACCTTGTACCTCCTGAGTAAGGGATATTGCATCACACTTAATTGTTAATATGATGTTACTTAGGCTCTCATTATGACATTGGCGGTAAATCCAACTTACCGCCATGCTGGCTGCCGCCAACATACAGCAGCGCCGGCAGATATCCGTTCACCATATTATGACACAGACATACCAATCTGTCACTATTCAGCCACACACACACAAGCCGCCAGCCCAAAGGTCAGTAATGAACTGGCAGCAGCAAAACGCACACCGTTACGCCAACAGAACTACGCCTACAACATTATGATCCACGATTCACCACGTCGGACATTCAATGGCAGTAAACCATTGGCGGTACATACCGCTGTGCTCAAAATACACACACACATACAAAACAACACCACATTGGACAATTCAAACTACACACACCTGAAACACACACACACACACACCAAACCGCCACACACACACAAAACGATAAAACACACCCACACTACCCCGACCCTTTACGACAACAAACAATTGCCAACAGAGAGAGACAGCAAGAGCACCCACCCAACAAGAGCCACATTCCACCATCACCTATACACCACCCACGTACCTTACATCACATACCCCAACACATCACCCTACACACTACTCACACTACACCCATGGCACCACAATGACACCCCAGATTCTCTGAGGAGGAGCTAAGGGTCATGGTGGAGTAAATCATCCGGGTAGAGACACAGCCATTTGGATTACAGGTGCATCTGATATCCATTGCTAGGAAGATGGAGCTATGGCAGAGAATCATGGACAGGGTCAACCCCGTAGGGCAGCACCCCAGAACAAGGGATGACATCAGGAAGAGGTGGAACGACCTACGGGGGAAGGTACGTTTCATTGCAGCAAGACACCAGCTCGCAGTACAGAGGACTGGCGGTGGACACCCACCGCCTTCCCCACAACTAACATTGGTAATCATGAATCCTGAGGGCCTGGCAGGAGTAGGAGGAGGATTGGACTCTGGTATGTCAACTCTCTATTATTATCACCCCCCTACCTGCATGCCATCACATACCCCCACCCCAACCTCACTCCTATCACTCCGCCACCTCCCACACACCCCACCATCACAACCCACTCATCCCAATGCCAAGCCCAGCATGCACCACCAATGCATGGACACCACTCACAGACCTGCATGGACACCTATCACTAAAGCATGCACACTAGAGAGAATCACCTAGCGCACCACATTACAACTCTTACAAGGCAAAGCTGCCATGGCAATAACAACCACAGAGGGCAACCCACCAATGCACAATATGTCACACACAGAAATATTACCGCTGCATTTTCATCCCCACAGGTATCCCAGCCAATGTCACCAGAGAAGAGGTGCCAGCAACATCCAGTCCCCCCCCAGAAGAGGCCCACATTGATGACGGCGACTCTGCTCGCCTGGATCTGGTTGTCCAACTTGGCCTATCACGGACCTCTGGACAGTCGGTTACCCAGGCACAGTCACATACTACCATAGAGCCTTCCTCCTCAGGAAACACCACCACAGCACCCACACAGCGTGCCCATACCTCTGTCCCCAGGACACGTCAATCAGCAGTGTGTCCACCACTACAGGGAGCCCAGGGCACCCCACAAACCCAAGACAATCAGGGACATGGGGTCAGTGGGCACATGGTTCAGGTAACAGAGGCACAGGACAACAGGGAATCTGGGAGGACTGCTGTGCACCAGGAGGACAGGCCCAGGGAATTGACTCTCTAGGAGGCATACCAACATTCCCAGGATACGCTGGGCCAGATCCTGGACATATTGCAGGAGAAAATGCGGCTGCAGGAGGGACAGTACCTGGGGATCAGAGAGGACTTGAAGTCCATTAACACCACCCTGGTCTCCATTGCAGGGGTGCTGGCAGACATGGCCAACATTATGAGGGAGTCAGTGTCACACCAGCGGGCCCCTGCCACTAGCCAGACTACTGAACAGCCCTCCACCTCCGCTGCCGCTAGTGGACAGGAGACTTCGCCACAGGACCAACAGGCCACAAACACCCCTACCCCTGCAGAAGGAAAACCAGCCTGCAAACGTTCCCTGAGATCCAGGAAGAAGCCAGAGAGTATTGCCAAGACCCCCCGAGGAAATGAGACTCTCCTGATTGTCACCCTTGTGTCCAACTCTGACACACTGTCCTCCTTGAACTGCCATTGCTCCCCTTCCTATGCCTCCTTGGACAATGCACCTGTGCTACAAATAGACTGGACTCTACCCTGGACTTTCCTCCATCATCACCCCAGCTCATTGCACTTCTCCCTTTTCTTCATAGCACTGCAATAAACACTCTTTGAAAATATACCAGTATGGAGTATGTCAAATGATTTAAGTATGTATTCATTTAATAAGGTTTAAACATTGCAATTCAACTGTACAGTAATATTTACATAGTAAAGACCTGTAGTTGGCTTCAGTGAACACACCAGGAGCGATAGTGGGGCACCAATATCTGCAAAAAGAGTTGCCAAAGGGTACAGTGAGTGGCCATAGAAGTGGGAAATAACAGCCTGCCAGTGACAATGTCAAACAAAACACTATCATGGAAATGTGGAAGTATTGTCTAATCACTACAGTTCTGTTGTCCTCATCTTCATTCTCTGCCTCCTCATCTTCACTGTCCACAGGGTCCACTGCTGCCACACGGCCATCTCCAGCCTCCTCCTCCTGCAGAAAAGGCACATGGCGTCTCAAGGCAAGGTTGTGCAACATACAGCATGCCAAGATGATCTGGCAGCCCTTCTTAGGTGAGTACCACAGGGATCCACCTGTTTGATGGAGGCACTGAAACCTAGCCTTCAGGAGGCCAAATGTACGTTCAATGATCCTTCTTGTTCGCCCATGTGCCTCATTGTAACGTTCCTCTGCCCTTGTTCTGGGATTCTTCACAGGGGTCAGTAGCCATGAAAGGTTGGGGTAACCAGAGTCACCTGCAAATATCGGGGAACAACTGTTAGCCACACACTAACCCTTATGGCCTACACCATACCCATACACCAACATCCACTGGGTGGGAACTATGGCTCACCTATTAGCCACACCCTGTCCCTCTGGAGTTGGCCCATCAAATATGGGATGCTGCTATTCCTCAGGATAAAAGCATCATGCACCGAGCCTGGATACTTAGCATTGACTTGGGAGATGTACTGGTCCGCCAAACACAACATCTGCACATTCATTGAGTGAAAACTTTTTCTATTTCTGAAGACCTGTTCATTTTGCCAGGGGGACAAATGCAATATTTGTTCCATCAATCGCCCCAATTATGTTGGGGATATGTCCCATTGCATAGAAGTAAGCCTTCACTGTGGCCTAATCCTCCACCTGTGGGAAAACAATGTAGCTGCACATGTGTTTAATCAGGGCAGACAACACTCTGGTCAACCCTATTGAGAACATTGGATGTGACATTCTTGCTGCCAAGCACACTGTCACTTGGAAAGAACCAACTGCCAAGAAATGGAGCACTGATAGCACTTGCACAAGAAAGGGTATCCTAGTGGGGTGACTGATAGCAGAAATCAGGTCAGGCTCCAGTTGGGCACACAGCTCGGTGATTGTGGCCCTGTCAATTCTGTAGGTGAGGATAATGTACCTGCCCTCCACTGTTGCCAAGTCCACCAGGGGTCTATGCATGGGGGGATGTTTCCATCTCCAATTCATCCGCAGCAGTTGAAATCTATGGGGCAGAAGAGTGAGGAGCCGGTCATAATCTGTACATTGCAACCACTACAGTTCAATGCATGATGTGATTTTGTAATGTATTAGTGGCATATGTTACTGAATGTACAATTGTGAACTGTGACGCAGTTATGATCCATGGCCTGCCCCCCTCCGAAATGGCGTCCGCCTGTCTTGTATGGAGGGACAGGTGGAAGTGAGGTAATTCCGCTGACGTTGTGCGCCATTGAGGGAGGTGGTCGGGTACCACTGTGCAACTCCTCACTGGTTATTATTGGGCCCTATAGGGTACAGTGGCAACTGGTGATATCAGCCGGCAGTGACGGCATGCACTGCCACAGACGTCACTGTCATTTTCTATCTGTTCACTCACTTGCTACCTGACCTTCAACAGGAGGGGACCTACACTGCACTTGCTGCTGTGGCCTGTGTCTGGAACCTACCATGGCCCATTTAACTGGGGAAAGGGCCCCTGCCTTCACCTCGGCGGAGTTGAAGCAACTGGTGGATGGGGTCCTACCCCAGTACGGACTGCTGTATGGGCCTCCAGACCAACAGGTGAGTACACTGCGAGCACGATGCATGGGGCATGAATGCATGGAGTGGTATGTGTGAAGGCCTATTGTAGTGGGGGGTTGGTGGATTTCCCCTGGGTAGCGTGCAGCATGTATGCTGGGCCATGTCTGTGCGTAAGGGGATGGGAAGGGCTATGGTGAGCAATGAGTTTAACAGGCAGGACGGTCTAACTAGTACCTTTCCCTGTGTATATTTCCTCTGCAGGTCAGTGCCCATCAAAAGAAGGGTATATGGCACGCCTTCGCCAAGGACGTGCGGACCCTGGGGGTCTATGGCAGGCAGAGCACCCACTGTTGGAAAAGGTGGGAGGACCTGAGACGCTGGGCATGGAAGATGGCTGAGGTCCAGCTGGGGATGGCCTCCAAACAAGGAAGGGGTGCCCGTCGAACCCTGAGCCCTCAGATAGGTGGCCTATCCGGAGCTCGATGGGTGCTTGGGGGCATCACAGCAGCAACAAGGGGGTCAGTACAGTGCCCATCATTACAACTTATGCATGGTAGGGTAGTATCCGGATGGGGGATGTGTGCCTGTGGGTTCCCCTAAGCCAGGCCTGACATTGCAGAGTAGGTCCCATGTTGGGCAGGGTCCTGTTGTGAAATTCTTCCAATCCAGCTAGTAGGCATCCACTACTGGGCAGGGGTGTGTGGGTCCCAGGTATGCTGCAGTTGGCTGTATGTGTCCCTCCCCATGCCCTGGTAGTATTGTTGTTGGTAGTTCATTGCCTAGTGTGAAGGGCTGTTTCCTGTGTGTGAGGGTGCTGTTTACGCCAACGGTAGTGTTGGTGCAGCAATTGATGAAGCATATCCTTTGTCTCTCCCCCCACCTTTCTGTTTTGTCACCGTGTCCATATGCGCATTAGCATTATCTGGCGGAGGAGCAGAGGAACCAGCGACAGAGGGAGCTGCATCCCACAGGGACCCAGGAGGTGGGACGGAGGGCGAGGGGAGCACCACGGGAGGCTGGAGGGGACAGTTCGGACATGGATACCTCCTCCAATGGAAGCTCCCTGGTGGTGGCAAACACCTCTGTGCCCACCCCAGTTACAGGTAGAGCCGCCACCCCGTACCAGCACCACCCTCCCAGCAGCCCCTCAGCGAGTTGCCTGTGCCTGCTCACCCAGGAGCGTGGGCATCTCCTTCACCCCAGGCACCTCAGGCCCTGCCCCAGAGAGCCCTGCTGCCCTGAGTGAGGAGGCTATTGACCTCCTGAGATCCATCTCTGTAGGGCAGTTAACCATTGTGAATGCCATCCAGGGGCTGGCAGCCCAAATGTAACAGACCAATGCATTTCTGGAGGGCATTCACACTGGCTTGGCGGCCCAACAAAGATCCATCCAGACTCTGGCCTCCTCTCTGATGGCATCCATTGTCCCTGTTTTCATCCTCCTCCTCCAACTTCCTCATCCCAATCCCATTCCCCTCAACCCCAACCTATCCCAAGCACACAGGCAGACGAGCAAGTACACAGGACAACTCACAAGAGTGGCCCAGACCAACACAGGCACCACACATCATCCCACAGGCACTCACACAAACACCATCCAGATGCAGACATACCAACATCCACCTCCCTCCCAGTTGCACTCACACCTGCATGCACTACATCCTCATCCACTACCTCCATCACCAGCACAGCTATCAGAACACACATCTCACTGGCAGTCACCACCCCAAAAGCCATGGACACATTCTCTGTGTCCTCTCCCACTGTGTCTGTGCCCCCTCTTCCCAAAGTACACAAACGCAAGCACTCAGACACCCAACAGCCATCTACCTCACAACAGCATCCAGCCCATGCAACAATACCCAAATACAGCAGACAGACAGCTCCTACAACCACTCCCTCCTCCTCCACTCCCAGACCTTCTCCCTCTTCCAGCCCCAATGTCCCTAAGCAGTTTTTCCTCTCCACCATTGACCTCTTCCCTACTCCTACCCCCCATCCTTCACATCTGGCCAGGGTGACTCAAATCCAGGCAAGCACCTCAGCCACCCAATCCACAGGCCCAGTAGTGTCCACAGCAACTATTGGTGGAAAAGGATCCCGGGCACCAGGCAGCCACGCTGAAAGGGTGCCTACCCCAAGTGCTGACAGAAAGGTCAAAGTGCCACACCCAGCCACAGCCAAGAGGACCAAGGAGCCAACTCCAGCTGCTGCCAAGAGGAGCAAGTAGCCATCCCCAGCTGCTGCCAAAAGGAGCAAGGAGTCATCCCCAGCTGCTGTCAAGAGGAGCAAGGAGCCATCCCCAGCTGCTGACAGGAAGGGTAAAGGCCTGCACCAGCAGGCAGAAAGAACAAGGGGCCTGGTGCTGGGACTCAGTTGGAGCCCACACCACCAACCATGGTGATGGAGCTGTCCTAGGATGCAGGGGATGGGCTGGAGCTTCTCCCCACCACCTCCAGCAGCTCCACCAGCAGCAGCACCATCATCTCCACCAGCACCACCACCAGCAACATCAGCACAAGTGGGTAGCCGTCCAAGGCTGCAGGTGATGGGCCGGAACATCTCCCACCACCACCAGCAGCACCACCAGCAGCAGCACCACCACCAGCAGCACTAGTGGGCAGCCGTCCGAGGCTGCAGGGGATGGGCAGGAGCTTCCCCCAGCCACTAGCAGAAGCACCACCAGCTCCACCAGCACCACCACCAGCAGCACCAGTGGGCAGCCGTCCGAGGCTGCAGGGGATGGGCAGGAGCTTTTCCCCACCCCAACTCTATTTATCTTGGTACACTCACTTTAATCTATTTGTGTTGTCCTTGCATTATTCCTGAGGGGAACGGGGTAAATATGTTTTCTTGCTGCATCTGCTTGTGTGTGTGGTGTTGGGTAGGGGTGTTACGTGTTGCATGTGTGTGTCACTCTCTTTTTCCTCCCCCACTCCCCTGTGTGCTGGGCAGCTGTACTCACCGTGGTCGTCTTCGCCATTGTTGGTGTTCGTGGTGGAGCAGGACGTAGAACAGCATTGGGAATGTATGCAGTTCAGGCTCCATGGCAGCGTGGTTCTTCCCTGAGTCTCCACAGGTGAGTCGTTTCCCTTCTGTGATGTGTTTCTGCCAGGCTTTTGATGTTGTTGGTACCGCCCCGGAAAAGGTGGCGGATTGATGTGTCATAATACAGTGGGCGGAATATTGACTTCTGCGTGGCTGTAGGCGGCTACCGCCGTGGTGCCTGTTGATTCCACCCTGGCAGTCGTGAGGTAAAGTGGCTGTCTGTCTGAGCTGTTTCCGCCATGGACATAATTTGGCGGTATTTACTGCCAGCCTGTTGGCGGTATTATCGCTGCTTTATCACCGACCGCCAGGGTTGGAATGAAGGCTTTAATCTTTCATCACACGTCTCCTCATTGGTATCCACCTTGTTTATTTTCAACAGGGAAATGTCTCACTTTTTTGAAAGTTAAACAGCCCTTGGTTAAGGTGACACAAATCCAGGTATTAGCAACGTGTGCTTTTGTTCCACACCTACAACACGTACACCTTGTTTCCTTTTTGATGGTCTTGCCGTATTTTGCTGTTGACTTCACCTTACACTCAGACTCATCAACATCACATGAATCATCCCACACATCAGTAATTTAATTAACAGGAACACCAGCATGCAATGCTTAAGAAAATATCATGAACCTTTCATTTCCTTTTGCAGAGTCTATAAGTACTTCTAATGACGGATTCCTACAACTCAAGAATCTTCCTTGCATTTTCCTGGCATTGCAATGAAAAACAAACTGGTCATGAATGTATGTATCCACACTGACACCAAATCCACAAGATGTGGCTAAAATCCTCAAAGCTTAAAAGTACTCTTCAGTATTCTCTTCCATATAGTGTTTGTGCTAAAAAAACTTTGATCTAACATAATGCTAGGTTCCTCACAATAATATGTCCCTAGCTTCGCAATTGACTCTGTTTACACATTCAACATATTGTTTTCCCTGCTGCTTGATGATGCTGGTGCTTCTGGTAAGAGTCAAAAATCTCTTGTGCCATGCACTAGGTTCACAAATAATAACCCCAACTTACGCTCGGCTGCAAACACTCTAGCATCAATAGCTACCAAGTAATTTTAATACATGCATAATCAATGTATCCATTTCATTTGGGGTTTTCCTGGTATTCGTAAGAAGGGTGGAGGGTAAACAAACTGCTGCAAATAAGCCATTCTCACTGAAGCATTGTTTTAAATACCACCTAAATTATGTATCAGGTCAAATATCTGAGTATGCAGCTCCACACCCCTTTAAAATGTGTTGTCGAAATGCAACTGAAGCTGTGGCAGCAGTTCTATCACAAATGAATGCCCTCAGAAAATTGCAAAACAACCCTAAAAAAGTGACCCAAATGTTGCTCAATGGGAAACTCAAAGAAAACAACCCTAGCATTGTGCTGTCCACATCGTTATGCATTTGCTTACAGCTGATTGGTTTAACCCCTTGGGTCTCCTTGTCATAACGGTTATGTCCTGGGCAGCACCGCTTGGATTTTTGTTTTTTGAGTCAATTTCACGCAAGGGGGGCGACCCCTTAGGCAAGGGTCGTTCCCCTGTGGGCAAATTTATTTTAGGCCATTTCTGCCCCCTTTGGAGGCCGATCAGCCTATTTTTAGTAGATCACTAGGCCTTGGGATTTTTTTTTGCACCAATTTCACGCAAGGGGAGAGACCCCTTAGGCAAGAGATGCTCCCCTGGGGGGGCACATTTATTTTAGGCCATTTCTGTTCCCCTTTGGGGGCAGATCGGGCCTATTTCTATTAGGCAGATCTGCCCCTGGGGGACAAAAACCACTTAGGCACCAGGGATTGGTGTGTGTTTTGTTTGGGGGGGCAGCCCCTTGGGCAAGGGTCTTTCCCCATGGGGGCATATTACTGTTGGCCATATCTGCCCCCTTTTGGGCAGATCGGCCTATATTTTGAAGGTCCATCTTCCCCCCAAGGAGGGGCAGAAAGTCCACCAGAGACCAGGGTACCACCCAGCATTCTCTCATCTATACCAATAAAAATTCTGCCTCACTTGTCACCCTAAAAATGTTTTTTTTCAAACTGCCCTTTTTGACTCGCTTTGATTCCCCTCAATTTCAACATGTTTTTGGCTCTTCCCTGTCACAGGCACTTACCCACCTACAGAAGTGAGGTATCATTTTTACTGGGAGCCTGAGGGGAACGTTGAGTGGTAGGAAATTTGTCCCAGTGTGGTGATCCCACATGGAAATGTGGGAAAAATGAGATTTTTTAGCTAAATTTGAGGTTTGCTGAGGATTCTGGGTAAGAAAACACTAGGGGATCCACACAACTCACATCTCCCTAGACTCCCTCGGGTGTCTAGTTTTCCGAAATGTCTGGGTTTGGTAGGTTTCCCTGTATAGCTACTGAGAAGAGGACGAAAAACGCAGGTGCCTCCCACCCACAAAAACAGGTACGTTAGTATTTGATAATTTTGATGTGTCCAGATAGTGTTTTGGGGCCTGTCCTTTCGCGTGCAGTAGGCCTACCCACACAAGTGGGGTACCATTTTTATCGGGAGTCTTGGAAGACCTCTGGGTGAAAGGAAATGTGTGGCTCCTCAGATTCTAGAACTTTCTGTCACAGAAATGAGAGGAAAAGGTGTTTTTTTGGCCAAATATTGAGGTTTGCAAAGGATTCTGGGTAACAGAAACAGGTGAGAGCCCCACAAGTTACACCAAATTGGATTCCACTAGGTATCTAGTTTAAAAAAAATGCACAGGTTTGGTCGGTTTCCCCAGGTGCTGGCTGAGCTAGACGCCAAAATCCACAGCTTGGCACTTTGCAAAAAACAGCTGTGGGAAAATTGGATGTGTCCTTGTTGTGTTTTGGGGCATTTCCTGTTGCGAGCACTAGGCCTACCCACACAAGTGAGGAACCATTTTTATCGGGAGACTTTGGGGAATGTTGGGTGGAAGGAAATTTGTGGCTTCTCTCAGATTTCAGACCTTTATGTCACAGAAATGTGACAAAAAAGTGTTTTTTGGGCCAAGTTTGAGGTTTGCAAAGAATTCTGTCTAACAGAACCTGGCGCGAGCCCCACAATTCACCCCATCTTGGATTCACCTAGGTGTCTAGTTTCCAAAAATGCACAGGTTTGGTAGGTTTCCCTAGGTGCCGACTGAGCTAGAGATCAGAATCCACAGCTAGGCACTTTGCAAAAAACACGTCAGATTTCAATGTAAAAATGTGATGTGTCCATGTTGCGTTTCCTGTGCAGGCGTTAGGCCTACCCATGCAAGAGAGGTACCATTTGTATCGGAAGACTTGGGGGAGCACAGAATAGCAGAACAAGTGTTATTGACCCTTGTCTTTCTCTACATTTTTTTCTTCCAAATGTAAGGCAGTGAGTAAAAAAGATGTCTATTTGAGAAATGCCCTCCAATTCACATGCTTGTATGGGGATCCCAGAATTCAGAGATGTGCAAATAACCACTGCTTCTCAACACCTTATCTTGTGCCCATTTTGGAAATACAAAGGTTTTCTTGATACCTATTTTTCCCTCTTTATATTTCACCAAATGAATTGCTGTATACCCAGTATACAATGAAAACCCATTGCAAGGTGCAGCTCATTTGTTGGCTCTAGGTACCTAGGGTTCTTTATAAACCTACAAACCCTCAATATCCCTGCAACCAGAAGAGTCCAGCATACGTAACAGTAGATTGCTTTCACAAACCTGACATCGCATGAAAGAGTTACAGAGTAAAACATGGAGAAAAATGCCATTTTTTTAGCTCAATTTCAATAGTTTTTAATTTCAGCTGTTATTTTCTGTAGGAAAACCTTGTAGGAGCGACACAAATGACACCTTGCTGAATTCAGAATTGTGTCTACATTTCAGAAATGTGTAGCTGTCTGGGATACAGCATTGGTTTCACACCCATTTCTGTCCCTAACTGGAAGGAGGCTGAAAGCACAAAAAATAGTAAAAATGGGCTTTGTCCCAGTAAAATGCCAAAATTGTGTTGAAAGATGTGGTTTTCGGATTCAAGTATGCCTCTTCCTAAAAGCTGGGAAGATGGTGATTTTAGCACCACAAACCCTTTGTTGATGCCATTTTCAGGAGAAAAATCACAAGCCTTCTTCTGCAGCCCTTTTTTCCCATTAAAAAAAAAATGTTTTGCTGTATTTTGGCTAATTTTTTGGTCTCCTTCAGGGGAACCCACAAACTGTGGGTACCTCTATAATCTCTAGGATGTTGGAAAAAAAGGATGCAAATTTGGCATAGGTAGCTTATGTGGACAAAAAGTTATGGCCTGCCACCTGAGTAGGAAAAGGCCTGTAGCGAAGGGGTTAAAACTTCCTGGTGCGCGTGACGACTCTTGAGCATACATAACTCTGTCTAATTGTGCAGCACGCTCACTTAGCTCCTCAAAAAAGCTGCCTTTGATTTGGTGTGTGCCGTTGCACAGGGACAGCATGTGGCTCAACACTATACCGGTAAGAGCTTGGGGCTACGAACACTTCCCTAAAAACCGATACTGTCCTTTCAGCTTCGCAATGAGCTCTGCTTCAAGCACTGGGTGCTCATTCTGAGTTTGGCAGTAACCGAACCGCCATGCCGACAGAGTGGCAATGCAGACCGCCAAATTATGAGTAAGGCGGTGAATCCAAGGCAATACAGACAACTCACCGCCAGCCCCGCCACCGCCGAAGAGCAGCATCTGCCGGCAGAAGACAACTTCAGGCAGGAGGCAGCCAACATCCTGCCCTCCAAATTCCGAGTAGCCACTCCGCCAGGATATCCAGTGGGGCCATACCGCCATGAAAAATCTGGCAGAAACAGAAAGTAGAAATGGAAACACACATTTCCTGGCACAGAGACGCCGCCGCTGCCGCCATGGCAAATGAACTGCTATTCTTCCCAGCATTGTATCTCGCCATACACCTTCAGGACCACTGACGACGATGAAGACGACAACTGTAAGTATAGCGAGCACAGAGGGGAGGGAAATGGCACTGATACACACCCACACAGAACACACATATCCCACACACACAGTGAAGGTCACACGCACGCACACACAACATACATCAATGCCAAATACCCAAAACGCACAAAGCCACGCAGATACATGCCAAACACAGCACAACGCACACCAACACTACCAACACACCCCATAAACACACAATGACAACTACCCCACAAACACCTCAACGATGGCGTTGACGGGAACATTGTGCAACACCACACATACACGCACACCATGAACTCCATGTAGCAATGACACACAATCAATAGCTGTGAACACACATCCAGACAATCATACAGGTGACACAACACGTACAACCAACAATCAAGGAAATACACACATCCAGCACTAGACACATGGACACACACAATACCCCATACAAACACACAAGCAAGCAGACACACAAATCACAACATCTCCTAGGCCCAAACCATCTACCAAGCGCATGTAACAACACAGACACAATCCAAACACAGACCTTTGCACACAGATGTCACAACACAATGTAGAAGAAACCAGGACAAGTATCTTATCTTGCCAACTACAGCAATGTGGGCAGATGTATTCAAACAATGAACTATATACAGAGGTGCCAATGGCAAGTTCAAATGTCCAATTTTGCAGGGCACATTGCCCATCAGGAATGGCCCAACCTGACTCCTGACTGAAGCTAGGTCTCCACTCAATAGGGGCAGCAATGGGACAGGCAGGCACCTCAGGGGTGTGGGGGTGGTGGGGGAGGTTTTGAAGTGGAAGGGGCAGGTTTTGGCTTGGGCTTGGGAGAGGTGACCTTGGCACTGGGAGGGGTGGATTTTTTCCTGGGTGGAGGAGCAGGGGAAACACCAGAGGGGAGACCCAAGGAATGGGAGGTGGAAGGGCCTGAGAGGGGCAGGGGACACGCTGTTTACGGGGAAGACAGGGTAGGAGAGAAGTAGGGAAGAGGTCAAGGGTGGCAAGGAAAATTGTGTTAGGTATCCGGGGTGGTCACATGATTGAGGGTGAGGCGTGGAGGTAGACAGAGTGCTCATCCGACGTGTCTGTGTGCTATACGTGGATGCTGTTGTGTGCAGTGTCTGGATTTGTGTGGTGGCTTGGCTGAATGTTGGGTGGGTGAGTGGGTACGTATGCATTTCTTGGGAGGGTGGCAGAGACGCAGGGAGAGTGAATGGGTGATGTGTAAGTGAATGTTGAGGTGGTGTGTGCAAGTGAGGTGGATGTGCTGCAGGTGACAGAGACGGTAGTCGTGATGAGTGTAGATTTGGTGTGTGGGGTGTGTGACTGTGAGTCTGCTGTTGTGGTGATTGAGGAGATGACAGGAATGACAGCAGGACCAGTGTGTGATGATGCTGTGCTGGCAGGTATGAGTGGAGATGTGACTGTATAGGAGGAGGTGGTGGGAGAAGTGTCTGTTGTTGTGTTTGCTGATGTGTGTTGTGTGTGTGCATGCCTATGTGAACGTTTGTGATGCCCATGTCTGTCTTTGCGCACCTTGTCTGTTGTGCTGGGTGTTTGCTTGTGTGTTGGTGTGCCATGGACAGGTGTAGGGAGAGGGCTTGTGGTTTGGAAAAAAGGTAGCTGGATGGGGGACGGAACATGAAGAACCTGAAATGATCTCTGGAGGCCAGACAAGGCACAGTGAATGCCTTCCAGGATTGCATTGGTCTGCTCCATCTGGGATGCCAGTACCTAGATGGCATTCACGATCGTTGGCTGTCCCACAGAGATGAACCTCAGGAGGTCAATATCCTCATTGAGGGCAGCAGGGCTGACTGGGGCAGGGGCAGAAGTGCCTGAGGCGAAGGAGACGCCCACCCTTCTGGATGAGAAGGGTGCCTGGCACAGGTACCTGGGTGGGGTGCTACAAGGAGGTCAGTGCTGGAAAGGGGGGTGGCGGACAACAATGGTGTTGTTGTGGTACCAGAAGGATCTGCCAGGGAGCCAACATGGGAGGAGGATTCTGAGTCAGATGTGGTAGCTCCAGCCTCTGCCGTGGTGCTCCCCTCACACTCAGTCCCACTGGTCCCCTCAGCTTCACTGCTAGCTGCCTCCTGTGTCCTATGGGCTGCAGCATCCCCACTCACCGGTGCCCTTCCTCCCTTGCCAGATGATGCTAATGCACACATAGACAGAGGAGGAGAGAGAAAAGGAGGGGGGCAAAAACAGAAATGGAGGAAAATATTGGAACCAGCACATCCACTTCACATACAAACAATGCAGATAACAGTCCCTGCCTGCCAAACATTAGACCATTTAGCAGTTTTTACCAAAGAGTCATGCAAGCTATGTCCAAACCCGTAACAACCCTGCTGACCATACTCCTGCATGAAGACACCTATATGCCTATAAATGTCAAAATGACTACTCCTAGAATCAAGCCCAGGACTTTACCTAATCACATGTCATCCACTACAGGATGATACTAATCTAAGCAGAGAGGGACTCAGGGGACTAACTAACTGATAGGAATGTGAGGATTGCATGTGGTGCAGAGGATCCATTGATGTAGGAAGTGATGCAACTGCAACCCTCACGTAACATGCATGTCATTACCCATATACAGTGCCATCATTACCTCTTCAAACTACTACAGAACACGCAGAGATAGAGGATGCAGCCATTGACATGATAGCAGACTTGAGAGATCCTTACTTACAACTGAACATGTATCACTGTACCACCACTGCTAATCCTACATGGCTCACATAGCGTCCATCACACACTCCTACCAGGTGGGTGTGGCCGCCAGGACTACACATTCCCTATATCACATCTGTCTACATTAATTCCAAGTCCATGGAGGGTGACAGTGCACAACCATGCAGTAGTGACCTGACAGTCAACACTTACCCCCTTGTGGCTGCTGTGCTGCCTTCAAGTGCCCATCCAAATCAGGGTACGCCACAGCCAGTATGCGGGCCATTAGGGGGGTCAGGGTCCGAAGTGCAACCCCTCCACGTTGGGAGGCCGTCCGTAGCTGGGCCTTTCCAGTCTTTCGGGCTCAACGATGCAGGTCTTCCCACCGCTTCCTGCAGTGCGTGCTCTGCCGGCAATGGACCCCCGGGGTCCACACCTCCTTGGCGATGGCTCGCCACAACCCTTTCCTCCGGTGGGCACTGACATGATTAGGAAATAATGAGAAAAGGGGGAACATGATGTAAATGATAACAATCCAGCAGTGAACGTAGGCGACACACGACGAACACTGCTCATGCACACTGGCAAGGTGCCGCATATATCATGTGCATGCTACACACTTGGTCAGTCATGGCATGTGAATGTGCACACACATACATCGTCAAACAACACATAACTAGCGGGACCATGGACGTTGTACTGACCTTTTGTCCTGGATCTCCATACAACCCCCCCATACGGGGGTAGGACCCCTTCCACCAGTTTTTCCAGCTCCTCTGTTGATAAGGCTGTGGCTCTTCCCCCTGCAGTGGTGCCATTGTTGCTCCAAGAGACAGGACACAGCAGCACACAAAGTGGCGGTCTTTATCACCCGAATGCCAGGAGTCAATTGAGCTGTCTGACACAAAATGGCGGCATTGACCGTCATTGGTTCCAGTCTTCTATTGAGATCAATGTTAACTAATGAGGAGTTGCACAGTGGTTATGACCGCACTCCGCCATGACGACTTCCACCGGCGGAACAAGGTCACTTCCAGCAGTCCAATGCATGCCGGACTCGCGGATGGCATTTTAGTTTCTGACATTACTGTCCTGATTTTATACAGCGTAACTACCTGCCTGTCCTCACAAATACATGGTTCAGGTCTGACATGGTGAATATAGACACATGTAGTGCATGTCTAGGGAAATGTACAGACTTGACACAACAATTGTCAGCATATTTGACCAGTAAGGTAAAACACAGGGAAGGTGTACATGTCCCTTTATACATGCATCCACACAGTAATCATGTGCCATCGTCTGGTTAGGTATGGAGGGTAGAGTAATGTGTACTGACACACTACAGGCAACTTGCATGACTCTTACATAATGACTGTCGTGTGTCATACTGTATAGCCTACATTGTGACAGATATCCTAATTGGTGTTTGTATTCCTGCACAGATTGGGCGAGAATAGAGTGAGGAGGAATGCACCAATTTTCCAGCCACTCGTAGATCTGGAAACCATGGATGAGCGCCTCATCAAGTTGACCTATCGACTGAACTGTTTGTGTATAAGACAACTGGTCACCCAGTTGAAGGCAGACCTCCTGCTGGGTTTGAGGAATCCCCATGCCATTCCTCCAACAGTCCAGGTGTTGTTAGTCCTGCATTTCCTGGCAAGCGGCTTATTTCAGAGCACTGTGGGACTGGCTGCAAGCTTTTTACAGCCCCAGTTCTGTAAGGTGTTGCAGGATGTGCTGGATGACCTACTCAAACATGTGCACAGGTACATTAGGTTCCCATTACCTCAAGATTTTCCCACTGTGAAAGCAGCCTTCTACAGCATCTCAAATGTCCCACATGTAATTGGGGCCATTGATGGGACTCACATTGCCCTGGTACCTCTGAGGATCAATTAACAGGTCTAAAGGAACAGGAAGAGTACATATTCACTCAATGTACAAGTGGTGTGTCTTGCAGATTAATACATTACACATGTGAACGCTAAATTCCCTGGATCAGTACGTGATTCCTACATCCTGAGGAACAGCGGTGTCCCTACAATGATGTCACAGCTACAGGGAGACAGGGCCTGGCTCATAGGTATGTGTACTGCTCTCCATGTCAGACGTCTATACCCCTCATGACCCAGTCAGCACTCCGCCTAGCAATGTTACACATGGCCATGTTTCCTTTCCCACACAGGTGACTCTGAACACCTCAATCTGCCGTGGCTCCTGACACCTGTGAGACATCCAACTACATTAGGGGAGTACAGGTACAATGAGGCACATGGCCGGACAAGACGTGTGATTGAATGTACTTTCAGTTTCTTGAAAGCCAGATTTAGTTGTCTCCATGTGTCTGTTGGTGCACTACAGTAAAATCCAGGGAAAGTCTGCAAGATCATTGTTGCATGCCTCATGCTGCATGCTGCCTGCTCCATAATCCGGCCCTCAGAAGGCACATCCCACTGTTGGAAGAGGGTGACATTAATGCTTGAGCTGTGTTGGGGACGGTGACTCTGATGCTGAAGGGGAGGCAGAAGAGAATGAGGCACATGACACTAGGACTGACATGATTTGTCACTACTTTCCTTGATGTACAGGTATGTCTGCATTACATATCATCTGAGCATGGGAGATGTTTTGTTGAAGGCAATCTGTAGGCAGTATTTGCATGCATCAATGTACGTGTGGTGACTGGAGCCTCACATATTGGTTAACAACCTTGAAGGGTAGGCGACTCACCATGAGAGCAAGAGGAAATGCACAGCTTCTAAGTTCATTTGTGGTATGCTGGTGCTATTGTGGTACAGCCTTCAAGTTGTAGGCTTAGGGTCCTCAGTCTGCCTATTTGGGGTTATATTAGGGGGACTTCTCACTCTTGTCCTGCTGCATAGGCATATCATGCTTTGACATCTTCTGGGTGTCAGGTACCTGTTCATGACTACTCAGGGAGTTGTGTAATTGAGGATGTTACCTATGTATCATCTTTCCTGTCCCTCACATGTTTGAATGCCAATGCAGTCCCTTACTTATTGTGGAACATAGCTGCTGGGACACTCATTCTGTGTTTGTGATCAACTGCTATTGATGTCTGACTGTGAATTACCACCTTGTACCTCATTCTATTTATTTATGCCTCTTCAGGTGACATCTCTATTTGCAGTCTGCTTGCTGATTTGCCTGTTGATGTAGTTGACAGTGGATGTTGAAACAAAATGGATGTACTTACGCACCTGCCGGAGTATCCCACTACATATGTAACTTGGTACTTTTGTGTTTTGTAGACCTGTGTATTAATTTGTTGTTCTTCAACATTTGGCAAAACTAAAAATAAAGTGACATGCACCATGACTTGTGATTATAGGTGTTTAATTACTGTAGCTTTTCACAGTCCAGAGGAGTGGGGTAGTGCTCTTGGTTATGAGCAGAGTGGGTGGTCCAGCTGTTAGGTTCATAGGTCCTGTGTCCATTAGCCTCGGAATGATGTGACCTTGGTGTTGGACAGCCAACAGGGTGTTACAGTGGCACACAAGGGTGACATTTCAGAAGAGGGATCACTTCCTGGTGGGGGGATTGGTCTTGGCCTGAGGTCCTGCAGGCTGTCTGGATGGGCAACCTCTTTTACGGGGGGTTCCTCAGCTGCAGGGGTAGGAGTGCTGTTGTCCTGTGGGCCCTCCTGCTTTGCCTCTATTTCAGTAGCAGGTGCTGATGTTGAGGGCAGTGGTGTTGACTGACAACTGGATGGGGCCTGCTGTTGGGTGGAGAATGTCCACAGGATACAGTTGAGTTCCTTGAAATCCCCTAATATGGAGGCCATGGTGGCATTGCCACTGCTGCCTGGCCTCTGGGTGGTATTCCTCCTGCAGCCTTTGTGTGTCTCGCAAGGTGCTGAGTATCTGGCCCAACTGGTCCTGGGTTTGCTGGTAGGCTCCCAGGACCCTGGATATGGCCTCCTGGCCAGTTGTGTCCTGCACCTGCCTCGTCCCTTGTCCCACGATTGTCCTCCCACTGCCCTTGTCCCCTGTGCCTGTGCCCCTGGTGCAGTGTGCCCCCTCCGACTGACACCAGGACCGTCATTGTCTTGGGTTTGCACTGTTGACTCCTGTCCCTATCCTGTGGGGCACACTGATGATTGATGTGACCTTGGGACACAGGTATGGGAAGGTGGGCTCTGCTGTGCACTGGCTGCCACAGGGGAGGTGGTTTGAGTTGTGGGTAGGGTGAGCCTGGTGGTGGTGGACTGACCACTCAGCCTGATGGACCAGGTTCATTGTCTGAATCCAGACTTGCATGTGAATTTTCCACTATTGGTGCTGCATCCAGGCCTGGGCTTCCTGTCACTGGGCTCCTCTGTGTCAGTACTTGGGAGACCTGTGAGATGAGAGGTATTGTGCCAGATGATGTTATTTGTGCGGTGACACACATGATTGTATTCCCTCATTCACTGTATTTGCAGGGCAGTAATGGCATTTACAGTTTGGAGTCCACTGCTAGTGTTCCCATCAGTGGAAGGTTGCAATGGTCCTAATTTGCAGTAGAGTTTACATTTGTCTTGCTACTGTCATTGCCATGTTTTGATGTGCATTCCTACTACTCATTGGTGATGGGGAGTGACATGGTTTAACGTGCAATTGCAGAGATGTGATATGGACGTAGCAGTCAGGCAAGGATAGGGAGTGTTACATTATGGTAGTTGTGGTACTTTCTGCTGTGTGAGGCATACATGCACTAGGCTGGGCTGTGAGGGAATGGCGTGAGTGGGGAGCTGTGGCATGCAAGTGTGGGTATAGGGCCAATGATGGGATTGTGCATGTTGGTGTGGTTTGAGGGGGTAAGAAGGTGGTGGGGGTACATGCTGTGCACATGGACATGGTAGCCAGTGAGTACAGTGGACTAACCAGTGTCCAGTCCAGTAGCTATTCCCGTCAGGCCTTCCGCAAGTAGTATGGCCAGGACCATCTCCTCCCACGGTGCCATTTCTGGGGGAGGTGGTGGGGGTCCACCACAAGTACTCATGATGGCCACCTGGTGCCTGGAAGCCATAGACAGTACCTTCCTCCTAAGGTCGTTCCACCGCTTCCTAATGTCCTCCCTTGTGCGTGGATGGTTCCCCACTGCATTCACCCTGTTGACTATCCTCTGCCATAAGTTGTTCTTCCGGGCTATAGATGTCTGCTGGACCAGTGCTCCAAACTGTCTCGGGTCCACTTTGACTATTTCTTCGACCATTACCCTGAGCTCCTCTTCTGTGAATCTGGGTTTTTTTGTGGTGCCATGGTGGTTTTGCTGTGGGTGGGAGTGTATGGTGTGCAGGGATTCTGTGTGTGCTCTTTGCAGTTGTGAATGTGTGTAATGGTATGTGTGTGTGTTCTATGGCGTTTGTGTGCAGTGGTGTGTTGTGTGCTGCGTGCTTAGTATGATAGTGCCTGCGGTAACTAGTTGCAGTGTCTCCTTTCAGTGCGTCCTTCTCTCCCTCTGTCAGGAGTTCTATTTGCAAAGGGTTCTGGGTATGTGTGTGGGGTGTTTTTTTAGTGCTGTGGACAGGTGTGTGAATGTGTTTCAGGTGTTGCTATTGGGGTTATCGTATCTGGAGCAGTGTTGCTGCGGTGGTGGCTACTTATTTTCCTGTGGCGGTTTGGACCGCAAAGGGATTACCGTTGTGATAGTTTCTGCGTTGCTGCTATGTGAATCAGAATTTGGCAGATGGCATTTTCTAGGCCTGGTGGAGGTGCAACCGCCTCCTTCATTCCGTCATTTAGGCCGACGGTGTTGCTTTTACGATCAAAATTTGGCAGTGTTGTGTTGGTAGCTCGTAATGCGGCGGGCTTCACTCCGCCATCGCTGGTGGTGTATCATCTTCCTTTTGCACGGCGGTCTTTGGGTATGACCGCCAAACTCAGAATGAGCACAGTGGTGTCTATTGAGGCTCTGCTACAAACTGCGATCCACTCTGCTCTAGACACCCGTGGTGTCAATTTTCCAGCAGTGCTTTAGCCGATCAAAAGGCAATTATCTTGGTCTCAGTCTGTGGGAGGAGTGCAGTATGGTCTACCTCATCATCAATATGTGATGAAGGAACCACCACAGATAATTATGTCAATGGCCAATTTATTGGGTCATTGAAAACAATGTCCTTAAAGCTAAATACTATGAGCACTAAGATATATTTTGTATTAGGTGGAGTGGTCTCGACTTGAATTATTTTATTGAAGCAGTTTATGTAATCACATCCTAGGACTCATGACTAATATTAAGAATTTGTCAGTAACGGATATCAGGATGATTTGGTTGAGAATTCAAACTATAGACTATTAAGTATTTATGATAAGAACAGCACCCTGTGGAATTATGAAAGGACTATCTCAGAAGCAAGACAATAATTGGGCATAGTGTACATTTGGATCTCTTGATGTTTAAAGAATAAATTAGCAATGAACTTGGAGTAATAATATATATTTGATTGTGAACTTCTCCTCCATAAGGATAACTTTGATTATAATATTAGGGTGGGCTGAGATATGTTATAGAACCTTTGTTTGAATTGTCCATGGCCTTAACTTGTTTTAGTTTCTCTTGAGTATTCAGGCCTTTCTGCAAGTGTTTTTATTAAAGTGTGTCTTTTTTTTTAAATTACAGTTTTGGGTGGCTTACCTGTCAATAGACCTCTGGACTTTATATTTTAACTAATATCTCAGCACCATTTTGGAGTTATACTCAGCTACACTTGCATAGTAAATTAGAGTGTTTCCCCCATGTGTTTCCTTGGTCCACTTACATGTTTTGTTTTGGCATGGAGAGAAAGAGATCATCCCATTTTAAAACTGCTGTTTTTCTAAGTTAGTGATACGACTTGCTCAGCCATATAAAATATGTGGAGGCTAGCGGACCTCTATTTAGGGGCACTCACTGCAAGTCCACAGAGCTAGTCATCAAAGGTTTACCAAAAGCAAGTCTGTGTCCATCCATGTTATTTCTGAGCAGCTGGTATGAGATGCTGCCATTTTTTCAAAGCCCAATCACATGTTATGGGTAAGCTTCACTACATTCAAGAGGAACTTTCAAGATACCCTATTTGTGTTGTAGATATAGCTAACACCTTAAAATAATATTTGTTATTTCTGGATATTAAGCTACTAACTCTAACCCAGAGAAGACTTGCTGTAGAAGAATGTGCTGCTTGCATATCTTAACTGGAGCTCCTCTCACCATATGTTAAATTTGTACAATGGGAGAAGAATGCAAGTATAAAATCGCTCACAGATCCTGTGAGGAAGAAAATCGGATACTAAAGTTTTAATGCAGTCCTTTTCAGAGTAAGTTGCTCACATTACTCACAGTGTTGCTCTACTCCTCTCTGGAAACTGAGATTTATTATTCTTAACAGAGACATGAATACACAGTGGTTTCGCCAATGATTTGACAGCAGTCCCTCCATCAGACTTTAAAATTCTGCACGTAAATTGATAAGGTCACTGAGGGGGAAGGGATAGTTATTGTTTTTCTGGAAGAATTATTGTGTACAATTGAGTGTACCCATATGGTGGGTTATGTTAAGATAATTTCTTTATCCCAGAGCAAATGGTGCTATTCACTTTATGCTTTTTTACTGTTCTCTCAATCAAGAGAATTTTTTTAGAGCTCGTAACTACCTCACATTCACAGGTCAATTTATTGTACATTTCTATAAGGAGAAAGATCTTAAATCCCAACTGAGACCATGTAATGCTATGGTATTTGGCAACTATTTATTCACCTACTCAAACAATCAATAAAATCTATTCAAATAAAAAAATACCATGAAAGTCATATGTACAACAAATACATAAGAAAGAAATGAAAACATAGCAGAGTTACAAACACAAACTGAAGGATCTGAAAATAATCCATCTCTCTGCTAAAATTGGCTCATTGCGATATTGCCCTAAGGAAAAGAACAGAAGCTGATGGATGGTCCCCAGTTTAAAGCTAGACAGGAGTGATCTTTCCCAGGATTTTTAGATGGACAAGAGATATGGTTTGGTTCCACTACAGGTCTGGAGGATAGTATATTGCCTCAGAATTAGTTTAGACAGTTCTGAGTACTCTATGCCCAAATGTCTCTGCTCCATTAGCCTTAGTGAAGTGAATGACCACAGCAGTAGTTCATCTACTCATGTCAAGGGCAATATTTTGGAGCAAATCTGGCTTGAAAATATAATAATTTCTAAAACAAATATTTTATCCCTACCCTGGTCTGATCATAAATTACTCTGAGGTTAAACTAGAGAACAAGGGAGCTATAGCTGGACCTACAGTTAGGATTGGACTTAGGAATTCAGTTGACGTTGAAGCTTCGGAGGAAATGTATTACACTTGTACATTTTCCTCTGTTGGTAAGGCCTTCAACTGTTTGAACAATGGTTTGGCTACTGTTACTAAGCAGTTAATTTCCTGCTTCTTGGGAAAGTGCCATAGACTAGGCCATCATTATTTTGGTTCAATGAAAATCTTAAGAGAGCAAGGCTGGAGGTTCACCACCTTAGAGGAATTGGTGTTAATCTTACAAAACGTGCTCTCTTGCTTTATATGCAACAGTTGAGGAAATTTAAGCCAGACATTTTCAAGGCTAAATTGCAATATGTTAGTGGTAAGTTCAGAACCTTTTCTAGTCTTGCCAAAGATGTATACAGTACATTGAATGCCTTTATTTCTTCTCAATTCTCCATGATGAAAGCCCTTTGGGTCAAGAGGCTTACTTACAAGGAACTTGAACTGCCTATACATCAAAATTCTTGACCCATTGAAAGCACAGTCAGTACTCCATATTTGACGATGCGTCACTTTTAGTAGTCCTGCATTGAAATGTACCCGCATCTGAACCGGCCTTCTCGCGTAAGTATTAATATATTCAAGTTAGGCGTTCCAGCATAAGTTCTACCCTAAAACTGACACATGGATATTTACAAGTTTAGGGAAAAGTGACACATCACCGGCAAGTATTGCGCTGAGGCCCTACTGCATCAAAATGTCTGTGCATTGGTAACCCACACCTATTAAATGATGCATTGGTTTAGCGTATAAAGAGAAGCTAGACAGAACAGTATGGAATGTTCAACTTAACTAATGAGCTCCTGATTTTGCAGCTGGGAGTTGCAAGAAGAAGACCACAACCCCACCACCACCATCACCCACACCTCATCCCTTCACCACCACAAAGGCAGCACAGAAGAAGGGAGACATTTATCTGTACTGGACCTCCCTCATTGATCTCTTTGGGGGTTTAGGTCATCACCTACTACCGCCTCAGGAAGGAACCTATTGTTCAACTGCTACACTATATAACATCAAGGCTCCAGCCAGCAACAGGAAGGTCCACCAACATCCCTCCACAGGTCAGGTTCATGGCTGCCCTCCATAAGTTGGCATCTGGGTCATTCCAGATTACAACAGCCTAAGTGGCAGGTATCTCACAGCCATCTTTTTTGACTTTCCTACCCCCTGTTTTCAATGCCATCATCTGCCTAACACCGCAGTACTACCCCTCTGCAGCACACAACAACTGCAGCTGAAGCTCAAGCAAGGCTTCTATGCCATCACTGGTTTTCCACAAGTAATGGATGCCATGGACTGCACACAAACTCCATCAATGCCCAGGCCATAGTGGATCACCGAGCCATGTTCACCAAAATGCTGGCAAATACCGTGGGAGTGTGCATGACACATTCATCCTCTGGTCCTCCAACATCAATGAGCGCTTCCAGAATGGCCATTTATGGAAACAGCCTTCTGGTTGGTAAGTACATCTGAAGTATTTTACAGACCTAATAAAAGGAAATGATGAATGACCCAATGGACATATCCGTGAGTGCTGTCTGAGACAGAGCATATGTAGGACGGGTATACGTCATACTTTTACCATTCATTTGGGAACATCTGTAATGCAAACTTGCAAGTCATGCATTTTGAGACATGCAAAGCCACTGTGTCTATCACTAGTGGGAAGAATCTGAGTGATACAATGCTTGGAAAAATTATCTATTGCAACACTGTGTGCAAGGAAGGGCCACAATGGTTGTTGTCTGTGTGTCCAAATGTAATTCCCTTTCTATGTGAGGTTTGCAATGTATCCCAGACCAGGAAGCCTATGTAGAATGCACAACATGTACTCACCAGATTACTCTTCCTAAAGGAAGTTAACAATCTGAAGGCTCCACCGTTGGTAGATAGTGCAGCTACATCATCAGTGGTTCCACAGGGATACATGTATGTGTGCATGTGAAACAGGTTCATACTGGTACAGACTACCTATGCATGACAACAAAACCCAATTTGTGATCAACATACTGTCACAGTGGCAATGGACCTACAACTGGGTCATGAGCCAGTTTGGACATCCCCAGACAGAGGCTCAGCACACCTACAACAAAGCACTGTGCAAGACCATATGTATTGTGGAGCAGACATTCAGCCTACTTAAGTCTTGTTTCAGCTGCTTGGATATGTCCAGTGGCCAATTGCTATACTCCCCCTTTTGGTTTGTTTGATGTGTATTACACAACATCTGTGTGCGGACAAATGTCCCCTGGGACCAGTGCTATGAGGAGCAGGAAGCAATAGATGAGGATGAAGATGAGGAATGAGGGGAACGGTTAGGCACAATTGCTTGGACTTGTTGAAGGAACACCATTGTGTAGAATTTTTTCAGTGAAGCCTGAATCTGTTGGATGCCAATAAATCCAATTTATTTTTTAACATGTTTTTACAAATGCATTTATAGGAATGAACACTTCCTTTGTTTAAGGACTTTCATTTTACAGTCACTGTACACATCTAAACACTGACATCTCACCTAACGGAATTTTTTCCCATCACAAAGATGTGTAGCTAGGACACCATCATGTGGTCCAAAACATTTGCATAGATGTGTGGCTTGTACACTATCATGTGGTCCAAATCATGTACATATCAACAACATTTGCCAAGTGTACGTGTGTGTGGAAGACTTATATCAAACAAAGGTAGCAATGATGAACAGTGTGCACTTGTCCTGAGTATGGTTGGTGCAACTGTGTACTGACGGTTAGACATACTACCACAACTCAAAGGGAGTATAAATGTAAACAGTGTGCAATGTCTGAGCGTGTGTGTTGTATATTGTTACATATTTTTACTGCACTACACCCATGGAGGCCAGTATATTGACCTTTTTGCCCTGTGACTGTGAACAGGGGCCCATATGATGTGCATTGCCACACAGTGCAACCCAGTTAGTCTACATATGCTACACAAACATTTGCAAGCACATACTTATATCAGTGTCTCATCTCACATCACAGATATAAATGTCGAGTCCTAACCTGTGCCAGGGCTGGATTGGCTACCTAGCCATAATGCAGCCACATTTTACCTAATAGGCATGGATGCAACTGTTAAATGCAGGAATGTATGTGACGGTGTAGCTTTGTTTTACTCCGGAACAAAAAATGCTGTGAGTCCTACGGCTCCATACATGTGTGCTAACATGTTACGGATGGAAAGCAAATCTAACAGACACATATATGTCAAGTTATGACTACATGTGATGTAACTCCTAGAAAGGTAGCATGAACTAATGCATCCCAGGCCCAAGTGGCGTAACATGTCAATAACTGTACAAAATGACCATCTGGTGTGAATGCCTGACACATTCCAAGTTCACTTAAGCCCTCTCTGTTGCTGAAAACTGTGATGCATGAAAGTGCTAAACATATTCCTACTTGGAAGACATCACTCTTGTTAGGTCTACTCAAGCAAGCCTCGTGATAAACAAGATAATGGCTAACAGATTTGGCTAACACTTTTCTGAAGGTGTACTGTGCATGTGCCACACACATGATGCCAGACACCAAGCCCTGACAGCAGATGTGTGTGTACCAGTACATCATATGGTGGCTGTTGACTATTATAGTCTGCTAAATGATCTCATGCACACATGAGCATGTGGCATATTGACCTAGCAAAATACCGTACACATCTAAACAGTACGTCTGTGAGCTGGATGCCACATGCACTGTAGACAGGCTGAAGAAGCCACTGTATGTCATGTCCTGAGTGTGTTTTGCACCTGTAAAGCATCCCTTGTCATTAATGCAGACAGATAGTATGATCTTTAAATATGGCCACAATCATGTATGACAATGTGGATATAATTTGCATACGATTGCAGCATCAGTGAACAAATAAAGCATACTGAGCAGCTGCTTACATCAAAGTAAGCATACTGCAAACTGTTATTCATATTGATAATGTCAAGATATGCACAATTGACAATACGTCTGTGTATGCCACAGCAATATACTGCCTGTTTTAGTGTCTTCACCATGAATGCAAGACGTCACACCCATGGGCACTGTTAATATACACATGCAAAAGATTCCAAGGGAACAAGCATGTCGGCCCAGAGAATTTGAGCAATAAAAGAGCTTCCTGGGAGTTTTATCCTGATTTACACTAATTGTGCGACGCACATAGGGCTAGTTGCTTCAAGGAAAACACATGCATTGGTCGAGAGCATGTTGGAGTGCAAACGGAGTGTTAGCCAGAAGCCACACATCAACATCAAAGCATCAAAAACAATGAATTATACATTGTCATGTGTTGTGTGTAACTCACGCATTGCCTATTTCACTAGCTATGCGCCTGAAAAAAATAAAGCGTTAGTAGGAAATGTGACTCTTTAGTAGAAAAAGTGAAGCTTTAGTACAAAATGTGAAACTTTAGTAGAAAACATGACATTTTAGTAGGAAAAGCGTCAGTCGGAAGTCATGCTTCAATATGAAAGCGTCAAAACCGATGCATTGTGCATTATAATGTGTTGTGTGTAACTCACATTTTGCCTATTTCACTAGCAATATGTCAGAAAAAAACAATGATTGAGTAAGAAAAGTGATGCTTACATAGGAAACGTGACACATCCACACAGCAAATGATGCAATGGCTCAGCCATACTGCAAACCATGAAGTGTGAAGTTTCTTTCACTTTCACGTACAGTCTTTTTGTCTGTGCTGACTGTTGGAGGAATTTGTTGTGTGCTGTTGCTACTTGGTCTGTTTGTTAGGACTTGTATGTGTCTCTGTTGTCCCTGTTGTGTAAGTAAGCTGTCATATGTGCATTGTAATTGTATTTGTGTCCACTGTATTGTTGGGTGTTTGTCCATTTAGGGGTTTGTAGTATTAGGGTTGAGGGAAAGGTTAGTGTTTGTGGATTTTAGGTTTAGGGTGACTAGTTTGCGTATGGAGATTTCAAGCAGGGGCAGAGCCAAGAAGTTGTCAGAGAAGGAGTTTGGTGTCCTTCTGTGGCTGTTGGTGCAATACCTGCCGAACATGATCTGCAGTAGAGGTAAGGTGAGTCAAGACTACTGTACACAAGAGGAGCGGGAGTGTTGGGAGAAAGTGCGCATTCAAATGAGTCGGAGCTTCAATGTCCAGCGTAACATCCACCAACTTAAGCACGGATGGGCAGATGTTGTCAGATGGGAGGCAGATCTCCTCAATCACCCGGGGATTGAAGTTGGTGAGCCTATTGGTAAGTCTCTGTATCCCATTATCTTGCTGCTGTGTAGCTTTTGCACACAGGTTTAAAAGCTTTTTCTTCAGGAAGGACCATATATGTATTTCGGTTAGTATGGCCTGATACGTGCTAGCGCAGTTAAATAAACAGAACATGCCACAGGGACCTGTTCACAGTGGCATTACAATTGCCAAAGCAGATCATGCTGTGCAGGGTAGGCCAATAGGTGCTCTGTGAAACATCAAGCACTGTGCATGGAGTATTGTCACACAGTTTGCTAGAACATTACGGGCTCCAAATTCTGGGTGCAAGCCGCCACGTATGTTGCAGAGGGGCACCCTCACATATCATCAAGCCATAGGTTGGACAGGGTGTTCGCTTTACTCCCAAAATTATCGCACATATGTGTATTCTGTGATAAATTATCATAATTACTATATTGGCCTTTACACAGCTTAAAGGATCATTGTTTATTTACAGTGCACTAGTCACAAATAAGGAGCTAAGGGCCAGATGAAAAAAATTTGCGACTCGCAATTTGCGAGCATGTGCGACTCGCAATTTGCGTGTCGCTAACTGGAATGCAGGTAGAATTTGCGGGGACAAATTGCGACTCGCACCCGGAGACGCATCGCAGATAGCGAGTCCGCTGTTTGCGAGCTTGCTTTTTGCGACCGCGCAAAAAACGGACTCGCAATTTGCGAGCGGGTGTTGCAAATTGCGACTGTGCTGAAAATTGAATGCAGGTGCTGCAGAACACTCCAGAAACCACTCCAGAACACTCTGGAAACACTTCCTGGCACATGATGATAACATCACAGCCAGGAAGTTTACAAATACACCTGGAGGAGGGAGGACCACACCCTTTTTAACTGCTGCACAGCTAACAGAGCAACAGCAACCATGGCTGACACTCCCAGAAAGAGAGAGCTGAAATTTGCAGAGAAGGAGCTGGAGGTGCTCACAGAGGAATGCTGTCAGCACCATGATGAGCTATTTGAGAAGGCAGCCCTCAATGTGCCAGACTCTGCCAAAAAACGAATTTGGCAGGAAATTCAGGAGAAGGTAAACTCCCTGGGGGTCAGCCACAGGAGTGTGGATGAAATAAAGAAGAGGTGGTACGACCTTTGCTCCCGGACCAAGGAGAGGGTGGCAGAAAGGCTCCGGGAGATGAGAGGCAGAGGAGGGGGACCATCTTCCATAACACCACGCACACCCCTGGAGGAAAGGGTGGAGGAGACCCTGGACCCTGGAGCCGGAGTCTGTAACAGGATTTGGAGAACTGGACACCTCTGAGCCCAGAACATCAACCGGTGAGTACCATGTGATATGCCTGTACCCCCATCAATGCCATACCCCCACCCACCATGTACACAGGGGCATGCACAACCAAGATAGCTCCATTTCAGAGTAGCAGATACCAGCATGATGTATTATGGGCAATGTAGTCAAGTAGGCAGTTAATAGGCACATTTTTATTAGGAAGTGTGCAACAGATAGTAGACACTGACAGTGTTTTCCCCATGTCCCACAGGTCTCCCACAAGACACCGCCACCAGCCACAGCAGCCAGGTGCCACTGGTCAGCCAGCCCCATGAGGAGACAACAGGAGCAGCCACCACTCCCACCTGCACCACCAACACCATCCCCTCTATGGCAACACCTGCTGCAACAGTGGTTTCAGAGCCTGCACCAGCAACAACCAGGAGTGCCACAGCACACATCACAGGGCATCCACCGCTGCGCAGGCGACGCTGGATGAGGAGAGCAGGGCTGCAGGCAGAGTCAGGGCTTCCATCCACCACACTGACAGAGGCACAACTGCTACGTGGTCAGCGCCTGCAGAATCAAATGTTAGGGCGGATTAGTGGGGTTCTGCAGCGCTTCGTAAGGAACAATGAAAACAGCATGCAGCAGGTTCAGGCACAACTGGAGGTGATTGGCAACAACACTGGTGAGCTAGCCCTGTCAATGCGTGAACTGGTGGCTAGACTGCTTACACAGAATGAGGGTGCGCGGCGCAGGGACCGCCAGCTGCTCCAAAGGCTGGACAGGATGGCCTCCTCTATTTGCAGACTGGCAGTGAGCACTACTGGGCTGTCAAGGAGAACAGTCGGCCTCCAGGTGGAAATGGGCCACTTTGCGGGTGATGTGGCAAGGGGCCTTGGCCGGATCACCCATGTGATAGACCTCATGGAGGCACAGCAGGTGTCCAGGGGTACAGGGGACACCCCACAAGACAGCGAGGAGGGCTCCTCTGTCAGCAGTGTCTCTGCTGGTGACACCAGGGTGCTCCGGAGTGGGAGTACGAGGCAGAGCACTGCTGAGCAACCTGGTACCAGCCAGGCTGGCAGAGGCTGCCGTAGGCTGTAAACTGACCACTGTCCCTGATGTTGGGGCACATGATGGCAATGTGTCCCATGCCAGGTGGGCTTTTTGAAGTCCCTGAACAGTTTTTCATTGTATATAGTTCGGTTTTTGCACATATTAAATAATTTTTTTGTTCCACTTAACAAATGGAGTGTTTGTTCAATTGGTGAGTATGGTAGAAGTTGGCACGTACCTTCCAAAGTATTGTGTTGCAATGTGTTCCCGTCTCAGTCTGCCTTGATTTGCGATGCTCCTATCCCCATGATGGCGATGTGGTTGCTCTTGCTCTTCATCCTCAGAATCTGCGTCTGCAGGGGTGAGAGGTAGCCCACGTTGGGTGGCAATGTTGTGCAGGATAGCGCATGCGACAACAATTTTGAATGCCGTTATGGGGGTATACTGGAGGGTACCTCCACTTCAGTGAAGGCATCTTAACCGTGCTTTCAGCAATCCAAAGGTTCGTTCTATCAGGTTTCTGATCCTCTTATGTGCACTGTTGTAACGCCTCTCACATTCATTGCTGGGTGTTGAGTATGGAGTCAGTATCCATGGCCGTAAGGCATATGCACTGTCACCTGTTGGGCACAAAAAGTACACTGTTAGAAAGTCCTGGTTGGTGTGCACATTGATCTGTGTGCATGTCTACAAGGTGTATGCAGCTCTACCTAGGAGGTATCCATCTCCAAACTCCCCACGTTCCAGGCGTTGGTGTATCCCACTGTGCCTAAAAATGTAGGAGTCATGAGTACTGCCTGGAAATTTCGCTACAATGTCAGTGATGACATAATGGGCGTCATAAACAACCTGAATATTGAGTGAGTGGGTACACTTTCTATTGCGGAACAGATATTCCAGGTTTGCAGGGGGGCATATTTGAATATGTGTCCCATCTACACACCCTATGACATGGGGAAAGTTGACAATCCGGTAAAAGTCCAACTTGGTGCTGTTAATTTCTGCCTCATTCCTGGGTAGGTATATGTATTGGGACATGTGTGTGAGTAAGGCATCTAGGAAAGCCCTGAGGAACCTTGATAGTGCACTTTGGGATACCCCACCTGCCACAGCAATGACCCCCTGATAGCTCCCCGAGGCCAAGAGGTGCAGTGAGCACAGCACTTGCACATGCGTAGGGATGGCGCAGCCACGCAGAGTCTGGCATTCTAGCTGTGGTTTGAGTAATTCTATTAAATCTAGTATAGCTGTGCTGCTAAGTCTATATTTATTGTATATTTCCTCCTCGGTTTGCTGGAAGAGTGTCTGCCTTGTTCTGTAAATCTTCTCCTGTCTCTGGCTCCTCCTCCTCCTCTGCTGGGCTGCGTGGGCTCTCCTCCTCACTGCTATCAGGTATATCTCTGCCATCTTGAGTAACCCAGATGCATTCTGAGTCTCCTTTTATACTTTGGTAATGATTACCACCTGCTCTGAGTTAGTGGTAAATTGGACATGCAAACTGGGCTTTTTGCGACTAGTTGCAATTTGCGAGTTACTATTGCATATGGTTTGCGACTCGCAAATTGCGACTTCCTATTTGTGGGTCGCAAAATGGGGTCGCAAATTGTGCGAGTCGGTAACGGCTCGCATCACTTTTTGCGAGTCGGAAATGGGATTTTTGCATCCCATTTCCGATTTTGCAGAGTCGCAAATAGCGATTCGGGCCATTTGCGACTCGCAAACGTTTGCTACATCTGGCCCTAAGTGAAGATGACAAACAAGCATGGGAACTGTCTGATGTGTGTATCATTGTTAAGAACACATATTGACTTGAGAAGGCCCCAGTATTATCATACTATGCAGAGTGTGGTCACTCAAATTGGACTGTTCAGCTAGCCCTTAAAACCAAGTATCCATGTACCAAGTAGCAAACTAGGCCGGTCTTGTACCTTATCTGCACTTTACGCCAGAAGTGCCTGATATTATCTGAATACACTGCAGCATGGAACACATATTTCTATCATTAGAACATTAGAACATTCCAACTTTGCCTTAAGCTACATGTTCAATGTTCAAACACTACTAGGCATTTGAGAAGTCAATGTACTATGCTTCATATGTACGCAGTGTACATGTCCAGCCTCACAGAACAATGTACCATTATTTTGTCCTATAGGTGGACCAGACCCATCCACCCATTGTGAGGTGGACAGTTCAAAAAATCCAAATGCGACCAGTGAGAGTCAGCTAATTGTTTCCATGCTCTGAAAAGATTGTGTTTGTTCTTCTATATTGGTTGT
Source organism: Pleurodeles waltl (assembly GCF_031143425.1). Lineage (NCBI taxonomy): Eukaryota > Metazoa > Chordata > Amphibia > Caudata > Salamandridae > Pleurodeles > Pleurodeles waltl. The sequence goes on from NC_090438.1 coordinate 553,866,737, forward strand.
GTTGTGTAAGGGGTATCATCAGTCAGACAAAACAAGCTTTGGTACACAACAGAAGTAGTACAAAGTTGCATGTGCAATGACAGGGACAAATTGCAATGTTAATTAATTTCCAATGTATGCAGGCCCACATGAAGGATAGTGTTTTGCTTCACTAATGACCGAGCTAAAACACTCATGTACTGACAAAAATCTCTGGAATGGTATTCTTAGTCTAAAGAAGACATTTATTATTTCACTGTGCAAGGTTCGTAAAGGAAGGTCAGCATGCTGAAAGCACATGTTTTAAAATGATCACAACAATGAAATGAAAACATGTACACATGATTCTCCACTGCAATCTACACAGCAAATCTATGTATCTATATTATACTGCAAAGCAAACAATGAATTAAAAAATATGTATCACCATGAGGCAAGGGCACAACATCTTCATCCCCCTCAGTTTCAGATCGCCAGATCCCAGAATCGATTGAGGAGAGAGAGAGATCAATTATCCTCACAAGAAGGATGACACACCCCAGCATCCTGGGCATGTCTGAGATCTGAATCACTCTCGGTCCCCGGTCCATCTGGTCTCATCCTCTTATACTTTGAACAAACAAGAGAGGAAAATTCTAGAACCTCCCTCTCACTGCAGAAGTTTATTTATTCACAAAATGCTGATTGCTTTAGGCCAGCTTTGAAAATAACATGTTGGTAATTGGCCACAATCCCAAGGTGCTGCTTCAAAACAAGACCGTTCCCTGCCGTTTTAGTACATTCTTATCAGCTAACCCCTTGGTGGGAAAGAACACGAAAAATAAAAACATGAGCACGTTGTACAACGTGGAAAACTACTTGCAGCTTTTAACATGGCAGTGGCTAATGCTAAAGCAAAGTCAATAGGCCAAATGAATCTGGTGGTCACTAATGGGATGGTGTGCTGCTAGGCTAAGTGCAACATGGATTCAGTGGTCAAAATATAAATTTAATTAAACTTCACCCTTTTGACCAATGACTCATATACCCATTAGTCCTAAAATCAACTTCTTTTTTTTCTTTTAAAACATTACAAGCAAATTAGGTATGCATTGTACAAAGCAACATAATGAAACAACAAGAGCAATCACTATAAAGCAATGGAAATGGGATTAACGTATTGATATTATAAACAGTTAAACCAGGCACACCTAAAATAAAAAAGACTGAAGCTTATATATTCTGATTGGGATAATAACTGAATCATAGTCTTCACCGAATTGAATAGTGTCTATACGACAAACAGTCGGTATAGAATTAGATGGAAACATCATGAGTCCTAATCATGTAAAGGTATGCTGGAATGTAAGTAACAGTGAGGTTCCCATACGAGAATAGTCAGTCAACTGGCAACTTAAACATGCTTAATGTGACTGCCAGCAGTTATCAGGTGATAACAAGCCATGTTATTTGTTCCATTAGAATTCTAATCAAACAGGTTGATAGGACATCCATGGTACTCTGCATTATTCCCATGCAGAACTTTGATCAGTGACGCACAATTAGTGCCAGTGGATCCATAGGTATTGCCCTTCAAAAACAGCAGGGGTGTTGCGCATCATGATTGATCAATCAGGCTCAGGTTGGGGGTGCTGGCCTACCCGACCGCACACGCCCAAAGGGAGACCACACAGCACACTCATGGTCAGAAGCAAGTTCTAGTATGATCTGTAAAAGAAACAAGTATGATCTTTCTTGCAAATAACATTTGTCAGCTGAAATGTGCTCCCCTTTTCCTTTCATTGTTTTATGATCAGCAGAACATTATTAGAGCCCTTGGCTATAATTTCTGCAAGTTCTGGAGGGCCATTTGGGATTCCACCCACACCTTAGCACCAGGGTTTTTGTCAGTTGAACCAAAATCTCCTTTTCCTTGTACTGGCAGAAGGGATGGGAAAGCCCCTTTCCTCACCAGTCCTCCAGACACTGGACTTATGACAAGTTGGGCAATTTTGTAAGCATGTAGGTCAGGACCTGCAGATTCTGGTGTGGCTCTGTGAGGAGCTGAAGCTCCAGGTTTTATTTCTCAATACACAGTGGTGTTGGTGGCCATGTGGTTGTATCTGAGTTAACATTTTCATCAGGGCAGTTTCGGCATTTTGTAATGGTCTGTTATTCAGAATCTGGATGGCTTCAGTTAAATGCTCTCTCCAGTTTTTCAAAGTCCCATCAGATATTTTTTTAGTCCAGAACCCCAGGGACACTCCTGTTCTCCTCTGCTTTTGCCACCTGCTCCAATCTACATATTGTCCTTAGATAGTTACATACAACACAATATCTCTTTCGTGAACTGTCCACAAGTCTAAAGTCTGTTGAATTATTTTTTTTGCCAAATCAAAAGCACACTGCTGCTCTTCAACCCATTCAAGCTCATGTTTTTTTTCTTGTCACTTTGTACCAAACGGTTAAGATTTTACTCAGAGGAGGGTCATGCAGTCTCCAAAAATCAAACAATCCCATAAATTGCTGTGTCTCTTGCTTAGTGCGAGGAGTAGCAAACTCTAAAATCTTTTGTTTTACCAGTAGCAACATATCTCTATGTCCTGGCCTCAATTTACTATGCAAAAGCTCCGTGAATGTATTGTTAACATCCTTAACTTCTTGCTGGGTGTTGTCTTTTGAAAAATGCATTTCAACTCCTGCCAATTTCTGGGGGCTACTCTATTTTTCCTCTAAATATTGGCTGGGCACGAACTACATTCTGCTCACGTAGCTCACACTGGCCCCCACCTTTTTTAACCTCCTCATTACTGGAATGTGAAGAAAAAAACTTTCCCTGCAACGGCTTGGCAGATATCAGCCTTATCTTGTAATAACTTATTCTGACAAGTCAGCATAGTTACAGTATTTTTGTGTTAACAAGCTGTTTCTCTAATTTCTGATTTTTATATTCTAACTGCTTACATCTCTCATGCATTTTTCTGTAAGCAGACAAAAGTATCCAAGTCCTCCTGTCAGGGACAAAAGGGTCATCATTCCATTCAAAAAGCACTTTTTTAAACATGTAAAAACATTACATAATGTTGTTTTGTCCAAGCACACATCCCAAAAATAGAAAGTCCTGATAAACAAGAAAACACATTTGCGAAGATATCATAAGGCATTTTAATTTTACAAGTATTTTCAGGCATGGTTGGCGGTGCTTCCTTTAACTCTCTGAATAAAAACATATTTTCACTTTTAAACCCTTGGCAGCCAAGGACGTAACGGTTACGTCCTTGGCTGCAGTGCTGAGCCGCCAAGGACGTAACCGTTACACCTTCGACTGGCCCACAGGGGGAGCGCTAGGGCTACCCCATGACCCTCGCCTCAGTGCCCCCACTGCAGGGATGGAAGGCGAATCACTTCCCCTTCCACCTCTGCCCCCGTGGCATCTGATGACGTCAGCGCAATCGCTCGCTGACCTCATCAGAGGTCTGCCCCTGAGCGTCCAGCACAGAACGGAGGAGAAATGCTTTTGCATTTCTCCTCCGATCACGTGGAGGGCATCAAAGGAAGGGAAAGGCCTTTTCTTTCCTTTGATGTCTTTCTCAGCATTTCTGTGATGCGATCAGGCAACAGAAATGCCCAGTGGACACCAGGGATTTTTTTTTTCAGGTAATGGACATGAGGGGAGTTACCTCTTGGGCAAGGGCCACTCCCCAAGAGGGCAAATTGTTTTTAGGCCATTTCTGTCCCCCGGAGGGCAGATCAGCCTAACATAATTAGGCTGATCTGCCCCCACTGGGGCCAGAAACCCCCTAGACACCATGCGTAATTTTTCATTTGTTTATTTATTATTTTATATGTGGGGAGCAACCCATTAGGCAAGGGTCACTCCCCGGGGGTGAAAATTACTTTCAGGCCATTTCTGTCCCCCCTTTGGGGGCAGATTGGACTATTTTTATTAGGCCAACCAGCCCCCAAGGGGGGCAGATACCACTAGACACCAGGGAATTATTTTTTTATTATATTATTGAATGAGGGGAGCAGCCCCTTGGGAAAGGGCCGCTCCCCATGGGGGAGAAATATTTTTAGGCCTTTTCTGCCCCCCTGGGGGCAGATCGGCCTATTATAATTAGGCTGATTTGTCCCCAGGGGGGCAGGAACCCCTAGACAAGAGGGATAGATTTTTGTTTATGTTTAATTTAGTTTTTTATATATGGGGAGCGACCCTTAGGCAAGGGTTGCTCCCCTGGGTGGAAAATTGTATTTAGGCCATTTCTGCCCCTCTTTGGGGCAGATCAGCCTATTTGTATTAGGCCAATCTGCCCCCAAAGGGGATAGAAACCACTTTCCAAAATCCACAGCTAGGCACTTTGCAAAAATCAGGTCTGTTTTCTTTGGGAAAATGTGATGTGTCCACGTTGTGTTTTGGGGCATTTCCTGTCATGGGCGCTAGGCCTACCCACACAAGCTTTTACATTTCTCCTTCGATCACGTGGAGGGGGCGAGAAAGGCATCAAAGGAAAGGCCTTTCCTTTCCTTTGATGTCTTTCTCAACATTTCTGCTTCCCGATCGCGATCGGGCAACAGAAATGCCCAATAGACACCAGGGATTTTTTGTTTTTAGGTAATGGACATGAGGGGAGTGGTCCCTTGGGCATGGGCTGCTCCCCGGGGGGGCTAATTATTTTTAGGCCATTTCTGCCCCCCTGAGGGCAGATCAGCCTAATATAATTAGGCCGATCTACCCCTTAGACACCATGGATAATTTTTTCTTTCGTTTATTTTTTTTAATATGTGTGGAGCAACCCCTTAGGCAAGGGTCGCCCCCCGGGGGGCAAAATTACTGTTAGGCCATTTCTGCCCCCCTTAGGGGGCAGATCAGCCTATTTCTATTAGGCCCACCAGCCCCCAAGGGGAATTATTTTTTTATTATATTAATGAATGAGGGGAGCAGCCCCTTGGGGAAGGGACGCTCCCCGGCGGGGGGGTATTTTTAGGCCTTTTCTGCCCCCCGGGGACAGATCAGCCTATTATAATTAGGCTGATGTGCCCCCAGGGGGGCAGAAACCCCTACACAAGAGGGATAGATTTTTGATTATGTTTGATTTCGTTTTTTATATATTGGGAAAGGGCCGCTCCCCAGGGGGGAGAAATATTTTTAGGCCTTTTCTGCCCCCCTGGGGGCAGATCGGCCTATTATAATTAGGCTGATCTGTCCCCAGGGGGGCAGGAACCCCTAGACAAGAGGGATAGATTATTCTTTATGTTTAATTTCGTTTTTTATATATGGGGAGCGACCCTTAGGCAAGGGTTGCTCCCCTGGGGGGCAAACTGTATTTAGGCCATTTCTTCCCCCCTTTGGGGCAGATCGACCTATTTGTATTAGGCCAATCTGCCCCCAAGGGGGACAGAAACCACTAGACATCAGGGATTTTTTTTGTCAGTTTCACATGAGGGGACCGACCCCATAGGCAAAGGTCGCTCCCCTGGGGGGGCAAATGTGTTTTAGGCCATTTCTGCCCCCCTTGGGGGCAGATCGGCGTATTGTAATTAGGTTGATCTACCCCTGTGGGTGGAGGAGGCAGAAAACCCTGGACACCAGGGATTTTTTTTTCTTCATTTTTTTTATTTGTGGGGAGCGACCCCTCAGGCAAGGGTCGCTCCCCTATGCGGCACAGATCGGCCTATTTTAGTTAGGCCGATCTACCCCCAAGGGGGGGGCAGAAACCACTTAGGCACCAGGGATTGGTGTGTGTTTTGTTTGGGGGACAGCCCCGTGGGCAACTGCCGCTCCCCATGGGGGCACATTACTGTTGGCCATATCTGCCCCCCTTGGGTGCAGATGGGCCTATTTTTGGAAGGCCAAACCCACCAGAGCCAAGAGAAGATTTGTTTTAAAAAATAAGAGGGTGGGGGTATGGCCATACCCCCACCCCAAATAAATGGGGCCAAAGTTGTTCTGCCCACTAGTGGGCTGATGGGACAATTACCCCTGATCCACACCCGGGGGGCAGAAAGTCTAATAGATTCCAGGGAATTAAAAAAAATTAGTGAGGTGGTGGCTACCAACCAGTATGGGCCTGGTGATGCCCCCACCCCAGCTGAAGGGGGTAACAGTCTTTCAGCTCTCCCCCACACACTAAAACATCTTATCCCATGGCAAGCAAGAGGACATTTGATGTTTTTGGGTTTTGGTTTTACATTTGGGCCTTGAGAGCTTGTCTAACTCTCAAAATCGTCCCACTTAGAATGGTGAGGGCTGCACTTTTTGGAATTTGGGATGCTGCCATGTAGAAAAATCCACAAGACCTAGACAAATCTGAAAACTAAACATCTGAGTGAGTCCAGGGTGATGTGCTTCACACGCACCCTGCACCATTTTCTTACCCTCAATGCACTGCAAACCTCCAACTTTGCTGGAAATCACACATTTTTTCCACATTTTTGTGATGGAACCTTCTGGAATCTGCAGGAATCCACATAATTCCTACCACCCACCATTGTCTCATCTATACAGATGAAAATTCTGCTGCACTTGTCAGCCTTAAAATGTTTTTTTTTCAAACTGCCCTTTGGACCCGCTTTGTTTCCCCCTCAATTTCAACATGTTTTTGGCTCTTCCCTGTCACAGGCACTTAGCCCATCTACACAAGTGAGGTATCATTTTTACCGGAAGCCAGAGGGGAATGTTGGGTGGTAGGAAATTTATCCTGGTGAGGTGATCCAACACAGAAATGTGGGAAAAAGATGATTTTTTAGATAAATTTGAGGTTTTCTGAGGATTCTGGGTTACAAAACTTTGAGTCACTCCTCCCTAGACTCCCTCGGGTGTCTAGTTTTCAGAAATGTCTAGGTTTGGTAGGTTTCCCCAGATGACTGCTGAGACCAGGACCAAAAATGCAGGTGCTGTCTCCACAAAAACATGTAGTTTCGTATTTGATAATTTGTATGTGTCCAGATGGTGTTTTGGGGCATTTCCTTTCACGGGCACTAGGTCTACCCACACCAAGTGAGGTACAATTTTTATCTGGAGACTTGGGGGAACACAGGGTGGAAGGAAATTTGTGGCTCCTCTCAGATTCAAGAACTTTCTGTCACCAAAATTTGAGGAAAAAGTGTTTTTTGGCCAAATGTTGAGGTTTGCAAAGGATTCTGAGTAACAGAACCTGGTGAGAGCCCCACAAGTCACCCCATCTTGGATTCCCCTAGGCATCTAGTTTTAAAAATTGCACAGGTTTGGTAGGCTTCCCTACCGCCAAAACCCACAGCTTGGCACTTTGCAAAAAACAGGTTTGTTTTCTTTGGGAAAATGTGAGGAGTCCACATAGTGTTTTAGGGCATTTCCTTTTGCATGCACTACGCCTACGCACACAAGTGAGGTACCATTTTCATCAGGAGACTTGGGAAAATGCTGGGTGGAAGGAAATTTGTGGCTCCTCTCAGATTCCAGAACTTTCTATCACTGAAATGTGAGAAAACTTGTTTTTTTGGCCAAATCTTGAGGTTTGCAAAGGATTCTGGGCAACAGAACCTGGTGAGAGCCCCATAAGTCACCCCATCTTGGATTCCCCTGGTGTCTAGTTTTCAAAATTGTACAGGTTAGGTAGGTTTCCCTAGGTACCAGCTGACCTAGAGGCCAAATTCCACAGCTAGGCACTTTGCAAAAAACAGGCCTGTTTTCTTTGGGAAAATGTGATGTGTCCACGTTGTGTTTTGGGGCATTTCCTGTCACGGGTGCTAGGCCTACCCACACAAGTGAGGTGCCATTTTTATCGGGAGACTTGGGGGAATGGTGGGTGGATGGAAATTTGTGGCTCCTCTCAGATTCCAGAACTTTCTGTCACCTAAATGAGAGGAAAAAGTGTTTTTTTGGCCACATTTTGAGGTTTGCAAAGGATTCTGGGTAACAGAACTTGGTGAGAGCCCCACAACTCACCCAATCTTGGATTCCCCTAGGTGTCTAGTTTTAAAAAATGTGCAGGATTGGTAGGTTTCCTTAGGTGCCGGCAAGCTAGAGGCCAAAATCCACAACTAGGCACTTTGCAAAAAACAGGTCTGTTTTATTTGAGAGAATGTGATGTGTCCACGTTGTGTTTTGGGGCGTTTACTGTCATAGGCGCTAGGCCTACCCACACAAGTGAGGTGCCATTTTTATTGGGAGACTTGTGGGAATGGTGGGTGGATGGAAATTTGTGGCTCCTCTCAGATTCCAGAACTTTCTGTCACTGAAAAGTGTTTTTTGGCTTAATTTTGAGGTTTGCAAAGGATTCTGGGTAACAGGACCTGGTGAGAGCCCCACAAGTCACCACATCTTGGATTCTCCTAGGTGTCTAATTTTCAAAAATGCGCCGGTTTGGTAGATTTCCCTAGGTGCCGGCTGAGCTAGAGGCCAAAATCTACAGCTAGGCACTTTGCAAAAAACACATCAGATTTCAATGTAAACATGTGATGTGTCCATGTTGCATTCCTGTCGCGAGCATTCGGCCTACCCGCACAAGTTAGTTACCATTTTTATCGGGAGACTTGGGGAACACAGAATAGCAAAACAAGTGTTATTGCCCCTTGTCTTTCTCCACATTTTTTCCTTCCAAATCTGAGACAGTGTGTAAAAAAGACGTCTATTTGAGAAATGCTTTGTAATTCACATGCTAGTATGGCCACCCTGGAATTCAGAGATGTGCAAATAACCACTGCTTCCCAACACCTTATCTTATGCCCATTTTTTAAATACAAAGGTTTTCTTGATACCAATTTTTCACTATTTATATTTCAGCAAATGAATTGCTGTATACCTGGTATAGAATGAAAACCCATTGCAAGGTGCAGCTCATTTATTGGCTCTGGGTACCTAGGGTTCTTGATGAACCTACAAGCCCTATATATTCCCGAAACCATAATATTCCAGCAGACGTAATGGTATATTGCTTTAAAAAATGTACATTGCAGAAAAAAGTTACAGAGTAAAACGTGGAGAAAAATGGGTGTTATTTCCACCTCAATTCAATTCAGCTTTATTTCGGTACAAAATACCATAAAAGCACCATATACAAAGCACTATTAATAAATATAAGAATTAAAAGACAAGAATTTAAAATATAATCCTTTACATAATAATATAATGGAACATCCAAGTTAATAGTGTATATCATAAACAAGATCCAAGGGTAAAAATAAAAATATAATGTATATACACAACCATAAAGATGCTTAAAAACTAAACAGTAAAAAGCAAACCCCCAGGAAGTAACAAATATCTCATTGCTGTTACCATACCTCACATTCCAGAATTCATTTCTAACAAGAAATAGGTAGTGGACTACAACTCAGGGGTAAACACTCAAGTTTAGACTTCGAAAGTAATTATTCTGCATCAGCCCTCACAGTTTGTGCTCTAATACACCATATTGCCTCTACAAATGTTGACAGAGCACATGCCACAGGCCCGCAAGGGTTTGTTTTGTAGATCCTAACAGTCAAAAGCTGTTTCCTAAGGCCCAGGGATCTACACAATAGTAAAATCCAATGAGCCCTCCGCTTGGAATAAGCGGGTCAGTGAAATAAAACATAGTCAATGCACTCCGTGGTCTCACAACCCATTGGGCATAAGTCTGTATTACCTTCGGATTGGTTTCATTTATAAGTGAGATCACGTAATGGTAAAGATCCTTTTCTAAATCTAATGTAAAGTGCACGTGCTAAAGGAGATACAATCAAATCCAAATAATGCTCAAATTCATAATGGCACTTTACTGATAAAAAACTATCTGTCATACTAAAAGAGGGAACCACTGCTAACTTTTCTAGTTGCAATTTAGCCAGTATGTGTCCTTTGCAATATGAATGGCATTCTTGGGAAGACAGGAGTGATTTGACTAATAGGCACCCAACCCGAGTTTGAAGAAAGTGTTTTTAACATAACTACACCTAGCAATTTTTTGGTTGATGGAGCATTTAACAAGGTGCTTGACCATGCTATATAGGCTCAAGGTGTCCGTGGACCAAATCTTAATCCAGGTCAACAATGGTATTATAGCAGCTATGTCTGAGACTGAATATACATTTAGATCCATACGAATAGGCAGTGCTTGCAGGTATTTTTAATAACGCTTTTATGAAATAATTAGCTGCTCTCTCAAGATTTTTGAAATTGCCATGTGTAGGAAAGTAGCCTCTTTCTAGAATGGTTACCCCCACTTTTGGCCTGTTTGTGAGTGTGTGTCAGTGTGATTTTACTGTGTCCCTGGAATCCTGCTAGCCAGGACCCCATTTCTCATAGATAAAAACCTATATGCCAGTGTGTTTTGTCTGTCTCACTAGGATCCTGCTAGCCAGGACCCCGGTGCTCACAGTTTGTGGCCTAATGTGCAAGCCTGTGTAGTGCCGAACTGTGTCACTGAGGCTCTGCTAACCAGAGCCTCAATGCTTATGCTCTCTCCTCTTTTAAAATTATCACTGTAGGCCAGTGACATCATTTACTAATTTCAATTGGCATACTTGTCCTCCCTTATAAGTCCCTAGTATATGGTACCTAGGTACCCAGGGCATTGGGTTCCAGAAGATCCATATGGGCTGCAGCATTTCTTTTGCCACCCATAGGGAGCTCAGACAAACCCTTACGCAGGACTGCCACTGCAGCCTGCGTGGAATAGTGCACACACTACTTCACAGCCATTTTCACTGCACTTAAGAAACTTATAAGTCACGTATATGTCTAACCTTCACTTGCTGAAGGTTAGGTGCAAAGTTACTAAGTGTGAGGGCACCCTTGCACTAGCAAAGGTGCACCCACATAGTTCAGGGCCATTTCCCCAGACTTTTTGAGTGCGGTGATGCCATTTCATGAGTGCACTACATTTAGGTCAATACTTATATGTAGCTTCACAATGGTAACTCCGAATATGGCCATGTAACATGTCTAAGATCATGGAATTGTCCCCCATTCCAAATCTGGTATTGGGGAGCCAATTCGATGCATCCCTGAGGCTCCACTATGGACCCCGGGTACTGCCAAACCAGCTCTCTGAAGCTTGCACTGCCTCTACAGCTGCTGCGACCTCACAGACAGGGTTCTGCCCTCCTGGGGTCTGGACAGCCAAGTCCCGGGAAGGCAGAACAAAGCATTTCCTCTGAGAGCAGGGTGTGACACCCTCTCCCTTTGGAAATAGGTGTTACAGGCTGGGGAGGGGTTGCCTCCCCCAGCCTCTGGAAATGCTTTGAAGGGCACAGGTGGTGCCCTCCTTGCATAAACCAGTCTACACCGGTTCAGGAAGACTTTCTCCCCTGCTCTGGCGGGAAACTGGACAAAGGAAAGGGAAGTGACCACTCCCCTCTCCATCACCACCCCAGGAGTGGTGCCCAGAGCTGCTCCAGTGTATCCCAGACTTCAGCCATCTTGCTTTGCAAGCTGTGGGGGCAATCTGGAGGGCTCTGAGTGGCCAGTGCCAGCAGGTGTCTTCAGAGACCCCTCCTAATAGGTCCATACCTGATAAGGTAGCCAATCCCCCTCTCTGGGCTATTTAGGGTCTCTCCTGTGGGTTCTTTTCAGTTTCTCCTTGCAAGTTTCCTTCTGGGATCCTCTGCAACAACTTCAGACTCTTCTGACCTCGGATCAACCGCAGCCTGCTCCAAGAAATGCTGTAACTGCAATAAAGTGTCTACAAGAGACACTTTTCTTCAGCAACCTCAGCTCCAAGTCAGCAACTGCAACAATTTCCATGGTGTGCATGCTCTGGGGACTCCCTGTCTTCATTCTGCAGCAGAAGGACTGAAGAAATCTCCAGTGGAGTGACAGAGTCACTCACCTGCTCCATGCAGGCACCTTCCAAGGCAACGACTGGTACCCTGGGACTCCTCTCACGGTGACCATCATGCTCTTAAGGACACAGAGGGTGGACATCATCCACATAGACTGTCCTGAAGTCCTGCTGATGCAATTTGGAGGAGGTAAGACCTTGCCTTCCCTGAGAACAATGGTACCCCTGTGTATTGTGTTTTCTTCACCTCCAGAGGTGCCATGCACTCTTTGCAAAATTCCTTCTTGCACATCATTGCCCCGGGTCCCCAGCACTCCACCCTATGACGCTCAACTCGCTGAGTTGTTCTCCGGCGGCATGGGACCTTCTTTTGTTGTGCTGCATCAACTGCATTTAGCACCTCCTTTGAACCCTGATCCTGTGGCTTCTGGGGGTGCTGGCTGGCATCCTGAGGGCTCTCTAAAGTGCTGAGAGGCACCTCTTCCTCCTCACACAGAGTTGAGGCCTCCAGGTCTCTCTTTGGTCCATCCAGTGCCATTTTGATGAAAAACACACTTTTGCCATAGCCAAGGCTTGTTGAAGCCTTCCAACATGAAATCTCATCTGCAACAATCTTCACGCCGTGGGACATCTTTTGCATTATGCAGGAACCCACTGGCATCTTCCTAGGGTGCATTTCTGCAGTCTTCAACTAAACAGGGACTCTTCTTTTGCACCCTCTTCTGGGTTGGCAGGGGCTCCTGTCCTTCCTGGAACTTCTTTAGACTTTTGGACTTGGTCCCCTTCCTTTGCAGGTCTTCAGGTCCAATAATCCACCAGTTGTTCTTTGCAGACTTGGTTGGCTGCTGCAAAATCCCCAAAACGAGGTGTAGTGTGTCCTAAGGATACTTGCAGTACTTCACTCCTGCTTTACTGGCCTCTGGGGTGGGGTAATTTACTTACCTTTACTGTATTCTTACTCTCCCAGTGATTCTGCACACACTACACTTGTCTAGGGGGAATTTGTGATTCACATTCCACTTTTTTAGAATATGGTTTGTGTTGCCCCTAGACCTATTTTCTCCCATTGCATTCTATAGGATTTCCTACTGTTTGCATTGTTCTATGATTATTTACTTGTCTAATTTTGGTGTTTCGTGTGTATATTGTGTATAATACCTTCCTCCACAAGGAGTATTGTCTCTAAGATATTTTTGGTACTGTGTCACCCAAATAAATACCTTTATTTTTGGTAACACTGAGTATTGTCTTTACTTGTGTATACGTACTGTATAACTATATGTGATATTGCATGAGCTTTGAATGTCTCCTAATTCAGCCTAAGCTGCTCTGCTGTAGCTACCTCTATCAGCCTAAGCTGCTAGAACACTACTACATTTCACTAATAAGGGATAACTGGACCTGGTAAAAGGTGTAAGTACCCAAGGTACCCACTACAAACCAGCCAGCCTCCTACATTGGTGGTGCAGCGGCGGGATAAGTACATGTGATTGATTTACCACTTTGTTACATGTGCTTTTCAAAAGAAAAGCATGTGCCAATACTTAGATCATATATAATATATACCTAGAAACAATTTTCTAACTTTCTTAAAAGTTCAGATTAACTTTGCAAAAGTTTTTCAAAGTTCTGAAAAGTTTTCTTCTTTTTTCCAAAACGTTAGCTCTGTTTTTCTACTAACTTTTTACTCACTCTCCCAAAACTTTTTTCTTTCAATATGTCTTCTATAGATGCTACCCCTAGAGTTATGAAAACAACAAATGAGAATCTAAACTTTAAAAGTTTGAGGGGTCTCTGCATTGAAAGAAGTTTAGGGATGGAGAAGAACCCCAAGAAGGAGTTCCTCTTAAATCTTCTCATCCAGGATGACCAGGGACTCAGCACTGGTCCAGATCAGACATGGGAAGAGGTAGAGGATAACTTCAACCAGGAAGGCTCGGAGGAGAATGATGACAATCCTGGGGAGGGTCCTTCAACAGACCTATCTGTCAACAAGCCCCTTAGTATAACTGGTAGTGGGAAGGGTTCACACACAAGTAGGGCTCCCTCCACCCCTAGAATGCCAGGTCACTAGAGTGGCCCCTGTTAGAGATAGGTCTGCCTCTGCACACTCTCATGTTACCTCTGTTTCAGAGGCTTCACATAATTCTAACCCTGAGGACCAGTCCCTAGATGGGAAACTCAGAAAGCTGAGGTTGGAGGAGGCCTGACTGAAGCTAATGCAACAGCAGTTGGCCTTAGACAGGGAATCCCTGGCTGTGGAGAAAGAGAGGCAGGATTTGGGGTTAGTTCCTCATGGTGGCAGCAGCAGTTCTAGAAATACAACAGTTAGGGAACCTTCATTTGAATCCAGAAATCTGCACAAAGTGGTGCATCCTTACAAGGATGGTGATGACATCAACAAGTGGTTTGCTGCATTTGAGGGGGCCTGTAAAGTTCAGATGGTCCCTCATGTACAGTGGGCTGCTATCATTTGGTTATTCTTCTCTGGCAAAGGTAGAGACAGACTTCTTATTGTCAGAGAGGATGATGCAGATAATTACAAGGTTCTTAAAAATGCACTCTTGGATGATCTAGGCTTAACCACTGAACAGTACAGACTTAAGTTCAGAGAGACCAGAAAGGAGTCATCACATGACTGGACAGACTTTGTGGACTGTTCTGTGAAGGCCCGAGAAGGTAAGTTACATGGCAGTAAGGTGACTGATTATGAAAGCCTTTATAACTTGATTCTGAGAGAGCATAGCTTGAATAATTGTGTGCCTGACTTGTTCCATCAGTAAATTGTGGACTCAGATCTGACCTCTCCCCAAGAATTGGGAAAGAAGGCAGACAAATGGGTCAGAACAAGGGTGAGCAGAAAAGCTCATACAGTGGGTGACAAGGAAAAATCTCAGGACAAGCATGGGGATAGAAGTAAACATAAAGATCCTTCTTCAGGTCCAAAACACTCCTCTGGGGTGGGGATAAAACGTCTTCATCTTCTTCAAACTCTTCACACAATCAGAAAGAGCATTTGTGCTATGTGTGTAGAAACAAAGGCTATTGGCCAGGGGATAAGTCCTGCACATATAAAGCCCCTGAGCCTACCACCACTAGGATATCAGTCTCTAGTGCCCCTAGCAGTAGTGGTCATAGTGGTGGGACTACTGGCAATAGTCAAACTAAAGGTGTAGTTTGTAGGAGGCTGGCCTGGCTTGTAGTGGGTACCAATGGTAATTACATCTTGTGCCAGGTCCAGTTATCCCTTATTAGTAGAGTAGTAGTGTTTTAGCAGCTTAGGCTGATAGAAGTAGCTATAGAAGAGCAGCCAAGGCTGAACTAGGAGACATGCAAAGCTCATGCAATACCACTTATATCATATAGGTACTATATCATAAGAAAGACAATACTCATAGTTACTAAAAATAAAGGTACTTTCTTTAAGTGACAATGTGCCAAAAATATCTCAGAGGATATACTATCTTAGGAGGTAAGTAACATACACAAAATATACAAAACAGACCAAATCAGGTAAGTAAAACAGTCAGAAAGCAGTGCAAACACTGTAAAATACAATAGGATGCAATAGGCCTAAAGGCAACACAAACCATATACTAAGAAAGTGGAATGCGAAGCTCGAATGGACCCCTGGGCTAGTGTAGTGTGTAGAGGGTCGCTAGGAGTATAAGGAAAAAATAAGGGTGTCCAAGATACCACACCCCAAGACCTGGAAAGAAGGAGTAAAGTGCTACTTTTTCCCCAGAAACACACTAAAGTCGTGATAAGGGATTTTGCAAAGATCACAACAGACTGCAAAGCACTGAAGATGGATTCTTGGACCTGAGGACCTGCAAAGGAAGGGGACCAAGTCCAAGAGTTGTGAAAGTGTCCAGGGGGGGGCAGGAGCTCACTAAACCCCAGATGAAGGTACAAAATGGCTGCCTCTGGTTGGAAGAAGCTGAAGATTCTGCAACAACGAAAGGAGGTAGGAAGTTCTTCTTCGTGCAGAAGATGTCCCACGGTGTGCTGGAGGATGCAGAAGTGTTTTCTTGGCAAAATACCACAAACAAGCCTTGCTAGCTGCAAGAGTCACAGTTGGAGAAAAAGGGTGCTGCCCGGGCCCAGGAAGGACTAGGATGTCACCACTTGGGAGAGGAGACAGAGGGGGCCCTCAGCAACATGAAGAACCCATGCACAAGCAGGAAGCACTATCAGAAGTCCTTGAACACGGGTTCAAGAGGTCTGAACATGGTGGTCACCTCAACACTGCAAAAGGAGGTCCCGCAACACCAGAGATCAACTCAGGGAGCTGAGCATCGCAGAACAGAGTGCTGGGGACCGAAGCTCAGCTGTGCATGCAGGATTTCTTGGAAATGTGCACTGAAGCACTTGAAGCTGCAGTTCACATAGTGCACAGGATTACTGTCTGAAGAGGGGAGGGAAGGACTTACCTCCTCCAAATTGGACAGTTGGACCACTGGATAGTCTGGGTCACTTGGGTCTACCATCTGTGTTCCAGGGTCCACGCTCGTCAGGATGAGAGGGGTCTCAGAGTACCGGTGAAGCTGAAGTTTGGTTCCTGCTGAAGCAGGGGGAAGATTCCATTGACCCACGGGAGATTTCTTTGTGGCTTCCAGTGCAGGGTGATGGCAGGCAGCCCCCAGACCATGCACCACCAGGAAACAGTTGAGAAAGCCAGCAGGATTAGGCGCTACAATGTTGCTGGTAGTCTTCTGGCTATTTTGTTGCAGTTTTGCAGGCGTCCTGGAGCAGTCAGCGGTCGATCCTTGGCAGAAGTTGAAGAGAGAAGTGCTGAGGAGTCCTGCTGGATTCTTGCAAGTCTTTAACTTAGGAAAAGCCCACTGGAGAGACCCTAACTAGCCCTCAAAAGAGGATTGGCCACCCAGTCAGGTAAGCACCTATCAGGAGGGGTCTCTGACGTCACCTGCTGGCACTGGCCACTCAGAGGCCTCCAGAGTGCCCTCACACCTTTAGAAACCAGATGGCAGAGGTCTGCGACACACTCCCGTGGAGTGACAGAGTCACTCCCCTGCTCCAAGCAAGCACCTTCCAAGGCAACGACCGGTACCCGGGGACTCCTCTCACGGCGATGAACATGCTCCTAAGGACACAGAGGGTGGACATCATTGACATAGACTGTCCTGAGGTCCTGCTGACGCAATTTGGAGGAGGTAAGACCTTGCCTTCCCTGAGAATGATGGTACCCCTGTGTATTGTGTCTTCTTTGTCTCCTGAGGGCTCTGTGAATTCTTTGCAATATTCCTTCATGCACGGCCTTGCCCCGGGTCTCTAGCACTCAACCCTGCAGTGCTCAACTCACTGAGTTGTTCTCCGGTGGCGTGGGACCTTCTTTTGTTGTGCTGCATCAACCGCATTTTGTACCTCCTTTGAACCTGGATCCTGCGGCTTCTGGGGGTGCTGGCTGGCATCCTGAGGGTTCTGTAAAGTGCTGAGAGCCCCCTCTTCCTCCTCACACAGAGTTGAGGCCCCCAGGTCCCTCCTGGGTCCATCCATTGCCATTTTGATGTAAAACACACTTTTGCCATAGCCTAGGCATGTTGGTGCTTTCCAACACGAAATCTCATCTGCAACGATCTTCACGTCGTGGGACATCTTTTACATTAAGCAGGAACCCACTGGCATTTTCCTAGGGTGCATTTCTGCAGTCTTCAACTAACCGGGGACTCTTCTTTTGCACCCTCTTCTGGGTTGGCAGGGGCTCCTGTCCTTCCTGGAACTTCTTTCGACTTATGGACTTGGTCCCCTTCCTTTGCAGGTCTTCAGGTCCAATAATCCAGCAGTTCTTCTTTGCAGACTTGGTTGGCTGCTGCAAAATCCCCAAAACGAGGTGTAGTGCGTCCTAAGGAAACTTGCAATACTTTACTCCTGCTTTTCTGGGCTCTGGGGTGGGGTAATTTATCCACCTTTAATGTATTCTTACTCTCCCAGCGATTCTGCAGACACTACACTTGTCTAGGGGGGAATTCAAGATTCACATTTCAATTCTTTAGTTTATAGTTTGTGTTGCCCCTAGACCTAATTTCTCCCATTGCATTCTATAGGAATTCCTACTGTTTGCATTGTTCTATGACTATTTACTTGTCTAAGTTTGGTGTTTAGTGTATAGATTGTGTATAATACTTACCTCCAGAAGGAGTTATGTCTCTAAGATATTTTTGGTACTGTGTCACCCAAATAAATACCTTTATTTTTGGTAACACTGAGTATTCTCTTTACTTGTGTATAAGTACTGTGCAACTATAAGTGGTATTGCATGAGCTTTGCATGTCTCCTAGTTCAGCCTAAGCTGCTCTGCTATAGCTACCTCTATCATCCTAAGCTGCTAGAACACTACTACATTTCAGCAATAAGGGATAACTGGACTTGGTATAAGGTGTAAGAACCCAACATATCCACTACAAACCAGGCCAGCCTCCTACACCATGACCCCATAACTCTTGCCATATAATATCCCCCTTCTAACTTGGCTTTTGCAAATTTCCATTGCAGGAGTAACGGGGAATCTAGGAGGTCTGGCAGGAAATCTCAAGATGCCCCCTGACTTTTGTTTCAAACTCATAGAGCACTTCAGTTATTGGGCCGACCATTTGTGTGAATCCTCCAACCTAACACCCAGATAATCAAAATCTTACACTCCTTCTAAGATTTTGCCCTCCAACAGTATCTGTCTCCTCACTTTGTGTTTTATATCACCAAAAACCATATATTTGGTTTTAATGGCATGCTCCCTGCAGAATCCGTAAACTTATCAAGAAGCTTGTCATGGCCACAAGCAGTTTAAGATTGCAATAAAGTGTCATCCGCAAATAATAAACATGGGGTCTTAACCCCACCTACTTTAGGTGCATCATTAGCACAATCAAATAAGTAAGGAATACAAGCATTAATGAACGATAAAAAAAAAGTGTGGGAGCCAACACATATCCCTGTCTCACCCCCTTCAGTATTAGAATCTCTCTCGTTAGATCCCCATTTGTTCCTCACCTTATTCTGACATAGTTCTGAGAGTACAGTTCTTTGATCAAATTGACCAGAGGACCTGGGACTCCAGCTCTGTCCAGGACCTCCAACAATTTGTGGTGAGGGACCAGATCAAAAGCAGATTTAAGATCGACAAAGACAACAAAAAAGTTTCCCGAGATCCAGATCCACCGTCTTCCACTTGATCGTGAGGAAGCGGATGGCCTGGTTAACTGTACTAGTCTTCTGCCTGAAGCCTGCCTGCATGCGGCTAAGGGCTTCATTTTCCTCTATCTTGTCCTTTAGCCTACTCGAGACCTGATAGCAAAATATTTTTTGCAAATTGTCTAGCAGGCTAATTGGTCTGTAATTACCTGGAACTAGCCTAGCCCCTTTTTTATAAATGGTGACAAATATAAACTTCGTACTTGTATAGCGCACTACTCACCCGTTAGGGTCGAAAGGCGCTGTACACATACCGCTGTGGAACCCTTCCTGGCTTTTCCCTGTAAGGTGCCCACTCCTGGGCAACCTCCAAGGTAAAGCCAGGCATCCCAGCGCTGTTGGGGCGATTAAGCAAGCTATTGCCCAGAGTTAGACCCATGAATTAGATTAGGCACCGATGCGAGAATTATCAGGTCCAAGGAAATTGAGCCCAAGACCCAACGAGGCGGGAATTGAACGCTGGTCCCAGGCCAGATTTCTGCATCAGGGTCTGCCACTCTAACCATTGAGCCACACTTCTCCACAGATATGGCTCCTTTTCAAGAGCGGGGGTAATTTCCACTCGCTAAAACAGCATTTGACACACTATTAACATAGGGACCCCAATAGTTAAGGTCAAATTTAAACAATCAGACGGTATTCCGTCTAAACCAGGAGCCTTTTCCAATTTTTGGGATTTAATGGCTAACTCTGTTTCCTAAAGGGTAAACAGTGTAAGTCTATTTGGCGTGGATGAAGCACACATTATTATGCTATCTCTGCCAGTAAGAAGACCAGACACCTGGCCGTATAGATCAGAAAAGTGGCCAATCCAATTTTCAGGAGGGATATGACAATTGGGTCTAGGGTTCTCATTCCCCCCCTTTTGAGCCACCAAAGACCAAATATGTTTGGAATTACTATCGTTGGCAGCTGGTAATAATTCCTGCCAAGTTGTCTCTTCCCAATGAATTTTACTAATCTTCGTTGCAGATGCATACTCAAGCCTAGCAGAAATCATCATAGGTCTATCTTTTAGCTTTATTGCTTTCAGAAGAGTGCGCTTAGCATCTTTACATACTTTATTAAACCACCTGAGTTGCGTTCCTACTTTAGGTCCATTCTTCCCCCTTTTAGTTCTAAAAAAAAGATCTTTCAGGGAAGAAAATAAATACTCATGGAGAGCCATGATCTCATTCGAGGTGTGCATACAGGGGCTAACAGGTAAATGGTGGGTTGAGACCAGGTTGTGCAATTTCACCACTAAATTATTTGAGCTTATAAAGGATTCCCATCTTATGGCACGCTTTTTGTTTGACACCACTAAAGGGAATGTAGCTTCAGACTCTTTTTGAACATCTCCTTTGGCAAAAAAAGCCCATCATATGCTACTAGAATCAGCGAGTGGTCACTAATATATTGATTACCCACCCTAAGGTCTTTGATAACATACCAGATCCTCACGTCAATGAGCACAAAATCAAGTAAACTACTATAAGAC